>NC_088629.1:1023936-1755186 GCF_036013475.1 Columba livia | reverse complement strand
GTGTCCCCAACTTCTCCACAGGGGAGGGGACAGTGGCCACAGGGACCCTCAGGGTGACACACGGGCTCAGTGTCCCCAACTTCTCCACAGGGGAGGGGACAATGGCCACAGGCACCCTCAGGGTGACACACGGGCTCAGTGTCCCCAACTTCTCCACAGGGGAGGGGACAGTGGCCACAGGGACCCTCAGGGTGACACACGGGCTCAGTGTCCCCAACTTCTCCACAGGGGAGGGGACAGTGGCCACAGGGACCCTCAGGGTGACACACAGGCTCAGTGTCCCCAACTTCTCCACAGGGGAGGGGACAATGGCCACAGGGACCCTCAGGGTGACACACAGGCTCAGTGTCCCCATCTCACCCTCAGCGGAGGGGACAGTGTCTGCAGGGACGCTGGGGGGGACACACGGGCTCCATGTCCCCAGCTTGTCCACAGGGGAGGGGACAGTGGCCACAGGGACCCTGGGGGGACACACAGGCTCTGTGTCCCCATCTCGCCCGCAGAGGAGGGGACAGTGGCCACAGGGACCCTCAGGGTGACACACAGGCTCAGTGTCCCCAACTTCTCCACAGGGGAGGGGACAGTGGCCACAGGGACCCTCAGGGTGACACAGGGGCTCCATGTCCCCATGTCACCCTCAGGGGAGGGGACAGTGGCGGCAGCACAGACACGACTGTCCCTGGAGCTGCGCGACTCCTTCGCCTTCCTGGACTGCCAGGAGCCCTGGCTGGATGGGGACACCGAGCCGGTGACACCGGCCCTGCCGCCGGCCGCCGGGGACACCAGGGACGAGGAGCTGTTGACGTGGTCCCTGCTGGACGCTGGGGACATTGGGGACACCGAGGACAGCAGGGATGCGTTCCTGGCCACGGAGGAGGGGATGGAGAGGGGGTTCATGAACGTGAGCAGCTGTCACTGTCCCCTTGCTTTGGGGACATGGAGGGAGGGAGGGTGGAGGGTCACGGTCACTGTCCCCAGCTGGGGACATGAGGGGACAGGGTGGGGATGAGGGAACAGGGATGGAGGGGACAGGGATGAGGGGACAGGGATGGAAGGGACAGGGTGGGGATGAGGGGATGGGGATGGAGGGGACAGGGTGGGGATGAGGGGATGGGGATGGAGGGGACAGGGATGAGGGGACGAGGATGGAGGGGACAGGGTGGGGATGAGGGGACGGGGATGGAGGGGACAGGGATGAGGGGACAGGGATGGAGGGGACAGGGTGGGGATGAGGGGACAGGGATGGAGGGGACAGGGTGGGGATGAGGGGACGGGGATGGAGGGGACAGGGATGAGGGGACAGGGATGGAGGGGACAGGGTGGGGATGAGGGGACGAGGATGGAGGGGACAGGGTGGGGATGAGGGGATGGGGATGGAGGGGACAGGGATGGAGGGGACAGGGAGGGGATGAGGGGACAGGGATGGACAGGATGGCAATGAACAGGACAGGGTAGGGATGAGGGGACAGGGATGAGGGGACAGGGATGGACAGGACAGGGATGAGGGGACAGGGATGGACAGGACAGGGATGGAGGGGACAGGGATGGAGGGGACAGGGTGGGGATGAGCGGATGGGGATGGAGGGGACAGGGATGGAGGGGACAGGGATGGACAGGACAGGGATGAGGGGGACAGGATAGAGCTGGGGGGTCCCCAGCATGGCCATCACCGTCCCGCTGTCCCTGTCCCCAGGCCGGGGAGCCCCCCAGCTACCTGTCCATCGAGGAGTGCATGGACGAGGAGATGTTCTTCATGGCGCCCAGCGGCTGGGACACCGAGGACAGCGCTGGGGACACCAAGGATGGCACCGAGGACAGCGCTGGGGACACGGAAGATGTTGCCAGGGACACCGACTCGGACGACATGTTCCTCAGCGCCCACGACGAGCTCAGCCCGCTGGTGCCACCGGAGCAGCCCCTGGGTTTGGGGACAATCCCAGAGCCCCTGTCCCAACCTGGTGCTGCTGTCCCCCAGGATGTGTCTCCAGAGCCCCGGGATGTGTCCCCAGCACCCCAGGACGTGTCCCCAGAGCCCCAGGACATGTCCCCAGAGCCCCAGGATGTGTCCCCAGAGCCCCAGGACATGTCCCCAGAGCCCCAGGACATGTCCCCAGTGCCACAAGAGGAGGATAGTGACAGGGTGCCAGCAGAGGGGGGGACACCAGGCACCGGGCAGGGGGGTGGCGGGGAGGGGACCACGGGTGGTGGCCCTGGGAGAACAGACGTTGAAGAGCATGGGGACACTGAAGAGGCTGGGGACATGGAGGAGGAATGGGACACTGAAGAGGATGGAGGTGGCTCCGGTCACCCCCCCATGGGGTCCCCTCCAGCCCCCGCGCCCCCCCAGGAGCCAGTGGAGCCCCCAGAGCACGGGTCTGGCTCCAGAGTTGTCCCCAAGTCTGTCCCTGGGTCTGTCCATGAGGTTGTTGATGGGTCTGTCCCTGGGTCTGTCCCCAGGTCCGTCCCTGGGTCTGTCTCCAGGTCTGTCCATGAGGTTGTTGATGGGTCTGTCCCTGGGTCTGTCCCCAAGGTTGTCCCCAAGTCTGTCCCTGGATTTGGCCCCGCATCTGTCCCCAGTTCTGTCCCCGGCTCTGTCCCCGAGCTTGTCCCCAGTTCCGTCCCTGGGTCTGTCCATAAGGTTGTCACTGGGTCTGTCCCCAGGGTTGTCCCCGAGTCTGTCCCTGGATTTGTCCCCACATCTGTCCCCAGCTCTATCCCTAGCTCTGTCCCAGCATCTGTCCCCAGTTCTGTCCCCAGCTCTGTCCCCGAGCTTGTCCCCAGTTCCGTCCCTGGGTCTGTCCATGAGGTTGTTGATGGGTCTGTCCCTGGGTCTGTCCCCAGGGTTGTCCCTGAGTCTGTCCCTGGATTTATCCCCGCATCTGTCCCCAGCTCTGTCCCCGAGCTTGTCCCCAGTTCCATCCCTGGGTCTGTCCCCGGGTCTGTCCATGAGGTTGTCGCTGGGTCCGTCCCCAAGGTTGTCCCCAAGTCTGTCCCTGCATCTGTCCCGGGGTCTGTCCCCGAGCTTGTCCCCAGCTCTGTCCCGAGGTCTGTCCCCGGATCTGTCCCAGAGCTCGTCCCCATGTCCGTCCCCCACCCAGATCACGCCGCCGCCCCCCCGGGCAGTCCGTGTCCCCCCGTCCCGGCGCTGCGTGGCGATGGCAGCGCCCCGGCCCGCCTGGCCGCGCGCAGGGTGCGGGTGCAGCACGTCCGCTCCGTGCCCGTCGTGCCCCCCAAGCCCCAGTTCGCCAGGACCCCCTGCGCCCCCCCCGCCGTGGACGCTGCCCCCGGGGCCGGGGCGCGACGGGCGGGTTGGCGGGAGAGCGGCGGCGGCTCCTTGGACGCGGCGTTGGCCGCCGAGCAGCCGGTGCCGGTGCCCGTGAGGAGGATCCAGACGTACGGGGGGGAGGAACCGGCGGCCGCCATGCCCCGGGTCCGGCCCTTCCACAGGGGCCCCCGGAGGCCGCGGCTGCTCAGCTGCGCTCAGCTGGGCACTGAGGGGACGACGGGCGAGCGCTGAGCCCTGGGGACGAGGGGTTGGTGACATTTGTGAGAGAACGGGGACAATAAAGGCAGTGGGCTTTGTCACTGAGGCCTCATTTCATGCAACATGGCGGCGCCCGGGGTGGCTTCACGGCGCCGGTGCTGCTGGGGGTTTCTGTGCAGCTCGCAGAGCGTGGCCAGGGTGGGGAGCAGAGCGGGGGGTCTCTCCCCCCGTGGCGGCGGTACTGGCGGGCCGGGATAGTTTACACGAGTGGGGTGCGAGGCGTGGGGAACGATGCCCGCCTCCAAGATGGCGCCGCCCTCACGCAAGATGGCGGCCGGGCGGAAGCGCCGCGCTTCGCCGTCTAAGATGGCGCCCGCGGGGGCCGGCACGCCCTGAGATGGCGCCGGCGGGGAGGGGCGGGGAGGCCGTGCCCGGCGTCAAGATGGCGGCGGTGGCGGCGCAGCTCTACGCGGCGCCCCTGCCCAAAGATGGCGGCGAAGGGGGCGGGTGCGCAAGGAGAGGGGGGGCAAACACCACCCGCTTCCGCCCGCACCCGCCATGGCGGCGCGGCGGCGCCGTGCGCATGTGCGGGGCTCCATGGCGAGACAAGGGGCCGAGCGCGCGCAGGGCGGCCCGGCGCGGCGAGGTAACGGCGGGGGGGGGGGGACACCGGACCGGGCGGGGGCGGCGGCGGCACCGGGCCGGACACGCACACCCCCCGCCCCGGCCCGCGGGCTCAGCGCCGGCCCCCGCCGCGGCCGCCGGGAGGTGCGGGCCCGGCCGCGGCCCCCGGGCCCAGCCGGCGGGGTGCGGGTCCCTCCTCCCGGGATCCGCCGCTTCCCCTCGGGTTTGTCACCCCCTTCCCGCGTTGGCACCGCCGCCCCCGCGCTGTCACCCTCGCACGGGGGGTTCACCGCAGCCTGACACCCCGTTCCGGGGGGACCGGAGCCGCTCGGGGGGGGACGCGGGGCCGTGGCCGGGGGTAACGCGGCGCTGAGCGCGGGTGGCGGTGTCCCCGGTGCACGGTCACCGTTTTGGGGTGACGCGGCCACCCCGGGGTCACCGGGGGGGTCTCTGGCACCAGCCGGCCCCCAAACCATCAGCCCCGGTGGCTTTGGGGACAGCTGTGTCACCCGGGATGTGGGAGCGGAACGGGGGGGACGCCCCGAAGCGGTGACCGCGGTGCTGTCGCGGCGCTGCCGGTGCGGCCGGCACCGGGTTTGGTGTCTCCGCGGTGGCTTCGTCCCCGTCACGGTGCCCCGGGGGTGGCCCCGGGTGTTGGTGACAGCGGGGAGTGTGTCACCCCCGGGGTGGCTGGAGAGGGGGAGGATGAAGGTGGGGAGGGGACAGTGAGGATGAGGAGGGGGGGGGGGGGGGAAGATGAGGAGGAGGATGAGGGGAGGAAGGGGATGAAGATGAGGATGGGGAGGGGACAATGAGGATGAGGAGGGGGGGAAGGGGGTGAGGAGGAGGATGAGGGGAGGAAGAGGATGAAGATGGGGAGGGGACAGTGAGGATGAGGAGGGGAGGAAGGAGGTGAGGAGGGGGGGAAGATGAGGAGGAGGAGGATGAGGGGAGGAAGGGGATGAGGATGAAGGTGGGGAGGGGACAATGAGGATGAGGAGGGGAGGAAGGAGGTGAGGAGGGGGAAGATGAGGAGGAGGATGAGGGGAGGAAGGGGATGAAGATGAGGATGGGGAGGGGACAATGAGGATGAGGAGGGGAGGAAGGAGGTGAGGAGGGGGGGAAGATGAGGAGGAGAATGAGGGGAGGAAGGGGATGAAGATGAGGATGGGGAGGGGTCAATGAGGATGAGGAGGGGAGAAAGGGGGGGAAGATGAGGAGGAGGCGGATGAGGGGAGGAAGGGGATGAGAGGAAGATGGTGAGGACGACGAGGGGAGGAAGATGGTGAGGAGGACGAGGATGAGAGGAAGATGATGGGGAGGAAGAGGATGAGAGGAAGATGATGGGGAGGACGAGGGGAGGAAGAGGATGAGGGGAGCAAGGCCACCGTCCTTCACCCCCCTTGTCCCCCCCAGGGCTGTGAAGGCCGAGGCTCCTCCGCGACGTCCCCGCTGATGCCCGAGGGAGCGGAGCGATGAAGGGGTGAGTGCGAGACCCCCCGAATTCTGCCCCCCCCCCAAACCCCGGGGTGCTGGTGACAGGGGGACATCCCGGGGGTCCCTGTCCCACCCTCACCCCCTCACCTGGCAGGCAGCAGAAAGCAGCCGAGACGGAAGAGGGGACGGTGCAGATCCAGGAAGGTGAGCGGGGACCCCGCGTTGGTTTTGGGGGGCGCTGGGGGGGGCTCTGGGTGCCTCCCATTGAGCCCCAGCGCTGGGTGCGCTCTGGCTGGGCTGACTCCATACCCTGTCCTTGTCCCCGAGTGAGGGGGACACAGCTCTGACCCAACCCCGGGGGACCCCTCCCCGTCACCATGTGTCCCCCCGTCCTCATCATGGTGTCCCCCCTCCCCATCGTGGCGTGTCCCCCTCCCCGTCATGGCGTGTCCCCCCCTCGCCTCAAGGTGCAGTGGCCACCGGGGAGGACCCCACCAGCATCGCCATTGCCAGCATCCAGTCGGCCACCACCTTCCCCGACCCCAACATCAAGTATGTCTTCCGCACAGAGAACGGCGGGACACAGGTACGGGGGGGTTCTGGGGGGCGTTTTGGGGCGGGGGGGGACACCACGGCGGGGGGTGACCAGAGCCACGTCCCTGTGCGCAGCTGATGTACCGCGTGATCCAAGTGGCAGACGGACAGCTGGACGGACAGACGGAGGGCGCGGGCGCCATCAGCGGTTACCCCGCCGCCCAGTCCATGACACAGGTGGGTGTTGGTGCCGTTTGGCGGCGCGGGGCCGTTCCTGCACCCCGTGCCACCGCCGTGTGTCCCCTGTGTCCCCCAGGCCGTCATTCAGGGCGCCTTCACCAGCGAGGACGCGGTGGAGACGGAGGCGGCGGCCACCGAGACCCACTACACCTATTTCCCCACCGCCGCCGTGGCCGACGCCGGCAGCTCCGCCAGCGCGGGGACCGCGGCCACCGCCGTCGTCACCACGCAGAGCTCGGAGGCACTTCTGGGGCAACCCACCCCCACGGGTATGGGGAGGACACTGCGGGGGAGGGGGGGGGTCACAACCCATGGGACCCCCAACTGCTCACAGCTCTGACCCCTTTTGTCACTTTGTGCCGTTCAGGGCAATTCTTCGTGATGATGTCGCCGCAGGAGGTGCTGCAGGGGGGGGCGCAAAGGTCCATCACGCCCCGTGCGCACCCCTACTCCCCGTGAGTGCCAAGCCCCCCCTGGTGTCCCCCGTGGCGCAAAGTGGGGGACGTCCCCTGTGCCATCGTGGGATCCCCACCGGTGTCACCGGGACTGACGCCATCGCTCTCCTCCCCCCAGGAAATCGGAGGCCCCACGGGCCACCCGGGACGAGAAGCGCCGGGCGCAGCACAATGAAGGTACCGGGGGGGGTCGCGGAGGGGTACAGGGTTGTCCCCGGTCACCGCGACTGTCCCCGGTGACCACGGTCAGGTCAAAAAATCACCCGCAACATCACAAAACTTGTCGGTCGAGGATCAAACCTCCTTTGGGGGAGCTGTAATTAGATGCAGATGAAGGGTTGTTCTGGGGGGTCCTGCCCACGGCGGGGGGGTCCTGCTAGGGGTCTCAGACACTGCTGACCCCCCCCGATGTGTCCCCCCACCAAAGTGGAGCGTCGGCGCCGGGACAAGATCAACAACTGGATCGTGCAGCTCTCCAAGATCATCCCCGACTGCTCCATGGAGAACACCAAGTCGGGGCAGGTGGGGACCCCCCAAATGGGGCGCAGGGGTGGCTCCCCGGTGTGTCCGTGCCCCCCCGTGACCCCCGTGTCCCCCCCCCCAACCCAGAGCAAGGGCGGCATCCTCTCCAAAGCCTGCGACTACATCCAGGAGCTGCGGCAGAGCAACCACCGCCTGTCCGAGGAGCTGCAGGGCCTGGACCAGCTGCAGATGGACAACGAGGTGCTGCGGCAGCAGGTGACGAACCGGGCTGGGGGGGTGCTCCCTGGGTGGGGGGGTGCGTGGGGGGGGGGGGTCACACTTGTTCTCACCCCCTTTTCCCCCCCTCCCCGTCACGGTGCCAGGTGGAGGATCTGAAGAACAAGAACCTGATCCTGCGGGCGCAGCTGCGCCAGCACGGCGTGGAGATCGTCATCAAGAACGACAGCCACTGACGGGGACAGGGGGACAGGGGGGGCCGGGGTGTGTCCCCCCCTTGCGCCGCACACCCCCCCCCCCCCCCCCGCAGCCAGCGCCACACCAGGACCCCCCCGTTTGGTTTGTGTCCCCCCCCCCTTCAACCCCTCACCCACCCTTTCCCCCCTTCCCCAACATGGGGTGTCACTGTGTCCCCCTCGTCTCTCTCACGTGTCCCCCCCCCTCTCCGCGCTTCGTGCACACGCTCTCGGCCAGGGGGGCGGCCCCCCAGCACTGCCTCGGCCCCCCCGCCTGCGCCCCCCGACCCGCGGGGACCCCACGGGACCCCCCGACCCGCGGGGACCCCACGCAGCCCCTCGCCCTCCCAATGGGGGTTCGGGGGTCCCGGGTGGGGGGGTGCAGCTCCCCGCTCCCCCCCCCTCGCTGCGGCTGGCCCGGCCCAGCACGGCCAGACTTTTTTTTTTTTTTTTAAAACTCTCTGAATTTAAGAAAAAAAAAAACCAAAAAAACAAACAAAAAAAAAAGCAAAAAAATAAATAAAAATAGTGATTTGTTTTTCCAGGTCCTACAGCTTCTTCCCCTCCTGCCCACCCCCCCTGCAGCCTCAGAGCAGCTTCCAGGGACCCTGTTCCTGCCTGAGCCCCCCCAGGATGGGACTTTGTGTCCCTGTGGTGTCACTGTTGTGGTGTCACTGTGTTGTGGTGTCACTGTGCCCTCATGGTCTGGCATTGCTGCACCATGGTGGCTCTGGGGGTGAACTGGGAGCAACTGGGGTGAACTGGGAGGCCTCTAGGACCCGAGGAGGCCGCAGGCCCCGTCGCTATGGCAACGCCCGGGCTCCCAGCCCGACGGCCGCCACGAGGGGCGCAAAGCGCGCCCATTGGCTAGAAGTTCAAGCGCCGTCTCTGATTGGCCGGGAGGCCTCTCCCTCTCCACACCTGTCTCCTGCGCGGCCCCTTCGCTCCAGCCAATCAAGCCGGAGCTGTGTGAGCCAAGACAGCCACTCACTGCAGAGGGGTGTGGTGTCTCCTTGGCGAGACAGCCGCTGCGGCCAATGGAGCCGAGGGAGGGGCGGGGTTTTCTAGCACCTGGCGGAGGGGCGTAGCCGGGTTGGCCCGGCCCCAAGCGGGGCGGTCCCGCTGGGCGGGGCCTACCTGGGCGGGACCGCACCTGGAGCGGGCGGGTCGCGCAGTGCGGCGGCGGCCATGGCGGGAGCGGCGCGGCGGGGCGGCCCCGGGGCCCGGGCTTGGACCCTGCGGCTGCTGCTCGCTGCGGCGGCCGGTGAGTCCCCGGGAAGGGCGGGATTGCGACCGGCCACGCGGTGCCCGAACAATGGCCCGTGCGTGGGCCGCCGCGGGCACCGGGGAAGCGGCGGGGGTTCCCCCGGGGTGGTGCCGGTGACCGGCGCTGTGCCGGTAACCGGGGCGTGGCGGTGTTACCGCCAGGGGTGGGGTTGGTGTCCCGGGACGGCGGCACGTTCCCGGTACCGGCGGCGGGTCCCCGGTGCCAGCGCCGCCCCCGGGGGTCCCTTGTGGGGGAGGTCACGGCGGGGCCCCGGTGCCGCCGCTCACCGCGATAACGGGCTATTAATAACCCGGCGGCGCCCGCCCGCCCGCACTGGGGAGCCCCGTTAGCAATGAACCGACATGCGGTCCCGTGGCCGCCCCCGGTTTACGGTTGTTTTTGTGGGTGCACAAGAGCTTCGCCACCCGGGTCTCGCCTCCGCAGCCCGGGCGGGGGTTGTGCCGGTGCCACCGAGCCCGTTACCGACTCCCGGTACCGGGGGGGATTCGGGGCACCGGGGGGAGGGACCGGGCGCGGGTTGCGGATCCAGCCGCACTTCCCGGGGCCGGAAACCGGGTGAGGCCAAAACATTCCGGCCGGGGCTGGCGGCTTTCCTGGGCCGGCCCCGTCCCGGTGTCCCCAGTGTCCCCGGTGTTCCCGGTGTCCCCGTCCCGCTGCCCCGGGGCCGCTGTCGGGCCGTGTCTCCCCCGCCCCGGGTTAATGAGTAGCCGGTGTTGCCGACGCTCCCAAAGGCCAAAGTGACGGTGGTGGCTTTCCTGTCCCCATTGTCACTTCCCTTGCATTGTGCTGGGACAATCCCGGGTTTGGGATTAACCCCATCCTGCCTGATTTCCACCCACAATGGGGACCCATGTGATGGTCCCTGGGGGCTGGGGGTGTCACCTCCATGGGGCTGGGGGTGTCGCTTCGCAGGGTCTGGGGGTGTCACCTCCATGGGGCTGGGGGTGTCACTTCGCAGGGTCTGGGGGTGTCACCTCCATGGGGCTGGGGGTGTCACCTCTATGGGGCTGGGGGTGTCACTTCGCAGGGTCTGGGGGTGTCACCTCCATGGGGCTGGGGGTGTCACTTCACAGGGTCTGGGGGTGTCACCTCTATGGGGCTGGGGGTGTCACCTCCATGGGGCTGGGGGTGTCACTTCACAGGGTCTGGGGGTGTCACCTCCATGGGGCTGGGGGTGTCACTTCACAGGGTCTGGGGGTGTCACCTCCATGGGTTTTGAGGTGTCACCTCCTGCTGCATCTGCCCCAAATCCCCCAAACCCTTGTCCCAGCCAGGGGGTCAGGGGGGTCCTGTCTGTCACAGTGTCACCAGCGCTGGGGAGCAGTGCCAGACCCTATGCCTGGGGACACCAGACACCCCGTTTCCCCCTCATTTCACCCCAAAATCGCTCTTTTCCGCTGACACCCGCCCAAGTTCCTCTCGGTGACGTTTCGGGGTGCAAATGCACGGGTGGCTTGGGGACGGGGCCACCACCCGGTCACCGGCCCCGGGGCCACGGTGACAACCCGTGGGGACGCGGGGGGTGTCACGTGCGCGGCGCGTTGCGAAACCGGGCGCTTTCGTGCGAAACCGGGAGGAACGGGGCAGGGCGGGGGGAACGTGACGGTGACGGTGGCGGGAGCGGCAGGACGGGATTTTCCGGCTCTCGCCGCCGTGACGCACCGCGCGGCACGAGTGTCACCCGTGCCCTGGGGACCGTCAGCTCGGGGCTCCCGCTGCCCCCCCCCCCCCCCACACCGGCGCCCCAAATCTTGTCACCGGCGTCTCTCACCGTGTCCTTTCCCCCCCGCAGTGGCCCTGGCAGGAGCTCAGGTCACCTCCGAGACCAAAGAAGTCCCTGAGCATGAGAGTGAGTGACTGTCCCCTGTCCCCCAGGGCTGCCAGTGGGGGGTCCCGCTTGGGGGTGTCCCCAACCACAGTGTCCCTGTCCCCACAGCCGCCAACATCCCCTGCTCAGCATTTAAGTCCAGCTGGGGCAACCCCCGCATCGAGTGGAAGTTCCAAAAAGGCTCCACGCTCGTGCTCTTCTACTACGGGGGGGAGCTGACAGGTACACCCCTCCCCATCCCCACGGTGTCCCCAGCGTGTCCCCAACATGTGCCAGCGCCACATCCCCTTGTCCCCGCAGAGCCGTACCGGGACCGGGTGACATTCTCACCCACCAGCATCCAGCTGAGCGTGGTGACACGCGAGGACACCGGCCGCTACATCTGCGAGGTGGTGGGGTCCGGCAGCCAGATCGCCAAGTCCGAGGTCAACCTCATCGTCCAAGGTGCGTCCCTCCTCGGGTGGCTTTGCCGTCCCCTCGCCTTGTCCCCATTGTCCCCGCCGCGGCGCGGGACGGTTGGTTGGATGGGGGGGGCTCACCGGCGCCCTGTCCCGCAGTGCCGCCGTCCACGCCGGTGGCCCATGTCCCCAGCTCGGCCACCATCGGCAGCCGCGCCGTCCTGCGCTGCAGCGAGACCGAGGGGTCCCCCCCGCCAACGTTCCGCTGGTACAAGGACGGGATGGTGATGCCTTCGGACCCCAAATCCAGCCCCACCTTCCGCAACTCGTCCTACAGCCTGGACTCTGCCACCGGAGAGCTGGTGAGCACCAGGGGGTGACATTGGGGGGACACCAACCTGGGGACCCCGCAACTTGCGCTCACCCCCCCTTCCCGCAGGTGTTCGAGCCCCTCAGCGCCTTTGACAGCGGGGAGTATCATTGCGAGGCCACCAACAACGTGGGGCCCCCCCAGAAATCCAGCGCCGTCCGCATGGAAGCAAGTAAGGGACGGGGGGGACAGCGGGTGACACGTGTGTCCCCTCGCTGTGGGGCTGCGCTGGGCTCTGCCCACCCGGGGCGGGTCACGTTTAGGTGACCCCTTGGCCCTCCCAAGTTAATTAACGGTGGTGTTAATTAGCTGTGACATTAACAAACCCTGCGCTGGTGCTTTGGGGGTGAGGGGGTTAAAGTGGGCACGCCCCCCCCCCTGAACTGGGACCCGCTTTGTTGCTGGGGGGCTGGCTCAGGCACCGGGGGTCCGTCCCCCCCCGGTGTTGTCCCCAATGTCCCCAGTGTCCCCCTTTTCCAGGCGAGGTCAATGTGGGTGGCATCGTGGCGGCGGTCGTGGTGCTGCTGATGGTGCTGGGCCTGGCGGCCTTTGGCATCTGGTTCGCCTACAGCCGCGGCTTCTTCAGCAGTGAGTGACCCCCCCAGACCCCCCCGGGACCCCCAAAACCCCCCACACCCCAAAAAAACCCCGTTTTGTTCCTTTTGTTTCAGAGAGAAAAGAGTAAGTGACACCATCGCGCTGCTGCCTCTTCCTCCTCCAGCGGGGACAGGGGGGCTTTGTCCCCCTCTGTGTCCCCCCCCCAGGCTGGGACGGTGCCTGGGGTGTCCCCAGGTGCTGGGTGGGGACATGGGGACAGTGTTTGCGTGTCCTGACGCTGTTGTTTTCCGCAGCACCGGCAGCAAGAAGGTGATTTACAGCCAACCCTCGCAGCGCAGCGACGTGAGTACGGGCTGGGACGGTGTCACCTCCCCGCGGTGTCACCTCCCCTTCCCCATGGATCCCAAAAGGGGTGACCCCAGTGTCCCCCTGGGCTGGCAGGTGCCACCCCATCCCCAGTGTCCCTTGTCCCCAATGTCCCTGTCCTGCTCTCCCAGGGGACAGTGGCACAGCCAACCCGTGTCCCCCATTAATGTCACCTTTGTCCCCGCAGGGCGAGTTCAAGCAGACGTCGTCCTTCCTGGTGTGACCCCCACCCCGTGTAAATGTCCCCAATTCTGTCCCCATTTCCCCCATTTTAACGATTATTTTTTTAAGTCTCAGCCGGTGCCTTCGCAGCCCCTCAGGGGTTTATTTTTAGGGGGGGGGTCTCATGTTCCCCCCCCGTCCTGTCCCCTCCCCAGCAGGACATGGGTTGTGACCCCGCGCTTGGGGACGTCACCATGTCCCCAAGTGGGGGGACAGGTCTTGGGGGGGGGGGCTGGTGTCACCCTACCCCCCTCCCCAGCCATGCTGGGTCCTACTGGTCCCAGTTGCCCCCCTGTACTGGGGGGGCAGCAGCTGCTGGAAATAAACCGTGTCCTTGTACTGAGCGGTGTCTGTTCCGGGGGGGGGGACACGGGTGGGGGACCCTGGGGACATGGGGGTGACACGCAGCCCCCCACGGTCAACATCACCTTTATTTAGTAGCCGCTTTACCTTTCCCCCCCCTAAATCAAAGACCCAGGATGGGGGGGTAGGACAGTCTGTGTGGGGAGGAAACGGCCCCCCCTGGTCTGTACATACGATTAGTGGTGCTATATATATATATATATATATATATATATAATGTATATGGGGTGTCGGCGCGGGGGGGCCGCGGTTAATTAGCAGAGCTCTACGTTAGCAGCAGCGATGGGGCCGGGGGGGCACCCGGCCCGGGGGGACACGGCGCCGCGTCCGATTATCGGTGACACCCTGGGGTGCGTCCCCAGCCCCAGCTCGTGTCCCCAACCCTGGGATGTGTCCCCAACCCTGACCTGGAGCAGGGGGGTCAGCGCAGGGGGGAGGGTCCGGCCTGGGGGGGTTTTGGGGGGCAAAATGGCCCAGGAGGGGATGGGATGGGATGGGATGGGGGGGGATGAGTCAGTGGCATCTCCAGGGCTGGTGGCATTAAGGGCTGGTGGCACCTCCAGGGCTGGTGGCACCTTAAGGACTTGTGACACCTCCCAGAGCTGGTGACATTAAGGGCTGGCGGCACCTGGGGGAGCTGGTGGCATCTTCAGCACTAGTGACACCTCCAGAGCTGGTGACATTAAGGGCTGGTGGCACCTGGGGGACTGGTGACACCTCCAGAGCTGGTGACACCTCCAGAGTTGGTGGCACTTCCAGAGCTGGTGGCATTAAGGGCTGGTGACACCTCCAGAGCTGGTGGCACGTCCAGGGCTGGCGGCACCTTCAGGGATGGTGACACCTTCAGGGCCGGTGTCATCTCTAGTGGCTAGTGGCACCTGGCGGGGGCTGGTGCCACCTCCAGAGCTGGTGGCATTAAGGGCTGGTGACACTTCCAGAGCTGGTGACACCTGGGGGGCTGGTGACACTAAGGGCTGGCCGCACCTCCAGGGCTGGTGACACCTCCAGGGCTGGTGGCATCTAGTGGCTAGTGGCACCTGGGGAGGGGCTGGTGCCACCTCCAGAGCTGGTGCCACCTCCAGAGCTGGTGGCATTAAGGGCTGGTGACACCTCCAGAGCTGGTGACACCTGGGGGGCTGGTGGCATTAAGAGCTGGCTGCACCTCCAGGGCTGGTGACACCTCCAGGGCTGGTGACACCTCCAGGGCTGGTGGCATCTAGTGGCTAGTGGCACCTGGGGGGGGGGGACTCGTGGCACCTCCGGGGCTGGTGACACCTCTGGGGCTGGTGACACCTCCGGGGCCATTGTCCCCTCTGTGCCCAGTGTCCCCCGTCCCGTCAGACGTTGCTGATGCGCACGCTCAGCGCCGTCCCCTCCCTGTCACCCGCCTCCCGCAGCGACTCCTCCAGCTTCACCTTCTCGGGGTCCCCGAGGCGGCCGCCCCCGCGTTGGGGACACGGCGCCGCCACCTGCACCACGCGGTCGAACAGGCTGAAATCGGCCACGTACTTGCCGCTGGCCGAGAGCGAGATGGCCGGGCTGAACTCGTAACCCCACAGGATCTCCTCGGGCAGGTAGGACGTGCGCACCTGGCACGTGGCGCTGGTGGACTCCACCGTGCCGCTCAGGATCACCACCAGCTCGAAGTCCCCGTCCCCCGCGCGAAGGGCCACGTCGCGGAACGGGCTGGCGTCGTCCAGCACGTGGTAGAAGGTGAGGGGCAGGATGAGGAAGGGGCTGTCGGAGGACGTGTCCACCTGGAAGTCCACGTTGAGTTGGTTGAGCCGCAGGTTCTCGCCTTCCTTGGTGAGGTGGGGCCGTAGGAGCTTCCCGGTGACCTGGCAGCCGATGAGGAGGCTCTTGCGCATGTTGGCCACGCGCACCATCAAGCAGGTCTTGCCCTCGTGTTGGGCCACCACGGCGTTCTGGCTGAACTTGATGGTCTCGGCGCGTTTCTTAGGCCGGGCGATCTTAGCCAAGAAGGTGCCGGTGATGAAGATCTCCAGGATGGTGGTGAGGACCAGCTGGGCGATGAGCAGCACGATGGCCAATGGGCACTCCTCGCTGATGTAGCGGAAGCCGTAGCCGATGGTGGTCTGGGACTCCAAGGAGAAGAGGAAGGCTCCGGTGAGCGTGTGCACCTGCATCACGCACGGCGTGTGGTTGGCCGGCGGCTCGAACTCCAGCAGGTCCCCGTGGGCCACGGCCACCAGGTACCAGACGACGCCGAAGGCGAACCAGGTGCCGGCGAAGGTGGCGGAGAAGAGGAGCAGCTTGTAGCGCCACTGCATGTCGATGAAGGTGGTCCAGAGGTCCTTGAGGTAGAGGAAGCGCTTGTCGGCGATGTGCTCCATGCGCACGTTGCTGCGCCCGTCCTTGGTGAGCACCCGGCGCCGGCGCAGCCCCATCAGCGGGCGGCCCTCGGTCTGCGTGGTCTGGCTGTAGTAAACCTTGGTGGCCGACGTCATCTGGGGATGAGGGGACAAGGGGGGTCAGGAGGGGACAAGGGGGGTCAGGAGGTGATGGGGGGAGTGTTGGGTAAGGGGGTGGAGGGAAGAAGGGAGACCGACAGATGGAGATGGACGGGTGGGTGATGGATGGAGAAGAGGAAGAAGAAGGTGGGGAAGATGGATGGATGGACGGAGAACACGTACAGATGGATGATGAATGGATGAAGAGGAGGAAGAAGATGGATTGATGAATGGATGGAGAAGATGGAGAAGTGGATGATGGATGGAGAGGAGGGAGGGAGAAGATGGATGGATGAAGGGGATGGATGGATGAAGGGGATGGATGGATGAAGGGGATGGATGGATGAAGGGGGAAGGAGAAGATGGAGAAGAGGATGGATGGATGAAAATAGAGAAAGAAAATGGAGAAGGCGGATGAATGAATGGATGGAGAAGATGGATGATGGATGACGGATGGAGAAGAAGGAAGGAGAAGAGGGATGGATGGAGGATACAGATGGACAGAAGGATGGACAGTCATAAAGGAGCAACGGGTGAGAATACAGATGGTGACAGATGGACAGAAGGAGAGGACGGATGTCCCCTCTGTCCCCTGGCAGCCCTCCCATCCTGTGGAGGGGACCCAGGTGTCCTGGCCGGGCAGGAGGAAGAGGAAGGGGGATGAATGGGAGGTGATGGGGACAAAGGGCTGGTGGCGGCGCCAGGCGCGTTTCCGTCTCCGTCCCTGTCCCCGTCCCTGTCCCCTGCCAGCCCCGGCGGCACAGAAAGGCCCTTTCAGCCCCCGCCAGCCTTTGGCCCCACCGCGGTTTCCGCCACGGCAGCGTGCCGGGGACACGGTGGCACCCTGGGGGGTCTCCTTGGAGCCCGGTGTCCCTGCCCTTGCCAAAGCCGGGGGAACGTGGGTGGCACCGCCAACATCCCGCCTGTGCCACGTCCCCTCCTGGTGAAATGCCCTGAGGAGGGGACAGTGACACCGGGGACACGGACCTGCCACATCCCAGCTGAGCTGCTGGGGGTCCCCAGAGCCACCATGTGTCCCCAGAGCCACCATGTGTCCCCAGAGCTCTCCCAACACCAAGCAGCAACGGGCACCAGCGTGTCACCGGGGGACAGTGGCCCCTGCACCCCCAAGGTCCTTCTGCTCCTCTGGGCCTCCTTAGTCCCCTTTCCCAGGGTCTCCACCCCCTCCTCATTTTTGGGGTCACTGCACCCCATAATGTCCCCCTCGGGGGCTGCGTGCCCCTGTGCCCTTCCCATGCAGGGACACGGGTTGTGACAAGCCAGCGCTTGTTCCCGGCGCGGGGACGGTGCCCGCGGGCACAACCGGTTACCCATTAACCCCCCTCACCCCCCGTGCCTCAGTTTCCCCGCAGGGGGCACTGGATGCAAACGGGGGCGCCTGTCCCCGCCTGGGGGGTCTGGGGTGGGACAGGGGGGACACAGGGACACGTCCCCCCCCATCCCGTCCCGCTGGCACCACCAGCGCGGGCGCCGTGCCCGTGGCTGCGCCGTGCCAGCCATGGCCGGGCTCCCCGCCAGGGCGTCCCCCCCACCTCGAAACTGGGGCGCCAGCCTCCCCATACTGGTGCCAACTGGGAAATGGTGTGTGTGTGTTGGGGGGGGGGGTGTGCGACCCCATCCCCACAGTGGGTCGGGGTCTCGGGGGGATGGCGCCGTGGGGCAGGTCCCGTGGGGCTGGGGGTGCGGGGCGGGCGCGCGGGGTGGCGGGGGGGGCGGGACAGGGACAGTGGGGCCATTGTCAGAGGCCTCAATGGAGCTGGCGGGGCACAATGGCGCTTTGAGGAGGCCCCTCGTTAGCATGCAGGGCCCCGCGCCCGCCGCCAGCGCAGCCCCCAATGGGGGTCCCCCCGCCACCCACCCCCCGGACGCCTGGGTCCCCCCCCACCAGACCCACTTTGTACCCCCCCTGTACCCCCCGATTTGTGCCAAAGCGGTTTGAGCCCAAATGCGGGGCTGGTGCCCCCAGGGGATGAATGTCCCCATGTCCCTGTGCCCTTCACGCTGCCACCCACAGCCGGGAAACGCCGGGGGGCAGGAGCTGCCACCCCCCCGGCCATGAGGGCAATGGGGACCCCCCTGTCCCCCCCAGCAGCACCCGCGGCACAACAAAATGACCATTTTTGTGTATTCCGCCCCAGCGCTGCCCAACCCTCATCAGCCAAAGCTGCAGATTGGGGGGAAAAATAGCCAATTTGGGCCCTTTTTTTGAACACGTCCCATGGGGCCATAGGCTACTGTGGCCACCGGAGAAGCCACCGTGGCACCGGTAACCACCGGCCCCGCAACCGGCCCCGTTAACCCAGAGCCTCATTAACCCCCAGCCCCATTAACCTGCAGCCCAGGGAGTTCAGAGCCTGGTTAACCCACACCAGGGATAACCCACAGCCCAGTTAACCCACACCAGGGATAACCCACAGCCTGGTTAACCCACACCAGGGATAACCCACAGCCTGGTTAACCCACACCATGGGTAACCCACAGACAGGTTACCCTGCAGCTGGGATAACCTGCACCCCAGGTAACCCACAATTGGGATAACCCACAGCCCAGATAAATCACACCTGGGATAACCCACAGCCCAGATATCCCACATCTGGGATAAGCCACACTGAGGATAAGCCACACCTGGGATAAACCACACCTGGGATAAACCACTGCCCAGCGTGGCTAATCTGTGACCCTGCTAATCCACAACCTGGTTAATCTGGTGTGACTAACCCGTATCCCGGTTAACCCACAGCCCAGCCAGTGCCACCAGTGCTTGGTGGGACCCACTTGCCCACTGTGGGGACCCGGGAGGTGACAGGGACACTCCAACCCCCTCCACCCAAATGCCTTTGAAATGCTCCATCCTTGGGGACCTGAGCCCCCCATGGGGGACACCCACAGGGAGCAAGGGGGACATGTGACATGGGGACACAGGGACGTGGGGATATGTAACATGGGGATACGTGACATGGGGACTTGGGGATATGGGGGCAGAGAGATGCAGGGACATGAGGATGTGCAGAATGGGGATACGGGGTGACAGGAGGACATGGTGTACAGGAGGACTTGGGGACACAGGGACGTGGGGACACAGGGACATGTTGTGGAAGTATATGGGGCTGTGGGGACACGGGGTTATGGGGTCACGGGAATGTGGGGGACACAGGGTTACAGGGTCCCAGTACCAGGAGCCATGGGGCTGCAGGGACCTGGGGACTGATCCCACTCCGGCAGGTGCCCCAGAGGGGACGG
Organism: Columba livia; assembly: GCF_036013475.1. NCBI lineage: Eukaryota > Metazoa > Chordata > Aves > Columbiformes > Columbidae > Columba > Columba livia. Next base: position 1,736,352 of record NC_088629.1, on the reverse strand, counting down.
GGATGGACGGGGACCCCCGGTGCCCCCCCCTCGCCCTTACCTTGCTCGGGGAGGACCCGGGGTCCCGGTCCCGGCTGGCTCAGCCCCGCCGCCGCCTCCCCATGGGCTTTATGGCTCGGCGGGGCCGGCGGCGGCGGGACGGGCCGGGCCCCCCCGCTGCCCCCCCCGGCCCGGGCCGCCTCGCCGGGCCCGGCCGGCACCGATTGGCGGGGCCGGGGAGGGGGCCCGGGTCGGGGAGGAGCCGCCGGGGGCGGGACGGGGGTTAATGGGGTGGAAAACGAGCCGGTCCGCACCGGGTCACGTTACCGGCCACGGGGGGGGGGCGGGGGAGGCCGGGGGACCCCGCCCGTAGCCACCGGCACCGGGGAGGGGCCGGGCGGGGTCTCCCGGGCTCCGGTACCGGGCAGAGCCCCCCCGGTCACCGCAGCCCCTCCCCGGCTGCATCCCACCCCCCGAGCATCCTTATGGGGACAACGCCACCCACACACGCACAGTGACCCCCCCAGCATCCCTGTGGGGACAACGACAGCTCCGGCGCTGCCGCTTGGCCGTGGGGGTCCGTGGGGCCGGGGGGGCCGTGGGGCCTGGGGGGTCCGTGGCAGCGCGGGGCGCGGCTCCGGGCCCCCCCGCACAAGGCCCCGCTGTTCCGGGGCCGGTTCCCCGGGGCCGAGGGACAAAGCGCCTTTGTCCGCCCGGGGGGGGCCGGGGCTGCGCGGGGGCTCCCGGAGGCGGCACCGGGGGAGGGTCTGGAAAGGATGGAGGGTGGCTAGTGACCACCGAGCCCGGGCTAGTGAGGGGAGGGGCTAGTGAGGGGGGCACTTGGCTAGTGAGGGGGGCCTTGGGCTAGTGAGGAGGGAACAGGGCTAATGAGGGGGTCTGGGCTAGTGAAGAGAACATTGGCAAATGAGAGGGACCTAGGCTAGTGAGGGGTGTCTGGGCTAGCGAAGGGGGGCATTGGGCAAGTGGGAGGGGTCTCTCGGACTGAGCGAGGCAGTCGTGGCCACCTGTGCATTGCCTGGGCCAGCGGGGAGGGTGGGACCTCGCGTGTCCCCCCCGCACCGTGCTCAGTGTCACACGCGTGTGCACATCCCGCCCCCACCCCGATGTGCCCCGTGTCACCCCCCCCGCGCTGCGCCCCGCGCGTGTGTCCCCCCAGTCCTGTCCCCCGTGACCCTCCCGGGTGTCCCCAGGTGTTCGCCCCCCCGCCGCGTCCCGCACACGCGTGTGCGAAGCCCCGTCCCACGCGTGCTGTCCCACGCGTGTGCACCGCGCCGGCGGGGGGTCACTTGTGAGGGTCCGGGGGGGTGGGGGGGTCACGGGTGGGGGGCCCGGGGGCGGGCGGCCCGGGGGGGCGGGCGCTGGTCGGTATTTTTAGCCGCGCGCTCCCGGGGCGCAGCCGTTGCCGGGGAACGGCGGGAGCGCAGCCAAGGGAACGGCGGGGGGGGGGAAAACAGGAACGGGAACGGGGGGGCTGCTCCGGGACCAGGACCGGCACCGGCAGCGGGTCCGACACCGGCAGCGGGCCCGGGAGCGATCGGTGCGGCCCCGCTGCGCCCCCCGCGCCATGTGCGCAGCGCACCGGGGCTGCGCGGCCCGGCGGGAGCGGCGGCCGCGGGGGGAGCGGTGAGTGCGGGGCCGGGGGGGGGGACACGACACAGCCCGTGGGGGGGTCCTACTGCTTCCCCTGCGCCCCACAGCCCCCTGCACCCCCCGCCGCCGCAGCGCACGGGGGGGCACCGGGGACCCCCCTCCACGGGTGGGGGTGCTGGGGGCCCGGCCTGCGTGGAGGGCCCCCCCTACTACAGCACAGAGCGCGGAGGGTGCGCCCCCCTCCTTCCCCGCGTCCGTTCGGTCCCACGAACCCGGGTGGGAGTGGGGGTGGTCCTCCACGGTGGGGGGGGCACAAGACCCCCAGGCCGGGCGAGAGGGGGGGATAGAGGTGAAGGGGGTGGGTGTGCACACGTGGGTGTGTGCAAGGGGGGGGCTGTGCATGCAAGGTGTGCACACGTGTGTGCAGGTGTGTACAGGTGCGTGCACACGCGTGGGCTCAGCACCCCCGCGTGCTCCTCTGCCTTATTTTGCCCCCCCCTCCCCAATTCACCAGCACAGCTCCCCCCCACGCACCAGCCGGTGCCACCATCCCCTCCCAGTCCCCCCAGTTTACAGGGGGCGAGCGGCACCGTTAACCCTCTCCTCGCCCCACAGGCGCTGAGGGGTGATGGCGCAAGACAACGCCGCCTTCTGTGGGGTCCCCGAGGGGCTCCCGGGGGACACCAAGCCCCCCTTGGTCCCTCCCAAGCGTCGGGGGGCCAGCGCCCGCAAGCGCCAACGTTACGTGGAGAAAGACGGGAAGTGCAACGTGCAACACGGGAACGTGCGGGAGACTTACCGCTACCTCACCGACATCTTCACCACGCTGGTGGACCTCAAGTGGCGCTTCAGCCTCCTCGTCTTCATCCTGGCCTATGCCGTCACCTGGCTCTTCTTCGGCCTCATCTGGTGGTTCATCGCCTACTGCCGGGGGGACCTGGAGCACCTGGAGGACCACGCTTGGACGCCTTGCGTCAACAACCTCAACGGCTTCGTCTCCGCCTTCCTCTTCTCCATTGAGACGGAGACCACCATCGGCTACGGCCACCGCGTCATCACCGACAAGTGTCCCGAGGGCATCGTGTTGCTGCTCCTCCAGGCCATCTTGGGCTCCATGGTCAATGCCTTCATGGTGGGCTGTATGTTTGTGAAGATCTCCCAACCCAACAAGCGCGCCGAGACCTTGGTGTTCTCGTCCCACGCTGTGGTCTCTCTGCGGGACGACCGGCTCTGCCTGATGTTCCGCGTGGGCGACCTGCGGGACTCGCACATTGTGGAGGCGTCCATCCGCGCCAAGCTCATCAAGTCCAAGCAGACGCAAGAGGGCGAGTTCATCCCCCTGGACCAGACCGACCTGAGCGTGGGCTTCGAGACGGGTGACGACCGGCTCTTCCTCGTCTCGCCCCTCATCATCAGCCACGAGATCGACGAGCGCAGCCCCTTCTGGGACGTCTCACGGCACCAGCTGGAGAAGGACGATTTCGAGATCGTCGTCATCCTCGAGGGGATGGTGGAGGCCACAGGTAACGGGGATGCCGGTGGTGGTTTGGGGGGTGGGATGTGCTTGGGGACATCTTATCTCCACGGGGATGCTTCACCTTCACAGGGGACATCTCACCTGCATGGGGACATCTCAACCCTGGGTGTTCCTGCCCCGTCCTACAGGGAGGTGACCCCAAATTCCCCCTCCCCCCCAAGCTCAGCCTGGGTCCCCCCCACCAGAACAAGCCCATTGCATGGGGTGCAGCCTTCACCAGGAGCGTGGGGAGGGGGTCCCAATGACAGTGACAGCCCCTGATGTCCTAGTCCGTCCCCTGCTCACTGGGGTGTCTCATGCAACTGGGTGCTGTACAGATCCCCCAGCCAGGACTGGGGTGCCCCTGTGCACAGGGGTGCAGTCCAGCCCCCCCCAACCAGGAGCAGGGCACCCCATGCAGTGGGTGCTGCAGATTTTGGGGTGCCCCACACAATAGGTGCAGCACAGTTTGGGGTCCTGCATGCACTGGGTGCTTCAGATATTGGGGTGCCCCACACAACAGGTGCAGCACAGATTGGGGTGCAGATATTGGGGTTCCCCACACAACGGGTGCAGCACAGATTGGGGTGAAGATATTGGGGTGCCCCACACAAGGGGTGCAGCACAGATTGGGGTCCTGCATGCAGTGGGTGTTTCAGATATTGGGGTGCCCCACACAATGGGTGCAGTACAGAATGGGGTCCTGCATGCACCAGGTGCTGCAGATATTGGGGTGCCCCACACAATGGGTGCAGCACAGATTGAGGTCCTGCATGCAGTGGGTGCTTCAGATATTGGGGTGCCCCACACAGGGAGTGCAGCACAGATTGGGGTCCTGCGTGCACTGGCTGCTGCAGATATTGGGGTGCCCCACACAATGGGTGCAGCACAGATTGGGGTGCAGATATTAGGGTGCCCCACACAGTGAGTGCAGCACAGATTGAGGTCCTGCATGCACTGGGTGCTGCAGATATTGGGGTGCCCCACACAATGGGTGCAGTACAGAATGGGGTCCTGCATGCAGTGGGTGCTGCAGATATTGGGGTGCCCCACACAGTGAGTGCAGCACAGATTGGGGTCCTGCATGCACTGGGTGCTGCAGATATTGGGGTGCCCCACACCACGGGTGCATCACAGCCCCCTCCACCCACCCCATTACCACGGGTCACCCCGCCACGTCCCCACGTCCCCGGGCCGGGTGTCACGGGCTGTCCCGGGCTGTCCCCCCGCGCAGGGATGACGTGCCAGGCCCGCAGCTCGTACCTGGCGGACGAGGTGCTGTGGGGCCACCGTTTCACGCCGCTGCTCAGCCTGGAGGAAGGGTTCTACGAGGTGGACTACGGGGGGTTCCACCACACCGTGCCGGTGCCCACCCCCGCCTGCAGCGCCCGCCAACTGGCGGCCGCCGCCGCCCGCCGGGACGCGCATCTCTACTGGTCCATCCCCAGCCGCCTGGACCAGCCGCTGGAGGAGGCGGCGGGGGGGGAGCCGCCCGGTACCCCCCGCCAACGCAACGGCAGCCTGGCCAGCCCCGAGGGGCGGTGATGGGCGCTGGGGTGCTGGGCGCCCCGCTGCTCCCCGTTTGCTGTTAATAAATACATACACTCCCCCCCCCCCCCCACCCCGCACAGTGATGGTTGGGTGCTGAATAGGGAGATGCGGGGGGGGGTGGGGCAGGGCGGTGAACCCATTTGGGAATTTGGGGTTCAGGGGGGTTGCCACCGGGCAGGGATTAGTGCCCTCCACCCCACGGTAATGGGGGGGGGGGGTGTCAACCTGTGGGACATCGCTCCCCGCCCCCGCGGCATCCCCGCTGTCCCCCCGCGGACCCCGCAGCAGCGGAGGGGGCGGGGGTTAGAGAAATGGGCGGTGCTTAGAGAAGTGGGCGGAGCCAAGCAGACCTTGATGCATCGGGAAGCCACGCCCACTCCTCCGCCCGCCGCCCCGCCCATTGCCCCACTCTTCACCCCGCCCACTTCTCCTCCCGTCGCCCCGCCCACCACCCCACCCTTTGCCCCGCCCAGCCCCGCCCACGCCGCGGGTGGAGCAGCCGGGGGGGGCAGGAGCTGCACCCCCTCATAGCCACGTGTGGGTTCGGGGGACATCGGGGCGGTCCTCACGCGTGTGCGCACACACGGCTGGACCGGAGAGGGGTTGATGTGTGCGCACACGCGTGAGCAGCGGGGGGAGCGACACGGCCACTCTGCCGTGTCCCCCCAACCGGCTGCCGCATTCCTGCCGCCCACGGGCAGCAGCTGCGCGGGCCGGGGGCACGATCCTGGCACGGGCAGGGGCACACGCGTGTGCAGGATAACCCCCAGTCCCGCGGGGACACGCGTCACGCTGCCACTTTCGGCAGGGAACTGGGGCAACTGGGAGGACTGGGCTGCCCCGGGCAGCGGGGTGGGGGCCGGACGCCTGGGTCCCCCGTGGGGCCGGACGCCTGGGTCCCCGGTGGGGGCCGGGGTGGGGTCGCAGCACGTGGCGCCTGTGTCCGCGTCATCTGTTTGCTCAGCTTGGGGACAGCGGGAGGGGGACAGCAGGGGACACAGGCTGGGTAAACACCCCCCCCTGCAACTGGCCTCGATGTGCCCGGCCCCAACTGGGATGGAGTGGGGGGACTGGGATGGACTGGGGGGACTGTGGGTGCTGGGGAATACTGGGATGGAGTGGAGGAGCTGGGATGGACTGTGGGGACTGTGGGTGCTGGGGAATATTGGGATGGATTGGGGGAACTGGGAGGACTGGGAGAGATTGGGATGGACTGGGGGGACTGTGGGTGCTGGGGAATACTGGGATGGACTGGGGGGACTGGGATGGACTGGGGGGACTGTGGGTGCTGGGAAATACTGGGATGGAGTGGGGGAGCTGGGATGGACTGTGGGTGCTGGGGAATATTGGGATGGACTGGGGCAACTGGGAGGACTGGGAGGGACTGTGATGAACTTGGGGGACTGTGGGTGCTGGGGAATACTGGGGGAACTGGGAGGGACTGGGATGGACTGGGGTGCACTGAGATTGTGAGTTGCTGGGGCAGTTGAGGGGAGACTGGGAGAGACTGGGGCATACTGGGAGAGACTGGGGCATACTGGGAGAGACTGGGGATGAACGGGGAGGTGCTGGGGAAGGTGGGAAGCATTGGCAGGTTTGAGGGGGAACTGGGGCAGGCTGGGAGATACTGGGACAGATGGGTCGCTGGCACAGACTGGGAAGTCTGGTCCAGACTGGGGATACTGGGCTGCACTGGGAGCTCCAGGCTGGACCTGGGAAGCGGTGCAGCAGAGCGGGGATGCTGGGCACACTGGTGGCACTGGTGCAGACTGGTGGCACTGGTGCAGACTGGTGGCACTGGTGCAGGGGGCTGTGGGCCCCACGGCCGTGCCCCCCCCATGCCCTTGAGCTGCCCTTGACGGTTGCCATGGCGACTAAGCCGGACCTTGGGGGGTTTTGGGGGGGGTGGAACAGGGAGGGAGCTGCACTGGGAAGGGACCTTGGAGCGGGACTGGGGGCACTGGGGCTGGGAGGGGGGACACGGGGGGTGTCGGGATGTGACACTGGGCACAGCCCTGGCACAGCTGGTCCCTGGGGACAACCGTGTGTCCCCAGGCACAACCCCAGGGCTTTGGGAACAGTCGGTCCCCAGGCACAACCGTGTCCCCAGCACAGTCACCATAATCACAGTCGGTCCCCAGGGCACAACGGTGTCCCCAACACAGCCACCGCAGGCACAACCGTGTGCCCACGCACAACCGTGTCCCCAGCACAGCCACCACAGACACAACCGTATCCCCAGCACAGCCAGTCGCCAGGAACAGTCAGTTCCTTGGGCACAGTTGTCCCTGGGCACAGTGTCCGCCCCCGGCACAGTGTCCCCCCCCGGCACAGTGTCCCCTCCTGGCCCTGGCCTTTCCCCAGCTAATTTTAGCCACCCCGCGTTCCCGGTGGCCCCAGCGTCCCCAGCTGCGAGAATTGGTGACACGCTGGGGTGGGGATCAACCCCCCCGCCGCGCCCCACAAACTTCCCCCCCCGGCTGGTGTCACCCCCTGCGCTGAGGGGGCTGCAGGGAGGGACGCAGGTGTCCTGTCCCCCCCTCCGGCGAGCTGGGGGGTCAGTGTGGGGGGCCCGGATGCCTGGGTCCCCTGACACCTCCCCTCAGCTTTGGGTCAGCGCGGGGGGGGGTCAGGAGAGGGCACCCCCCCCATCCCATCCCGCCCGAACACCTGGGTTCCCAGCGCTCGGCCAGGACCCCCCACCGCCCCGGACGCCTGGGTCCCACGGCTGCCTTCAGTGCGGGGGGGCTGGGAGCGGGGGGGAGCCCGGAGACCCCCAGCACGGGCCGGGGGAGGCGGGAGGAGCCCCCCCCCCCGGCCCATAACGAGGGGGAGCGGAGAGGGGAGGGGGTTCGGGCGGGGGGTCCGTGTTCGGCCAGGAGGGCCTGGGGGATGGAGGGGGGGTCTGGGGGGGGGCCGGCCCGGCCGGGTGGGCGGGGGGGGCCGGGCCGGGCGGGGCCGGGAGGGTTTTTCTCGGCCGCCTCCGCCGCCGTCCCCCCCGAGCGCCCCGGGCCGGGAGCAGCGACGGCAGCGCCATGGGCAGAGGGGTGAGTAGGGGCGGCCCGGGGCGCCCCCCGCCCACGCGAGGCACCCACCCACGCGGGGCACCCACACACCCCCCCCCCCCTCCCACTCCCGGGCACCCACCCCTGCGGGGACCCGGCACCTGCCCCTGGCACCCGCACCCCCACCCCTGGGCACCCCCTACGCGGGGCACCGCTGTCACCCGTGGGCACTTTCCCCCCGGCACCCACCCACGGGGGTCTTGCACCCCCCCGTGGTGCCACCGACACCCCCCTCACCTCCGCGCCAACACCCCCAGACACACTGTCAACCCCCCCACAACCACCCGTTCCCGAGTGACCCCCGACACGCGTGGGCGGCTGCCCGGACGCCTGGGTCCCCCTCTCTTCAGGGAAGGAATGCGGGGGAAAAAGGGTCCCCGATGGTGGGGAAACTGAGGCACGGAGCCGGGGTGACCCCGCCAGGACCCCCCCGTACCCCAGCACACATTCCACCCCCCGTGCCCGTCCCCCACCCGGGCCCGTGGCCCCGTGCCCGCGGCTGCTCAGCGCCAGGGTCGCGGCTGCCGTGGCAACGGCCGCGGGGGGGCCCTGAGTCGGGGTTGGCGCCTCGCCCGGGCCCCCCCATCCTACCGGGCCCCCCCCGTCCCACTTGGCACGGCCGGGACCCCCCACGCCGGCACCCACCCAAAAAAGGGGTCACCCCGGAAAACGTAGGTGTCCCGTCTCCGGGTGTCCCCCCCCGAGTCACCCCAGGGAAATACCGACGTGGAGGGGACACAGACACGACACCCACCACCCCCCCAAAATCCTGGGGTGCTGCAGCAAGTGGGACCCCCCCACCCGTGCAAAGTGTCCCCGCGGGGGAGGGGAACAAACAGCAGAGCTTCCCCACGCGAGATGTCGCCCCGTGGGGGGGTGTGTGGGCGCCCCCCGTGTCCCCGTCCCCGCGGTAACACGACCCCCCCCGCCTCGGCCGTTGTTCTTGGCACCGGGGCCGTTTTCCATGAGCGCATCGGCCCCCCCGGCCCCCCCCGGCCCCTCCTGCTCCTGCCAAGCTCCGGGCGCGGGGACAGACGTGTCACCAGCCCTGCCAGCCCCGGGGACCCCCTGCTGCCGTGTCACCCCCCCGCCTGTCCCCTGCCCGCCGTGACACCCCTGCCTCTCCGGGACATTGCTGGTGTCGGTGGCGTGTCCCTCTCCACGGACTGTGGGGACCCCCCCATGGCCACGGGGACACCCCTGGGGACAGTGACACCCCTGTGACTGCAGTGCCACCCCTTCCCCAGGTCCTGGGGACACTCCTTTGACCACAGTGACCCTCCTATGACCACAATGCCCCCCCCACGGTGACCCCCTCCATGGACAAAGCGACACCCCCATGGCCTTGGGGACACCCCTGTGGCCACAGTGACCCCCTGGGGACAGTGCCGCCCCTGTGACCACAGTGCCACCCCTTCTCACAGTCTTGGGGACACTTCTATGACCACAGTGACCCCCCCACCACGGTGACTCCCCCACCAGCACAATCTCAAGGACCCCCACCCCATGGACAAAGCAACACCCTCGTGGCCTTGGGGACACCCCTGTGGCCACAGTGACCCCCCTGGGGACAGCGACACCCCCATGACAGCAGTATCACCTCTTCCCCCAGTCCTGGGGACACTCCTGTGACCACAGTATGACCCCCATTACCACAGTGACCCCCCCAACCACGGTGACCCCCCCCATGGACAAAGCAACACCCCCACACCTTGGGGTCACCCCTGTGACCACAGTGATGCCCCTGGGGACAGTGACGCCCCCCATGGCCACAGTGCCACCCCTGCCCTCACTGTCACCCCCCTACTTGTGTCCCCCCCCACCCCGCGGTGCCCCCCATGCCCACGCTGCCCCTGGTGTCCGCAGCCCCCCCCGCGCCCCCGGTGACGCCCGTTCCCTCGCCGATGCCCGTGGCCACCGTGACCCCCATGCTGGCGGTGACATCTATGCCCATGGTAATGCCCGTGCCCCCCACAAGGCGAGGGCCGTGCGGCGGGGGGGACCCCACGCCGGCGGTGCCATTGTCCCCATGGGTGTCCCCCGTCCCCCCCCCCCAAAACCAGGCCGGCCGCGAGTACTCGCCCGCTGCCACCACCTCGGAGAATGGGGGGGGCAAGAGGAAGCAGAAGGAGAAGGAGCTGGATGAGCTGAAGAAGGAGGTGAACTTGGTGAGCAGGGGACCGGGGGGACAGTGGGGACAGCGGGGGCAGCTGGCGCGGCCCCCCCGGGATGACGTGGGGGACGTGTCCCCAACAGGACGACCACAAGCTGTCCCTGGATGAGCTGGGCAGGAAGTACCAGGTGGATCTGTCCCGGGTGAGATGTCCCCAAGTGCCACACTCTGGTGTCTTGTGTCCCTCCTGTCCCCGGGGGTGACACCCACCTGTGTCCCTTGTCCCCGGGGGTGACACACACCCATGTCTCCTGTCCCCTCCTGTCCCCATGAGGGACACCCACCCGTGTCCCCTCCTGCCACCCTGTCCCCATGGGGACACCCACCCATGTCCCCTGTCCCCTCCTGTCCCCCCGAGGGACACCCACCCGTGTCCCCTCCTGCCACCCTGTCCCCATGGGTGACAGCAACCCATGTCCCCTGTCCCCTCCTGCCCCCGGGGGTGGCGGGTGTCCCCCATGGGGGCAGGAGGAGACAGGGGACACAGGTGGGTACCTGTGTCCCCTGTCTCCTCCTGCCCCCATGGGGGACACCCACCAGTGTCCCTTGTCCCCGGGGGTGACACCCACCCATGTCCCCGGTCCCCTCCTGTCCCCATGGGGGACACCCACATGTGTCCCGTGTCCCCTCCTGCCACCCTGTCCCCATGGGGACACCCACCCATGTTCGCTGTCCCCTCCTGCCACCCTGTCCCCATGGGTGACAACCACCTGTGCCCCCATCCCCATGGGTCCCCCCAGCCATACCCCACGTCACCCTCAGGGCGTCCCCTGGCTGGGACCCCATTCCCTCCTGTCCCCCCATCCCCGGTGGCACCGTGTGTCCCCCCCAGGGCCTGACCAATGCGCGGGCGGCTGAGATCCTGGTTCAGGACGGTCCCAACGCGCTGACGCCCCCCCCGACCACCCCCGAGTGGGTCAAGTTCTGCCGGCAGCTTTTCGGGGGGTTCTCCATCCTGCTCTGGATCGGCGCCATCCTCTGCTTCCTGGCCTATGGCATCCAGGCTGCCATGGAGGATGAGCCCTCCAATGACAACGTGAGCGGGGGGCACGATGGGGGGCGGTTAGAGGGGGGCTGTGGGGTGATGAGGGGGTCACCATGGGGGACGAGCCCTCCAATGACAACGTGAGCGGGGGGCACGATGGGGGGCGGTTAGAGGGGGGCTGGGGGGTGATGAGGGGGTCACCATGGGGGACGAGCCCTCCAATGACAACGTGAGTGAGGGCACCATGGGGGGCGGTTAGGGGGGGGCTGGGGGGTGATGAGGGGGGTCACCATGGAGGATGAGCCCTCCAATGACAACGTGAGCGGGGGGCACGATGGGGGGCGGTTAGAGGGGGGCTGGGGGGTGATGAGGGGGTCACCATGGGGGATGAGCCCTCCAATGACAATGTGAGCGGGGGGCACCATGGGGGGCGTTTAGAGGGGGGCTGGGGGGTGATGAGGGGGTCACCATGGGGGACGAGCCCTCCAATGACAACGTGAGCGGGGGGCACGATGGGGGGCGTTTAGAGGGGGGCTGGGGGGTGATGAGGGGGTCACCATGGGGGACGAGCCCTCCAATGACAATGTGAGCAGGGGAGCCATGGGGGACCATGGGGGGCGGTTAGAGGGGGTGGGGGGTGATGAGGGGGTCACCATGGGGGACGAGACCTCCAATGACAACGTGAGCGGGGGGCACGATGGGGGACGGTTAGAGGGGGTGGGGGGTGATGAGGGGGTCACCATGGGGGACGAGCCCTCCAATGACAATGTGAGTGGGGGCGCCATGGGGGGCCATGGGGGGCGGTTAGAGGGGGGCTGGGGGGTGATGAAGGCGTCACCATGGGGGATGAGCTCTCCAGCAACTATAGGAGGGTTCAGGCTTCGTGGCAGGGGGCACAAGGAACTTGGGGGGGGCACAGGTGTCATGGGGGGGCCATGAGGATTGGGGGGGCCACGGGTATTATGTGAGGCACAGGGACCCTGGGGGGCACGGGCACGTTTTTGGGGGGCACAGTCACCTTTTGGGGGGCACAGGCATCATGGCGGGGCTGTGGGCATCACGAGAATTGGGGGGGCAATGGGTATCATGTGGGGCATGGGGACCCTGAGAGGTACAGGCACCCTGGGGGGGCACAGGCAACTTTTGGGGGTACAGGCATCATGGGGATGTTGGGACATGGGGTGCACAAGTGCTGTAGGAGCATGGGCACCCATGGTGGGGCACGAGGACCCTGGGGGGGCACAGGCACCCTTGGGAGGCCACAGACATCATGGGGATGTGGGCACCGTGGGGTTCTTGAGCACCCTGGGGTGCTTACTGGAGGGGGAACAGGTACCATGGGGACATGGGTGTTGCAGGGGACACAGGCACCAGGGGGGGCTCCATTGCAGTCTTTGGGGGCAAATGGGCCAGATTGGCACAGGGGGGTCCCCTCCCGCACCCCGGGGTGCTGAGGTGCCACCCGGTCCCAGCTGTACCTGGGGGTGGTCCTGGCCGCCGTTGTCATCGTCACCGGCTGCTTCTCCTACTACCAAGAAGCCAAAAGCTCCAAGATCATGGACTCCTTCAAGAACATGGTGCCCCAGGTAGGACCCGGGTGGGGGCACAGGGGGGGTTGGGAGTGCCTGGGTTCCTTAGGGTGCCCGGGTGTCCCTCGGGGTGTCCCTCAGGGTGTCTTGTCACCCCTTCCAGCAAGCGCTGGTGATCCGCGAGGGCGAGAAGATCCAGATCAACGCGGAGAACGTGGTGGTGGGCGACCTGGTGGAGGTGAAGGGGGGGGACCGTGTCCCCGCCGACATGCGCATCATCTCGTCCCACGGCTGCAAGGTGGAGGGCACTGGGAGAAATGGGGGGCACGGGGGACACCGGGAGACATGGGGGGGCATGGGGAGGCATGGGGATAATTGGGCTGGCATGGGGACAATGGGGCTGGCACCCTGTGGCCCACATGGCCCGGGGGTCCATCCAGCTGAGCCCCCATGCGTGTCACCCACCCCGTGTCGCCCCCCAGGTGGACAACTCGTCGCTGACGGGGGAGTCGGAGCCACAGACGCGCTCGCCCGAGTTCACCCACGAGAACCCGCTGGAGACCCGCAACATCTGCTTCTTCTCCACCAACTGCGTGGAAGGTGGGTCCTGGGGGTCCCTGCCCGTGCCAGGGGGTTTCTTGGGGTGGTCCTTGGCTGTGTCACCACTCCCTGGGTTGTGTCACCGCTCCCTGGGTTGTGTCACCGCTCCCTGGGTTGTGTCACCACTCCCTGGGTTGTGTCACTCCCCAGGCACCGCCCGTGGCATCGTCATCTCGACGGGGGACCGCACGGTGATGGGGCGCATCGCGTCGCTGGCCTCGGGGCTGGAGGTGGGCCGCACGCCCATCGCCATGGAGATCGAGCACTTCATCCGCCTCATCACCGGCGTCGCCGTCTTCCTCGGCCTCTCCTTCTTCATCCTCTCCCTCATCCTGGGCTACACGTGGCTGGAGGCCGTCATCTTCCTCATCGGCATCATCGTGGCAAACGTCCCCGAGGGGCTGCTGGCCACCGTCACCGTGAGGGCCAGGGGAGCAGAGGGGCGGGGTGGTGCGGGGGGCACTGGTTCTACTGGGAGGGAGGTGGTGGGTGCTGGTTCCACTGGGAGGAAGATGATGGGTGCTGGTTCCACTGGGAGGAAGATGATGGGTGCTGGTTCCACTGGGAGGGAGGAGATGGGTGCTGGTTCCACTGGGAGGAAGATGATGGGTGCTGGTTCTACTGGGAAGAAGATGATGGGTGCTGGTTCTACTGGGAGGAAGATGATGGGTGCTGGTTCTACTGGGAAGAAGATGATGGGTGCTGGTTCTACTGGGAGGAAGATGATGGGTGCTGGTTCTACTGGGAAGAAGATGATGGGTGCTGGTTCTACTGGAAGGAAGATGATGGGTGCTGGTTCTACTGGGAAGAAGATGATGGGTGCTGGTTCTACTGGAAGGAAGATGATGGGTGCTGGTTCTACTGGGAAGAAGATGATGGGTGCTGGTTCTACTGGGAGGAAGATGATGAGTGCTGGTTCTACTGGGAGGAAGATGATGGGTGCTGGTTCCACTGGGAGGGAGGAGATGGGTGCTGGTTCTACTGGGAGGGAGGTGATGGGTGCTGGTTCTACTGGGAGGAAGATGATGGGTGCTGGTTCTACTGGGAGGGTGTTGGTGGGTGCTGGTTCTACTGGGAGGGAGGTGATGGGTGCTGGTTCTGCTGGTCCAGCGCTGGTTCCCAGCAATGCCTGGTGCTTGCTGACCCCCATGGGTGCCCCCGCGCCCCCCAGGTGTGCCTGACGCTGACGGCCAAGCGCATGGCACGCAAGAACTGCCTGGTGAAGAACCTGGAGGCCGTGGAGACCTTGGGCTCCACCTCCACCATCTGCTCCGACAAGACCGGGACCCTCACCCAGAACCGCATGACGGTGGCACACATGTGGTTCGACAACCAGATCCACGAGGCCGACACCACCGAGGACCAGTCGGGTGGGTGGGGGGCACCCGGAGCACCCCAAACTCCAGCAGCACCCAGGACACCCCTTTTCTCACCCTTGCATCCAGATGTCACCCTCCTGGTACCTCTGGGAGCACAAGGGGTGTCCCCAGCTGAGGGTGGGGACTTGGGGTGACTGACAGGGCCGCTGTCCCCCAGGTGCCACCTTCGACAAGCGCTCGCCCACCTGGGCGGCCCTGGCTCGCATCGCCGGGCTCTGCAACCGCGCCGTCTTCAAGCCGGGCCAGGAGAACATCTCCATTTCCAAGGTACCCCCCAGAACCCTTCCCCGGAGAGCTGGGACAGTGGCGGTGTCACCGGCGTCACCCTGAGCGCCTGTCCCTGCAGAGGGACACGGCGGGGGACGCGTCGGAGTCGGCGCTGCTCAAGTGCATCCAGCTCTCCTGCGGCTCCGTCAAGAAGATGCGGGACAAGAACCCCAAAGTCACCGAGATCCCCTTCAACTCCACCAATAAATACCAGGTGTGGGGGGACTGGCGGTGACCGCGGGGACCCTGGGGACGGTTCTGGGGTGCCACACGGTGCCAGCGTCCCCCGTTGTGCCCGCAGTTGTCCATCCATGAGCGGGAGGACGACCCGCAGGGGCATCTTCTGGTGATGAAAGGGGCCCCCGAGCGCATCCTGGACCGCTGCTCCCGCATCCTGCTGCAGGGCCAGGAGCTGCCGCTGGACCCTGAGATGCGCGAGGCCTTTCAGAACGCTTACCTGGAGCTGGGGGGGCTGGGGGAGCGCGTCCTGGGTGAGCAGGGGGTACCGGGGCTGTGGGGCACAGGGCAGTGATGGGGGATGTGGGGGATGTGAGGGACATGGGGAGCATGGGGATGTGGGGGATGATGTGGGGGAGATGGGGGATGTGGGGGAGATGTGGGATGTAGGGATGTCAGGAACATGGGGGATATGGGGAACATGGGGATGTGGGGAACATGAGGGACATGGGAGATATGGGGGACACGGGGAGCATGGGGATGTTGGGAACATGGGGGACTTGGGGACATGGGAACATGTGGGATGTGGGGATGTGGAGAACATGGGGGACATGGGGATATGGGGGATGTGGGAGATATGGGGGACATGGGGATGTGGGGGACATGGGGATATGGAGACATGGGGTATGTGGGGGACATGGGAGGTGTGGGGATGTGTGGGACATGGAGGGGCATGGGGATATGTGGAACATGGGGGGCGTGGGGATGTGGGGGACATGGGGATGTCAGGAACATGGGGGATATAGGGATATGTGGGACGTAAGGGACATGGGGACATGGTGGCACGGGGATGAAGGATGTGGGGGCAAAGGGACACAAGGACAAGGGGATGTGGGTGACATGAGGGAGCAGGGAGATGGGCAATGTGGAAGGAGACACGAGCTGGGGGGGGTAAGAACTTAGGGACACAGGGGACGTGGGGGGCACAAGGGACCTGGGGTCAAAGGTGTCACCAGGAGGTCACAGCGAGGATGAGGAGCACCAGGGGAGGGCAGGGGGGGCTCGGGCGTGTCCCCGCCGCATCATCCGCCCGTGTCCCCCAGGTTTCTGTCACCTCTACCTGCCCCCGGACAAGTTCCCGCGTGGGTTCAAGTTTGATGCCGACGAGGTGAACTTCCCCACCAGCGACCTCGTCTTTGTGGGGCTCATGTCCATGATCGACCCCCCCCGCGCTGCCGTCCCTGATGCCGTTGGCAAGTGCCGCAGCGCCGGCATCAAGGTGAGACCCCCTCGGTCCCCCTCCCAGGCTGTCACCCCTCTGCGTGCCCCCACAAAGTGCCCATGGTGACCACGGACCACCCCATCGCTGCCAAGGCCATTGCCAAGCTCCCTTGGGGTTGCCCCATCTCTGCACCTCCTGGGGAACCCCCAGCGGGTTGTGACCCCTCTGCTTCCCCCTCAAGGTGATCATGGTGACTGGGGACCACCCCATCACGGCCAAGGCCATTGCCAAGGGCGTGGGGATCATCTCCGAGGGCAATGAGACGGTGGAGGACATCGCGGCACGGCTCAACATCCCGGTCAGCCAGGTCAACCCCCGGTAGGTGCCAGTACCAGGGGGGGAATTGGGGGTTCCCAGGGGTCCAGCCCCCCCAAGCGGGGGCTTATTCCAACCTTTCTTGGCATAAGGATGGTCTAAGCAAGATGACCCAGCACTAGATAGTGGCTGCATAGTTTGTAAAATCTTCAGTAGGATCATAGACTGTTTTGTGGGACAGATTGAGCTTTCAGGAAGAGAGAAGGAGGCTGAGGAGGTGTCGAGGTGACAATAAAACCGTGGCAGGTGTATTGTTAGCCCCTCTCCCCACCTTTCCCCTTCAGCCCCTCCGTCTCCCCCCTTCCCACTAAGGACAGGGGATCGGGAGGGAAAGGACAGAGAGAAGAGAGTTGGAAAAATTAAGTGTTTTACTAATGCTGCTGATAAAATAGAGAAAATAATACAAAATAGACAAACCCAATGTTGAAAGTCCCGGCAACTGCAGAGCCGGCAGCCAAAGTCCTGGACTGGACTCTCCAGCCAACTGGAGCTGGATTCAGTCCGTCACTGGCCTCAGTTCACAAGCCGGCAGCTGAAGTCCTGGACTGGACTCTGCAGCCAACCGGAGCTGGATTCAGTCTGTCACTGGCCTCAGTTCTCAGGGGTGACTCGCAAGGTCCTCTCCTAATGTCACCATAAAGAAATGGGGCGAGATCCTCGTGATCTCCCACTTTTATATGAAGTATCACATGAATGGGATGGTGTACTCAGTTGGTCAGGTTTTGGTCCCCAGACCAAAAACACCAGAGTGTTTATTTTGTGTACTTGTAATAAGAGCGAGGATAATATAGGACATGATGCCAGGAAAAGGAGGTCAAGGGCCAGTGGCCTTCAGACGAGGGCATTAACCTCCGTCCGAAACTCAGGGAGGCCAAGGCCTGCGTGGTGCACGGCTCCGACCTGAAGGACATGAGCTCGGAGCAGCTGGACGAGATCCTCAAGAACCACACGGAGATCGTCTTTGCCCGCACGTCCCCCCAGCAGAAGCTCATCATCGTGGAGGGCTGCCAGCGCCAGGTGGCCCCTGCTGTCCCCGTGGCCCCTGCTGCCCCTGTCACCGTGACCTCTGCTGCCCCGCGATGTCCCCATGCGCCATGGTGGCACCACTTCTGTGCTCCGTGTGGTCCCTGTGCCCCACTCCGTCCCCATCCCTGTGCTCCGTGCGGTGCCCCTGGCCCCCTACACCAAGGCATCCTGGTGTCCCCATGGTGTCCCCATCCCTGTGCCCCATGGTGTCTCCGTCCTCATGTCCGCAGTGCCCCTGTCCCCGTGGTGTCCCTGTGGTGGCCGCGTGGTGGCCCCATGCCCCGTGGTGTCTCCATCCTCATGTCCGCAGTGCCTCTGTCCCCATGGTGTCCCCATGGTGTCCCCATCCCTGTGGCCCATGGTGTCTCCATCCTCGTGCCCACAGTGCCCCTGTCCCCATGGTGTCCCCATGGTGTCTCCATCCTCATGCCCACAGTGCTCTTGTCCCTGTGGTGTCCCTATGGTGTCCCCACGGTGTCCCCATCCCTGTGCCCCAAGGTGTCTCCACCCTCATGCCCACAGTGCTCTTGTCCCTGTGGTGTCCCTATGGTGTCCCCATGCCCCTCAACACCCCACGCCCCGTCCCCACGGTTCCTGACCCCCATGTCCCCAGGGGGCCATCGTGGCGGTGACAGGGGACGGGGTGAACGACTCCCCGGCGCTGAAGAAAGCCGACATCGGCATCGCCATGGGCATCGCTGGCTCCGACGTCTCCAAGCAGGCGGCCGACATGATCCTGCTTGACGACAACTTCGCCTCCATCGTCACCGGCGTGGAGGAAGGTCAGGGATGAACCCATGGGGAGGAGGATGATGATGGGGACACCCCGGTGACACCCCGCTGTCCCCCCCACAAGGCCGCCTGATCTTTGACAACCTGAAGAAGTCGATCGCGTACACGTTGACCAGCAACATCCCCGAGATCACCCCCTTCCTCCTCTTCATCATCGCCAACATCCCGCTGCCCCTGGGCACCGTCACCATCCTCTGCATTGACCTGGGCACTGACATGGTGAGGACGGGGGGTTTCGGGGGGTGACAGGGGGTGACACGGGGGGTGACGGATGCTGGTCCCCGCCAGGTCCCGGCCATCTCACTGGCCTACGAGGCGGCTGAGAGCGACATAATGAAGCGGCAGCCGCGGAACCCGCGGACGGACAAGCTGGTGAATGAGAGGCTGATCAGCATGGCCTACGGGCAGATCGGTGCGATGGGGGGGACATGGGGACAGGGGGGACAAGGGCCTACGGGCAGATCGGTGTGACGGGGGGGACATGGGGGACAAGGGGGGACAGGTGCCTATGGGCAGATCGGTGTGATGGGGGGACATGGGGACAGGGGGGACAAGGGCCTACGGGCAGATCGGTGTGACTGGGGGGACACGGGGGACAAGGGGGGACAGGAGCCTATGGGCAGATCGGTGTGACGGGGGGGACACGGGGGACAAGGGGGGACAGGAGCCTATGGGCAGATCGGTGTGATGGGGGGACATGGGGGACAAGGGGGGACAGGAGCCTATGGGCAGATCAGTGTGACAGGGGGAACATGGGGGACAAGGGGGGACAGGGGTCTATGGGTAGATTGGTGCAATGGGGGGGACGGGGGCCTACGGGCAGATCAGTGCGATGGGGACACAGGGGGACAGGGGACACTGGGCACCCACTGGAGGTGCCAGGGTGATGTCCCCCCAGGTGACATCAATCCCCAATCCTGGGATGTGATCCCGGTGCTGATCCCCAATCTGGGGGCCAGTCCCTGATCTTGGGGTCTGATCCCTGATCCCAATCCTGGTGCCATTCCCTGATCCCTGTACTGATCCCCAATCCCTGTGCTGATCCCTGATCCCAGTGGATCCCAGTGCTGATCTCTGGTCCCGGTGCCGGTCCCAGTGCCAATCCCTGATCCCAGTGCTAATCCCTCATCCTGATACTGATTCTGATCCTGGTGCAAATCCCTGATCCCAGTAATGATCCCCAATCCCAGTCCCAATCCTCAATCCCAGTGCAAATCCCTGATCCTGATTCTGATCCCAGTGCCAATCCCTGATCCCAGCACTGATCCCCCTCCCCGTTGTGGATCCCGCAGGGATGATCCAGGCGCTGGGCGGGTTCTTCACCTACTTCGTGATCCTGGCGGAGAACGGGTTCCTGCCCGGGACACTGGTGGGGATCCGCCTGGCCTGGGACGACCGCTCCACCAACGACCTGGAGGATTCCTATGGCCAAGAGTGGGTGCGTGGGGCCTTCTGCATCCCCCCGTGCACCCCCATGCACCTCCTGTGCCTCCCCATGCATCCCTCGTGTACCCCCGTGTACCCTCATGCATCCCTTGTGCAACGCCATGCACCCATATGCACCCTTGTGCATCCCTTGTGCACCCCTGTGTACCCCTTGTGCACCCTTGTGCATCCCTTGTACACCCCCATGCACCCCTCATGTACCCCCGTGCATCCCTTGTGCAATCCCACGCACCCCCATGCACCCTCATGCATCCCTTGTACACCCCCATGCACCCCTCATGTACCCCTGTGCACCCTCGTGCATCCCTTGTGCAATCCCACGAACCCCATGCACCCTCATGCATCCCTTGTGCACCCCCATGCACCCCCATGCACCCCTTGTGTACCCCTGTGCACCCTCATGCATCCCTTGTGCACCCTCATGCACCCCTCGTGCACCCCCATGCACCCTCACGCATCCCTTGTGCAACCCACACACACCCTTCATGCACCCTCATGCACCCCCATGCACCCCTCATGTACCCCCATGCACCCTTGTGCATCCCTTGTGCAACCCCAAGCACCCCCTGTGCACCCCCATGCACCCCTAATGTACCCCCGTGCACCCTTGTGCACCCCCATGCACCCTCATTAACCCTTTGCACACCCTTGCACGCTCATGCATCTGCACCGTGCGTGCTTGTGCGTGCTCTCCCGTGCACGGGGGGGTCCCGAGGGGGTCCCGCTGAGGCCGTGCCCCCCCCCCAGACGTACGAGCAGCGCAAGGTGGTGGAGTTCACGTGCCACACGGCGTTCTTCGCCAGCATCGTGGTGGTGCAATGGGCCGACCTCATCATCTGCAAGACCCGCCGCAACTCCGTCTTCCAGCAGGGCATGAAGTGGGTGACCACCCCCCCCCCGAAACCCCAGCACCCATGGGTGCCCCCCACCCAACACCCACCCCCCCCCATGGTGCTGTTTTCCCGCAGGAACAAGATCCTGATTTTCGGGTTGCTGGAGGAGACGGCGTTGGCCGCGTTCCTGTCCTATTGCCCCGGCATGGGGGTGGCCCTGCGCATGTACCCCCTTAAGTGAGTCCGGGAGGATGGGGGGTGCCCCCCCACCCATGGGTGCCCCCCACTAACGCTGTCCGCCCCCCCGCTAGGGTCACCTGGTGGTTCTGCGCCTTCCCCTATAGCCTCCTCATCTTCGCCTACGACGAGGTGCGCAAGCTCATCCTGCGCCGCTACCCCGGCGGTGAGTGACCCCCCCAGTGTGACCCCCCCACGGGTATCACCCCCCTCGGGTGGGCATCGCTCTCCCCTGCACCCCTAAACGCCCCCAGATTGGGCTTTCCCCCCCTTTGCACCCCAAAATCATCACTGCTCCCCCCAAACTGGCCCAGCCCCCGACCCCCCCATGTTGGTTTGCTGTCCCCCCCCCCAACCCACCCTCAGGGCTGGCACCTGCACCCCAAGAAGTGGGGGCCACTCAGGGAGGGGTTGGGGGGTACCCAGGGTGGGTGGGGGCACGCATGGGGGGTGGGGAGACACGGGGAGCCCCCATGGGAAAAGGGGATCCCCAGAAGAGATGGGGGGACACCCCCAGAACCTGGGGGAGGGACACCCCCTATTTCACCCCACTGACACCCCCCCTTTTGCAGGCTGGGTGGAGAAGGAGACCTACTATTAAGTACCCGTGCAGCCCCCCCTCACCCCACCCTGCACCCCCCTACTAACCCCGGGGGCACAGCGTGGCGGGGTCGGCCCCGCCCCGGTCAGGGGGGGACCCAGGAGTGCGTGGGGTGCCCCACGGAGCACCCAGACACCCCCCCCACACCCCAACTTCAGAGCAATAAAACAGTTTAACCCTTTTGTGCACTGGTCTGTGCTGGGGGGGTTTTGGGGGGGGGACAGAGGGACCATGGCGGGGGTTGGGGTGCTGAGTCAGCAGCGCGGGGGGGGGGGCGCAGGCTCCGGTTTCGCAGCCGCCGGGTTTGGGTGTCACCACAGGTTAAAAATAAGGCAGATCCGAGTCAGGGTCACCCGAAACCGCGGGGGGGGGGGACCAGGACCCCCCTGTGCCCGCTGGCACCTTGTGGGGGGATTCCGAGCACCCTAATTCCCAGCACACGGGGGTGTCCCCCCAATAATGGGGGTCCCGTCTCTGGTGGTTCCTTGGCTCTCCCCCCAAGTTCCGGGGTGTTTATGGGGGGTCCGACCCCCCCAGCCCGGGGGGATCCGCTTCCCCGCGCTCAGCAGAGCGGGTGGTCACCCGATCCCAGGGGACAGAGGTGACAACAATCCCGCGTCCCCCCCGCTATGACGGAGCGGGGCAGCTGGAGACTGTGGGGCTGGGGGGGGTCCCTGCGCTGGGGGGGGCACCCGGACCCCCATCTTGCTGCCCTCAGGGCCAGCTTGGGGGTCCCTGTCCCCCAAGCAGGGGCTCTGGGGACCCCAAAGCGGGGGACACTGGTCACGGCTCCTTATTTTTAGCCCCCCCCCTCACCGGCTCTTCTTTCCTGGCTTAATATGGACCTGGAGCGGGCGGCGGGGACAAGAGGGGACAGGAGGGGACAGGGGGGGACGGGGCTGAGCCCCCCGGCCGGACCCTGCGCCCCCCGGGGCCCTGAGCCCCCCCCGTGCCCCCAGGGGTCGGGGGATCAGGGTGTCACTGCCCCCCCGTTGTGCCTTAAGCCACCCCGGGGCTGGGAAGGGGACAGGTGTCCGTGTGTCCCCGCCCGGCTGTGTCCGTCTGTCCCCTCCTGACCGGGCCGGAAGGGGCCGTGTCTGTCCCTGTCACCCCCTACTAGGACCAAGCAGGGGTTGTTTGTCCGTCCCCTGCGCCGCTCCAGTCGGGCTCCGTCTGTCTCTCTGTCCGTCCATCCATCCCCGGACAGGAGGGAATCCGTCTGTCTGTCCCCGAGGCTGTGTCCGTCTGTCCCCCAGGCTGTGTCTGTCTGTCCGTCCCTCTCCAGGAGCTGTACGTCCGTCTGTCTCTCTGCCCCGGAGCTGTCTGTCCGTCCCCTGGCTGTGCGCCCATCCCCGCTCGTCCACCCGTCCCATCCGCATCTGTCCGTCTGTCTGTCAGTCCCACCCCCGTCCGTCCGTCCCCTTCTGCAGGTCCGTGGGTCCCCCCCCATCCCCCGCCGTCTGTCCGTCCGTGTCCCTCTTTCCCGCCCCACTCCGAGCCATGGGGCCGTGGGGGTGGGCGCTGGCGCTGCTGGCCCTGGGGACCGCGATCCCGGAGGGGTCCCCAGGCGGGGGTCTCGACTTCCCCACGTACGACGGGGAGGACCGAGTGGTGCCCGTGACCCTGCGCAATTACCGGGCGCTGCTGAAGCGGTTCCCGGTGCTGGCGCTGCTGCACCGGCCCCCCCCGGCGGGGGACCGGGGGGCCCAGAGACACCACGACATGGAGGAGCTGGTCCTGGAGGTGGGCACGGGGGACACCGTGGGGGACCCTGCGGGGTGCTGGAGACACGGGGGGACATGCAGCGGCATTGGGGAAGTGGTGGTTGTGGGGAGCTGGGGACACTGGTGGGGACTGGGGGATGCTGGTGGCACCAGAGACACTGGTGGGGATTGGGAGATACTGGTGGCTGCACCTGTGTGGCACTGGGGACACTGGTGGGGACTGGGAGATGCTGGTGGGATTGAGGACTGCACCCAGGTGGCGCCGGGGACAATGGTGGGGACTGGGGGATGCTGGTGGCTGCACCCATGTGGCACTGGGGACACTGGTGGGAACTAGGGGCCAGTGGTGGGACAGGCACCAGCATCCATGTGGCACTGGGGCCACTTTAGGGAGCAGGGGATGCTGGTGGGACATGGACTAGGGCACCAGCACCCACATCATGCTGGGGACACTGGTGGGGACAAAGGGACAGTGGGGACGGCTGGTGTCCCCAGCGCCATGTCCCCCCAGCTGGCAGCCCAGGTGCTGGAGGACAAGGGGGTCGGATTCGGCCTCGTCGACTCTGAGAAGGACACGGCCCTGGCCAAAAAGCTGGGTAAGGGTGACCTCCCCCCAGGCACAGGGACCTCCCAGATCCCCCCCCAGGCACAGGGACCCCCCCAGATCCCCAAACCTGGCACAGGGACACCCTGACCCCCCAGGGCTGACGGAGGAGGACAGCATCTACGTGTTCAAGGAGGACGAGGTGATCGAGTACGACGGGGAGCTGGCGGCTGACACGTTGGTGGAGTTCCTGCTGGATGTGAGCCCCCCCCCATCCCATCCAGGACCCCCCCCCCCAACCTCTACCCCCATCACTATCCCAGGGGGGAACCCAGGAGTCCGAGTCCCTGAACCCCCTTTGTGTGACTGGGGGGACCCAGGAGTCCTGACCCCTCCCAGTCCTGACCCCCCCCGGGCAGCCCCCCCTGACTTGGGGGGGTCCCTGGGGACCCCGGTGCTGCCCCCCAGGTGCTGGAGGACCCTGTGGAGCTCATCGAGGGCGAGCACGAGCTCCAGGCCTTCGAGAACATCGAGGACGACCCCAAACTCATTGGCTACTTCAAGAACGAGGACTCAGAACGTACATGGGGCTGGGGCAGCTCCTGGTGTCTCCTCCTGTGTCCCCCTGTCCCCTCCATCCCCCCCAGCACCACAGCCACAGCCCCCAATCCATCAGCCATTTGCTTGTCCATCCATCCATCCATCCATCCATCCATCCATCCATCCATCCATCCATCCATCCATCCATCCCTCTGTCCATCCCTCCATCCATCCCTCCATCCATCCCTCCATCCATCCCTCCATCCATCCATACATCCATCCATCCCTCTGTCCATCCCTCCATCCATCCATCCATCCATCCATCCATCCCTCTGTCCATCCCTCCATCCACCCATCTATCGATCCATCCATCCTTCCATCCATCCCTCCATCCATCCCTCCATCCATCCCTCCATCCATCCCTCCATCCATCCACCCATCCCTCCATCCACCCATCCCTCCATCCACCCATCTATTGATCCATCCATCCTTCCATCCATCCCTCCATCCATCCATCCATCCATCCATCCTTCCATCCATCCCTCCATCCATCCCTCTGTCTATCCCTCCATCCATCCCTCTGCTTGTCCCTTCACGAGGGACCAACTCTGACTGTGGGGCTGGGGGGATCCTTCTGGAGCCAGAGCCCCCCAGGACAAACCAGGGCTGGGGGGGCTGGTGCCAGATCCTGGTGCCAGATCCCGGTGCCGGATCGTGGTGCCGGATCCCAGTTCTGGTACCAGCCCCATCCCTGTCCCTCCAGACTTCAAGGCCTTTGAGGCAGCAGCAGAGGAATTCCACCCCTACATCTCCTTCTTCGCCACCTTCGACAGCAAGGTGCGTTGGGGGCCCTGGGAGGGGCTCGGGGACCCCAACCTTCCCTTGGGGGGCTCAGGGACCCCCAACCCCCAGACAGCCAAGAAGTTGACGCTGAAGCTGAATGAGATCGACTTCTACGAGCCCTTCATGGAGGAGCCGGTGACCATCCCCGGGCGGCCCAGCAGCAAGGAGGAGATCGTGGCCTTCGTGGAGGAGCACAAGCGGTGGGGGCCCGGGAGCCCCCCCACCCTCACACGGTGTCCCCAGGGGTGCCGGGGCAACCGGGAGCCACGGGAGGTGGTTGCCATGGGAGATGGTTACCATGGGGAGGGTGTTGCCATGGGAGAAGGTTACCATGGGGAGGAGTTGCCTTGGGAGATATGGTTGCCATGGGAGATGTGGTTGCCATGGGAAAGTGGTTGCCGGGGAGATGGTTGCCAGGGGAGATGGTTGCCATGGGAATATGGTTGCCATGAGAAAGTGGTTGCCATGGGAGATGTGGTTGCTATGGGATATATGGTTACCATAGGAAAGTGGTTGCCATGGGAGGTGGTTGCCATGGGAGATGGTTGCCATGGGGAGGCAGTTGCCAAGGGGGTGGTTGCCATAGGAGACCATTGCCTTGGGAAGGTGTTTGCCATGGGGAGGCGGTTGCCATGGGGAGCCGGTTGCCATGGGAAAGTGATTGCCATGGGTGGTGGTTGCCATGGAGACAGGTTGCCAAGGGAGGATGGTTGTTACAGGAGACCTTTGCCATGGGGAGGCAGTTGCCATGGGGACAGGTTGCCATGGGGAGGCGGTTGCCATGGGGACCGGTGACTGCCAGGGCAGCCGCAGCCGCGCGGATGGGGGATATCAGGGGTGGGGAAGACCGGAGGGGGGGGCCCCCCCAGTGCCCAGTGGGGCCCGAGCCCCCCAATCCGCTCCCCCTGTCCCCAGTCCCTGCGGTGACATGAGTTTGTGAGGCCTCAGGGGTGGGGGCGGTTCTGGGGGTGTCGGGGGGTGTTGGGGGGCGGCCCACCCCCCCCGGGCCGTGGGAGGGGCGGGCAGGGCAGGGTTAAACCCGAGCGCTGCCGGGATGTTCCGCAGCCTTAATCCCCCCCCGGATCAACCTGCCCCCCCCCGCCGCGGCCTCAATCCCGCTGAAGATGGGGAGATGGAGGGACCCTGTATGTCCCCCCCCGCAGCGAAGTGCCGGTGGTGTTGGGGGGCTCAGCCCGCAACCTGTGCCCCCCACCCCTCCAGATCCATCCCAGATGTCCTGCCCCCTCCCCCAGCCACTGCCCCCCATCCCAGCAGCCCCACAGTTGCACAGCAGAGCTTGGGGATGGGGGGGCAGCATCTCGGGGTAGGGGGGGAGGAATTGGGCAGGTTTGGGGGTGTCCCTCACTGTCCCCCATCTCACAGGGCCACTCTGCGGAAACTCAAACCTGAGAGCATGTACGAGACTTGGGTGAGCGTGGGGGGAGAGGGATTGGGGGGGGTCCTTCCCCCATCGCCCTGACCCCAAGGGAGCCCCCCCCAATTGGTGACACCGGCCCGTGTCCCCCCAGGAGGATGACATGGATGGGATCCACATCGTGGCCTTTGCAGAGGAGGATGATCCGGGTGAGGGAGGGGCCCAGGGGGGGTCAGGGAGCCCAGTGTGGGGGTCAAGGAGTCCGGGGGGGTCCTGGTGTCCCCCAACCCCGGTTTCCCCCCCCACAGATGGGTTTGAGTTCCTGGAGATCCTGAAGGACGTGGCCCAGGACAACACGGACAACCCCGACCTCAGCATCATCTGGATTGACCCAGGCGACTTCCCACTGGTACCGGCCCCCTGGTGGGGGGGACACCCCACATGACCCCCCCAGTGCTGGGAGGTGGCCCTGGGGGGGCCTGACCCATGTGTGTGTCCCCCACAGCTCATTCCCTACTGGGAGAAAACCTTCAACATCGACCTGTCCCGGCCCCAGATCGGGGTGGTCAATGTCACTGATGTGAGTGTCCCCCCACCCCGGGACCCCTGACATGTCCCCCCCTCGAGGACCCCTGATATGTCCCCCCACGAGGACCCCAGACGTGCCCCCCCCTATGCCAGCCAGTGTCACCCAGTCCCAACAGGCTCATCACAGGCAGCATCTGGGAGTCAGGGTCCCAGTCTGTCCTGTACCCAAGTGTCCCGTGTCCCCCCCGCCGTCCCCTCCCGCGGCCGGTGCCCCCCCCGCCCTGTCCCCTGCCTGTCCCACGTCCCCCCCGTGGTGTCCCCAGGCTGACAGCGTGTGGCTGGAGATGGCGGACGAGGAGGATCTGCCGGGCCCCGAGGAGCTGGAGGGGTGGCTGGAGGACGTGCTGGCTGGGGACATCAACACCGAGGAGGACGACGACGAGGACGATGATGATGATGATGATGATGATGATGACGATGACGATGATGACGATGATGAAGATGAAGATGATGATGATGATGACGACTAGGCCTTGCTGGGCTTCTGCTCCCAGCCCTGGCCCTGCGAGAGACATTAAAGTCCCCAAAGAACCACATTGTGTCACCAAGGGAGGGACAGGGGAAATGGAGACACCCCAGATGTGGATGAGAAACCCCGGGGGAGGGTTGTTTCCGTGGGGCTTCCTGGAGGGACAGTGACACCCACGGGGACATGGACACTCGTGGGTGTCCCACTGTTCCCCTTCCCTGGGGTGACAGTCCCAGGCAGGGACCCCAAAAGGACGGGGAGGGGGTGTGGGATCAAGGATCGGCATTCCCACCCAGCCACCCACGGTCCCCGCGGGGCGGGGCGGCTCCCCGGCCCCGCCCAGCTAAGCCCCGCCCCCACAGCCCCGCCCAGCTAAGCCCCGCCCAGCTAAGCCCCGCCCCGTTGCTCAGAGCGGCAGCACCGCGATCCCGAGCGGCCGCACCGGCACTGGCACCGCCACCGGCACCGCCCCAGCCGGCCGGTAAGTGCGGGGCTGCGCGGGCACCGGCGGCTCCGGCCGCCACACGGGACCGCGAGCGGAACCGCGGCCGGATGCAGGTGGCGGCCGCCGCCATCCGGTCCCGCTCCCGATCACGGTCCCGATCGCGATCCCGGTCGCGGTCCCGGTACCCTCAGCCGGGCAGTGGCCGCGGTAGTGACCCCCCCTCCGGTACTAGACATCCCCCCCGCCCCGGTAATGCCCCCCCCGCCCCGGTAACGCGCGATGCCCCGCCCCGGCCGTGGCCAGGAAGGGGTTAACGGCTCCGGTGCTACCGGAGGTGCCAGGACACCCCCCTCCCCGCCGGTGCCTCCCCCTCCGCGGGTCTCGCCCGCCTCTTCCACTTCCCCTTTCACTCCCCTGGGGGGACGCGAACCCGTGACCTGCGGGGGAGGGAGTTGGGGGGGGTGTTCGGGCCCGCCGGTCCACCCGGTGCCACCCGGTCCCGGCCCCCACGCGGGACACGGGATTCGCCATCCCCACCCGATCCCGATGCTCCCCCCAGTTCCCCCATCCCCACCCGAGACCCGGCGTGTTCCTCATCCCCCTTGGATGCCACCCGGGCCCCGTGGGACGCGGGGTCCCCCCACCCGCGCCCCATCCCCACGCTGCCACCCAGTGCTCCCAGTGCCGCCCAGTACCCGCGGAGCGCCGGGATGCCACCCGTACCCTGGGGCAGGGTACCCCCCTGCCGCCGGTGGGTGAATTGGGAGCGGCTGCGTGGCCGGACTCCCCAGGAACACGGGTGGGAGGGGGCGCGTGAGGCGGTCACGCGGCCGGGCTGGGCCCAACTGGGGCCAAACTGGGGCCAAACTGGGCCGTGGCGGCGGTGGAGCCGCCTCTTCCGCCGCGCTGCCCCGGGACGGGGAGGGCTGGGGGGGCCACGACTCATCTCCCCCCCCAAACCCCGTGCTCCGCCCCACGGAGCTTCCGCACTGTCCCGCGTGGGGAAACTGAGGCACGGGGAGGGGCGGGGGCGCATCCAGATGCGCCCCAGATGTGGGATGCACGTCCCGGGGGATGCAGCTCCCGCCGCGGGCAGGGCGAGAACCCCGGGACATGGGGAGGGGGGACCCCGCGGCCGGTGCCGCTGCCCACGCAGCAGGACGGTGCCCGCGGGGCCGGGCCCGTGTCCGTGGGGCCAGCACCGTGATTCGGGTTGTCGCGGGGGGGACCCGGGGGCGGCCCCGGCCGGCGCTGCGCTGCTCCCGCTGCACAAAGGCCCCTTGTCCCCGGGGCTGCGGGGGGGTCCGGGTGGGGGGGCCCTTCCCTCCTGTTCCCGCTGTCGCCACCCGCCCCAAAGTCCCGGCGGGGGGGACAGTGATTGTCGGCCCCCCCCCGCTTCGCCCCACACCTGGGTCGGAGCGGGGGAGACAAAGGCGGGAAGGAACCGGCCCACCCGTGTCCTGCCCCCCCCGTGTCCTGCTCTCCCCGGCTCCGTGTCCTGCCCCCCCCGCCGCGGGATTAGGCGCCCCCCGCCCCTCCCGCCCTTGTGAATGGCCCCCCGTGTGGACACGCCCCTCGTGCATATTCATGAGGCGTTTTGCATGGGACGCGTGAATGGGGGGGGGGGGGTCCCGCGGTGGGGGGCTCGGGCATCCCCCCCTATTCTTTCCAGGGCCGCGGCGGGGTGGGAGGGCGGGGGAACCCAGGCGTTCGGGCGGGACCCGCCGGGCCTGGAACGGGCAAGCGGCCACGGCGGGGAGGGTGGGGGGTCCCCGCCCCCACCCCCCGCACCCCCCCCGCCCGGAAGGACCCAGGCGTCCGGGCCAGGGGCTGAGTCATCGGCGGCCTTAAAGGGGCCGGACACGGCGGGGACACGCGTGTCGGAGAGGGGGAATGAGTGTGTTTGGGTGTGGGCGTGATGGGTGGGGGGGGTGTGAATGGGTGGGGGGGGTGTGGGTGTGAAGCAGGGGGGGCGGGTGCACGCGCGTGCACACGTGTCCGTGCGGGGGTGGGGGTGTCTGTGCGTGCAGGTGTCTGCGGGGGGGGGGGGGGGGCCTGTTTACGGTTCACGCACGAGTGTGCGTGTGCGGGGGGGAGATGCGGGTGGGGCGCATGCGTGCACGTGCCATCGGGGGAGCAGCGCGGTGGGTACAAGTGTCTGTGTGTCCCCCCCACCCCCCTTGTGTCTGTGTGTCCTCCCGTGTCTGTGGGCCCCCCGCTCAGCACCCACAGGTGCCCCCCCGGGAAAGGGGGTGGGGGACACACAGGAGGAGCCCTGAAGGGCGGCCGGGCTGCGATCGCCACGGCAACCGCATCCCCGGGGTGGGTGGCAGCGGTTGCCATGGCGACCGAGGCGCAACAGGGGATGGATGGGGGGGATAGGGTGTGACACCCCTCCCCACTTCAGCCTTGACCCCCCCCCCCCAATCCGTGCTTGGTGCTGGGGGTGCTCTTGGCGCCCCCCACCCCGCAGGGATGCGGTGGGTGCATGGGGGGGCTGTGCTGTACCGGGGGGTCAGCCCACACCATGGGGGGGTCCGCGCAGGGACAGGGCGCGTGTGCGAGGCTCCTCTGCGCTGGGGGGGGACACAAACACACACACACACACACACACACACAGAGACACACACAGCGGGTCCCGCCGTCCCTGTCACATCCCGTGAGCATCACATGAGTCACGGGCCAGCGGAGCCCGGCTGGCGCCGCGCGGGGGGGTCTGGGGGGGCCAGTGGCTGAGCCCGGGCAGCTCGTGACGCCGGTGGCACCAGCCATGGCCGAGTACCGCAGCTTGCTGGAGGAGCTGGCACAGAACATCACGGCCGAGGACCTGGAGCAGCTCAAGTCGGCCTGCAAGGAGGACATCCCAGCGGGGAGGGGGAGGCCATCGCCACCAGCCACCACTGGTTCGCCTTCCTGGAGAAGCACGACAAGCTGGGCAGAGGTGACACCCCCCTGGCCCTGGTCCTGGTCCCCATCCCTGGACACTGCCCGGGGCTGGTCCACATCCGTGTCCCCATCCCCATCCTGGTCCCTTGTCTGCTTTCCTTGTTCTCCATCCCAATCCTGGTCCCCATCCCCATCCTGGTCCCCTGTCTGCTCTCCTTGTCCCTATCCCCATGCTTGTCCCCATCCTGGTCCCCATCCTTGTCCCCATTCCCATCCTGGTCCTCATCCCCATCCTGGTCCCCTGTCTGCTCTCCTTGTCCCTGTCCCCATCCTTGTCCCCATCCCCATCCTGGTCCCCTGTCTGCTTTCCTGGTCCCCATCCTTATCCTTGTCCCCATCCTCATCCTGGTCCCCATTCCAGTCCCCATCCTGGTCCCCTCTCTGCTTTCCTGGTCCCCTCTCTGCTTTCCTGGTCCCCATCCTTGTCCCCATCCTCATCCTGGTCCTCTGTCTGTTTTCCTGGTCCCCATCCTTGTCCCCATCCCCATCCTGGTCCCCATCCTTGTCCCCATCCTTGTCCCCATCCCTATCCTGGTCCCTGTCTGCTTTCCTGGTCCCTGTCTGCTTTCCCGGTCCCCATCCTTGTCCCCATCCCCATCCTTGTCCCCATCCCTATCCTGGTCCCCTGTCTGCTTTCCTGGTCCCCATCCTTGTCCCCATCCCCATCCTGGTCCCCTGTCTGCTTTCCTGGTCCCCATCCCAGTCCCCTGTCTGCTTTCCTTGTCCCCATCCCAGTCCCTTGCCCTGATCCCTGTCCCCCACCCTGGTCCCCACCCCTATCCCTGTGGTCCCCAGCCTGGCTCCTGTCCCCTCTCCTGGTTCCAGTCCCTGTCCCTGCTCATCTCTGTCACCTGCTGCTGCTCGCTCTGTTCCCTGTTCCGTGTCCCACGCTTTAGTCCCCATCCCCTGTCCCTTGCCCGGGTCCCCATCCCTCCCTGCTCCCCGTCCCCGGGGGTGTCCCAGCGCGTGTCCCCGTGTCCCCGCAGACAACCTGTCGTACATCGAGCACATCTTCGAGATCTCGCGCCGCCCCGACCTGCTCACCATGGTGGTTCAGTACCGCACGCAGGTGCTCAAGATCTCCGAGGAGGACGAGGTGGACACCAAGCTCACCCGCATCCCCAGCGCCAAGAAGTACAAGGGTGAGCACCCCCCCGCCAAGAAAAGTGACCTCCCCATGGGGATGGGGACAAGGGGCAGGGTCCGGGTGGCTTTGGCCCGGGGGGGCACGGCGGAGCCCCCCCCTGATGGCGCCATGTCCCGCAGACATCATCCGACAGCCCTCGGAGGAGGAGATCATCAAACTGGCCCCCCCGCCCAAGAAAGCCTGAGGGGGGGGCGAGGAGCAGGATGAAGGCTGTGCCCCCCCCGTGTCCCCCAGCGCCTCTCCGGCCCCGGGCAGGCGGGGGGGGGCGGCGCGGTCACTAACCAAGTCTTAACGCCCCCCCCCCTACCCGCCAGGGCCGCTCTGCGTGTGGGGGGGGGGTATGGGGGGGTGGCGCTTTGCTGTTCCCAGGGGACCCCCCCAAGCGCTCAGTGGGAGGGGGGACAACAATAGGGACCCCCCCCACCCAGTCCAAGTTGTGGCACTGGGGGGGACAGGCACCGGGACCACCCCCCCCACCCCAATGTTGTGGGGGGGACACAGGGACATGGGGACGAAGGAGGGGGCAGGTTGGGAGGGGGCGAGTGGCACGGATGAGCTGGGGGGGGGTTGTGGCCCCCCCAGGAGGATGGAGTGAGTTTGTGAGGCCTCAGCCCCACAGGGCGGGGGGGGCACAGCTGTAGTGTCCCCCCCCAGGGGCTGCAATGAGGGGACAAGCAGGTGACATGATGGGGGGGGCGGTGGCAGCCCCAGTGCAGGTGGTGACATGGGGGGGACCCCACACCCCCCCCCCAGGGCATTGGGGAATCTCCCTTGGAAAGACCCCCCCGAACCCCCACTTTGGTGGGGGGGGGGGGCGGGCACAACTGGGAGCACCCCCCATCCAGCCAAACTGATTGGGGGAGGGGGGGGGGGTCCTTCCAGCCTCTCCCAGTGCCATACTGGGTGGGGGTGGGCACAGGACTGGGAATGGGAACAGCCCCCCCAGTGTGCGTGGGGGGGGGGTCTCTGGGGTTCAGCTCTAGCTACTAACCCGGGGGGGGGGGCACTGGAGAGAGAATATGTTAATATATTTTATTTAATAAAAGCTAAAACCCGCAGAGCGCCTGCGTGCGGCCCCCGCCTCGTGTGTCCCCCCCCGCGTGTCCCCCCCCTTCCATGTCATGTCCCCCCCCCCCCCCTATTTATTGTCTCCAGGACAGGGACCACATTCATTTCCCCCAAAACTGTGTCTTTTGTTGCAAAATGACTGTTTGGGACCCCTCTCCCCCCACCCCCATTGAGATCCTGGTGCGGGGTGGGGGGGGACAGGTGACACCGCAGTGTCCCCTGGGGGGGTCCCCTCCTTGCTCCCTGTCCCCCCCCCCCCCCAGCCCTGACCGCGCTGACTGTGTATGGATCTCATAAATGGAGATGAAAAGCTGCTCTGGAGGGTCATTTGGCTCTGTTGGGGGGGGGGCGTGGGGGACACTGGGGACACAGGGGAGGGGACACTGGGGACACAGGGGAGGGGACACTGGGGACACGCAGCCCTCGGCCTCTCTCTATCGCTTTTTATTGCATTTATATATAATATATATTCAAACTTTTACAATAATTTTAACTTGATAACATCCAAGTTCGATTTGGTTTTAATACATACAAAATTAGGCCTCTAACAGTGACGGGGAAGCCCCCCCCCGCCCTCCCCTTTCCCCCCCCCCCCAATCAAAGAACAGAATATGGGGGGAGGGGGGGGGGCAGGGGGGGCCAAACCAAGTGCAAATCACTGATATGTACAAACCAGACAAGCATCTCTGCAAACACCCCCGGGGGGGGAAAACGGGGGGTACACAGCCCCCCCAGATCAAGGGGGGGGGGCCCTGAAGAGCGTGAAGGGAGGGGGGCCCCCCCCAAAGAGGGGAACGGGGAGGGGGGGCCACGTTAGTACAAAAGTCCCCCGTCCCCCCCGCTCCCCACACACGGCGGGTCCTGGGGAGGGAATGGGGATGCGGGATGGGGAGGGGGGGTCCTTAATAAGTCAATACAAAGCTCAAAGTGTTAGTGGGGGCCCCCCCCGGCGGTTTGGGTGGGGGGGGGCTCAGGAGGGCATGCACTGCACCCGGTCCGGACCCTCCTCCTCCTCATCCGAGCTGTCCGAGGAGCTCGGGGACTCGTCCGAATCGCCGTCCGGCGCTCCCGGTTCCCGCCGGCGCTGCCGAGGGGGGGAAAAACACAATAGGGGGTGAAGTGGGGTGCGAAGGGGCTTTGGGGGGGTGCGGGATGGGTGCGGGGGGGTCACCTACGCGGTGGTGGCGTCTCTGTCGCAGGTGGTGCATGAGGAACCAGAGCATGTGGCTGTCGAACATGTCGGTGTGGTGCAGGCTGTCCTCGTCCCGCTCCAGCTTGTTCTTCTTGATCACCTGTGCATTTTGGGGGTCAGGGGGGGTTTAAGGGGTTCAGGGGGGTCCCCCCCCCCCATCCCAGGACTCACCTCCTTCAGCCCGGCCAGCTTGGTGGGGGTCTCGGCTGTGGGCGCCCAGATCTTGACGTCGTGGTCCAGGCCACTGGTGGCCAGGACGGGCAGGTGGGGATGGGGCTCCAGGCAGTTTACCTGGGGGGACACATGGGGGGTCACCCATGGGTGTGTTGGTGGCCCCCCCAGCCCCTCAGGTCAGATCTCTGTCCCCATGGACCCCTCAACACTGGGGGCTGGTGTGTGTCCCTCCTCAGTGGCCCTTTGTCCCCACCAGTGTCCCTGGTATGATGTGGGTGCTGGTGCCCAATCTGTGTCCCACCAGCATCACCTGGTCCCTAAAGTGTCCCCAGTGCCACCTGGGTGCAGCCACCAGTTCCACCAGTGTCCCCAGTGCCACCTGGGTGCAGCCACCAGTCCCATCAATGTCCCCGGTGCCACCTGGGTGCAGCCACCAGTCCCACCGGTGTCCCCAGTGCCACCTGGGTGCAGCTACCAGTCCCACCAGTGTCCCCAGTGCCACCTGGGTGCAGCCACCAGTCCCATCAATGTCCCCAGTGCCACCTGGGTGCAGCCACCAGTCCCATCAATGTCCCCAGTGCCACCGGGGCGCAGCCACCAGTATCCCCCAGTGTCCCCAGTGCCACCTGGGTGCAGCCACCAGTCCCATCAATGTCCCCAGTGCCACCGGGGTGCACCCACCAGTCCCACCAGTGTCCCCAGTGCCACCTGGGTGCAGCCACCAGTATCCCCCAGTGCCACCTGGGTGCAGCCACCAGTCCCACCGGTGTCCCCAGTGCCACGTGGGTGCAGCCACCAGTCCCATCAGTGTCCCTGGTGCCACCTTGGTGCAGCCACCAGTATCCCACCAGTATCCCCCAGTCCCCACCAGTGTCTCTCACCACCCCCTGCCATCAAACCCTCCAATTTGGGGTGTCCCCAAGCACACCGAGCCTGGGGATGGGGGACCCCAAACCCCCTCACAGCAAAGCCCAGGGGAGAGGGGCCATGGTCCCCAAGGGCACTGGGGGGATGTGGGGGGGTCCTGGGTGGGATGTGGCACTTAGCAGGGGACCTGGGGGGCACCCGGCGCCGCCAGCGGGGGTGGCGGTGCCAGCAGCCACCAGGAGCTGGCACGGAGCCACGGCCACCGGACAAAGGGTGACTGTGGGGGACAGAGCGGCGAGGGCTCTGCCATCCCCGTGACACCAAAACCTGTCCCCCCCACCCCGAACCGCGGTGCCACCAGCCCACCCCCCCCCCCAAGTGGGGATATAATCCGCTGGAGCCTGGAAATTCAGCATCGCCCCCATGTCCCCATCCAATGAGAAACTGTAACTTTGAAGCTTATTTAGGAAGTTTTCAAGGCAGAAATGGGGTGTAAGTCTGGGGGGGGCGCGGGGGGGACTCACCACACCGCCCTTGTCGCCCTCCATGAACTGCACGATCTGGCAGGAGGATTTTTCCCATAGGAAGATGTGGCCGCAGTCGCTGCCGCTCACCACAAACTCGCTCTTGGGGCCGTAGAAGTTGACGCCTTTCACTGCGGGGGGGGGGACACAAACCACGGTCGTGGGTCACAAACCCGCGGTGTCACCCCCGCCACCAGTTTCTAGCGTGACGGGCACATCCCGTCCTCACCGGTGGCATTATTGCGATGTCCCTTGTATCTCTTGATGTACTCGGCGCCGTCGCTGTGCGAGGAGTTGAAGAGATAAATGTCCTCGTCGTTGTAGCTGGCCAGGAGCTCTGGGGGGGACAGAGGGGACGGCGTTAGTGGGGGGGGACACGCAGAGGTGGTTGTGACCCCCCCGGTGCCACCAACTGGGGCTGTGACCTCTGTGCCACTCACCTGAGCCGTCGTGGCTGTAAACCAGGCAGGTGATATTGGCCTTGGACTCGCTGTTCACCTGGGGGGGCACAGAGCTCAGCTCCCACCTGTCCCCATAGCCCCCCCAAAGTGGGGGTCACCGTGTCCCCAAACCGCGGCGCTCACCAGGTGGTGCGGGCAGAACTTCTTGAGGACGCCGTTGTTCTCGTTCTCGTCTATTTTCCGCTGGTCGTAGATCCTGGGGGGACAAGACGGTGGCATTGGGTGTTTGTCACTCGCTCAGGACACCGGGGACACCGGGCAGGAGCGCGGCAGAGTCGCAGTTTCCCCCCAATGCCGCGTCCGGCCAAAGCGGCTTAATGTCACCTCTCATCGCTCGGCAGCACGTGACAACGTCACCGCCTGTGTCCCTACAGGCCACCACCTGCGGCCGGGACGATGTGACCGTCACCGCGCCGTCCCTTGGCGGCTGCGGCTGAGCAGCGCTCGCGGTTCTCCCGAAGCTGCCGCGGCACCGGCTGAGCAGCCGCGAGTCCACGTGTTCGGCATTTCCCAGCCCGGCGCCCCGGGAGCCGCTGCCTGTTTGCCAGGCGCTCCGGGGAGCCGGCGGTGCCGGCGGCGCGGCCGCGGTGTCCCCAGGGAACGGCTCCGGCACATCCGGCGGGTTTGGTGTGCGTACAATTCGCTTCGGCCACAAAACGGGCGCCACCGCGTTTGGGGCTTTAAACCCATTGGGTGTGGGGAGCCAAGAGGATAGACGGACAGAGCCGAGGGGACAGACAGATGGACACAGCCCGGACGCACGCCCAGGGCTACCCCCAAGGCCAAAGGGCTTTGTGTTCATGACCTACAGAGCCGGGTCCTGCTGAAACCGAGCCCATCCCCAGCCCTAATCCCATCCCCGGGGGATGAGATTAATCTGGGACCGAGGGAGGGTTAATCAGCAGCTCGTTAAGTGTTGCTAATTGCCGAGGGAAGGGTCTCCCCGCTCCAGGACACAGGATCCCACGCTAAACCCCAGAGGATCCAAATCCTCCTGGTTAATCCCCTCTATGACGGGAGGTCGGGCTGCGGAGGCGGCAGCAACCGCAGCGTTTTGGGGGCCACATGGGATTTTGGGGCTCAGGGAGGACCGGCTGAGCCCCCCATGGGGATATTGGGTCCGTTTTGGGGGTCAGGTTGGGCACAGACTCACCTGACAAACTGATCTCTGCCCCCCACAGCGAATTGGAAGGTGTTGGCGGGGTTGACGTAGATGGTGTACAGACCCACCTTCTTCTCCTTCTCCTTGGTGACCACCAGTTTCCTTGAAGAAACGAGGCAATAAAATCACAACAAAACAGCAGCAAAATAATCCACCTCGGCTTCAAAACAGGGTCCAGATGGGAGACGCAGAAGCTCCGCGAGTCTCTTACTCACTCGCGGAGAAAAACAACACCCCGCCAACAAAAGAACCCAAAGGCGCCTGTTCCAGCTGGCAGCTCACACGTGAGATCGGTCCCTGTTCTTCCAACACCTCCCGGGTACAACCGGAGTAAGTCCGGAGCGGAACCGGATTAACTCCGGAGTGGAGCCGCTTTGCTGCCGTTTCTCCCGCCCGTCTGGGCTGTAATCAGGCGCGGATTTACCGAAACCCGACACACGCGCCGTCCCCATCCCCCCCAGAGCGCAGGATTTGGGGTTTCAGACATGAAGGCAAAGGCGGCAGCTCCAAAGCTCGGCTTTAATTATACCGTTCGGCTTAACGAGAGCCGGGAGCTGCTTCCAGCCTGAGCGCCAGTGTCACCCGCCCCGGGTGACAATTGCTGCTGCTGCCAAAACCCCCCAGGAGGGAGGGGACGGACAGACAGACCCCGGGGTCCCCGTGGAGGGAGGGGACGGACAGACAGAGCCCAGGGTCCTTGTGGAGGGAGGGGACAGACAGACAGACCCCGGGGTCTTTGCGGAGGGAGGGGACGGACAGACAGACCCCAGGGTCCCTGTGGAGGGAGGGGACGGACAGACAGACCCTGGAGTCCCTGCAGAGGGAGGGGACGGACAGACAGACCCCAGGGTCCCTGTGGAGGGAGGGGATGGACAGACAGACCCTGGGGTCTTTGCGGAGGGAGGGGATGAAGAGACAGAGCCTGGGGTCCCCGCGGAGGGAGGGGACGGACAGACAGACCCCGGGGTCCCCGCAGTGGGAGGGGACGGACAGACAGACCCCGGGGTCCCCGCAGTGGGAGGGGATGGACAGACAGAGCCTGGGGTCCCCGTGGAGGGAGGGGACGGACAGACAGACCCCAGGGTCCCTGTGGAGGGAGGGGACGGACAGACAGACCCTGGAGTCCCTGCAGAGGGAGGGGACGGACAGACAGACCCCAGGGTCCCTGTGGAGGGAGGGGATGGACAGACAGACCCTGGGGTCTTTGCGGAGGGAGGGGATGAAGAGACAGAGCCTGGGGTCCCCGCGGAGGGAGGGGACGGACAGACAGACCCCGGGGTCCCCGCAGTGGGAGGGGACGGACAGACAGACCCCGGGGTCCCCGCAGTGGGAGGGGATGGACAGACAGAGCCTGGGGTCCCCGTGGAGGGAGGGGAAGGACAGACAGAGCCCGGGGTCCCTGCGGAGGGAGGGGAAGGACAGACAGAGCCTGGGGTCTTTGCGGAGGGAGGGGATGAAGAGACAGAGCCTGGGGTCCCCGCGGAGGGAGGGGACGGACAGACAGACCCCGGGGTCCCCGCGGAGGGAGGGGACGGACAGACAGACCCCGGGGTCCCCGCGGAGGGAGGGGACGGACAGACAGACCCCGGGGTCCCTGCAGAGGGAGGGGACGGACAGACAGACCCCGGGGTCCCTGCAGAGGGAGGGGACGGACAGACAGACCCCGGGGTCCCTGTGGAGGGAGGGGACGGACAGACAGACCCCGGGGTCCCTGCGGAGGGAGGGGACAGACAGACAGACCCCGGGGTCCCTGCAGAGGGAGGGGAAGGACAGACAGACCCCGGGGTCCATGTGGAGGGAGGGGGCGGACAGACAGACCCTGGGGTCCCTGCAGAGGGAGGGGATGGACAGACAGACCCCAGGGTCCCTGCAGAGGGAGGGGACGGACAGACAGACCCCGGGGTCCCTGCAGAGGGAGGGGACGGACAGACAGACCCCAGGGT
Source organism: Columba livia (assembly GCF_036013475.1). Classification (NCBI taxonomy): domain Eukaryota; kingdom Metazoa; phylum Chordata; class Aves; order Columbiformes; family Columbidae; genus Columba; species Columba livia. The sequence goes on along the minus strand of NC_088629.1, from coordinate 1,696,976 downwards.
CCCTGCAGAGGGAGGGGATGGACAGACAGACCCCGGGGTCCCCGCGGAGGGAGGGGACGGACAGACAGACCCCGGGGTCCCTGCAGAGGGAGGGGAAGGACAGACAGACCCCGGGGTCCCCGCAGAGGGAGGGGATGGACAGACAGACCCCGGGGTCCCTGCGGAGGGAGGGGACAGACAGACAGACCCCGGGGTCCCCGCGGAGGGAGGGGATGGACAGACAGACCCGCCAGCCTCACAGACCCGGCTCCGCAGGCCCGGGGGGGGAACGCGGGGGCAGGATTAACCACAGCGGTTTTGAGCCACCCGGGCGCTTTTTGTGCTGGTTACGAAACAAACGGGTCCGGGGCCGCACACAAAAGCCCTCGCGCACACAAATAAACCCAACGCGCCGCGCTAAGCGGGATCATCTCCAAAAGAACACATCGCCGGATTGGAAAAGTACCGAGACACCAAACTCCGACAGCCGCCGTTGGGTTTGGAAGCTCGTCAGATCCAGCACGCACCACCCGGCTGCTCGTTAATTATTGTTTCTCAATTAACAGCGACAGCGCTCGTGCCAGCACGGGGAGGTTTCCACGCCACGATGAACCGGGACCCTCCGTGCTGCCGCGCAGCCACCGCGTTATTATATCTATTGGTATTATTTCTATTACCCTCTGGAGTCCCAACAAGGGCAGGATGAGGGTCCAAACGCTAATTAGCGCGGTTGAAAAACTCCGACCAGCGGCAACGCGCATTGAAAGGCAAAAATCGCTCGTTATCCCACTTTTCGCCCAAGAAACGGGCGCATATCGCCACGACGAACCCCCCAGCGCGGCCGTACTCACGAGGCGGGTCGGTCCTGCCGCAGGTCGATGGTGAAGACCACAGCATCTTCACCTGCCGATAGGAAAGTGCATGGAGAGTCCGGTTCTAGGGCCAGCTGCAAGATAAACACTCGGGCGTCGGTTCCCTTTGCACCGACAGCGCCACCAGCCCCTGTCCCTCCGCCAAAACGGCGCCGCGGTGGCGCCAAACCCGGCGCCCACACCCTCCTTGGCCCCTCTGAGGTGATGGGGACAAGAGAAGAGCTTTGGATCCATCCCCTCCCCACATGTGGGACCACGTGGCAGCGGTTCTGCCATCACCGCTCCCGGCAGCGCGGGACAGGAGGGTTCCCAGGGGTCTTTGGGGGTCCCCAGGTGTTTTGGGGGTCCCTCAGGGGGTCTTCAGTGTCTCAGAGGGTTGTCCGGTGTCTTGGGGTTCCCCAAGTGTTCTGGAGCATCCCCAGGTGTTTCAAAGGTCAATGGGTGCCTTGGGGGGTCCCTGGGTGCCTTAGGGGTCCCCGGGTGTTCTGGAGTATCCTCGGGTGTTTCAAAGGTCAACGAGTGTCTTGGGGGGCCCCTGGGTGTCTTGGGGGGTCCCCAAGTGTCCAGGAGTATCCTCGGGTGTTTCAAAAGTCAACAGGGGTCTTGGGGGTCCCTGGGTGTCTCAGGGGGTCCCCAAGTGGCCAGGAGTATCCTTGGGTGTTTCAAAAGTCAACAGGGGTCTTGGGGGTTTCCTGGGTGTCTTGGGGGTCCCTGGGTGTCTCAGGAGGTCCCCAAGTGTTCTGGAGCATCTCCGGGTGTTTCACAGGTCAATGGGTGTCTCAGGGGGTTCCCCAGATGTCTTGAAGGTCAATGGGTGGCCTGGGGGTCCCTGGGTGTCTCAGGGGGTCCCCAAGTGCTCTGGAGCATCTCCAGGTGTTTCACAGGTCAATGGGTGTCTCAGGGGGTTCCCCAGATGTCTTGAGGGTCAATGGGTGGCCTGGGGGTCACCAGGTGTCTCAGAGGGTCCCCAAATGTTCTGGAGCATCTCCAGGTGTTTCACAGGTCAATGGGTGTCTCAGGGGGTTCCCCAGATGTCTCGAGGGTCAATGGGTGGCCTGGGGGTCCCCGGGTGTCTCAGGGGGTCCCCAAATGTTCTGGAGCATCTCCAGGCGTTTCACAGGTCAATGGGTGTCTCAGGGGGTTCCCCAGATGTCTTGAGGGTCAATGGGTGGCCTGGGGGTCCCTGGGTGTCTCAGGGGGTCCCCAAATGTTCTGGAGCATCTCCAGGTGTTTCACAGGTCAATGGGTGTCTCAGGGGGTTCCCCAGATGTCTCAAGGGCCAATAGGCCTCTTGGGGGGGTCCCTGAGTGTCTCAGAGGTCTCCAGATATTTCAGGGGGGGGTCTTGGGTGTCTCAGGGGGTCCCCAACCGCCCCCTCTCCGCGTGCCGCCGGGGTGTCACCTTGTGCGAAGCTCCCTTGTGCTGCGCCACGCGCTTGGTGTTCCTGCAGCACTGGGTGGCCGAGAGCTCGGCCACGCGGACCTGCCCGTCGCGGGCGCACATGGCGAGCGTGGAGTCCCCGCTGTTGGGCAGGAACTTGGCCTGGGGGAGACAGAGAGGAAAGGGGGGGTGGAAAGACTTTCAGCACCGGGTTTTGGGGCAAACCGGTGAGTTTCGGTGGTTAATTCCCACCATGAAGCAGCCAGACCCTCCCACAGCCCTCAGATGTTTCTACCGCATCGTCCGGCCGCAATCTCATACAAGGGGGACCCCAGATTGCCCCCCAGTCCCCTCCTCACCTGGAAGACGTTGCTCTTGTGGCCGCTCTCGAAGTCCAGCACCGGCCGCCGCCGCAGCCAGTCCCAAACCACAACCTTGAGGTCGTCGCTGCCGCTGGCCAGCCAAGTGCCGCGCTGGTTGAAATGCAGCGTGTTGACGCAGCCCGTGTGGCCCTCCAGCCCGTGCTGCAGGCAGAACCGCTGCACGAACACCCGCGCCCCGCACGCCTCGCGCACGAAGCGGGCGCCGCGGCCCAGCTCCCGCTCCCGCAGCGCCGGCAGCGCCCGCCAGCGCGGCCGCGGCAGCGCCGAGGTCTCCGAGGACACCCAGTCCTCCAGCGCCCGCTCGTCGTCCGAGGAGTCGTGCTCGCGGCCGCCGGCGCGCTTGCGCTGGGCGCGGCGGCGCGACCGCTGCTCTTCCTCTTCTTCCTCCTCCTCCTCGTCATCCGAGCGGTCCCGGGCGCGGCTCTCCTCGGTGATGGAGTAGTGCCCCGTGTCGTCCATGCTGTCCGAGTCCTTCTCCTCACCCGAGCTCTCGGTGTCGGTGCCGCGGCTCTCGGCGCGGGTGGGCGCCGCCTCGTCGCCCGTCAGGCTCAGGCTGAGGTCCGAGGCCTCCACCTCGATGCCGGAGGACGTTTCGCGGCCCTCCTCGGCCGACATCTCCTCGGGGCTGCTGGACAAGCTGCCTGCGTGGCGCAGGCGACGCCGTGAGCCCCCGTGGCGGGACGGCCCGGCGCGGGCGCCCCCCGGCAGCCGGCCTTACCGTTCACGATGTCCGTCTTGCCGTCCATGCCGTTACCCTTGTCCGACATTGCGCGTTCCGAAGCAAACCCTGTGCGGGAGAGGGTGGAAAACATGGTGAGGCAGGAGCCGCGGACACCCCAGTGTTGTGGCGCTGTCACCCATGGGTGGCTTTTGGTGAGGACAGCGGAGCTGCCGCGGTGGGTGACACAGGAGGGGACGCGGAGCCACGAGTTCGGGAACACAGAAGGAACAAAACCATTTGAATCCTGCTTTGCTCTGTTTTTAGAACGTTTCACCCAGCGATTCCCCGTTCACACGGAGCCAGAACATCATTAACTCCGGTTACAGTGACTGCTCTGGGGACTAATCCTCGTTAGAGCCGGAATTAACAGCAGCAGAGTCCCAAGGCGCCGAGGTCTCTGCCTTGGCTGGGTCTGGCAATGCCGGCCCTGCACCAGAAATAGATGATACCGGAGCAAACGGGGCTGGAACTGGGTCCAGACTCCGCTCCTCAGGGGCTGTTTCCTCTGTCACATCAGCTCTGTCACCAACACCTTCTCCCGCAGGTGAGGGACACACATGAGAGGAATTGCCACCCCATAACCAGCCTGACTGTCGCACCCACCGACACCGGGCACCGGCAACTCCCGGGGAACCAGGATTGAGGACGGAACCCCCACGGTGCCACGGCGGAGCCAGGGACAGAATGGGGACACCACGAGGACACCGGGCTCCCCGGCCACCTTCCCCTAAAAATATCCCGGCGCAACACCGGTCGGCAACTTGCACCCATGAGACGGGTCCTGCCGCGAGTCGGTGGGACACGGAGCGACCCGTCACCAAAACATTTACAGAGCGACACAAACACCCCGGCACCGCCGCACGGAGCAGAAATGGGGCCGGGGGGAGCGTGGCGGGGGGGGGGGGGTTCCCATCACCGGGAGTCCCCACGCCGGTAAACGCCACAGTGTGGCCTCACGGCACCGGCACGCACCGCGGCGCAGCCTCGTGCCCGTGTTTACGCCGGGGCCCTCCCGGCTCGTGTCGCGTCGCGCTCGGCTCGGCCGCTTCTATTTAAGGAAAGTTCCCTCAGCGGCCATGGCCGGGGCGGCCGCGCTCCAGCCGCCGTCCCCCCCCAACCAGCTCAAACTCCCACAACAAGCCGTTTTCACCCCTTTGAGGGGGAGAAGCTGGGGGGACCCCCCAGCCCTACACTTGGGGTTCACCCCAAACCCGCCCCGGAGCCCAGTGGGGCCCCTAATGATGCTAATTAAGCAGCTTCTTCCCATCTACAAGTACAAGGGGTTCAGCCCCAACGTTTCAGGGCACCCCAGAGTCTCTTTGGGGGACGCAGCACCCACCCCCCCCCCCCCAGCGCAGGCAGGGCCTAATTAACCACAGTTAACGAGCATGGCGGGGGACACAAGGGTCCCCGGGTTGGCAGAAATGCCACCAGAGCAGCCCCAAAACCGCAGCACTGGCACAAAGAATCTGGCAAAGCCAAGACAACCGGGGGCAGACACAAGACGGACAGACGGACGCGCGGCCGGGGGTCCCACTCACCTGCGTGGCGGTGCCGGGGGCGCCGGGGCTGGGGGGGTCGCTGGCAGCTGACGGGAACAACAGGTTATATCACGGGAACCCCCGCTTGGGGACACCCTGGGGACAACGGGACTGTCCTGGGAGGGAGGGGGTGACACAGACCCAAGGACGGGGTTTGGAGCGGGGGTGCTGGAGGGACCCTCAGCACCACAGGGGGGTGGGGGAACCCCCGGTGTCCCCCCCAGCTACACGGTGACACCGCGGAGGTGACAACACCCCGGGGGTGAGAGGGACCAGGATGGGGCAGAGGGAGCCTCAGGTTCCCTCCCACGGGCTGAGCGGCACCGGGGGGCACCGGGAACCACCCCCCGGGACAGCGGGGACTCCCCCAGCCCCCTTCCCATAACACAAGGTCCCCCCAAAGCGCAGCGATCCCCGGGGAAAAGCAGAGACCCCCCCCCTCAGCCCCCCCTAACCCACTCGGGTCCCCCCGAAAGCGCCGTTCACCGCGGGGACAGCGGGACCCCCCCAGGCTGAGGCCGCGGGGGGAGGGGGGGGGGGGGGCAGGGAGGCCCCGGGGCCGCGGCGGGACCGGCCGGTCGGGGCGGGGAGGGGGAGGGAGGGGAAGGCCCCGCACCGACCCGGCTGCCCGGCAGCTCCCGGCCGTCGCTCAAGCGCGGGCCCCGCGGGCCCCGGTCGCTTCTCCTCCGCCACCGGCCCCGGGAGCAGCCGCCGCCATCTTAGTGCACCGCCTCCGCGGGACGCTTTACGGCGCCGCTTTACGGCAAACGGGGCCGCGGCGCGACGGGCCGCGCGACAGCGACGGGCCCCCGCCGTCGCCATGGGAACGCGCCCCCCTCCCTTCTTCCCCCCCCCCCGGGCCCGTGTTATTGTAGGGTCACCCTGTGCCCCCCATGTTATTGTAGGGTCTCCCTGCACCCTCTTTAACGTAGGGTCACCCTGTCTCATTGTGGGGTCACCCCATGTCCCCCCTTGTTATTGTAGGGTCGCCCTGTGCCCCCGCTTCCCCCACCCGGGTCGTGTTCTGCGTGTCCCCGTGGTGTTGAAGGGTCACCCCGTGTCACTGTGGGGTCACCCCGTGTCCCCCCTTGTTACTGTAGGGCCGCCCTGTGCCCCCCATGTTATTGTAGGGTCTCCCTGCACCCTCTTTAATGTATGGTCACCCCATGTCACTGTGGGATCACTCCATGTCCCCCCTTGTTATTGTAGGGTCACCCTGCACCCTCTTTAATGTAGGGTCACCCCGTGTCCCCCCTTGTTACTGTAGGGTCACCCCGTGTCCCCCCTTGTTATTGTAGGGTCACCCTGTGCCCCCTTTGTTATTGTAGGGTCACCCTGCACCCTCTTTAATGTAGGGTCACCCTGTGTCCCCCATTGTTATTGTAGGGTCTCCCTGTGCCCACCGTGTTATTGTAGGGTCGCCCTGCACCCTCTTTAATGTAGGGTCACCCTGTCTCATTGTGGGGTCACCCCATGTCCCCCCATGTTATTGTAGGGTCACCCCGTGCCCTCTTTAATGTAGGGTCACCCCATGTTGCTCTGGGGTCACCCCATGTCCCTCCTTTTTATTGTAGGGTCACCCCATGTCACTATGGGATCACTCCATGTCCCCCCTTGTTATTGTAGGGTCACCCTGTGCCCCCCATGTTATTGTAGGGTCACCCTGTCTCGTTGTGGGGTTACCCCATGTCCCCCCGTGTTATTGTAGGGTCACCCTGTGCCCCCTTTGTTATTGTAGGGTCGCCCTGCACCCTCTTTAATGTAGGGTCACCCCATGTGCCCCCTTGTTACTGTAGGGTCACCCTGCACCCTCATTAATGTAGGGTCACCCTGTGTCCTCCATTGTTATTGTAGGGTCACCCTGTGCCCCCCTTTGTTATTGTAGGGTCGCCCTGCACCCTCTTTAATGTAGGGTCACCCCATGTCACTGTGGGATCAGTCCATGTCCCCCCTTGTTATTGTAGGGTCACCCTGTGCCCCCTTTGTTATTGTAGGGTTGCCCTGCACCCTCCTTAATGTAGGGTCACCCTGTGTCCCCCATTGTTATTGTAGGGTCTCCCTGTGCCCACCGTGTTATTGTAGGGTCGCCCCACAACCCCCTCGTGTTATTGTAGGGTCGCCCTGCACCCTCTTTACCGTACGGTCACCCTGTGACACTGTGGGGTCACCCTGTGTACCCCCTTGTTACTGTAGGGTCTCCCTGTGCCCCCCCTGTTATTGTAGGGTCGCCCCACGACCCCCTCATGTTATTGCAGGGTCACCATGCTGTGTCACTTGGGGTGTCCCCCCCTCCTCGGCCACCCCTGCCTCAGTTTCCCCAGGCGGGAGCCAGCGTGGGTGCCAACGTGTTTATTGGGGACATTTGGGGACACCCGCGTGTCCCCGGGGTGGGGGTCCCCACACCCCCACCCCCATGAGACAGCAGAGCCGGGGCTGCTCATCCTCATCTTCATCCTCATCCTCGTCGGGGTGTTAATTAGTGCGTAACGAGGCTCTACATGAGGCGACACTGCTCGGCGCCCGGCAGCTCCACGTTGAGACCAGGGGGCTGCGGGGATGGGGGGGGGGGGGGGGGGGGGTGAGTCGGGGGACCCAGGCATCCGGGGGGGGGTCCGGGCAGGTCCCCCCACCCCCTGGGGACACTCACCGTGTCCCCCGCCAGCTCCTTGGGTGGGTGGCCCAGCTCCTGCAGCTGTGGGGACACACAGGGGGGGTCAGGGTGGTTTAGGGGGGGTCAGGGCAGCTAATGGGGGGGGTAAGGGCCAGTCTGAGGGGTCAGGGAGGTTCTGAGGGGTCAGGGCAGCTCAAGGTGGGTCGGGGGGGGGGGTCAGGGTGGCTTGAGGGGATCGGGGGACTCAGGGCAGTTTGGGGGGGGCGGTCAGAGTGGCTCTGGGGGGCTCAGGGCAGCTTAGGGGGGTCAGGGTGGCTCTGAGGGGTCAGGGAGGTTCAGGGCAACTCGTGGGGGTCAGGGCGGCTCAAGGGGGTCAGGGTGGCTTGGGGGGGTCATCAAGGGAAGTCAGGGCAGCTTGGGGGGGACAGGGCGACTCAAGGGGGTTCAGGGCAGCTCTGGGGGGTTCAGGGCAGCTCTGGGGGGTTCAGGGTGGCTCAGGGCGGCTTGGAGCGGGGTCAGGACAGCTTGGGAGGATTGGGGGGGTCAGGAGGGTTCAGGGCAGCTGGGGCAGGTCAGGGTGTCTCAGGGTGGCTTGGGGGGGTCAGGACAGCTCGAGAGGATCACAGGGGGTCAGGGTGGCTTGGGGGGGTCATCAAGGGAAGTCAGGGCAGCTTGGGGGGGACAGGGCGACTCAGGGGGGTTCAGGGCAGCTCTGGGGGGTTCAGGGCAGCTCTGGGGGGTTCAGGGTGTCTCAGGGTGGCTTGGGGGGGTCAGGACAGCTCGAGAGGATCACAGGGGGTCAGGACAGCTCGGGAGGGGTTCAGGGCGTCTCAGGGGGCGTCAGGGCCGCTCAGGACAGCTTGGGGGGCTCAGGAGAATGGGGGCAGCTCAGGGTGTGTCAGGGGTGTCCCCGTGTCCCCCCGCATGGCGCTGACCTGCTGCATGAGGTCCAGGAGGGTCTCGAAGCGCGCCCGCCGCTCCGCCTCGCCCTCGCCGGGCCGCTCGCTCTCCAGCTGCCGGCAGATGCGGCACATGACGCTGTGCTGCTCCCGGTACCCGCGCCACCTGCTCGGCCGGCAGCGCCGCGCCGTGCTGCTGCAGCCACTCGGGGTACTGCGGGGACAGCGGCGTCACAACGGGACCCCGCCGTGGCCCCCCAGCCCGTCCTGAGCCCCATACAGACCACGGGGTCCATGCGGAGGGAGGGGATGGACAGACAGACCCTGGGACGCCTGTGGATGGAGGCGATGGACAGAAAGACCCTAGGGTCCCCGTGTAGGGAAGGGATGGACAGACAGACCGCGGGGTCCCCATGGCAGGAGGGGAGGGACAAACAGACCCCGCGGTCCCTGTGGACAGAGGGGATGGACAGAAAGACCCTGGGGTCCCCATGGAGGGAGGGGATGGACAGACAGACCCTGGGATCCCTGTGGAGGGAAGGGAGAGACAGACAGACCTCAGGATCCCTGTGGACGGAGGGGATGGACAGACAGACCCCAGGATCCCTGTGGATGGGGGGGAGGGACAGACAGACCGCGGGATCCCTGTGGAGGGAAGGGAGGGACAGACAGACCCCAGGATCCCTGTGGATAGAAAGGAAGGACAGACAGACCCCAGGGTCCCTGTGGAGGGAGGGGATGGACAGACAGACCACGGCGTCCCTGTGGGTGGAAGGGATGGACAGACAGACCCTGGGGTCCCCACAGAGAAAGAAGGCAGACAGACAGACCCCGGGGTCTCCGTGGACGGAGGGGATGGACAGATAGACCCCAGGGTCCCTGTGGACTGAGGGGACAGACGGACAGACCCCAGCGCCAAACCTTGTCAGTGATCTCCTTAAGCGAGGGGTAGAGCAGGTCCTTGGAGAGCAGGCTCTGCATGACGCCGCGCACGGCGGGCAGGACACCGGCCTCGCCGTCCCCGTCCTCCAGCCCCAGCCCCGCCAGCGCCGTCACCAGCTCCTCCTCGGCCGGGCTCTGCGGGGACACACAGTCACAATGTCAGGGGTTGGAGGGGACCTGGAAAGCTCATCCAGTGCAATCCCCCCGGAGCAGGAACACCCAGATGAGGTTACACAGGAAGGTGTCCAGGCGGGTTGGAATGTCTGCAGAGAAGGAGACTCCACAACCCCCTGGGCAGCCTGGGCCAGGCTCTGCCACCCTCACCCCAACAAGTTGCTTCTCATCTTCCAGCGGAACCTCCTGTGTTGCAGTTTGCACCCATTGCCCCTTGTCCTGTCCCTGGTTGTCACCAGAAGAGCCTGGCTCCATCCTCCTGACACTGCCCCTTTCCATCTTGATCCCCAGAATGGGGTGAAAGGACATGGTGAGCGGGGCCACGGTGACGCCGCGGGGGGCCCGGCCGGTGCCCCGTTACCTGCAGATCAGTAGCGTTCTTGGCCAGGCCGCTCAGCGTGTCCCTCAGGCAGGAGGTGAATTCCTGTTGCGACGCCGCGTCGCTCCCTGCGGGGACCGGGAGACGCCATTGGGGACGGGGACACCGCTCTGAGTCTTGTTGTTGGGACCGCATCCCTAAATGGGTGTCCCACAGCACCCCAAACCTTCCCCCTCTCCATGGAGGATTGGGGAGCCCCCGGTACATGGGGGGACACCTGGTGCTGTGACAACGCAAGGTGCCAACTGGCGTTGAACCGAACGCAGGTCCCTTGGGGCAGTGGGGGGTGCTGGGGGGCCGCAGGGAGTGCCTCGGGGGGTCCTGAGGGGACTGCCACCCCCTCGGTGTGTACCAGTGCCATGGGGCTGCAGGGGGTCCCAGGGGACAGTGTGGGGTTCCAGGGGGTAGCAGGGGGTCCCGGGGGCCCTGGGGGGCAGCGTGGGGTCCTGGGGGGCAATGGGGGTGCTGTGGGGGTTCCTGGGAGGCCACAGCGCTCAGCCACTCTGCCCACTGCCCCCTCAGTGTTTGCTGGTCCCAGGGGGCAGTGTGGGGTTCCAAGGGGTCCTGGGGGGCAGCGTGGGGTCCTGGGGGGCAGCGTGGGGTCCTGGGGGGCAATGGGGGGTGCCGTGGGGCTGTGGGGGTTCCTGGGAGGCCACAGCGCTCAGCCACTCTGCCCACTGCCCCCTCAGTGTTTGCCGGTCCCAGGGGGCAGTGTGGGGTTCCAAGGGGTCCTGGGGGGCAGCGTGGGGTCCTGGGGGGCAGCGTGGGGTCCTGGGGGGCAGCGTGGGGTCCTGGGGGGCAGCGTGGGGTGCCGTGGGGCTGTAGGGGTTCCTGGGAGGCCACAGTGCCCAGCCACTCTGCCCACTGCCCCCTCAGTGTTTGCCGGTCCCAGGGGGCAGTGTGGGGTTCCAGGGGGTCCTGGGGGGCAGCGTGGGGTCCTGGGGGGCAATGGGGGGTGCCGTGGGACTGTGGGGATTCCTGGGAGGCCACAGTGCTCAGCCACTCTGCCCACTGCCCCATTGGTGTGTGCCAATGCCATGGGGCAGTGGGGGGTCCCAGGGGACAATGTGGGGTCCTGGGGGGCAGCAGGGGGTCCTGGGGGGCAATGGGGGTGCTGTGGGGGTTCCTGAGAGGCCACAGTGCTCAGCCACTCTGCCCACTGCCCCCTCAGTGTTTCCTGGTCCCAGGGGGCAGTGTGGGGTTCCAAGGGGTCCTGGGGGGCAGCGTGGGGTCCTGGGGGGCAGCGTGGGGTCCTTGGGGGCAATGGGGGGTGCCGTGGGGCTGTGGGGATTCGTGGGAGGCCACAGTGCTCAGCCACTCTGCCCACTGCCCCCTCAGTGTTTCCTGGTCCCAGGGGGCAGTGTGGGGTTCCAAGGGGTCCTGGGGGGCAGCGTGGGGTCCTGGGGGGCAGCGTGGGGTCCTTGGGGGCAATGGGGGGTGCCGTGGGGCTGTGGGGATTCGTGGGAGGCCACAGTGCTCAGCCACTCTGCCCACTGCCCCCTCAGTGTTTCCTGGTCCCAGGGGGCAGTGTGGGGTTCCAGGGGGTCCTGGGGGGCAGCGTGGGGTCCTGGGGGGCAGCGTGGGGTCCTGGGGGGCAATGGGGGGTGCTGTGGGGGTTCCTGGGAGGCCACAGTGCTCAGCCACTCTGCCCACTGCCCCATTGGTGTGTGCCAGTGCCATGGGGCTGCAGGGGGTCCCAGGGGACAATGTGGGGTCCTGGGGGGCAGCAGGGGGTCCTGGGGGGCAATGGGAGTGCTGTGGGGGTTCCTGAGAGGCCACAGTGCTCAGCCACTCTGCCCACTGCCCCACTGGTGTGTGCCAATGCCATGGGGCAGCGGGGGGTCCCAGGGGACAATGTGGGGTCCTGGGGGGCAGCAGGGGGTCCTGGGGGGCAATGGGGGTGCTGTGGGGGTTCCTGAGAGGCCACAGCGCTCAGCCACTCTGCCCACTGCCCCATTGGTGTGTGCCAATGCCATGGGGCTGCAGGGGGTCCCAGGGGACAATGTGGGGCCCCAGGGGGCAGCAGGGGGTCCTGGGGGTCCCGGAGGTGCCCTCACCCACTCTTCCCGCCGCCTCCGAGAGCCTCTGGAACTGCTCCACCAGCTGCGGCTCCTCCCGCGCCAGCTCCTGCATGGCGGCCTCGAACTCGGCGGCCGCCTGGGAGGCCAAGTCGCCCTCGAAGAGCTCGTGGAAGAACCGCTCCTGCGAGGCGAACAGCGCGGCCTGGGCGGGGGCACGGTCACCCCGGCGGGGACGCGGCGCGTGTGTGTCCCCCCCCCCGGTCACACCCCGGGGTGTCACACCTGGGCGGTGGCGCTGGGCGGGGGCTGCGCCCCAGGCGGGGGCGGCGGGGGGGGCGCCGGTCGGGCCTTCTCAAAGTCATCCAGGGCACCTGGGGGAGGAGACGGGATGAGGGGACCCCCCCTGGATCCCCCCCTGTCCCCAAAGTGACGTCCTGCACCCCTGAGAGCCCCCGCTGGGTCCCCCCACCTGGCTGTGCCCCAATAACTGCAATAACTGCACCCCGGTAACCCCCAGCCCCATTATACCCCAGTAACCCCACTACACCCCAGTATCCCCACTACACCCCAGTATCCCCACTACACCCCAGTAATCCCCAGCCCCATTACACCCCAGTAATCCCATTACACCCCAGTAATCCCATTACACCCCAGTAAACCCATTACACCCCAATATATCCCAGACCCACTCCACTCCCAGTGACCCCATTACACCTCAGCAACCCCCGGCCCCATTACACCCCAATATCCCCATTACACCCCAGTAACCCCCAGTCCCATCGCACCCCAGTAACCCCCAGCCCCATTATATCCCAGTGACCCCATTACACCCCAGTAACCCCATTCCACCCCAATATACCCCAGACCCACTCCACTCCCAGTCACCCCATTACACCCCAGTACCCCCAGCCCTACTGCACCCCATAACCCCGGTGCCCCCGGGTCCCCCCGCCCGCCGGCCCCGCTCACTGTCCAGCAGCTCCTCCAGCTCCGGGTCAGGCCCCGGGTCCGGCTCCGCCGCCATCTTGGCACCGCTCCGCCTCCGCCGCCAGGGGGCGGGACCGCCGAGCCCCGCCCACGGAAAGACCACGCCTCTCTGAGAGCTACGCCCACTGGGAGACCACGCCCTCCTCGGGAGCCCCGCCCGCTATGAGCCACGCCCACGATATGTCACGCCCATGTGGGGCCACGCCCCTTTGGGCCACGCCCCTCGCGGCGCAGATCAGCCGTGCGCCCGCCAGGCGGCGCCACAGCGGGCGGGGGGGTCTCGGGTCTGGGGGTCCCAGATTTGGGGGTCTCAGCCCCTCAGAGTCCCAGTTCTGGGGGGTCCCAGCCCATGTGGTCCCAACTATGGAGCTCCCAGATTTTGGGGTCCCAGCCAGGACCGCGCTGCCACCCGCGCAGCCCATCCTGCCCCCCAAAGCCCGGTGCCACCACCGCCACCTCCGTGGTGACACAAACGCTCCTGCCCCTCAGTGCTGCTTTATTGGGGGGTACGGCAGAAAAAAGGGGGGTACAGCAGGACCGGGGGGGCACCCCCGGGCAGCTTCACCACCCCCCCCCGGGCTCCGGGGGTCCCGGCACCGCGGCAGCCCCAGCCTGGACACGGTTTGGGGCAAAACCAGCGATTTCCAGGGGAAAAAGCTCCGGTTCTCCATCGCAGTCCCGGGTGGGGGGGTCCGGGGGGGGACGACGAGGGGTGACATCGCGGGGGGGTCAGGACTGTTGGTACTGGAGGGTCTCGTACATCTCCTGGCTCTCTCCGCTGAGTCCCTGCAGCAGAGGGGGGTTACGGGGTCCCTGTGTCCCCCCAGCTGTCACCCCAAGGGCTCCCACCCGACGTGTGCGATGTGTCACGGTGTCCCCCCCACCAAGAACAGGAACCCCCCCCGCCCTCGGGGACGTGTCACCTCCCTCTGACTTACAGTGTAAACAGCTTCTTCTGTCTGCTCCAGGAAAGAGAAAGAGAAAGAGCTTTAGGAGGGGGGGGCGGACACGGACACACCCGCCCCCCCCAGCCCCCTGCACCCCCCCAATCCCCAGGGAAGCCGGGATTTCTTTGCCCCCCCCAGCACCCTCAATTCCCATCGCTGGGGGGTCCACCCCTCCCGGGGTGCCCCAGCCCGACCCCCCCACCCTCGATTCTGCCCCCCCCTCCGTTACCTCCTTGCCGGCTCGTTGCTGCGACTTGCGGTGAACCAGGAACTGGGGGGGGTCGCCAAAAAGACAAAGAAAGAAATAAGAAGAGGAAAAAGGTCCATGGGGAGTGGGGGAGCACCTGCTGCGCCCCCCCCCCCGCCCCGGAGTCGCCCCAACAAAAGGGGGTTCAGGCGGGTCCTGGGGGGTTAGGGGGGTCCAATCCTGCGCTCACCCGGAGGCGACAGTAGAGGATGGTGAGGACGAGGCCGTAGAGGAACAGGATGGCGTCCAGCACATAGCACAACTCAGGCTCCATCAGCGCCGCTGGGGGGGACACGGGGGGGTCCCAGGGCAGCGTCACCCCAGGATGGACCCCGCAAATGTCCCAGACACCCAGAGCTCCCGTGTCCCCCTCCCATGGGAGTGCAGCGGGTCCCGGAGGGTCCCAGGGGTGGCGGCAGCACCCATGTCCCCTCGGACAGTCACACATCCCTGGGGTGGCCCCCCCCCGAGCCACCAGCACCCCAGGGATGCGACGGGTCCTGGCTTGTCCCCAAGGGATGATGACAACAGCAAAGGAACCAGCACAAGGGCTGCGCACACACCACCTGCTCCCTGTCCCCCTGGGACCCCCATCCCTGTCCCCACCAGCCGCTCCCTGTCCCCCTGGGACCCCCATCCCTGTCCCCATCCAGCCGCTCCCTGTCCCCCTGGGACCCCTATCCCTGTCCCCACCAGCCACTCCCTGTCCCCCTGGGACCCCCATCCCTCTCCCCATCCAGACACTCCCTGGCCCCCTGGGACCCCCATCCCTGTCCCCACCAGCCGCTCCCTGTCCCCCTGGGACCCCCATCCCTGTCCCCATCCAGACGCTCCCTGTCCCCCTGGGACCCCCATCCCTGTCCCCACCAGCTGCTCCCTGTCCCCCTGGGACCCCCATCCCTGTCCCCATCCAGACGCTCCCTGTCCCCCTGGGACCCCCATCCCTGTCCCCATCCAGCCGCTCCCTGTCCCCCTGGGACCCCCATCCCTGTCCCCACCAGCCGCTCCCTGTCCCCCTGGGACCCTCATCCCTGTCCCCACCAGCCGCTCCCTGTCCCCCTGGGACCCTCATCCCTGTCCCCATCCAGACGCTCCCTGGCCCCCTGGGACCCCCATCCTGGTCCCCACCTGCTGCTCCCCTTACCCCCGGGATCCCTGTCCCCATCCAGCCACTCCCTGTCCCCACAGGGTTCTTGTCCCCATCCCCTGGGTCTCCTGTCCTCAAAGGGTCCCTGTTCCCACCTGCTGCTCCGTGTCCCCCTGGGACCCCCTTCCCTGTCCCCATCCAGCCACTCCCTGTCCCTACAGGGTCCCTGTCCCCCGGGACCCCTGTCCCTACAGGATCCCTGTCCAGCCTCTTCCTGTCCCCATAGGGTCCCTGTCCACCCTGTCCCCATCCAGCTGCTCCCTGTCCCCACAGGGTCCTTGTCCCCATCGCCCAGGTCCCCTGTTCCTGTCTTCAAAGGGTCCCCTGTCCCCACCTGCTGCTCCGTGTCCCCATGGGGCCCCCTTCCCTGTCCCCATCCAGCCGCTCCCTGTCCCCACAGGGTCCCTGTCCCCATCCAGCCACTCCCTGTCCCCTGGGACCCCCGTCCCTGTCCCCACCTGCCGCCGGGGGCCGCAGCAGCAGTAGAGTGGCTGCGAGCAGCAGGTGGGTGCCCATCACCCCGGGGTGTCCTGGGGGTGTCCGGGGTGCCGGTGCCCCAGCCACTGCCCGCAGCACCAGCGCCTTCCTCCCAAACTCGCGCCACCCCTCCTCGCTTCCCCTCCCGCAAAGGCCGGCGGGGACGTTGCTCAAGGGCCAGGCGAACTGTCCCCAAGTGTCACCCGTCCCCCTCGTGGCCCCCCCGTCCTGCTGTGGTCAGCAGGGGGGAGGCAAAATCCCAGGGTGCCTCCCGGTTCCCCCGGTGGGGCTGCGGCCGCAGGAAGGGGAAGCTCAACCGCAAGCCCGGCATGGGGAGGAAGAGCCGGGCTTTACTGGGCTTTACTGGTATTACTGGGCTCACGAGTTCCGGCTGGGGGGGTAAAGAAGCACTGGACACACACGACACGATTTAGTCTTTATTGAACTCAATAACGGGGGGGTTGCACACGCAGCAGGAGACCCGGGGGTGTCACCGATCCACCTCCCCGAAGACGATGTCCTGTGTGCCTGGGGGGGGGACAGGGGTGTCAGGGCAGGACTGGCCCCCAAACCGGGGCAGGAACCCCCCAAACTGGGGCAGGAACCCCCCAGGGAGGGGACATACCGATGATGGCCACCACGTCCGCCAGCATGTGGCCCCGGGCCATGCGATCCAGTCCAGCCTGTGGAGCACAGGGACCCCCGTCAGCCCCCCCCAAACCCTGGGGAGGGGACGCGGCCCCCCCCAGCGCGGGTGTGGGGGGAAGTGGTCAGTTATCAGCAGAGAAAGGAAGCAGCAGAGGCACGAGGGGACACGTGGCCTCATGGGACACTTTGGGTGGTGGACCAGGGACCCCAGCTTGCCATGGGGGGGCCAGCTGTGCCCCCCCAGCCCAAAACCCCCCTCGGCCGCTCCTACCAGGTGTGCAAATCCCGGCGCCTTGATCTTGCAGCGGTACGGGCGGCTGCTGCCGTCAGACACCAGGTACACGCCGAATTCACCCTGTGGGGACATGGGGACAGGGCTGGTGACAGAGGGACATCCGGCCCCCAAGGAATAGTCTGGGACAAGGGCAGAGCCCTGGGGACAAGGACAGGCCACCCCCCTGGTGACAGGAGCCCTGCGGTGTCCCCAGAGCATCGCAGGGGACACGTGTGACCGTCACACCACGACAAGTCGCACCTTGGGGGCCTCGATGGCCGTGTAGGTGGCTCCGGGGGGCACCTGGTAGCCCTCGGTGTAGAGCTTGAAGTGGTGGATCAGCGATTCCATGGACGTCTGCGGGGAGGGGACGGTGTCACCGGCGCTGTCACCGCGGGCAGGACATGCTGGTGTCCCCCACCCGTGCTTTGACCCCCCCCTCCGTGGCGTAGGGCCCTACACGGCAGCCGATAATCCGGCAAAACCGTCCACACGAGCAACTGACGCACCAAACCGCGGTTCCTGCTGCTGCGGTGAGGCTGGGGGGAACAGGAGCCCCGGGCGGGGGGGGGACAGGAGCCCCGGGCGGGGGGGGGACAGGAGCCCCGGGCGGGGGGGGGACAGGAGCCCCGGGCGGGGGGGGGACAGGAGCCCCGGGAGCGGGGGGGACAGGAGCCCCGGGAGCGGGGGGGACAGGAGCCCCGGGAGCGGGGGGGACAGGAGCCCCGGGAGCGGGGGGGAGGGGGACAGGAGCCCCGGGAGGGGGGGGAGGGGGACAGGAGCCCCGGGAGGGGGGGGGGGGAGGGGGACAGGAGCCCCGGGAGGAGGGGGGGGGAGGGGGACAGGAGCCCCGGGCGGGGACACACAAGACAGTCACCTTCATCTCCGCCCGCTTTGGTGGGGAGATTTTGGCATCGTCCACCTTGATCTCCCCCTCGGGCATCTTGTTGAGGCACTGCAGGATGATGCGCAGCGACTGCCGCATCTCCTCCACGCGGCACAGGTACCTGCGGACCCCCCCCCGGTCAGCACCCGCAGCCCGTCCGGGGGGGTGTCAGACCCCAACGGGCCCCCCCAGAGCCGGGGGGTGACACACCTGTCATAGCAGTCGCCGCGGGTGCCGATGGGGACGTCAAACTCCACCTGGTCGTAGACGTCGTACGGCTGGGTCTTGCGTAGGTCCCATTGGATCCCTGAGCCCCGCAGCATCACCCCACTGCGCAAAGGGGGGTCAGCGCCCAACGGGGGGGTCCCATGCCCCACAACGGGCCCCAAAGTGGCTGAGGGGATGCGGGAACCCCCCCCCCGGTGTCCCCAGCCCCACCTGAAGCCGTAGTTGAGCGCCTCCTCCGCTGTGATCACACCAATGTCAACCGTGCGGTTCTTCCAGATGCGGTTGTTCGTCAGCATCTGCGGGCAGGGGGGTCGGTCAGCAGGTCCTGGGGGGGGTCGGGTACTGTCCCCAGAGCTGGGGGACACGGGGGACATGGGGGACACCCATCTTCTCTCACCTCCTCCACTTCATCGATCCGCGTGGAGAAATTCTTGACGAACTCGTAGATATCGTCCATCAACCCCAGGGGCAGGTCCTGCATGGGGGGGACAGTGAGGGTGACACTGGGGACACCCTTAGCGGGGTCATCACCCACAGGGGGGACGCGGGGACACCCCGTGGGCACGGGGGGGGGCTCACCTGGTGCACCCCGCCGGGGCGGATGTAGGCGGCGTGCATCCGCGCGCCCGAGACGCGCTCGTAGAACTCGAACATCTGCGGGGACAGAGGGGACAACGCTGCACCCAAACCCCCCCTGAGCCCCCCAAACCCCTACGCGACCCCAACATTGCGGTGACACCGTCTGGTACCTTCTCCCTCTCCTCAAACATCCAGAAGAAGGGGGTCATGGCGCCGATGTCCAACGCGTGCGTGGTCACCGCCATGATGTGGTTCAGCAGCCGCGTTATCTCTGCAAAGAGAACTGGGGGGGCGCGGGGGGGTCAGGGGTGCAGGGGGGACCCCCTTGGCCCCCCATGTATCCCTGGGGAGGGGGAAACGGCGGTTGGGGGTGCGGAGAGATGGGAGATGCCACCCTGGGCAATATGGGGGGTGTAAAGGAGCTGGAGCCCCCCCAAAAAGCGGCGGTGGGGGGGGCGTGATCCCCTGGGATCGGGTCTCACCTCGGATCCACTGCGCGCGCAGGGGGGGGCGGATGTTGAGCAGCTTCTCCACGGCCAGCGAATACGCCTGCTCGTTGCACATCATGGACACGTAGTCCAGGCGGTCGAAATACGGCAGCGCCTGC
Source organism: Columba livia (assembly GCF_036013475.1). Classification (NCBI taxonomy): domain Eukaryota; kingdom Metazoa; phylum Chordata; class Aves; order Columbiformes; family Columbidae; genus Columba; species Columba livia. The sequence goes on along the minus strand of NC_088629.1, from coordinate 1,678,047 downwards.
GGGAGAGACGGCGCCCAGCGGCGGCTGCTGGAGCGGACGGACGGACGGACGCACAGAGATCCCCCACCCCCCCAGCCCGGGACAGACAGAGGGATGGGGAACAGCCCGTAACCCCCAGCTCCATTATAACCCATAACCCCATTACACCCCAGTAACACCCAGACTCATTGCACCCCAATAACCCCCAATCCCATTATAACCCAATAACCCCATTACACCCCAGTAACCCCCAATCCCATCATAACCCATAACCCCCAGCCCCATTGCACCCCAGTAACCCCATTACACCCCATAATCCCCAGCCCCATTACACCCCATAATCCCCATTACACCCCAGTAACCCCACTATACCCCAGTAACCCCCAGCCCCATTACACCCCAATAACCCCACTATACCCCAGTAATTCCCAGCCCCATTGCACCCCAGGAGCCCCCAGCCCCATTGCACTCCAGTAACCCCATTACACCCCAGTAACCCCCAACCCCATTATACCCAGTAACCCCATTCCACCCCAATAACCCCCATCCTCATTATACCCCAGTAACCCCATCCACCCCAATAACCCCCAGCCCCATTGCACCCCAATAACCCCCAGCCCCATTGCACCCCAATAACCCCCAGCCCCATTGCACCCCAATAACCCCCAGCCCCATTGCACCCCAATAACCCCATTCCACCCCAATAACCCCCAACCCCATTATACCCGGTAACCCCATTTCACCCCAATAACCCCCAGCCCCATTTCACCCCAAAAACCTCCAGCCCCATTCCACCCCAATAACCCCATTCCACCCCAATAACCCCCATCCTCATTACACCCCAGTAACCCCATTCCATCCCAATAACCCCCAGCCCCATTCCACCCCAATAACCCCAATCCACCCCAATAACCCACATCCTCATTATACCCCAGTAACCCCATTCCACCCCAATAACCTCCAGCCCCATTCCACCCCAATAACCCTATTCCACCCCAATAACCCCCAACCCCGTTATACCCCAGTAACCCCATTCCACCCCAACAACCCCCATCCTCATTCCACCCCAGTAACCCCATTCCACCCCAATAACCCCCAACCTCATTATACCCCAGTAACCCCATCCACCCCAATAACCCTCAGCCCCATTTCACCCCAATAACCCCCAGCCCCATTCCACCCCAATAACCCTATTCCACCCCAATAACCCCCAACCCCATTATACCCAGTAACCCCATTCCACCCCAATAACCTCCAGCCCCATTGCACCCCAGTAACCCCATTCCACCCCAAGAACCCCCAGCCCCATTGCACCCCAATAACCCCCACCCCCTTCCACCCCAGTAACCCCATTCCACCCCAATAACCCCCAACCCCATTATACCCAGTAACCCCATTCCACCCCAATAACCTCCAGCCCCATTGCACCCCAATAACCTCCAGCCCCATTCCACCCCAATAACCCCATTCCACCCCAATAACCCCCATCCTCATTACACCCCAGTAACCCCATTCCATCCCAATAACCCCCAGCCCCATTCCACCCCAATAACCCCATTCCACCCCAATAACCCCATTCCACCCCAATAACCCCATTCCACCCCAATAACCCCCATCCTCATTACACCCCAGTAACCCCATTCCACCCCAATAACCCCCAGCCCCATTCCACCCCAATAACCCCCATCCTCATTACACCCCAATAACCCCATTCCACCCCAATAACCCCCATCCTCATTTCACCCCAGTAAACCCATTCCACCCCAATAACCCCCAGCCCCATTCCACCCCAATAACCCCATTCCACCCCAGTAGCCCCTCACCTGCAGATACGTCTTGTACTCGATGAGCTTCTCGGTGCCGCGGTGCAGGAGCCCCACGTGGGGGTCGCATTTCTTCACCGTCTCCCCGCTCAGCTCCATCACCAGCCGCAGGACGCCGTGCGCCGCCGGGTGCTGCGGCCCGAAGTTGATGGTCAGGCTGGACACCTTCTTGTGCGCCAGAGGGTCCTTGTCTGCGCCGGAGAGGGGGACACGGGGGGGTGTTCAAACCCTTCGCGGCAGCGCGGACGCACGGGACGGACGCCGGACAGACGGCCAAGCCGCGCTGGGGGCTTGGCTGGACTTTGGGAACGCGGCGTCCCCAGCGCCCTGGGCCGGCGCCAAGCGCCTTGGGCTGCCTGGGGATGCAGGGGGGACCTGCAGAGCCCCAAAACCCTCACAGCCTGAGTCCCAGGCCCCAGGGCACCCACACCCACTGACCCCCGTGGGGCCCCCAGTGCCTCCCTGAGTATTCGGGGGACCCCAAATAGCCTCTCAGAGCCCCCCAGGGCACCCGGTTCCACCCTGACGGGCCTCGGGGCCCCCATGAGGGGGCTCTGCAGGACCCTTGAAGCCCCCCCAGAGCCCCCCCGGGCCCTGTTCCCACCTGGGTCCCCTTTCCCCCTCCCCGGGCCCCATTCCCCTCCAGGGCCCCGTTCTCCCCAGGGTCCCGTTTCCCCCCCAGGCCCCGTTAATTACCCCCCCGGGGTCCCGCTTTCCCCCCCGGCCGCCTCTCACCGTTCCAGGGCGGCGGGACCCACTTCTCCGTCTCCTTGCTCGGGTACATGACGGCGCCGGCGAACTGCTGGGCCCACTCCACATCGGGCTGCCACTGCCGCGCCGACCTGGGGACCGGCCGGGCCGTGAGCGGGGCGCCACCGGGACCGGGCGCCACCGGGACCGGACCCCACGGCGACCTGGACCGGGACCGGGACCGGGACCGGGACCGGGACCGGGCCCCGCAGCCCCTGCCGGGCCCCGCCGCCCCGCTCCCGCCGTTCTTACCGCGCCGGGGCCGGGCCCAGCGGCGCCGCCGCCCGCAGCCCCGAAGGTGCCCGGAGCCTCCCGAGCACCCGCAGCGCCGCCATGTTGCCCTTGGCACCGCGCATGGGCCGCCCCGCCCACACGCTGCGTCAGTGGGCGGGGCCGGGGTGTCATGTTTGGGGAGGGCAAGCGAAGGTCTGAGGTGCTGCCATGTTAACCGAGGGCAATGCCCCCCACCCAACCTCCCCTCACCCCTTGCCCTCCATTTTTACTAAGGGAAACATCCGGGAAACGGCTATTGGAGCCGCTGCCATCTTTGTGCCGGGCAGCCAGACGGGGCGGTCCCGGGGAGACAGAGATGGGGGCAGAGAGGACGGGGGTGGGGACAGAGGGGACAGGGGTGGGGACAGAGGGATGGGGTTGGAGAAGGAGTGGAGAGGGGTGGTTATGGGAACAAAGGGGGTAGGAACAGGGGTGAGAGGGGTTGGAAGGGACAGACAGAGGGGACAGAGTGACGGGGACAGGCCGAGCAGAACACGCTGGGCAAAGGAGGAGCAGAGTGTCCCGGTGTGATGGCGGGGGGGGAACATGTCCCCAAGTCTCCCCACTCGGGGACTGCAGCGGGGTGACCAAAGTTGTGCTGTGTCCCCTCTGGCCAAACTGCACCCCCCTTCCCGCTCCAGCATCATTTGTCCCCCTCACCGGGGACAGGTCCAACTGTGCCAGGACCCTCTGTGTCCCCTGTCCCCCGCCATGTCCCCACAGCCGCGGGGTCACACCGGCCCCGCGGCCTCACCCTGCGTCACCGACCCCGGTGACGCCAGCGCCCGCGGAGCCCCCACGTCACGGCTGTTCCCGGCCCGGCGTGAGTCATGGTGGCCGCGCGGGTGATGCCGGCCAGATGTTGGCCACTGGCCACCCCCCCAGCTGGGGACACCCTGCGGGGGCTGGAGCCGGCCCCGGGCAGCCAGGGGGGTCCCCGCACACTGAGCCCCGCTGGCACCCAAGGGTGCCCCACACACTGGGGATACTGGGGATGCTGGGGATATTGGAACTAGGGATGCTGGAGCTGGGGATGCTGGAACTGGGGATACAGGAGCTGGGGGGGCTGGAGCTGGGGATACAGGAGCTGGGGGATGCTGGAGCTGGGGATGCTGGAACTGGGGGTGCTAGAGCTGGGGATGCTGGAGCTGGGGATACAGGAGCTGGGGGATGCTGGAGCTGGGGATACAGGAGCTGGGGGGGCTGGAGCTGGGGATACAGAAGCTGGGGGATGCTGGAGCTGGGGATGCTGGAACTGGGGGTGCTGGAGCTGGGGATGCTGGAGCTGGGGATACAGGAGCTGGGGGATGCTGGAGCTGGGGATACAGGAGCTGGGGATGCTGGAACTGGGGATGCTGGAACTGGGGGTGCTGGAGCTGGGGATGATGGAACTGGGGATACAGGAGGTGGGGGATACTGGAACTGGGGGTGCTGGAACTGGAGGTGCTGAACCTGGGAATGCTGGAATTGGGGATACTGGAGTTTGGGATACTGGAGCCAGGGATACCGGAGCCAGTGGATGCTGGAGGTGCCGGAGGCTCAGATGCTGGGTACCAAAGCTGCCAGGTGGTGGCCGGAGCAGTTGTCCCATCCCAGGGCTGCAGCTGTGCCGGATGCCGGAGCCAGCGGATACCGCAACCCCTGGGACACCGGCTCCGGCGGATGGTGACAGCAGCGGATGCTGGAGCCCAGCGGATGCCACCACAGCAGGTGCCAGGTCGCGGTGGCTTTCGGTGGCTCCACGGCCCTGGCAGTGTCACCGCTCCCGGTCGTGTCACCAGCAGGTCCCACGGGTGCCGCCGAGCACCAGTGGTGGTGGCACAGAGGCCCTTTGTGCGGCGGCACCCGGTGCCACCGGCCGCTTTTGTGCGTGGCCGCGTCACCCCCTTGTTCTCCCGGGGACAGCGGGGACGGCACCGGCAGCAACGGGGCCACGCAGGGCACCCCAGATGGGGGGGTCGGGGGGGCTGGGGCAGGACGGACAGACAGATGGACGGACGGGTCTGACCCCCCTGTTCCCAGAAGGGAGGAAGCAGGATGCGGCCCTGGGGGTGGGGACTCGAGGGGTGACACAGCGGGTGGCCCTGCTGGGAAGTGCGGACATGGGGGGGGGACTGAAGGGCTGGGCGGGGACAGGGAGGATGAGGAGGATGAGGAGGGATGGAGGGGATGCAGCAGGGGGGGTTTGGGGGCAGCGGGTGCTGTGGAGCCACCCCAGGGTGCCCTGCGCTCACCCCAGGCACCCCAAGCAGATGCCCTCCCTGACTCTGACCCCCCACCCCGGGGGTGGCCCCGCAGCCGCCCCAATGAGGGGTCATGGTGGGAGGATCCTGGGGTTCCGGGGTGGGGGGCCAGTGGGAGGTTCCAGTGGGGGGGGTTCCCAGTGCGGGGTCCCTGTGGGGGGGACCCGGTCGGAGGTTCCAGTGGGGAGTTCCAGTGGGGGGGTCCAATTGGGGAGTCCCAGTGGGGGGTCCAAGTGGGGGGGTCCCGGTAAGGGATCCAGGTGAGGGGGTCCCGCTGCGGGGTCCCTGTGGAGGGGTTACAGTGGGGGGGTCCCGGTGCGGGCATCTCAGTGAGGGGGGTCCCGGTGAGAGTCCCAGAGGTGGGGGCCCAGTGCGGGGTCCCAGTGGGGGGGTTCCGGTGGGGGTGTCCCGGTCAGGGGGTCCCGGTGCGGGGAATCCCCAGCCCCGCTCCCCAGGGACCGTCTCTGCCTTCCCGGAACGAGGGGGCCGGTTCCCCCCCCGCCCGGGGCTGCCCCGCTCCGCCCCGCCCGTCCGCCCGTTAAAAGGCGGCGGCGGCGGCGGCGGCAGAGCCGCGGGGACCCGCTGTCGCCTCCCGCTGTCGCTGTCGCGGTGCCCGGGCCATGCGCCGCGTGCTCTTGGTCGCTGCCGTCGCTGCTGTCGCCGCTGTCGCCGCCGCCGCCCCCGACCCCGCGTGTCCCGTCACGGCAGCGGACGAAGCCGGGACACGGTCCCGCGTGGGGCCGGCCCCGAGGAGAGCCAAGGTACGACCGGGCCGGGACACCGGGACCGGGCAGTGCCGGAATGGGATGGAGCGGGACACATCGGACCGGGATGAGATGGGACTGAGACGGGCTGGGACACACCGGACCGGGACGGGCTGGGACTGGGACGGGCTGGGACACACCGGACTGGGACGGGCTGGGATGGACCGGGATGGGCTCGGACTGGGATAGATTGGAATGGATTGGGATGGACCGGGACAAGGTACGAGCCAAGGTACGACCGGGCGGGGACACCGGGACCGGGACGGGACGGGATGGACCGTGACACATCGGACCGGGAGGAGCTGGAACTGGGATGGATTGGGATAGACCGGGACACATCGGACCGGGACAGGCTGGGACACGGCGAAGCGGGATTGAGATGGGCGGAGCCCGGGATGGGGCGGGACACACCGGACCGAAACGGGCTGGGACTGGGATGGATTGGGACGGACGGGGATGGGGCGGGACACACCGGCCCGGGATAGCCCGGGAGGGGCAGGACCAGGGCCGGGCCGGGCGAACCCTCCGCCTCCGGGGGCAGCGCCGGGACCCGCCCCGGGGGAGTGACCGGGACTGCGGGACCCTGAGGACACCGGGGCCCTGCTGCGCGGTCCGGGGCCACCAGTTTGCACTGGGCTGGACGGAGCCGGTGCTGGGGGGCACCGGGACATATCCGGGACGTACCCAACGCCCCGCTCCCCCGGCAGCGCTTCGCCTCGGTGCCGCGGTACGTGGAGATGCTGGTGGTGGCGGACGAGACGATGTCGCGGTTCCACGGCGCGGGGCTGCGGCGGTACCTGCTGACGGTGCTGGCGGCGGCCGCCCGCTCGTTTCGCCACGGCAGCCTGGGCAATGCGGTGGAGCTGCGGGTGACGCGGCTGGTGGTGCTGGGCCAGGGCACCCCGGGACCCCCCATCACCTCCAACGCCGCCCAGATGCTCCGCAACTTCTGCCAGTGGCAGAAGGGGCTCAACGTCCCCGACGAGGACAGTCCCCTCCACTTCGACACCGCCATCCTCTTCACGCGGCAGGTGCGGGGGGTGACGGCTTGGGGGGGTCCGGGGTGGTTGGGGGTCCCTTTGGGCTGGCAGGGTTCCCCCCACGGTGGTTGCGTCCTGGCCAAGCCCGTGGGGTGTCCGTGGTTTCGGGGGCTGGCGGGGTCCCCATGGCCAGGTTTTGGGGTGCCCCCGAGCCCCCTCCCACCCTCCGCACGCCCCCAGGACTTGTGTGGGGCGGCCACTTGTGCCACGCTGGGCATGGCCGATGTGGGCACCATGTGCGACCCCGAGCGGAGCTGCGCCATCGTGGAGGACGACGGGCTGCAGTCGGCGTTCACGGCCGCACACGAGCTGGGTGAGCGGTGGGGCCGGGGCGGGGGGGTCCCACTGCTGCCCGTGAACCTCCCCAGGGCTGACAACATCGTCCCCCGGCACAGGCCACGTCTTCAACATGCTGCACGACACCTCCCAGCCCTGCCGGGAGCTGAACGGCGCCGCCGGAGCCGCCCGCCGGGTCATGGCTCCCGTGCTCTCCTCGCTGGAGCCCGGCGAGATGTGGTCACCGTGCAGCGCCCGCTTCATCACCGACTTCTTGGACAACGGCCACGGTACCACCCAGCGCGAAGGGTGACGGCGCAGGGGGGGGGGTCCCGGCGCCTTCGGGGACCCCGGTGCAGCGGTGCCGTGTCCCCGCAGGTCACTGTCTCCTGGACAAGCCTCCGGAGTGGCTGCAGTTGCCGTCGGCGCTGCCGGGCAGCGTGTACCCGCTGGCGCGGCAATGCCAGCTCGCCTTCGGGCCCGAGTCGCGGCACTGCGGGGACCTGCAGCCGCCCTGCACCTGGCTCTGGTGCACCGGCCAGGCCGACGGCCGCTCCGTCTGCCAGACCAAGCACTTCCCCTGGGCCGACGGGACGCCGTGCGCACCGGGACGCGTCTGCATGGACGGGCTGTGCGTGGGCGGCGCCCGTGTGCGGGAGCTCACCGTGAGTCCCGGGGTGGGGGGCTGCGGGGTGGGCGCCCACCCGCCAGCGCCTTTTTGACCCCCTCCCGTTGCGTTTCGCGGCTGCAGACACCCGTGGACGGCGGCTGGGGGCCGTGGGGGCCGTGGGGCGGCTGCTCGCGGAGCTGCGGCGGCGGCGTCCGCCTCTCCCACCGCAACTGCACCGCACCGGTGCCGCAGCACGGCGGCCGGTACTGCGAGGGCAAGCGGACCCGTTTCCAGTCCTGCAACGTGGAGGAGTGTCCCGGCAGCACCCGTGAGTGGGGGCGGCGGGGGGGTGACACCGCTGGGGGGGGCTGGGGGGTGCCGGCCGTACTGACCGTACCCCCCGCAGCCCTCACCTTCCGCGAGGAGCAATGCGCCGCCTACAACAACCGCCCCGAGCTCGTCAGGGGGCTCCCGGCCCCCCAGGACTGGGTGCCGCGCTACAGCGGGGTCCCCGAGCGCGACCAGTGCAAGCTGACCTGCCAGTCCCGCACCCTGGGCTACTACCACGTCCTGCAGCCGCGGGTGAGCGTCGCCCCCGGTCCCCCCGCGCCCCGCGGTGCCGCCGGCGGGCGCTGACGCCGGGTTGTTCTGCAGGTCGCCGACGGGACCCCCTGCTCCCCCGAGGGCACCGGGGTGTGCGTGCGGGGCCGCTGCGTCCCCGCCGGCTGCGACCGCGTTATCGGCTCCAAGAAGAAGTTCGACAAGTGCATGACGTGCGGCGGCGACGGCTCCGGCTGCTCCAAGGTCTACGGCTCCTTCTCGAAAGCCCGGTAAGCACCCGATGGCGGCGGTGGCGCTGCGGGGACGCCACCTCCGGGCTGCCATCGTCCCCCCCCTCAACCCCGCTGTGCTCCACAGCTACGGCTACAACGACGTGGTGACCATCCCGGCGGGGGCCACGCACCTCTTGGTGCGGCAGATCTCGGCGGTGGGTGGCGAGGACGTTTTCCTGGCTCTGCGGCGCCCGGACGGCGGGTCCCTGCTCAACGGCGGCTACGTCCTGGTGCCGTCCCCGACGGACGTGGCCCTGCCCGGCGGCGTCACCCTACGCTACAGCGGGGCCACGGCGGCCACCGAGACGCTGGCGGGCCGGGGGCCGTTGCGGGAGCCGCTGGTGCTGCAGGCGCTGGTGGTGGACGAGCGGCAGCCGCCGCGGTTGAAATACAGCTTCTTCGTGCCGCGGGCACCGCCGCGGTCATCGGCGGCCTGGGAGAAGCAGAAAGCCGAGATCCTGGAGATCCTGAGGAGCCGCCGGCGCCACAAGTAGCAGCAGGACGGAGCGATGCCGGCGGCACCGCAGCGACTATTTATTTGGTTATTTATTGCCCACGGCGCATTCGCGCCGCGGTCACCGCATCTACCTCAGCCCCTTCGCGGGGCAACCCCTGGGCAGGCCCAGGGCCCCCCATTTCCCCGCCCCGGCTGTACCCCCCCCCAGCGCAGCCCCCCGCACTGTCATGTAGCGCAGCGCGGTTATTTAAAGCTATTTATGGAGCGGCCGGTGTGGTGTGTGTGTGACCGGCCGTGCCAGGCGCGGCGACGTCCCGGGGCGCAGCTGCGGTCACCCCGCCCGCCCCGTGTGCTCCCAGCATCCTTCCCCGGTGTCATTGTCCCCCCCGGGTGCCACCAGCACCCCCTGCCCCCCAGGATCGGGCCTCACCGGGCTTGCCCAGAACGGGACTTTACTGGGGGGGCGTGAGCGACCCCCTGGCCGGGGCACCCCCGGGGGCTGCACATCCGCCACACGGTTCCACAGGGGGCACCCGGGGCTCCGTGGGGGGGTGGGCGCTCGCCGGGATCGGCAGCCAGGGGGGGTCTGGGCGGCAGCGGAGGGACGGGAGGACCCAGGGGATCCCACCACCCCGGAGGCCACGCGTGTCGGTGTCCAATCAGAGCGCGCCCCTGCCGTGACGTTGCCAGTAGGAACGGGACCACCACACGGAAGTGAGAGCGGTGGCGTGCGCAGTTGCCACGGCGACGAAGTGCGGGGGTGGGGCTTTCTTTAGACATGCCAAATATGGGCGGAACACAGAGAAGCCACGCCCCCTTCTGCCTTCTCGGGCTCCCCCGGGTCCTACCGCCCGTCACACCGCCGCCATCCGCGCACCCCACGCCGCTCCCGGGACCCTCTTCCCCTCTCCGGTTCCCACCGGTCACCAGGGGCCCCCACCCGCTCCTCTCCAGGCGCCCGGGACCTCGTCCCGCATCTCCACCCACAGCCAGAACCCCCGCGGCCCAACCTCCGCCAAGGGCCCGAGCGGACCCCTCTCCCGCGCCGACCCCTCCCGCAGCAACGGCCGCGGCGGAGCCGGTACCGGCGCCTTTAACATCAGAGCGGCCGCGCCCCCTGATGTCACCGCGCCCCGCCCCTCCCTCCCGTTCTCTCCGGCCCAAGATGGCGGCGGCGGCGGGGCGGGGTTGAGGCGTTTCCGCCGCTTCCGCCGCCCGCAGGTACCGGCGGCTCCGGGGGACCCGAGGCCGCCGCTCCCCGGGCCCGATCCCGCCATGCGGCCCCGCGCCCCCCGCTGATCCGGCCATGCTGCGGCGGCTGCTGGAGCGGCCCCGCTCGCTGGCGCTGCTCGTCGGCTGCCAGTTCGCCTTCGTGGCCTATTTCTCGCTGGGCGGGTTCCGCAACCTCACCGCGCTCTTCGGCCGCGCCGCCGGGCCCGTCTTCGACTACTCCCGCACCCACGACGTGTACGCGAACCTGAGCCGGCTGCTGCCCGCCCGGACCGGCCCGCCCGACCCCGCGCGGCCGCTGCCGTTCTGCCCCGAGCGCTCGCCCTTCCTCGGTGAGTGCGGGGGAGCGACCGGCGGGGGGGCGGCGGCAGGGACGGGGACCCCCGGGAAGAACCGGGACCTCTAGGGTAGGATCGGCCCCTCCTGGGGAAGGATCGGCCTCTCTTGGGGAAGAATTAGACCACCCGGGGGAAGAACCGGCCTCTTGGAGACCGGGACCACCCCTCCGGGGGAAGAACGAGCCCCTCCGGGGGAAGTATCGGCCCCTCCGGGGAAGAACGGGCCCCTCTAGGGGAAGTATCGGCCCCTCCGGGGGAAGAACGGGCCCCTCTAAGGAAATAATCGGCCCCCCCGGGGGGAGAATTGGACCCTCTGGGGGAAGAATTGGACCCCCCCGGGGAAGAACCGGCACCTCTAGGGGAAGAATCGGCCCCTCCGAGGGGAGAACAGGCCCCTCTGGGAGAAGAATTAGACCCCCCCCGGGGAAAGAATCGGCCCCTCTAGGGGAAGAATCGGCCCCTCCGGGGGGAGAATTGGACCCTCTAGGGAAGAATTGGACCCCCCCCGGGGAAGAACCGGCCCCTCTAGGGGGAGAACCGGCCCCTCTAGGGGGAGAACCGGCCCCTCTAGGGGGAGAACTGGCCCCTGTTGGGGCAAGAACCGGTCCTTCTAGGGGAAGAACCAGCTCCTCTTGGGGAAGAACCGGCCCCACAACTGCCAGCCCGGCCGCACCACGCAGGCAGTGCCGGTCCTGGGGCGCTCCCGCGGTTCAGGGCAGGGGTCTCCCCCCACGTATTGCCACCCCCGGCCCCCACACCAGCCTCTGCCCCCCACGCAGTCGGCCCGCTGACCGTGACCTTCAGCCGGGTGCCCACGCTGGAGCAGATCCGCGCCAAGAACCCGGCGGTGCAGGAGGGCGGGCGGTACCAGCCCCCCGGCTGCGAACCGCGGTCCCGCACGGCCGTCATCGTCCCCCACCGCAACCGCGAGAGCCACCTGGGCCACCTGCTCTACTACCTGCACCCCTTCCTGCAGCGCCAGCAGCTCCAGTACGGCATCTACGTCGTGCACCAGGTGAGAACGGGGGGTTTTGTGGGGGGGTTTACTTTACCGGGGCCGCCGCTTCACCCGCCTCTCGCCGCAGGCCGGTAACTCCACGTTCAACCGGGCGAAGCTGCTGAACGTGGGGGTGAAGGAGGCGCTGAAGGATGAGGAGTGGGACTGTCTGTTCCTGCACGACGTCGACCTCATCCCCGAGAACGACCACAACCTCTACGTGTGCGACCCATGGAACCCCAAACACGTCTCCATCGCCATGAATAAATTCGGGTACAGGTGAGGAACTGTGGCGTGGGGCGAGTTGGGGGCGAGCGGACCGGCCCTGGCTCAGCGTCCCCCCTTTTTTACAGCCTCCCGTACCCCCAGTACTTCGGGGGGGTCTCAGCCCTCACCCCCGACCAGTACATGAAGATCAACGGGTTCCCCAATGAATACTGGGGCTGGGGCGGTGAGGACGACGACATCGCCACCAGGTAGGAAACGGCGGGGACCTGCGTGTCACCGTCCCGGTTTGTGTCCCCCCGGGGCGGCACCACTGTCCCCTGCGCCTCGGGTGACGCGGGCTCGTCGCAGGGTACGCTTGGCCGGCATGAAGATCGCCCGCCCGCCCATCTCCATCGGCCACTACAAGATGGTGAAGCACAAGAGCGACAAAGGCAACGAGGAGAATCCCCACAGGTCGGCGGGCTCGCGCTGGGCGGGGGGCTCAGCGGTGACACGGCGGTGACACCCCCTCGTTGCTTTGTCCCCCCTGCCAGGTTCGACCTGCTGATCCGCACGCAGCGCATGTGGACGCAGGACGGGATGAACTCGCTCACCTACACGCTGCTCGCCAAGCAGCTGCGCCCGCTCTACACCAACCTGACGGTGGACATCGGCACCGACCCGCGCGCCGGCCGCCGCGCCCGCGAGGGCCAGAGGTACCGCGGCGCCAACAGCCCCTTCCGCGAGGAGATGCTGCGCAAGCCGCCCCGCGACGCCGCCGCGGGCTGGGGGGACCGGGGGCTGGCTCTGTCCCTGTCCCCCCGCCTGCCCCCGGCCACCGCGCAGCAGCCGCCGGCGGGGAACGGCACCCACGGCGGCGCCGGCTCCCCCGCGGCACCGGGGATCACCCAGCGCATCCCTGAGGCTGCCGGGGAGGGCGATGGCCACCCGGGGACCCTGCCCACCCGTGGGGACAACCAGAGCTTGCCGCACGGCACCCGTTAGCCACCACGGTCCCCATGGACTCTGCTGCCGTGACGGGGAAGGGACCCCGTTGTGTACGGGGGGGTTGTGGCCTTGCTGGAGAGACCGGGGGGAGCTACTGGGGAGCTGCTGGTCACGGGGCCAGCGCCGGGTGCTGGGGGTGGCGCCGGCTCAGCCGCGGCCTCGCCCGGGGCTGCGGTGCTGGATGGTGGGTCCAGGCTGCGCTGCCGGCACACGGTTATTTATTCTATTTATGAGCTGCTCCCTGGACCTTTATAAGGGTTTTTCAATTAAAAAAACACTTTGTCCTACAGCCGCGGGGGCGCCTGGTGCTGGGGGCGCCGTGGGGGCTCAGTGTGGCTGCCCCAACAGCCGCCCCACGGCTGCTTTGGCGCTGGCGATGCAGTCGTTGACCGAGACGCCGGCGTAGGAGGCTCCGACCAGGCTCAGGGGCAGTTGTTGCTCCGCCAGGAACCGGCCGATCCGCTCTGCAGGGACGGGGACGCGCGTGGGGCGTCCGCCAGGCCGGGGGACCCCCACACTGGGGACACGGCCCCCGTGCCCTGTCCCCCCCTTACCTGTGCGCTGCCAGTGTCCCAGTGTGTACTGGGGGATGCAGGCCTGGGGGGAGCAGACAGTGAGCCTGTGGGATCCCCGCTGTCCCCCCCGTGTCCCCTCAGTGTCACCCACCTGGTGCACACGCACGATGCAGCGTGTGGGCATCGGCTCCAGCCCCAGCTGCTCCCGCACGGCCTCCTGCGCCCGCCGCAGCAGCAGCGCCGGAGCCGCCGCCGCCGGGTCCCCGAAGCTCTGCCCGAACCAGGCGCCTCCCAGCATCACCTGCACGGGCAGCGTGAGATCCCCACGCGGCGTCCCCATTGTCACCGTGCCCCCCCCGCCGTCCCGGCCGCTCACCGTCAGCCGCACCGAGGTGGCCCCCGCGCCGTCGTGCTGGGGAAAGGCCACCGAGTCGTAGACGATGCCGAGGACGGATGTATCCTCAGAGGAGGGGACCAAGTGCCCGAAGCCCTGGGTGGGAGCAGCAGTGTGAGTGCGGTGGGGACACCCCCGGGCGCTGGGGACACCCCAGGGTGCCGCTCTCACCGTGATGGGCAACGTGACGCCCTCGTACTGCAGGTTCACCACGGCCACCGACACGGCCGGGATGTGGCGCAGCTCCCGTGCCAGCGGCTCGGCCTCGGCCGGCAGCACTTCAGCCAGAGCTGGGGGGAGAGGGGACATTGTGGGGTTCCCCCTCCCCACATTGGGGAAACCCTGGTGTCCAGGGGGGTCCGTACCTGCGGCTGGGATGGCGCTGATGACGTGGTCGGCTGTCACGGTGCCATCATCCAGGGTGAGCTGGGGGGAAGCAGAGCGGTGGGGAGCACCGGGAAGGGGACACTGGGGACACTGGGAAGGGGACCCCCGGGGCCATACCTGCCAGCGGCCGCCGTGGTGGCGCAATCGGCGCAGGGGTGCGTGGCAGCGCAGCTCGACGCCGCGTGGGCGCAAGAAGGCGGCCAGCGCCTCGGGCAGGCTCTGAATCCCCCCCCGCAGCGACCACTGGCTCCAGCGCTCGGCCCGCGCCCGCCGGCTCAGCCGCGACTCGGCCCCGCGCTCCTTCCCTGTGGGTGACGACGCCGGTGTCCCCTCGTGCGCCGGGGTGTCCCCCCACGCGTCCCCCGCAACCCCGGCGCTCACCGGAGCCCAGCGCCAGCCCCAGCAGCACCGATCGCCGGCGCCGCTCGGCCTTGAAGAGCGCGGGGAAGCAGGAGCGCACGCTCAGCGCCCGGCAGTCCCCGGCGAACACCCCCCGGCACAGGCTGTCCACCGCCACATCGGCCACCTGCGGGGACGCGGGGGTGGTGAGGCCGGTCCCCGCCTGGCGCTTGCGGAGCCCCGATAAGGCCCCGGCGCTATCGCCCGGCGCAGGCGCTCACCTCCCGGCCGAAGCGGCGCTGAGCGAAGGCGTGAACGGTCTCGTCGGGCGCCGTCCCCGCCGGCGCCAGCAGGTCCCGCACCCCGCTCCACAGCAGCGCCCGCGAGAACGGCGGCACCGGCCGCAGCAGCGCCCTGGGGACAGCGAGGGGACAGGGGAGGGTGGCCCTGGGGACAGCGAGGGCTCAGGGGAGGGTGGCCCGTGGTACCGGGTGTTGTCCGTACCCCAGTCCCGAGGGCAGCTTGTGAAGGGCCCCGCCAACATAGAGGAAGCGGTTCCGGGAGGCCGGGTGGTCCCCAGGGACAGGCAGGATGTCACCCTCCAGACCGAGCTCAGAGACCTGCGGGGACATGGGACACAGGACCTGCCCCAGGGCAGCCTCCGCCGGACCCCGGCACCCACCCAGGGACCCCGTGGACCCCAGGACCCACACAGGGACCCCCCAGACCCCAGGACCTACCCAGGGACCCCCCAATCCCACCCACAGACCCTCCAGCCTCCAGGACCACTCTGGCACCCCAAACCAAGCCCCAGGGACCCCCCAGACCCCAGCACCCACCCAGGGAGTCCGCGGATCCCTGCGCCCACCCAGGGACCCCCCAAGCCCCAGGAACCCCGATCAGCCCCCTCGGGTCCCCCCTACCATGTGCAGCGTGTCGGCTCCCACCGCCCCCCCGGGCCGGATGCCCCGGGGCCCGTGCTCGAACACGGCCCCGTCGGGGGTGCGGGTGCTCTGCAGCCACCCCCCCCAGGCGGGCACTGGCCTCCAGCAGCAACACCTGGGGACAGCGCGGTCACCGCGGGGACTCCGGGGGTCCCGGTGTCCCCCCCAACTCCCGGACACTTCCCGCGCTCACCTTGGGCGGGTTGGGGCCGCGGGCCAAGTGGTAGCAGGCGGCCAGGCCGCTGATGCCGCCCCCCACCACGGCCACGGTCGGCGGCATCGGGGAGCGGAGGGACCGGCGGCACCGGCCCACGAACACGCCGGGACACCCCCGGCCCCGCCCCCTCCGTGACTGACAGGGGAGGGGGCGTGACTATGGGCGCGGCAGGCCAATGGTACGACGTTATCTCCTGACGGACAGGCGCGGGGGCCGCCCACCGGCACGCTACGAGGCACCGCCCCCTGTGGCCTACGACCAGCCACGCCCCTTAGCATGGCCGCGCCCCTCAGCTCCAAAACCTCCAATCCTGAATCAGGCCACGCCCCTTCTGCCACTACCCACGCCCCTCACTACATACCCAGCCTTCGATCCCGCCCCTTTTCCATAGCCACACCCCTTTATCTGCAGCTCCGCCCATTTTCCCATAACCACGCCCCTTCCCCTGCAGCCCCGCCCCTCCGGCGCGGTTTCCCAGCCCTTCCCGCCTCCAAATTTGCGCTTTTCGGGTTTTTTTTAGTAAATTTATTCACAAAAGCCCCGCCCGGGGCTGCGCGGGCTGCGGCCCCCGCCCTGTGTCCCTGCCCGGCCCCGGGGGGTGCGAGGCCGCTGCTCGGGGGGTGGAGCAGCCCCGCGGCGGGGGGCTCGGGGGGCTCATGGCCGCCGGCCCGGGGGCTCCTCCAGCTCGTAGAACAGGACGTAGCCCTCGCTGGACGGCACCTGGTTCTCGCTGATGGGCGAGACGCTGCGGCAGCACCCTCAGCCTGGCTGCCCCACCGGGGGGGGCGCGGGGCCGGGGCGGGTCTGGGGGGTGTCGGGGGGCACCTACCGGGAGTCGTTGTAGACGCGCCAGCCGGCCTGGTCCCGGCAGAACGCGGTGTAGTGTCCGTAGTGCACGCTGCCCGAGTGGTTGCACAGCGCGTAGAGGCTGTAGACGGGGCTGCCTGGGGGCGGGGAAGAGGGGTTGGTGTCCCCATTGTGTCCCCCCCCCACAGTGTGTCCCCCCCCACAGTGTGTCCCCCTGGTGCCTCACCCGCCTTCTCGCTGGCGAACTCGCGCAGGTTGAGCTGCTGCAGGGGGAAGTCCACAAAGACCGAGCACTTCTTGATGGAGTAGCGGGTGGTGGAGAACCGGTTCAGGTCTGGGGCAGCATTAAGGGACACCCCAAGAGGCTGCGGGGGGGGACACCCCCTCCCAGGACCCCCCCACCGCGAGGGTCTCCCCTGCACCACCATCCCCAAAGGATACGGAGCACCAGGATGCGGGGGAAGCGCTGGATCGTCAGCTTCTTCGTGCTCCGCGTCCGCTGCCGGCACTTGTCACAGACCTGCCGGTGACACGGGGACAGTGAGAGAGGGTTGGGGGGGGGTCCTGGGTGGGGGGATACGGGGCCTGGGTGCTCACTGGAGCGTTCTCGGAGTCCAGCTCCTCCTCCTTGGTGAAGAGGCTGAAGCAGTCGTGGAGCGAGACCTTCCCCCCGGCAAAGCTTTTCTGCAGGGGGACAGGGTCAGGTGGGGGGGACAAGGGGGACAAGGCGGGACTGGGGGGGCTGTGCCACATTCCTACCTTTGGGATGGGCAGGGAGAGGTCGCAGAACACCTCGAAGGTGGTGGAGCGGTAGCCGCACGCCTGGCACTTCAGGCAGCTCTTCAGCTGCCCCACAAAGAGATCTGGGGGGTGAGGGGGGTGTGAGGCCGTGGGAGGCACCCCAGGGGGTTTGGGGGGTCTGGAGGGGTCACCCCACCCACCAGCGCTCACCCACGATCTTGCTGTCCTCCCTCTCCAGGTATCGCTTCCACATCTGGTTGGCGCGTTCGTCGTCACTGCGGAGGGAGGACGGTGGGTTAGGATGTGTCCCCATGGCCAGGCATGTGGCCCCATGATTGGGGCAGTGTCCCAATGGCCAGGGATGTGTCCCCATAGCCGGGGATGTGTCCCCATGACTAGGGCAGTGTCCCCATGGCCAAGGATGTATCCCCATGGCTGGGGATGTGTCCCCTCCCCACGGCTGTGTCCCCATGGCTGGGGATGTGTCCCCATGGTCAGGGCTGTGTCCCCATGGCTGAGATTCTGTCCCCATGGCCAGGGCTGTGTCCCTATGGCTGGGGCCATGTCCCGTCCCCATGGCTGGGGCTGTGTCCCCATGGCTGGGATTCTGGCCCCATGGCTGGAGCTGTATCCCCGTGGCCAGGGCTGTGTCCCCTCACCAGGGCTGTGTCCCCATAGCCAGGATTCTGTCCCCATGGGTGGGATTCTGTCCCCATGGCTGGGGCCGTGTCCCATCCCCAGAGCTGGGGATGTGTCCCCTCCCCACGGCTGTGTCCCCATGGCTGGGGATGTGTCCCTATGGCTGGGATTCTGTCCCCATGACTGGAGCTGTATCCCCATGGCCAAGGCTGTGTCCCTATGGCTGGGGCCAGGTCCCGTCCCCATGGCCGGGGTTCTGTCCCCATGGCCGGGGTTCCGTCCCCATGGCCGGGGTTGTGTCCCCTCACCAGGGTTGTGTCCCCATGGGCGGGATTCTGTCCCCATGGCTGGGGCCGTGTCCCGTCCCCACAGCTGGGGATGTGTCCCCTCCCCACGGCTGTGTCCCCATAGCCAGGGCCATGTCCCCATAGCCATGGCTGTGTCCCCATGGCCAGGGATGTGTCCCCATGGCCAGGGCTGTGTCCCCCTGGCCAGGGATGTGTCCCCTCCCCAGGGCCGTGTCCCCAAGGCGGGACCCCCCTCCCTCACCTCAGTGTCTCGGGCTCCTCCAGCGCCGGGGTCCGCCGGGCGTCCGCGAGGATGCTGGGTGTCCGGCGGCCCTTGCGGTTGATCTCCACGTGCAGCCGGTCCATGAAGAACTTGAGGAACTCCTGCGCGTCCTGCTGGCTGCGGCGGGAGGGACCCATCGCGCCCACCGCCCCACGGGTCCCCCCTCCGGGATGTGGGGGCTCCCAGGGGTACCCGAGGGCGGGGGGAAGGTGCAGCCTCACCTGTACCCGGTGAAGGAGGGGACGTATTTCTGAAAGACAGCCTTGAAGCGCCCGGGGTTGACGGCCTCGGAGGACTCGGGGTGCCAGAGGGCGGCGATGACATCGGCGAAGGCTGCGGGGAGGTGGCAGGTGTCAGTGCCGGGGGGGGTGTTACATAAGAGATTAGCAGCGGGGGGGCCCCGTCCCACCTTCGGTGAGCTCCTGGGGGGCGCGGGGGCCGGGCGGCTGCTCCAGCTGGAAGTCGCGGCGCAGGCAATAGTCCCGCAGCGGTTTGGTGCTGCTCAGGCACTGCAGCACGGCGTTCATGAAGCACTGCGGGGAGCGCGGGGACATGGTGACGCCCGGGCCCGGTGTCCCCCACTGTCCCCTCGTGCTACTGTACCCCCAAAGGGCTGCGGGGTCTCTAGGGATGCAGCGGTCCTGGCTGCTGTGAGCGCAGGGGTCCCTGCACACCCAGGACAGAGGGGACACGGGGCCGCGGGTGCTTACCGTGTTACCCAGGTTCCTGAGGCCGACGTGGCCCGAGCCCAGCAGCAGCGTGTGGTGGGTCTGCGGGGACACAGAGGGACAGGAGTGAGACCCGTCCCCATGCAGCAAACCCCCCCGGCCACCCCGTGGTCCCCACGGACGGACAGACAGCTGGACGCGGCGGCGCAGGCGTCACCTCGCCGCTGACGAGCAGCAGCCCCATGACCGCCGTGTGTACCACCGACTCGGAGATGTCGGCACCGCGGCCCTGCAGCTCCCGCCGGGTGAGCAGCGTGCGGTGCAGCCGGCGCGGCAGCTCCACCAGCCCCGGCATGGCTGCGGGACCGGCTCCGGCACCGCCCGGGGCGCCAGGACGCGACTGCGGCACCGGCTTCGCCGGGCCCCTCTGCCACAGCTCATTAGCTGATCCGATTTCCCCTGGCTATTCTGGGCCTGGCTGGAGGCTCATCTCGGGGGGATTAATTAGCGGGAGAGCCACCGCGGGGACAGCGGGCGCACGGGGAACGGGACGCGGAGGCGAATGCACCCGCTGCGCTGGAGAGCGGAGCGGGGGGCTCAGGGAGCCCTGTGCCGCTGGTGGGGGACGTGCCATGGGGGGCCGAGCCGCGTCCCTGTCCCCCCATGGGCCCGACGCGGGGTTTCAGGGCATCTAATCCCACACATGGACCAGGTCGAGCGGATGACAGAGCCCACAGGGACGATGCGGACAGGGCGCAGTGCCAGCCGACCCCCAGCACCCCCGGAGCTGAGGGGACTCGACCCTTCTACAAGCAGGGAACGAAACGGGGAGAGGTGAGACCGGCACCCCTGGTGTCACCCGACGCAAGCAAAGCTGCCGCTGGGGACAAATCCCGAGGCTCTTACAGCTGCCACCTTCTCCTCGGTCCTGCCGGGCGCCGGGGCTCTGCCCAGGGGGGGGCTGGTGGGCGCGGGGCCGTCGGGGCTGTGGGCGTACGGGGGGTTGGGGGCACGAGTCCGCAGGCAGCCCTCGGGCCGGATGGAGAGCAGCGGGGTCGCGGGCTTCCCGTCCAGCCCCGGTGAGATGTTGACCCTGCGGAGCGAGGAGCTTCTCCTGAGCGCCAGCGAGCCGGAGCTCAGCTGGTGGCCGCAGTCCCTCAGCACCAGCCGGCTCAGCACCGCCGCCACGTCCTCGGCGCGGCCGCCACCACCGCCACCACCGCCCTGGCTCAGGTCCCCGATGCTGATGGATTTGGAGCGGGCCAGGTTGCTCCGCCGGCGCTCGGCCTCGCGCCCGGCCAGCGAGGCCCCGACGGGCAGCGAGAAGGAGGCGCCGCCCGGCACCGCGGCCGCCTGCGGAGAGCCGGGCACCCGCACCGCGTGGTCCGCCTTCACGGGCCCGCGCCGGCACGCCGAGCTGCGCAGAGCCTCCCCCCGCTTGGACGCCCGGCCGCGGTCCAGCTCCAGCTTCTTGCCGCGGTCATCCAGTGCGCCGGGGCGCGGCGGCAGCAGGCGAAGCTTGGGCGCCGGGGAGAGGCCGTTGGCGGCGGCGGAGGCCAGGGCTGCGGCATGGCGCTCCTGGCTCAGCGCCCGGTGCCCGCTGGGCAGCTTGGCGGCCGCCTTGGGCTGCGAGGTGACGACGGCGTGGTCCCTGGTGCGGCCGACGCGGTGCTCCGAGGCTTGCGGCATGGTGGGGACGGCCGAGGGGGACGCCCTGCGGGGAGAGGGACCCGGCTGAAGATGGTGGCGCTGGGTTGGCACGCGGGGGCACCGGGGTGAAAACCCACCTCTCTCGCCGCTGGCACCGCTCACAGCGCCCCGCGGCGAGCGGCCGGCCGGAACGTCCCGTCCGCGGGGGCCCTGCGGCACAAGGAGAGATGCGCCGGGTCACCGGATGGGGCCGGGGGGCAGCGTGGCCCTGGTGAGACCCCACAGCCTCGGTGAGACCCCATGGCCCCAGTGAGACCCTACAGCCCCTGGTGAGACCCTATGGCTCCTGGTCCTGGTGAGACCCCATGGCCCCAGTGAGACCCTATGGCCCCTGGTGAGACCCCATGGCCCCAGTGAGACCCCACGGCCCCTGGTGAGACCCCATGACCCCAGTGAGACCCCACGGCCCCTGGTGAGACCCCATGACCCCAGTGAGACCCTACGGCCCTGGTGAGACCCCACAGTCCCTGGTGAGACCCTATGGCCCCAGTGAGACCCCACGGCCCTGGTGAGACCCCACAGTCCCTGGTGAGACCCTATAGCCCCCTGGCATTAAGCCACGGCCCCAAGCCAGTGGGTGAGTTCTGGGGGCACCAGCAGCACCGGGAGTGGGTTCCTGCAGCCAGTACCGGGGCTGCGGGCCCCGCATAGATGCTGCCGGTGCTCAGCAGGAACGGCTGCCCCGGGGAGCTCGGTCCCGCTGCCAGCTCGGTCCGGCGGGCAGGGAGGACGGGCGGCCGGGATCCCCGCTGCAGCACGTCCAGAGCGAAGGGCCCCGCGGGGCCGGTCACACCGGTGGCAACAGCCGCCGGCCCCGGGATCCGGGCCCTGCCCCCCTGTGCCCCACCGCTGTCCCCTGCTCCGGTCACCCCGGGCATGGCCCGTCCCCGCCGCGGGCATCACCCCCCGGCCCCTCCGGGGCCCGGTCCCCCCGCCGCGTCCCACCCCCTGCGGTACCGCGGGACACCGCTGCCCCCTCGGCCTCACTGCCCGGCCCGGCAGAGCCCCCCCCGCCGCCCGCTGCCCCCTCCCGGTGCCGCCGGTGCCCCCCGCCCCCGCGGGCCGCCGCCCGCCGGTACCTGCCGCGGGCCGCCATGGCAACAACTCCCGCAGCGCCCGCCGCCATCTTTGCTCCTCCCGCCCGCCGCCCCGCCCCCGCCGGCCTCACGCGCCGCATTGCGCCTGCGCCGATCCGGGACCACGCCCCCTCGCCTGACGCTTCCGCGTCGCCATGGAGACCGAGCGGCGTCCCCGTCCCCTCCCCTTTCATCGTTCTTAAAGGGGCCGCCGCGCCCGTTCTTCTTAAAGCGACAGCGTCCCCGAATTCTGTGGCACTGCGGGGTCGCGCGGGGCGGCGGAACCACTGAGGCCGTGGAGGGGTGGACGGGCCCCCCCAGAGCAGCAAGCAAGGGCAAATCCAGGGCTGAACAGTTTATTGGGCAGCAGCAGCAAAGCGAGGGGGGAGGCGGGAGTAGATGGGGAGGCCAGGGGGGACAGCACCCCTCGGGGGGCAGTACCCCCAAACCTCCTCCCCGTGCGCTCACTTCTCTTTGTGCTGGATGATGCCTTTGGCGACCAGGTCCGGGATTTCCACAGCCAGCCAGGGGCCCAGCTGTGGGGACAGAGGGTGAGTGGCCCCATGGGGACAACCCCCTCGGGTGACAACCCCACCCCCCGCGGGTGACACCCCCCGCAGACACCACCCCCCGGCCACGGGTGACACCTTGGACTCACCCCCAGCGCCATCAGATGGGCCAAGCCGAATTTGGGGACATTCCTGGCCCAGAGGGGCTTGAAGTGGTCGCTTAGGCAGATCTTGCCCCCCCTGCGGGGACGGGGGAACTGTCAGCCCCCAATGCCCCCCCAGGGGCGGGAACAACCCCAGGACCCCCCTCACAACCTGTACATCTTGGCCGTCTTCCCATCCAGCTCGGGGATGGCGATCTCCGGGGCGGTGGCGGGGTAGGTCACCGGAATCTGGAGGGGGACACGGGGGTCAGCGCCCCCCCCCAGCCCCGCGGTCCCCCCAGCACCCCCCGTCTCCTCCCCACTCACGTCAAACTCGATGCCGAACTCGTACTTGAGCAGCTCATGGATGTACCAGCACTTCCCGAACCACCTGCAACACACCGGGGAGGCCCGACCCCCCGCCCCGCTCAGTCCCGGGACCCCCGCCCCGCTCAGTCCCGGGACCCCCCCGACACCGGAGCGGCTGCGGGTGGGGGGGAAGCCCGTTCCTCGCTCACCCACCGGGTGCCCTCGGCGTTGGACTCCAGGCGGAACCAGTCGTTATCGGCACGTTTGTTGTTCTCCACGTACTGCGGGGGGAGCGCGGGTGAGCGGGGCCGCCCCGAGTCCGCGGACCGGGGGAACCGGGAGGGACCGGGGGAACCGGGAGGGACCGGGGGAACCGGGAGGGACCGGGGGAACCGGGAGGGAAGCGGGGAAGCCCAGGGGGCCCGGAGCAGCGGGGCCGCACCTGGATGAGGGCGCGGTACTCCTCCTTCAGCCGCGGCGCCCAGCCCTCCCGGTCCCGCGGCCCCGCCGCCGTTCGCAGCAGCGGCAGCTCCGCCACCGCCCGCCGCGCCGCCTCGTCAGCCATGGTCACCGGAAGCCGCCCATTTTGGCTGGGGGCGGAAGTGACGCTGAGAGAGGCACCGAGCCTTCCGCCGCCATCTTGCTTAGGGGCGTAATAGACGGGGTGGGGGGGGGGGGGGGGTGTTAGTGAGCCATCTTTACTAGGGGCACGTGGCGGGCGCGACGCCGTTTCCACGCCTCCATCTTTAGTGCGGGCAGAATTGAGTTTGTCGGGTCTCAGCCCTTGTCATGTTCCCCCTCCCCCCCAAAAAAAACAGGGACACAGTGGCGGCTCCAACGCTTTATTGTCGCGGGGTGGGCGCTCAGGGCTTCCCCTCGCCCTTGCCCAGATCCAGCAGGGAAGTGAAGAGCCCCACGAAGTTGCTGCGCAGCTCCTGGGCCAGCGGTGCCAGCTGCTTGTTGGCCCGGTCCAGGTATGCCCTGGGGAGAAGCGGCGATGAGGGGGGGTCTGGGGGCAGCTGAGGGGTCCCCCCTGTCCCCCCCATACTCGGCCTGGCTGCGCAGCTCCTCCGCCTGCAGCTTCTGGGGCAGCTCCTTGGTCATGAACTCCGAGAGGGTCTGGAACTGGCGGGTGAAGAAGCTGTCGAGGGTGGCGGGAGCCGTGTCCTCGGCCGGGGCCTCGCGCCGCACCAGGGCGGCCTGGAGGCAGCAGGCGCAGAGCAGCAGCAGCAGCGCGGCCAAAAGCGCCTTCATCTCGGCGGGGCAAGGAGGCTGCGGGACGGGTCAGTGGTGGCTCCACCAGCCCCTCCTGTCCCCTTTGTCCTGCCCCTATTTCCTTGTCCCGTCACTGCCCCAGTGTCTCCATCCCACCCCATGGAACCTTGGTCTCCCTCCAGCCCCACAGCCCCACCGTCCTGCTCCCAACCCCGTCCCAGCCACACAGCTTTGCTGGCACAATCCTGTCCCTTCCCACCGCATCCCATAGCAGCTCTGTCCCCGTCCTGCCCCATCCCTGCCCCACAGCCCCATCCTGCCCCCCGCAACCCCAGTCTGCCCCACAACCCCATCCCTGCTGCACAGCCCCTCCTGCCCCACAGCCCCTCCTGCCCCATCCTGCCCCACAGCCCCATCCTGCCCCACAGCCCCATCCTGCCCCACAGCCCCATCCCTGCTGCACAGCCCCTCCTGCCCCACAGTCCCTCCTGCCCCATCCCTGCCCCACAGCCCCATCCTGCCCCACAGCCCCTCCTGCCCCATCCCTGCCCCACAGCCCCATCCTGCCCCACAGCCCCATCCCTGCCCCATCCCTGCCCCACAGCCCCTCCTGCCCCACAGTCCCTCCTGCCCCATCCCTGCCCCACAGCCCCATCCTGCCCCACAGCCCCATCCTGCCCCACAGCCCCATCCCTGCCCCATCCCTGCCCCACAGCCCCATCCTGCCCCACAGCCCCATCCCTGCCCCACAGTCCCTCCTGCCCCATCCCTGCCCCACAGCCCCTCCTGCCCCACAGCCCCTCCTGCCCCATCCCTGCCCCACAGCCCCATCCTGCCCCACAGTCCCTCCTGCCCCATCCCTGTCCCACAGCCCCATCCTGTCCCACACCGGCTGCTGCTGACCTGGGCAGGACTCTAGGGGTGCAGGGGCTGTGGATCCCCCCTTGGGAGCTGCTTATATCCCCCCGCCAGCCCCCGCCCTGGGGCCCGGGTAAACACGGCGGGGGTAACGGTCACTGCAGGGGACAGCCCCTCCGCAGCCCCACACCCCCGGGCGCTGTCCCTGTGCCCCCAGCGCCCCATGACCCCAGGCAGGATGCAGGCGGTTGGTGACAATGGCCCAGGCATTTGGGCTGGTGGGGGCAGCTGCTGGCTTGTTGCAGCACTAGCACCCCCAGAAAAGCCCCTGGACCCCCACTCTAGCACCACTCTAGCTCCCGGGGGTCCTGGCTTGGTGGGGTCACCCTTGGGGGCTGCACACCCTGGTCACCACCAGCACCCGTGGGGCGAAGGTCACTGCCCGCCTTATCGCTGACCCTCGGCCGCCAACGTGACGCTGTGACTCAGCGAGGGGCGGGGGGGGACCCTGGGGACACCTGGCTGCAGCTCCAGCACTGTTTGGGGACAAATGGCCAAAGGGCACCTGGGCAGCCCCGAGGGCAAAAATTCTTTGTCCCCTGGGTCACTGGTGGGGCCACCGGGGTCTGAGTCCCTGCCCAGAGCAGCCCCTTCCAGAAAAGCTGCTGGTGGTGGCAGCAGGGACAGGGGACAGGGGCGACAGGGAGGGGGACGTGGGGCAAGAAAAGGACATCGGCAGGGGACATAGCGGGGACACGGGTGGGAATTGGGTCACAGCCAGGGGGACCCGGGAGTGCAGGGAGGGACACAGAGGGGACACGAAGGGGACAGGACACGGAGGGGGTGGAGGACAGAAGATGGGGGCACACGGGAATAGAGGAGATCGGGACAAGGAACACGCGTGGGGACACACGCGGAGTCCGGCGAGCGCAGTCGGGGAGGCCCCGCCCCCGCCGGCTCAGCCAATGGGTGCCGAGCGCTGCCCGCACCCAACATGGCGGCGGCCTCGGGCGGGCGCGGCCCCGCGAAGCCGCTTCCGGCGGCGGCGCCCGGGCCCGTGATGGCGGCGGGCAGCGGGGCCGGGGGGGGCGGGCGGCCATAGCGCCGGGCCGGGCCATGGGCAACGCGCTGGGCCCCGCCGGGCCGGCCCCGCGCCGGGGCGAGCCGCTCGGCAGCCCCGGCAGCTTCGACGAGCTGCACCGGCAATGCAAAGGTGCGGCCGGGGGGACCGGCGGGACACCGGGGCTGGGGGGACACCGGGGCTAGGGGACATCCAGACCAGGGGACATCGGGACCAGGGGGACACCGGGGCTGGGGGACATCCGAACCAGGGGGGGCAACGGGGCAGGGGGACATCAAGACCAGGGGGACACCGGGGCTGCAGGACATCGGGACCGGGGGGCACTGGGACCGGGGGACATTGGGACTGGGGGGACATCGGAAGCGGGGTTCAATGGGACCTGGGGACACCCCCGGTGGCCCCAGCAGCTTTAGAGGCTCCCGGTGGCGCTGAGGGACGGGCTGGTACTGGGGTGATGAGGGTGGGGTCTGGGAGAGGGGGGAGGACAGCAGGTGCCCCTGGGGGGTGGCAGCAGGTGGCACCGGGGGTGGCCGCAGGTGGCATGGGGGTGGCAGCGGTGTCCCCGCTCAGCCCCCCTCTCCTGCAGAGGTTTTCCCGCAGCAGATGGAGGGGGTGAAGCTGATCGTCACCAAGACCCTGAGCAGCCACTTCCAGGTCAGCACGGGGGGACATGGGGACCTTGTGCTGCAGGGGGTGGCCACTGCCACCCACGGGCCACCCCCCTGGTCCCCACTGATGTGCCATCCCCGCAGGTGACACACACGGTTCACATGAGCACCCTGGGCCCCTCCAGCTACCACTTCAACGCCACCTTCGTGGGCGACCGGCAGCTCAGCCCCACCGAGGTGAGGTGGCCCGGGGACACTGGGTGGCCCCGGGGTGGCTGCAAGGCCACCAGGACGGGCAAGAGTTGTCCTGGGGTGGGGGGCTCCAGGGGGGATGGGGTGTCCCCAGCTGACCCCCCGTGTCCCCAGGCCTTCCCCACGCTGGTTGGGGACATGGACAACAGCGGCAGCCTCAACGCCCAAGTGCTGCAGCTGGTGGCCGAGCGCATCCGCACCAAAGCCGTCTTCCAGGTGGGACCGGGCGGGAGGGGACCCCGGGTTTTGGGGTGTCCCCCACTGGGCGGTGACAGAACCCCTGTGGTGCCCGTCCCCTCGCAGACACACCAGGCCAAGTTCGTGACGTGGCAGTTTGACGGCGAGTACCGGGGGGACGACTGCACGGCCACCCTCACGCTGGGCAACCCCGACATCCTCGGCGAGTCCGGTGAGTGGGGTGTCCCCCCCGTGTCCCCCCCGGGGCGCAAAGGTGCAGGCGCTGAGCGCCGTGCTGTCCCCACAGTCATCCTGGTGGCCCATTTCCTGCAGAGCGTCACCCCCCGCCTGGTGCTGGGGGGGGAGATGGTTTATCACCGGCGGCCGGGGGAGGAAGGAGCCATCCTGACGCTGGCGGGCAAGTACACGGGTACGTGGGGGGGCCCTGGGGACAGGGACACAGCCCGGGGGTCCCCGCCGATGTGCAGACCCCGGGGGGCACCCCGACCGCCCTCGCCCTCCGCTCGGCTTCTCTTCCAGCTCTCAAGTGGGTGGCGACGCTGAACGTGGGGTACGGGGGGGCCCACGCCAGCTACTACCACCGGGCCAACGAGCAGGTGAGTGTTCCCCACCTGTCCCTGTCCCCACGTGTCCCCGGCTCCCCATGGGGTCTCACATTTGTGCCCCCCCAGGTGCAGGTGGGGGTGGAGCTGGAGGCAAACACGCGGCTGCAAGACACGACCTTCGCTTTTGGCTACCAGCTCAACCTGCCGCGGGCCAACATGGTCTTCAGAGGTGAGCGGGGAGCCGGCGCCCACCACCCCGGTGCTCACCGTCCCCCCCGCGCTCACCGTCCCCCCCGCAGGGCTCGTGGACAGTAACTGGAGCGTTGGGGGGGTGCTGGAGAAGAAGCTGCCCCCCCTGCCCGTCACCCTGGCTCTGGGCGCCTTCCTCAACCACTGGAAGAACCGTTTCCACTGCGGCTTCAGCGTCATCGTGGGCTGAGCGGCCGCGGGTGTCACCGTCCTGCTCAGGGAGCCGCCGCGGGGACACCGGGGGAGCCCGCGGATGGGGGGCCCGGTCCTTGGCGGCTGGGGGACGCTGTGTGACAGCGCGTGGTGGCCGTTAACACCCCAGGGATGAGGAGTGGACGCTGCGTGGGTCTGGGGGCCCCAGTGCCACGTCCCTCCGCTCCCTCCCGCGGCACAGGGACCCGCGGAGCCTGGAAAAATAAAGGAGCTTTACTTGTCCCCGTGGTGTGCGGTGGCAACCGGGGGGGGCTCGTTAGCTGATGATCTCGGAGAGCAGCGGCGTCATGGAGGACAGGTCGCCGATGTGCAGCATCTGCCGCAAGCTGTCCACCTTCAGCGTCTGCAGCTCCGTCAGCAGCAGCAGCAGCTTCGCGTAGACAAACCTGCGGCCGGGTTGGGGGCGGGGAGGCGTTTGGTGACCGTCCCCGCGGCGTGGGGACCGTGGTTGTGTCACCCCCCCCCCACCCGGCACGTACCGGCCCTCGGGCATGGGGTGCTGCTGGTCCATGTAGCTCTTGAGCGTCAGTGCCATCTTCTCCTGGAACTGGTCGACGATGTCCCGCTGGGTGATGCCGGCGTGGTCTGGGGACAGCGGGGGGGTGACGGTCAGCGTGGCCAAGGGGACACCCCCACTGCGGCCCCCGCGGTGCACACCTGGCGAGAAGAGCAGCATGGCCTCGACCAGCACGTACTCCACCTCGTGCAGCTGCAGCTTCTTCAGGCTGATGTGGAACTTGAGCATTGCCTCCAGGTAGTGCTGCTCAAAGCCGACTGGGGGGGGCACAGAGGTGAGGGGGGGACAGGGACACCACTGTCCCTTTCCCCCTGGTGCCAGCGCGTCCCCTCACCCAGCATCGCGTCCTTGATGGTGTAGCAGTGCGGCCCGCAGTCCCAGGTCTTGCTCTCGGTGTTGAACACCGTGTTGAACTGGATTTGCGAGATCTCCAGGCTGGACCCTTTCAGCAGCGAGATCTGGTCCTCGATGGGCAAACCCCTGCGGGGGGGGTGACATGGGGGTGTTAGGGCTGGGGGCAGAGGGCTGTTCTCCCCCGACACCCCCATGGTGGTTTAACCCGAGCTGGCAATGCAGCCACGCAGCCGCTCACTCACTCCAATAGGGGAGAGAATCCAAAGGGAAGGGAGAAATTGGATTGAGATGAACACAGTGCAATAAAATAGCAAAGTACTAATACACTACTAGTAAATATATATATATAATAGAAATAAAAGGTACTCGAGGCAATTCCTCATGGACACGCTGAGCAGCCAGTCCCAGGAAACGGCACCTGGTCCCACAGCCCATCCCAGAGAGAGAAAAGAGGGAAAGAGGCAGAAAAGCCCAGAGGCCTCTGCAAAATGGCAAAAGGCCCAACTAAACGTCCCGACCAAAACTCCCCCGGCTGCGCCAAAAAGAGCAAAGAGAAGAGAGAGCTGGACACTGGAAGGCCCCACTCTTAAATAATTAGCATGATGCTAATTGGCTGGAATACTCTGATTGATAAATGTGGGTGTCAGTCCAGCTCTGTCCGTCCATCCCCTTCCTCGCTGCCTCACCCCTGTGGGCAGAGCTCAGAGTGTCCTTGGCTCTCAGAGCAGAGCAATTAAACACATTAACTGTGCTGGGCTGGTATCTCTTGTTCTCAGACTAAGTCCAAATAACGAGCGAAGGGAAAGGAAGGTTTGTAACTGCATGAGGAAAATTAACCCGTTTTTAGTTAAACCAGCACACCCCGCAGACCTGAACACCGGGATCTCCTTGGCGAAGTTGATGACCTGCCGGATCATGAAGGTGCTGAGGTCGGCGAAGTGGGGCAGCATGGAGAAGACGTCGGGCAGCACATCCTCGTCTGGACAGGCCACCCGCGGGGACAGCGGCCACTCGGTGGGGACACCCGGCTGCGTCGGGCTCTGCGGCTGCGAGCTGGGCACGTAGAGGCGCACGGCGGGCTGTGTTGGTGACACCGGGGTCAGCGCTGTGCCGCAGCACCCAGGGGGCCGGCCGTGTCCCCAGTGGGTCCCTGCTCACCCAGTAATGCGTAAACTGGGAGAAGCTGGGGTCGAAGGTGCGCTGGTGGGCTGCCATGAGCATGGCGATGAGCTCCTGCTGCTCCGCTGTCACCTCCACTGTCACCTCCGCTGTCACCTCCGCTGTCACCTCCCCCGGCTGCTCTCGCCGCCGCTGGCCCCGCAGCGCCCGCCGCAGCCGCAAAGCCTCCTCGGACATGATCACTGCCACCCGCCGCCACCGTCACCCCGGGATGAGTCACAGCCCCGCGCTGCGCGGAGCCACCGCTGCCCTGCAGTCCCCTCTCCCCCCTGTCCCCTGCTGTCACTTCTACGTCCCTGTCCCTTGCTGTCCCCTTGCCCCAGGGCTGCCCCATCCCCTCCTCTGCCCCCACGTCCTCCCACCCACGCTGGTCTTCTCTGTCCCATGTCCCCCCGGATTGTCACCTCCGGGTCTCCATCATCCCCTTTCCCACGTGTCCTCCCACCCAGGTTCCCTCTGCTCCATGTCCCCTCGTTCCCCTCAGGTCACCCCTGTGTCGCCCTGTCCCCTGTCCCCCCATTTCCCTGCCGCTGTCCCCATGTCACCGCACTCACTGTCCTTCCGCATGCCCACGTCCAGGCACTTCTGGAGGCGACAGGCCTGGCACTGCCGCCGCTTGGCCTTGGTGATGGGGCAGCTCCGGGAGAAGGGGCAGGTGAAGCGGACGCCCTTGTTGATGGAGCGCCTGGGGGGACATGAGGCCACGGGACTGTCACTGTGTGTCCCCAGGAGGGGCAGAGGAGCAGCACCTTATCCCACCCTGTCCTGGCCCGTCTCAACCCATATTGTCCTGTCCCGTCCTATCCCATATTGTCCCTGCTGTCTCATCCCACTCCATCCCCTGCCACCCATCCTGCGTCACCCCGGTCCCCCTGCGGTGACAGCCCCCACCTGAAGAAGCCTTTGCAGCCCTCGCAGGTCATGACATGGAAGTGGTAGCCATTGGCACGGTCCCCGCACACGGCGCAGACCTTCTCCTCCTCGGGCTCCGCATCCTTCCCCCCGGGGACAATGGGGACCGGCAGCGGGCGCGGGCTGCTCTCCACATCCGAGGGGCTCGACATGACAGGTGACAGTGCCCGGAGCAGGGGGACAGCAGGTGCCCAGCGGTGCCAGTACCTGGGAGCTGGTGCCCACCGGTGCGGCTGTGCCTGGTGGTCAGTGCCACCAGCGAGGGGCTACCCGGCCCCCACGTGTCCCTGTCACCTCCCAGCCAGAGCCCTGTGGAGTTTGAACCTTGAACTTGGGCGAGGTGGCAGCAGGCGGGGACAGGCGGTGTGGGAGGGACAGTGGGGACAGGCGGGGACGGGACAGACACGGGGACGGGCAGGGAAGGGACAGACATGGTGACAGTCAGGGGTGGGACAGACACGGGGACAGGTGGGGACACGGCAGACACATGGACAGTCAGGAATGGGACAGACATGGGGACAATCAGGGACGGGACGGACATGGGGACAGGCAGGGGGACATGTCGATGCCGGGGACAGTGTTTGGGGTGGCAGAGCCCGGAGGAGATGGCGATATGGCGATGGCCATCCTGCCACCAACCACCGCAGGGAGGTGCCACCGGTGTCCCCAACCCAGGACCCCCGGGCAGGGCCTGCCACCCCGGGTGTCACCCCACACCTTTGGATGGCGGCAGCTGGGGGGGTAACAACGGCCACGACCTCCCGGACCCCCCGGTTCCCGCTCGGTGGGGCGTCGAAATTCGTCGCGGGGGGGGTTGACACATGCGGGGGGCGGGTCCCCTCTCGGCCCCGCCCCCGCGTCTCATTGGCTGTTCGCGGCCGTCACTCAACCGCGCCCCTTCAAAGGGGCCGCGGCGTTCGGGGCCCCGCTCACCGGGAGCGGCGGCGGCACCGGAGCGGCGATGAGCGAGGTGAGGGACGAGACGAGGGCTTTCCCGTTTTCCCCTCGTTTCTAGCCAAAAGGGAGAGGAGGGAACGGCGGTGATGCTGTGCCTGGAGTGGGGGGGGCCCCCGAGGTTCGTGGGGGATCCCGGTAAAACGGAGCCCGTTCCCCTCGGTGCGGGTTTGCTGCCCCGTGTCACACCCGGGCACCCCCTTTTCTTCCGCAGCGCAGCCACCATGAGTCCCCCCCCGCGGCGGAGGCCCCCGGCGGGCAGGAGGAAGGTGAGGATGCCCGGTACCGGCGGCTGCACGCTCGGGGTGCCCTGTCACCGGTGCCGCCTCTGTCCCTATGTCCCTCTGGGACCCCGCTGGCTGTTCCCGTCCCCGGAGTGTCCAGGATCTGTGTCCTCACCATGGTGGGGGTGACACCTCCATGGATTTGGGGACCTGCTCTGCCCTTACCCTGCCCCTGGGCGGTGACCCTGGGTGTCCCGGGGTGAGTTTGGGGGTGCCAGGCTATAACCAGGGCAACCCCCATCCTGTGTGTGTCCCCCCCCAGCCAAAGCCGGCGACCCCAAGAAGGTGGAGGAGGAGGAGGAGGAGATCGACATCGACCTGAGCGCACCCGAGACGGAAAAAGCCGCGCTCGCCATCCAGGGCAAATTCCGCCGCTTCCAGAAGCGCAAGAAGGAGTCGGGACCCTGAGGGGCTGCGGGGTCCCGGGTCCCCCCCCCTCTACAGCCCCATCCTGAGCTCCGCCGCACCGGGGGGGCAGCGTGAGGGGCCGGGGGGGGCTCAGCCCGTCCCTCGCCCACCCCGGGTGCAGCTGGGGGGTCGATGTTGGGGGGGACAGCACCGAGTCCGGTGTCCGCCGGAGGGGAGGTGGCCCTTGGGCGAGGGGCTGGCGCGCAATCGCCTTTTTCCCCGGGGCGGTTCCGATTTTCCTGCCCCTGGGTGTCGCGGGGGGGGGGGGGGGACACACACTCACCGGTGTCCCCTGAGCGGGGGGAGCTCCTGTCCCATCCCGGGGGGTGCGACACGGCGGGAGGGACTTGCTGCAGCCCACCAGGGCTCCCCATCTTCGCACCGCTCCCTCCCCACATTCCTGTCATTGTCACCGTCCTCTCGCCTGGCGGGGGGGGGACGGATTTTAGCATGTGTAAAGAATAAAACATCGGGGGAGAGGAGCCGGGCTGGTGTGTGGTCTATGCAGGGGGGGGTGTGTGTGGAGATTGTCCCCCAGCTGGTGACACCCCCCGAGTCCCTGTTCCCTGGGGGAATGGGGTGCAGCCGGTCCCTGGGGTGTGTGTCCCCACTTGGGGGGTGGGGGGCACAGGCAGGTGTGTCCCTGAGCTGTGGGTGGTGGATTCCCCGCTTTGACTGGCGCTTTGGGAACGGGTTCACCCCCCCCCCCCCCCCGCCACCCGCGGTCTCCCATCACCCTCAAATTTGAAGTTTTTCCCCTAAAATTCTGCCCAGAGTCGCGGCCTCGGCACCACCGCGAGAAATAGGGGGGGGGGGGTGGTAAAATGAGCTATTTGGGGGGGGTTCTCCGTGCTCAGACGCGAAAAGCTGCCCAGTACCACGAGGTAACTGGGGACACAGGGACCCGGCGTGGAGCCGCGGTGGCAGAAATAGCTCCTGGAAAGAAAAACAGCGTCCGTGGCCAAGGGACACGCAGGGCCCAGGGGACACCCTGGGTGGGGGCTTGGCCCCCGCTCGCTTTGCAGACTTATTAGGGAAAAGACAATTATAGCCCCGGGGCAGCGCGGGAACCCCTCGTGGGCTCAAGCTCAAGGGTGATGAGCGTTAATTAACTCAAACGCTTGATGGGACGAGGTGGGTGGTCCTGGGGTGGGTCGCAGCCATGATCCATCACCTCACCCCTGGGGAAACTGAGGCACAAGGGCAGCGCTGCCCTTTTCTCTATGGGAGCTGGAGACTCTCCGTGCGATGAGTTCGCAAGTGCTCAGCACCCACGCCCCCCCCCCCCCCCGCACCCCCGGACACCCCCACTTCGAGCCGGGGTGACACTGCGCTCCTGGAGATGTGAGTTTTATTAACGGTGCCGTGGGGACACGGACGGGACATAGAAAAACGGGCACCGGGTGACGGGCACCTGGGGTCCCCCAGCCGGGCCGCAGCTTCTCCTCCTCCACGAGGCTTCGGTCGACGTGGGGGGGGCCGGGGGTTACGGGGCGGGAGGGTTAATGGGGGACGGGAGGGGGACGGAGGGGACGGGGCGGGGGGCCACCCCATGACGTCATTTGGGCTCGGTCGTGGGGAGAGACGAGAAAACGGCCAGAAAAGGAGCAACGACGTGGGCAGAGAAAAACCCTCCCGGAGATTGGTTTTGGGGGGGGGACACTAGGAAGGGACTGGGGCAGCTCGGTCCCACGGGGACCCTGCAGGTCCCTGGGGAGGGGGAACCGAGGCATCTTGGGGAGGGGGCAGACTCAAAATTCAGTGTTTGCATCTTCGAACAGAAAAATTACATCAGAGCCCGGGCTGGGCAGGGCAGCGGTTGCGCAGAGGAAGGTACCGACCGAGGGGCTTCGGGACGGGGCGGGGGGACACCGGGGTGTCCCCGAGGTGGAGGGGACACGGGGCGAGGACCACACCCCGCTCCTCGCCGTGTCCCCCACCCCGGGGCGGCTACTTCCCGGAGCCGGGGGGGGCCGCACCCCGTCATGTCTCGGCATTGGGCTTGATGATGTTCATCAGGGCGCTCTTGAGGCTGCCCCTGCTGGGGGAGCGGACGGCGGGCGGGGGGCGCGCAGCCTCGGGGCCCTCCCCCCGCAGCTCCATCTCGATGGTCATGACGACTTTGGGGGGCCGGGGGGCCCCGGCGGCCGCCCCCGCGGTACCTTCCCTGCCCGCTAACCGCTATTTCTTATCCTTGCGGGAGTCCCCGGGGGCTCCCTTGGGTTTCTTCTCGCTGGCCGCTTTGGTGCCGCGGCTGTGGTCCAGCATGGCGTAGAGCACCGGTGCCTGTGGGACGGGGCGGCATCGGCACCGCGGTGTCCCCCGCAGCCTCTCCTCCCACCCCAAAAAGCAGGAGAGGGGTTCACCCCCCCTCCCCAACCCCTCATACTCACCTGCCGGCTGCGCTTGGACGCGTCCTTGGCCGATCGCTGCAGCTTCCCCTTCTCCATGGCGCTAAAATTGGGGAGGAAAGGGGAAAATGCAGCTCGGAAACACCGACCCCTCGCTGGTTCAGCCCCGTTTTGGGGTCTTTTTGGCCCCGATGGGGCGGGGGTCTCACCTCAGCCGTCGCTGCAGGGCCACCTGCCGCCGCAGCCAGCAGTAGCGGATGAGATAGACCAAGGCCACGACCACGGCCACCAGCAGCAGGGCCCCGCCGATGATGGAGCCCAGCACCACACCATAGCGGGTGGGCACTGCGGGGACACCAGCACCCACTCAGCCCCCTCCCCACGGTGGGGAAACTGAGGCAGGGGAGGGGGAGCGCCCGCACCGTCCCATACCTTTCTCAAAGACGTAGAGCGTGACCTGGGAGGACTTGCCCACGATGTCAGGAGGGTTCTTGACGTCGCAGGTGAAGGTGCCATTGTCGGTGTAGTCCAGGTTGTGGATGACAATGGAGCCGTCCTTGCGGCGGGGGTTGCCCACCCACTCCATCCGCTCCTTGAAGGTGCCCACGTCATCGATGTAGGGCTGGCCTTTGGCGTAGTGGAATATCTAGCGACAGGGACAGACAGATGGACATCGGGGTGACGGCGGCTCCAGGCACACCAGGGCCCCCCCCACAGAGGAGCGGGCGCTTACGGAGGTGCTGTCACGGGTGCCCTCGGCCTGGAAGTGCCAGGTGATGGAGATGTCCTCAGAGATCCACTCGCTGGACCAGAAGCTGCAGGAGAGGGTGACGGGGGAGCCCACGGTGCCGTAAACCTCCCGCTGCGTGTACACGTGGATGGAGGATGTCGGGGACGGCCCTGCCAGGGGGACAAACCCGTCAGCCCCATGGGGACCCTGTCACACCCCCCACACCAGCCCCGTGCTGCCACCAAAGGGCTTTTGGTGGCCCTGGAGAAAACACAAGGGCTGCGGGGGGACGACGGCTCTTTGTGCCACCACACGGACCCTCCTCCCCGGTGTCCCCACGGGGACCGTGTCCCAGTGCCAGCGTCACCTGGGGACCGCAGCAGGGTCTAGCACCCTCTCCTGTCCCTAAGGAGGTGGCTGATGCTGGGACCCTCCTTGCAGCCAGGTGACAGGGACACAGCAGCAGACACATCCCCGCAGCATCACCACCGTAAGTCCCAAAAGTAGGTGGCCACCAGCCCCACAGTCACCTCCCGGGGGTCTGGAGCCTCCTGGTCCCCCCCCAGCACCCTGGATGTGGGGATGAGCAGCCCCAGTTCCCCGTCCCCGGTTTACCCAGCACCGCGAGCAGCCCGGCGAGGAGGAGGAGGCACCCGCTGCCCTCGGCACCCTGCGACATGGTGGCTGCTGTCACCGGCCGGCTCCGAGCCGCATGGAGGGCTGAGCGACGGGCCGGAGGGTGCCGGGGGCCGGGGGCCGAGGTTTAAGAGCCGGCGGCACCGGGCGATGCCCGCGGAGCCGCGGCCTCGGGCCAATGGGCGCCGGGCAGGTGGGGGCACCGGGCAGCCGGAGCTCAAAGGGGACATTGAGTGTGGCCATGGGCGAGGAGGGGGGCGCGGGCGGGGGGGCCGGGACACGGCGCCCTTTGTGCGGCCGCATTCCCGCCGCGGCGGGGGCGGCTCGGCAGGAATGCGGCCGGAGCCGGAGCGCACCGGAGCGCGGGGAACGGAGGGTCCCGGGGACGGACCCCGGTGTGTCCCCTCCCGTCCTGATGCCACCGCTGTGTCCCCTCCGGTCCCGATGCCACCGCTGTGTCCCCTCCCGTCCCGGTGCCACCGATATGTCCCCTCCCGTCCTGATACCACCGCTGTGCCCCCTCCGGTCCTGGGGCCACCGGTGTGTCCCCTCCGGTCCCGATGCCACCGCTGTGTCCCCTCCGGTCCTGGGGCCACCGGTGTGTCCCCTCCGGTCCCGGTGCCACCGCTGTGTCCCTTTCCCTCCCAATGCCACCGCTGTGTCCCCTCTTGTCTTGATGCCACCGGTGTGTCCCCTCCCGTCCCGGTGCCATCGCTATGTCCCTTTCCATCCCGGTGCCATCGCTGTGTCCCTTTCGGTCCGGGTGTCACCGATGTGTCCCCTCCCGTCCCGGTGTCACCGCCGTGTCCCCTCCGCGGGTTTTTCACCCCGAGGACAAGGACGGGAGATTGTTCTGCTTCAACTCCCTCCACCGGCGAGAGGGTCCCGGGGAGCCCCGTCCTGCTGCCCCCGGAGAACCGGGCAGTCCCGGGGTGTTGGGTAACGGCAGCTCCGGGGGTAACGGGAACCCCCGGCGGAGGCGCTTAACGGGCATCCCCGGGCGGGGGGTTAACGGGCAGCTGTGGTGATAACGGGCATCCCCGGGCGGGTAACGGGCAGTTGCGGCGATAACGAGGAACAACGAGCAGCCCCGAGGTACCGGGGACACCCAGCCGGTACCGGGCGGCCCCGGCGGCGGAAGTGCGTCACGGCCGCTTCCGACGTGCGGGGCGCTCCAAGATGGCGGCGCTGGCGTTGAGGTGACTCCGGGGAGGGACCGGCGGCCCCGGGCGGGGACGGGACGGCTGGTCCGGGTGTCCCGGGTGTCCCGGGTGTCCCGGGTGTCCCGGGTGTCCCCCGGTGCTGCCGGGAGGGGACGGAGCCGCAGGGGGGGGGGGGGTGGGCGGCCCGGAGCCGCGGGCGGGCCGGGCCCTGGGTGCCCCGGGGGCGGTTCGTGCCCCGTCCGGGCTGCGGGTAACGGCCCCCGGAGCCACCACAGCCCCGGGGCCGCTCCCTCCGGTCTCCCGTGGGGAAGCGCCCCGTGTTTGCCAGGCCCGAAGGTGCCTCTTCCATGTCCCCCGAGTCGTCCCGAGGAGTTTTGTCCCCTCCCCAGCTCTCCCTTTGCTGTCAACGCGCAGACACGCTTTGGGCTTTTATTCCCTTAATTTATTCTCTTTTAGCCGGAGCTGTCAGGCTTTTGTGGGACGCGCTTTGTTGCGTGCGCAGCTTTGTTTGAAGGATCTGCCGCAGCCTGTCAGATCAAAAAGCACCTACGATCGCTCCTCATTCGCCTCCTCCATGCGGGGGTCCGAGTGATGTTTATAGACTTGTATTTCAGGGTTGATGTCTGTCGAGGTGACGCCGCTCCAGAGATGTCCCTGTCGCTGCCGGTGTCACCCGGGGGCGACTGTAGCTCCGGCTGTACCGCCGCTGGTTTTGTGTCCGTCTCGTTTGAGCTGCTTCCTGATAATTGAGCTCCCTGATAATTGGCACCCCCGGAGCCTTCGCCCCGTTCCCGTGAAGCTCTGAGCCCGGAGGATCCTCTTTTAGGGCTGATTCTCTTTAAAAAACCATGTTTGGCAGTGATCTGGAAGGAAATGCAAGTTAATGGATGGAGGAAGGCACAACAACGTAGGGCATGATAAATAATGAAGAATAATGAAGGTCCTGGGCACGGAGTGACCTCGATTGCTTGGCTGCGCTTTGCCAGCGATGATTGTTGCGCTTTGCAGCTAAAAAAAAACCCCAAAAAACCCAAAAATGGAGCCGAGAAGATGAGGAGTTCTCGCTGGGGAGCTTAGCTTTGAAAAAATGCAAATACACTGTGAATTTTGTTATTGCTTTGAATATCGTGTGCGATTCGGTGCCAGCCCCCCCTTGTCTCAGAAGAGGCGCCGAGCGGCTTCTATGAGACAGGGGGTGAAGTAGGTCGGGTCTTTTAATCTGGAGAAGAAGGAGAAGAGGACCGAGGGGGGGGAAAGCGATGGGTATAAATCATTAATGCTCTGCGGGCAGAGATTTGTCGTCCACCTCCTCCCCCCTGCCCGAATCCAGGGGGGGGTTGCTGCAAATCAACGTGTCCAGCCGCGTCGCCTTCCAAAAAACCTGCAGCGTTTCAACCCCGGCCTTGGGAAGCGAGGGAGGGATTGGAAAGGAAACATCCTCCCGATCATTTACACAGGAACTCGGGGCGGTTAATAATAATACTGCCTTTTGTTTTGGATTCACACCTGGCGCACAGCTGTCCGCCAGATGTTCTCCCCGCCGCGTCTTCGGCTGGAGGGCGACTGGAGAGCTTCGTTAATCACTAATGAAACAGCGGGGGACGCTGGCGCAGACGCTTGTGTGTTTGAGAGGATTAATTAGCGCTCGTGGCCGCGCTGCAGAGCGTTCTGACCCCTCGTCCTTGTCCCCGTCCCCACAGTGTCCAAGTCACCCCATCGAGTGCAGTTGTGCCTGTGCGGGGATGTTCGCCGTAACAATAATAATTGCTATAGCAAGAGGGAGAAGCGGGAGCTGTGAGCTGAGCGCCGTTTGTGTCTGCCTGGCAAACAGCTCAGCACACTAATTACAGGGGGTCGGAAATAACGAGCCCCTGGGCTCTGCTTCAGAGCTCAGCGGAAGAGAAAAATCGCCAAGGAGCAGCGCAAATCTCTCGTGTTAAGGTTGATTTGAAGACACAAGCGGCCAAAGCGGCAGATCCTCTCCCCATCCCTGTGTTGCTGGCGCTTTCAGGTGTTTATTTGGCGCTCACCGAGTCTCTCTCTCCTCTCTTGCAGATGTGTCGCTCGGCGATGCCTCCTGGCCCGGTTCGGCCCCGGCCTTTCCGTGCGACAGTGAGTAACCGATCGAGCTCTTGATCCCACTTGAGGCTTCTGCGCTTTCCACCTCCTGCCACCGCGAGGGCACCGCCTGGGGCTTGGGGACAAAGGGTCTTTTGGGGGGTGGCGGTGTCCCTGTCACCCCCCTGCTGCTCTGTGCCGCAGCTTTGCACCCGAGGAAGGCCGGGAGCCGCAGAAACCCTCTCATTCCCCTGCTTTGCGCTGCCGGATTTGGGGAAAAATAGTTATTTTCTGCTAAATGGGGCTGTGAGTGTAATTACCGTGTAATCCGGGGAGCAGTAAATTACCAGCTCTTTATTTGGCGCAGTGTGCAATTACCGTGGCTGCGAGGAGCAGGTTGCCTGTGATGGGGGTTATGTAACGCGCGATCCCACCTCCCGGTGCTGCCGGGGCCGAAACGCCGCCCGTGTGTCCTCACCGCCCGTCTCTGCTCCTTTCGCAGCGTCGTCCCGATGGGAACGACGGCCAAGGAGGAGATGGCGCGCTTCTGGGACAAGAACACCAAGTCCAATCGGCCCTTGTCGCCGCACGTCACCATCTACAAGTAAGAGCCGCTCGGCCTCAGGGACACACAGTGTCCCCGTCCCCCCCTGCTCGGAGAAGCGACGGCTTTTCTGAGGCTACTTCTGTTGCTTTTCCCAGCTGCCACTTTTATCCACGATACCCAGACCCTTCCCCTTTGTTCCTCACGATCTCCTGCTTCATCTCCCTCTCTCAGCAGCTGCCTTTCCCTTCCTGCGCCAGCAGCATTTGCCATTCCCGAGCTGCCTCTGCAAATTCCCCCGTCCGTCCCCTTTTGCTCCGGCCGGATTCCTTAAATAACTGCGGGTGCAGCCCCGGCGCTGTCCCGCGTTTTGCTGACGCCGTTGCTTGTTTTGCAGGTGGTCCCTGCCCATGGTGATGTCCATCACGCACCGCGGCACCGGCGTGGCGCTCAGCATCGGTGCGTCCACCCCCCACCAGCTGATTCGGGACTTGGGGCGCACGTTTGTTCCCCTCAACCCCTTCACTTTAGCAAGTTTCCCCTGCGCTTTGTCCTCTGCCTTTCCCTGGCTTTTAAATACCATTTCCCCCCAAAATAAGACAGGTTGATATTAATTTTCGCTCTGAAAGATGCTGACTTTTTTACACCTATAGCCGCCTGGGCACTATACTAAGAAATTATGCCAAGCTGGCGGTGTCACCGTCACCTTCCTGCTCCGGTGTGTCACCCTCTGCCGGAGGGGACACTGTCCCCTTCCCGGCCCGATGGAGCATGAGGGGACGTCGCTTTTGCGGCCGCAGCCGGCAGGAGGAGGGGGAAGTTCAGCTCCGCTCCATCAGGCCTGTAATTACCGCAGCTTCTTGCCGGGCGAACACAAAGGCCATTGAGGAGCAGCTGGTTGAGCGGCGCGGGCGCAGCCGCGGTGCCGGAGCGAGCGCCTGTGCCGCGGCGCAATCAGGCGCTATTGAACTGCGCCGCTCCCCTTATTTTGGCAGCACCATCTGGAGAAACCCTCTCAGCCTAAAAACGGGGGGGAGAAGCCGCGGTGGCTTTCACCTTGAATTTGGGGCTGGTTTGGCTGCAATTCCATAAGCTCGGGGCGGTTTGGGCTCTGGGTGTTGTGTGAGCTATGCAGCCCCTGGTCGACCCAGATTTGGGGTGTCGAGGGCCGGTGACGGACCCGCCGTCCTGACCCGCGGCGTTGGCTTTGCAGGGGTGTCCCTGTTCGGACTGGCTGCGCTGCTGCTCCCTGAGCAGTTTCCGCACTACCTGGCCCTGGTGAAGTCGCTCAGCCTGGGCCCCGCTCTCATCTGTTCCGCCAAGTTCGCTCTGGCTTTCCCCTTCTCCTACCACACCTGGAACGGGATCCGGCACCTCGTGAGTAACCGGGGCTGCGAGGGAAGGGGATTGTGCGCCGGCTGCGGGGGAAACGGGCACGGGAAAGGGGAATTCATAGAATCATAGGATCATTTTGGGTGTAAGAGACCCTCAGGATCATCAAGTCCAACCATAACCTTGCTCTAGCACTAAACCATGTCCCTGAGAACCTCATCTGTGTGTATTTCAACCCCTCCAGGGATGGTGACTCCAGCACTGCCCTGGGCAGCCTGTTCAACACCCACAGCCCTTTGGGGAAGAAATTGTCCCCAAGGTCCCATCTCCAAACTCCATTTTTGATGCTTTGGGTGGGAAAACCAGGTTGCCCAGAGAGGTGGTAGATGAACCATCCCTGAGAACACCCCAGGTCGGGTTGGACACGGTTCTGAGCAACCTGGTCTGGTTGGATGTCCCTGATCTGGTTGGATGTCCCTGGTCTTATTGGAGATGTCCGTGCCCATGACTAGATGGCTTCGAAGGACCCTCCCAACCCAAACCCTCCCATGATCACGATCCACAGGGACATTTTGGTTGGAAAAGAGCTTTAAGATCAAGTCCAACCGTTCCCCCACCCCTGGCACTGCCCCATGTCCCTGACAACCTCATCTCTGGTCTGTTGAAGCCCTCCAGGGATGGTGACTCCAGCACTGCCCTGGGCAGCCTGTTCAACACCTGACAACCCTTTCCAGGAAGAATTTCTTCCTAATATCCAATCTAAACCTCCCCTGGCGCAACTTGGGGCCGCGTCCTCTTGTCCTATCACTTGCTACTAGGGAATTATCCACCTCAGGTGCTGCTATTTTGGGTGGGTTTAAGGTGCAAAGAGCATCGCTCTGCTGGCTCTTCCCAGGGTGGCACGGCCAGCGGGAACATCCCCGTGTCCCCACAGCAGCGTGACCGCCAGGAACGTGTCCCCAAAGCCCTGCGGAGGGGCCACCTATGGCTTATTATCTCGCCCTCATCACGCTGTCACCTTTCAAGTGCTTTACACTATTTACAAGCCCAAGAGAGTGGTGGAGACAGAATAACCTGCGTGTTTTCCCTGGGCTGAGAGAACAGGCAGATCCCTTCAGCCGAGCTTCCTGTGTTTGACGAGAAGGGGGGAGAGCTGCAAGTTTCTTGCTGGGAACAGTACAAGATGTGCTGCTTTTTGGAGTTATTTAGTGTTTTCTGCAGCCTCAGACAAGGTTGGGTTTTACAGGAGCACAATAGCAAAGGCAGCTGGCCCGGAGCGTGACACGATCCTCCTGCTCGGGGCAGCATCACGTGCGGCGGCCGTGGGCTCACGCTGCGGCGCTGGCGGCTTCCAGTGCGCCCAGTTTGGAGCCTGGGGGCTTGCTGGGGGGGCCGTGCCCTCCCTGGGCCACCCTTGCCACCCGTGTTCATGTGGCCATTGCCCCATGAGAGCTGCAAACCCACCCAGGACCCTCGGACGTCCCGCTCTGGGCTGCGTTCCAGCATCCCCCCCGTCCTCCGGGCTCAGCGCGGCCCCCACCCACCCCACGGGTGTCCGTGGGGGGGCTGTGGCTGCGGTTCACCCCCCTTGGGCTCTGCTGCGGATCTGCGGCTCCTGCTGTGCTTTGTAACCCATTTCTGTCAGCGGGAGAGCAGCGAGCAGGAGCAGCTGCTGCTTTGGGATCGGGGGGAGCTCATGGGCGGCTCTGCTGATAAACAAGGGGGTTTGGAGGGGGATGAGCTTCCTTTGGCACGGAGCCACGTACCGGATGCTTGCAGCCGTACCCAGGGGTCCAAAGGCTGCTTTTTGGGGTGCTCTCGCAAGCTTTCATCACAAAGAGGCACCTTTCTGCCTACCCCAAGCCTTTGGAATTAACCGGCTGCGTCTCCTCTCTCCCGCAGGCCTGGGACCTGGGGAAGGGGTTCAAGATCACGCAGGTTGAGCAATCCGGGGTGCTGGTCCTGATCCTGACCCTGCTCTCCTCCGCCGGCCTCGCCGCCATGTGAACGCGCCCTCCCGTCAACAACCTCCCATTTTTCGGAAGATTCGCTCCGTCCTGGCCCAAAGATGCATCTGCAGAGGGAGGTGGGAGATCAGAGCTGCTTTTCATTAACCTGGGGGACGCACCGACCCCCCGGGTACGGGGAGGACAGGCCGGGCCGTCCCCTGCTGTCCCACACAGCTGCGGGAAGCCGGGCACGACTTAAAAATGGCTTTTAACAGCATATTCGGTTGCTGCCGCCTTCCTCCCGGCGAACTCCAGCGCCTTTCTTCTCTCTGCCCTGTCCCCAAGCTGGAGACAATGCTGGATCTGTGTCCCCGCGGGTCCGAGTGGGCTCGGGGACGCCTGGAGCCGCGTGTGTGGGCTCAGCCCAGGACAAGCGTCTCCATTGAGCGGGGAGAGCAGGCGGCGCTGCCAACGCCGGACCGGGAGGGGAACGGGCCATCGGTGCCGCCAGGACCCGCGCCGGCGCCGTGGGGCAGCTGGGACGGGTGTGCAGGGTTCAGTATCCCCAGAATCCAGCCGGTTTGGGGCCCCGGAGCCCCTGCCGGTGAAAACATCCACTTTTCCCCCATTAGGAATTTTCACATCCAATTTTCCCCATCTCTCCCACAACAGGGAGGGACTTTTTTTCCGATCATACGTCGCCACCAGCTCTTGTTTCAGCTCTTGTCGCTCCCCCACCTTGGTAATAAAGCAGCTCGATCCTCCACATCCATCGCCTCTGCTTTGGGCTCCGGGGAGTCGCCGCTTCCCAGAGGAGCCGGGTGATGGAAACACAAACTGTTTGCAGCATTTGGAGCTGGCGGGTGCAGGTCTGACCTGCTTGGCAAAGGAGTTTCCTCCCTGCACGACGGGTGGTTGCACTGGTACAAGTTCTGGGAGCTTTTTTGCTGCAATCGGCCAGTTTTTACCATTCACCACCA
Source organism: Columba livia (assembly GCF_036013475.1). NCBI lineage: Eukaryota > Metazoa > Chordata > Aves > Columbiformes > Columbidae > Columba > Columba livia. Next base: position 1,633,681 of record NC_088629.1, on the reverse strand, counting down.
GCAGCAAAGCTTTGCAAAGCTCAGTCCTGCTCTCCCTGCCCAGTGCAAGTCTGGGCTCTGGCTTAACATCCTCCTGCCTGTTCCTACTGGCAGGATTTCGGCTTTACGGGGAACATCTGCTCCCCGCGTTGTGATGGAGACCCGAAGTGGCAGGAGAGGAGCCGGTAATGTGCTCCGGGATCCCTCGTGCTTGTTTCCACGCCATCGCTTTTCCTTGCGGCGGCGATCTGAGCCCCATCCCTGACTAATCAGCCACTCCTTTAATTAGCAACGGCATCGCTGCCCTGAGGGGACATAATCAAATCACAGCGGAGGAAGATCAGCTGTCAGCGCGGTGGAGGGAGGAAGCACCAAACCCTTGGCGGTGGAGCCGCGTGGCCCAGCAGGACAGAGCTTTTCCTGGGTGAAAATAAGTATATTTTAGCTTTAAACCAATTACTTCCTGCAGCTGCTGAAATGGCTTTTATTTGGAAGCCACTCTCGCTGATGAGCTATTCTGCACCGCGTGCAGCTGCGCACGAGTCACGCAGCCCTGATTTCCTTTTGGGGAGCGCTCGGGAAGGAATGAACCCCCACTCAGGGGGGAGCAGCTCCCGCCCCGCCGCTGCACCCACATTTCCAGCACACGATTAACTGTGACAGCCCATGAGCCCCCCCAAACCTGCCCAGGCTCTGCTCAAACCAAACATGGGGATATTATTTGGTTAAACGTTTATTTATCCCAATTGCCACAAAACACAAGTGCGGGCTGCGGGGCGCTGGCCTCAGGCTCCTCCGCCGCCCTCCCCTTCCTCACCCTGGCCGGGAGCCGTGACCCCCAGCGCGGTGGCTCCCCCAGGACTGGGCTCACTTGAGGCTGAGATTTGGGGTGACCCCGTGTCCCCATGTCGGAGCTCTGTCCCCTCGCCGGGCGCCCTATTGCTTCTTTGCGAAGGCTCCCGGGCGGTTTGTCCATCCGTCCGAAGCTCCTCAGGCTGCGCGGGGGAGACGAGTGTTAAACTCACGGTGCAGCAATAGGGTGAGTGAAAAGGGGGTGCTGGGGGGCCCATCAGGGCAGCCCCTGTTCTCAGATGCTTTTGGGGGGAGAACGGTGGCTTGTGAGCTCCTCCTGGGGCACCCAGCAGATGAACCCAGATCTGGGGTGACACTGAGCACAAGGGGACATAGTGGCCCAAACTCTGGGTGCTTGAGCGCCCCGGGTTGGCTCGACCAGCGGGTGCAAACGTGGGAGGAACAAGCTTGAAATAACCCACGGGACGCGGGGAACGGCACAAGGAGCAGCAGCTCCCCCGCGCAGCCCCATCTCCACCCATGGACCAAGGTGGGTACAAAACCCCCCAAAATCTACCAGGGCGCTGTCCCCAGGTCGCCGTACCTTGCCGGTGATCTCGGTGCGGACGCCGTTGCACGCGCGGCGCAGCGCCGTGGGCTGGCGGGTCCAGGCCGTGAGCCGGGCGGCGGCGGCGGCCGAGCGGGACGTCAGGCTCAGCCTGGCCGGGGGGATCCGGGGCGGCATCTCCCACGTCCCCACAAACGTGCCCCATGGGGAGACCTGGGAGGAGGAGGAGGGGCTGGTGGGGGTCTTGGGGAGCAGGGACCCCACCAGCCCGGGTCTGTGGGTGCGGCTCACCTGGGAGCGGGGCACGGTGGGGAGCAGGTGTCCCCGGTCGTTGGCGATGATCTGCGTGGGGCCGTCCTGCAGCGTGGGATGCTGTGGGGGGGTCCCAGGGGTGTCTGGGCTGGGGTTCAGGGAGTCCCAGGGCTCTAGGCTAAAGTTAAGGGGGATCCCAGGGGTCTACGCTGGGACTAAAGGGGGGTCCCAGAGGTCTAGGCCAGGGCTAAAGGAGGTCCCAGGGGTCCAGGCTATGGTTAATGGGGGTCTGAGGGGGTCTAGGCTGGGGTTAAGGGGGGTCCCAGGGGGTCTAGGCCGGGGTTAAAGGAGGTCCCAGGGGTCCAGGCTATGGTTAATGGGGGTCTCAGGGGTCTAGCCCAGGGTTAAGGGGGGTCCCAGGTGTCCAGGCTGGGGTTAAGGGGGGTCCCAGGGGATCTAGGCCAGGGTTAAGGGGGGTCCCAGGGTCCAGGCCAGAGCTAAATGAGGGTCCCAGGGGTCTAGGCCAGGGTTAAGGGGTGGAGTCCCAGGGTCCAGATCAGGGTTAAATGGGGGTCCCAGGGGTCTAGGCCAGGGTTAATGGGGGGATCCAGGGTCCAGGCCAGAGCTAAATGAGGGTCCCAGGGGTCTAGGCCACAGTTAAGGGGGGTCCCAAGGGGTCTAGTCTGGGATTAAGGGGGGTCCCAGGCTCCAGGCCAGAGCTAAATGAGGGTCCCAGGGGTCTAGGCCAGGGTGAAGGGGAGGTTCCAGGGTCCAGGCCAGGGCTGCAGGAGGTCCCAGGGTGCAGGCCAGGGCTAAGGGGGGTCCCAGGGGGTCCCGGGGTGTCTGGGCTGGGGCTGCGGGGGTTCCAGGGACACCCAGGCCAGGGCTGAGAGGGGTTTTGAGGGGTCCCGGGTGTCCGTGCCGGGGCTGAGCAGAGCCCGGGGGGTGTCCGGTCCGGGGGTACCTGCCGGCTGGGCCGGGGCACGCTCCAGTTTTGCAGGCGGTGGGGGGTGAAGGCGTCCTCGTACTGCGGGGAGAGCGGGGCCGGTCAGAGCCCGCACGGGTCCCGGCAGGAGCTCCGGCCCCGCTCCCGTCCCGGTCCCACCTGCCCCGCGCCGAACCGCGCCATGGCCGCGCGCGCCGTCTCCTGGCAACCGCGCCGCGCGCACCCCCTGGCGGCTCTAACGGGCGCTGCCGGCGGGGCGGGGCCTCGGAGGGCGGGGCCTCGGAGGGCGGGGCTGTGGAGAGCGGGGCCTCAGAGGGCGTGGCTGTGAAGGACGTGGCTGTGGAGGGCGGGACGCAGGGTCAGGGCCTCGGAGGGCGTGGCTGTGAAAGGCGTGGCTGTGAAGGGCGTGGCTGTGAAGGGCGTGGCTGTGGAGGGCGGGATGCAGGGGCAGGGCCTCAGAGGGCGTGGCTGTGAAGGGTGTGGCTGTGAAGGGCGTGGCTGTGAAGGGCGTGGCTGTGAAGGGCAGGACCGCGGGGGCGTGGCTGTGGAGGGTGGGGGCTGCAGGGGCAGGGCCTCAGAGGGCGTGGCTGTGAAGGGTGTGGCTGCGAAGGGTGTGGCTCTGAAGGGCGTGGCTGTGAAGGGCAGGACCGCGGGGGCGTGGCTGTGGAGGGTGGGGGCTGCAGGGGCAGGGCCTTGGAGGGCGTGGCTGTGGAGGGCGGGGCAGCGGGGGCGTGGCTGTGCAGGGCGTGGATGTGAAGGGCGGGGCCTCGGGGGCGTGGCTGTGGAGGGCAGAGCTTCACGGGCGGGGCCTCAGAGGGCGGGGCTGTGGAGGGCGGGACCACGGGGGCGTGGCTGTGCAGGGCGGGGCTGTGGAGGGTGGGGTTTCAGAGGGTGGGGCCCTTGTTGTTGCAGCTCTAGTGTGGTGGGTCCCAGTGCCCACCAAGTGGGGGTCAGGGTTAAGCCTGCTGTCAGGATTAGTGTTCAGGCTCCATCTGAGTTAGAACGGACATCTAGGCTGGTGTGGGGCTGGGCTTAGGGCAGGCTCAGGTTCATCAGGAGAGTTCGGATTAGTATTAGGATTGAAGTTGGCACCTGGGTCAGGGTTAACATGGAGGTTAGGACTGATGTGAGGCTTAGGGTTAGTGCTAGGGCCAGGGCTAATGTTGGGGTTAGTATATGGGTCAGGTGAGGGGTCATTGTTGGGTTAGGCTGGCTGTTAGGCTCAGTTTTAGGGTGCAAATTAGACGGGGGGGGTTAGGGTTTGAATTACAAGCCACACTGGCTTAGAATTAGGACCAAGTTTAGCATTGGGGCACCCCAGCTCTGGGCACCTTTGCGGTGAGCCCTGGCAGGGGACAGGGAGCAGCCACTGCAGCCCCGGCACGTCCCGGCACGTCCCGGGACACCCGCGGGTGCCGGCGTTGTGTCAGCAGCGGGGACGCGGGGACACGCACGTGCCGGCTGTCCGGCTGCTCCGTGACACCCCGGGGACACCCCAGGACGGACCCTCCCGAGCGCGGCGCCGGTGCCGCCTCCTCCCCGGGGCGAGACACGACGGGGCAGCGCTGGAGTCACTTTGGTTTATTTCTTTTCTTTTTGGTTTTTCTCTTTCCAAACTGCAAATCCTGGTGCCGGCGGCGTCTCGTCTCGAATAACAAACACCAAATTGCTGAAGCCAATGCGGGGGCGCCGGGCCGGAGGTGCATGGTGGGGGGGGGTGCGATTCGGGGTGGCCACATCCCCGCTCGGTGCCGAACGGATGGGCCGGAGAGAAATAAATAGGCAGGGAAGCCTCCGGGAGCCGCCCTGAGAGCCGGTGGGGGGGACATACAAAAAAAGGGGCCAAAAAAATACCAACAACCAAGAAAACCAACCAACCAGAGGGATGAACCAAAACGTGGTTTGCCGGAGCTGCGCCGGGGGGAGGAGGGAGCTGGTTCTTGCCGTCAATTTGCGCGGCGAGCCCCGGGGGCTCCGCGCTGATCCCGGCGGCGCCGCCGGCTCCGGGCTCGTGTCGCTCCCCCCTCCTCGTGGAGCCGAATTTTGGGCGGGCGTGTGGGGCCGATGATGGGGGTTACAGCGCCGGGCAGGCGACCTGGTGCCGGATGCCCTCGTTGCAGATGAGCGCGGCCGCCCGCTCGTCGCTATCGCCGTGCTGGCACTGCATGTAGCTGATGCCGTGGGGCGCGTAGCCGTGGGTGCAGACGTTGCAGGTGCGGGTCATGGTGCCGCCCGTGCTGCTCCTGCGGGCAGAGGGAGCCGCCGCGGCACCGTCAGCGCTCGGCGGTGCTCACCGGCACCCACCGGTGCCTCCTGGCACCCCTTGGTGCCCACAGATGCTCAGTGGCACTAATTGGCACCCCACTGGCTTTTGTCACTGTCAACCGGTGCCTGGTGGCACCACCAGTGCCCATTGGTGCCCATCAATGCCCAGTAGCACCAACTGGTGCCTGATGGCACCTGCCGGTGCTCACTGGGGTTCTGGTAGATCCCCTTGGTGCCTATTGGTGCCCATCACTGTCTGGTGGTGCCCAGAGGTGACCTGCGGTGGCCATCAGTGCTTGGTGGCACTCAGCAGCACCCGTTGGTCCCCATCGGTCCCTAGTGATGCCCATCAGTGCCCAGTGACACTCACAGGTGCCCATTCGTCCCTATCAGTCCCTATAGGTCCCCAGTGATACCCATCAGTGCCCAGTGGCACCCACAGTGTCCATCGGTCCCCAGTGATGCCCGTCAGTGCTCAGTGACACCCACAGGTGCCCATAGGTCCCCAGTGGTGCCCATCAGTTCCCAGTGACACCCACAGTGTCCACTGGTCCCCATCAGTCCTCATCGGTCCCTATCAGTCCCCATTAGTCCCCAGTGATGCCCATCAGTTCCCAGTGACACCCACAGTGTCCATCAGTCCCCAGCGATGCCCATCAGTTCCCAGTGACACCCACAGTACCTATTGGTCCCTATCAGTCCCCATCGGTCCCCAGCGGTGCCCATCAGTTCCCAGTGACACCCACGGTGTCTATCAGTCCCCATCAGTCCCCATCGGTCCCTATCAGTCCCCATCAGTCCCCAGCGGTGCCCATCAGTTCCCAGTGACACCTACAGTGCCCATCAGTCCCTATCAGTCCCCAGCAATGCCCATCACTTCCCAGTGACACCCACAGTGTCCATTGGTCCCCATCAGTCCCCATTGGCCCCAGCGATGCCCATCAGTTCCCAGTGACACCCACAGTACCTATTGGTCCCATTCAGTCCCCATTGGTCCCCAGCGATGCCCATCAGTTCCCAGTGACACCCACAGTCCCCATCGGTCCCCAGCGATGCTGGGACAACTGCCAGTGCCCCCGTGCCCGCTCCGCGCCCCCGTCGCTCACCGGCAGTCGCTGCAGGCGCGCTGGCATTCCTTCCGGCGGTAGCGGCAGATCAGCGCCCAGATGAGCAGCCCCAGCAGGCTGAGGAGCAGCAGTGAGCCCAGGATGGAGCCCACGATGATGCCCGTCTGCCGTCCCCCTGTGGCGGGAGCGCACCCTGTCACCGCCGGCTTCCCGCCGGCTGCCCACTGCTCACCGCGCCGCCGCGGGCACCCTGGGCGCGGAGCCCGCTGCCCCCCGCCCGCGCCGTGTCCCCCCTGCGGTGGCACTTACTCGGCACGGGGCTGACGTTGAGCTGGCACACGGAGTAGCCCACGCGGTTGGTGACGCGGCACTGGTAGACGCCGGTGTGCACCTCCGACAGGCTACGGATCAACAGGTCGCCAGGAGCTCGTCCTGCGGGGGGGGAGATGGAGACGTCAGCCTTAGGCATGGGGGGACGGGGATGTGGGGGCACAGGGACACGGGGCACAGGGACATGGGGAACAGGGACAGGGATGCACATGGGGGAAAAGGGACACAGGGACAGGAATGGACATGGGGAAACAGGGACATGGGAGCACGGGGACATGGGGGCACAGGGACAAGGGGAACAGGGACAGGGATGCACACGGGGGAATGGGGACACAGGGACCGGAATGGATACGGGGGAATGGGGACATGGGGGCACAGGGACACAGAAGAACATGGGAGCACAGGGACGGGGACAGACATGAGGGGACAGGGATGGACACGGGGGCACAGGGATGGACATGAGAGAACAGGTACACAGAGGAACACGGGGAACAGGGACACAGAGGAACACGGTGGGACAGGGATGGACATGAGAGAACAGGGACACAGAGGAACACGGGGAACAGGGACACAGAGGAACACGGTGGGACAGGGATGGACATGAGAGAACAGGGACACAGAGGAACACGGGGAACAGGGACACAGAGGAACACGGTGGGACAGGGATGGACATGGGGGCACAGGGATGGACACGGGAGAACAGGGATAGGGATGGACGTGGGGGCACAGGGACACAGAGGAACACGGGGGAAAAGGGACACAGAGGAACACGGGGGGACAGGGATGGAGACGGGAGAACAGGGACAGGGATGGACATGGGGGCACAGGGACACAGAGGAACACGGTGGCACTGGGATGCAGACGGACACGCAGCCACAGCCACCCATGAACACAGGCACACCCAGACACATCCACGGGCACACACCGACACGTGTGCTCACTCACAGACAGGACCCCCCACCCCAGAGCATCCCCTGCACCCAGCAACCCCCCCAGAACCCACCTTGGATGGTGCCGGAGGGCAGGTGTCCCCCGCCGTAGCCATCGGCCAGCTTGGCCCACTGGTAGCTGACGGCGGTCGAGGTCTCGCGGCTGAAGCACCGCAGCAGGATGCTGCTCCCCCAAATCAGCTCCCCCTCGATCCAACACTGGGGGGGTGCTGGCTTATCTGTGGGCAGAGGGACACCGTGAGCACCGGAGGTGACACCTGGGAGAGGGGGGACACTGGGGAGCGGGCTCACCTTGCACGGTGACGATGACCTCGTGCACGGCCACGGTGTTTTTCTTCACGCGGCACTGGTAGGTGCCGGTGTCGGAGACCTGCAGGTCGGCCAGGCGGATGGAGGCGTCGTACTGGCTGGGGTCCTTCTGCACGAAGGCCACGCGGTCCTGCAGCCCCGACCCGCTGCCGTAGTCCACGTGGTGGTCATGGTAGGACAGGAACTGGTAGGGGGGAAAGAGGGGAGACTGGGTAGGGCTGGTGCGGGTCGGGGACCCCGGCGTGCTGGCTGGGGAGGGAGATGTGCTGCCCAGACCCTGCCTGCTCCTCGCCTGCCCTGCCAGGCGCTGCCTGCTCTGCCTGCTCCTCCCCTGCCCTGCCAGACCGTTCCTGTCCTGCCTGCTCTCCCGGGCTCCAGCCGGTCCATCCCAGCCCTGCTGGCCCGGTGGGACGGCGGCTGCCGGCGCCGGTGACACTCACCACATTCTCAGGGCCGGGCCGCTCGGGCGTGATCTGGATCCACTCGATGCCCAAGCCCTGGGGACCGTTGTCTTCAGGCTCGAGGACATAGGGGCAGCCCAGCTTCACCGAGTCGCCCTTTGCCAGATGCAGCACCTCCCGGCCCTTGCCGTTGATCCTGACGGCCAGGAGGAGAGCTGGGGAGAGAACAGCACCCATCGCACCGGCCGGGGAGCACGGGGACAGCGCGAACCTGCACCGCGTGCGCCCCAACCCCGCGCCCGGCAGCACCAACAACGGGGAGCGGGACACGGATCCGTCTGCCGGGGAACAGGTGTCCTGGTGGGATGTAGCACCCGCCAGGTCCTGTGATGTTGCATCGGGGACAAAAGGCCACGGTGGGCTCAATGCCACCCGCTCAGCTCCGGTCAACACGGGTGGGCGTCAGGGGCTGTGCTGACCATGGGGTGCATCCCGCACCCCAGGGAGCCCCGCGGCGGGGCGGGGACCCTCGGTCCTCGGCGGCATCGCTGCGGGAACAGGTCGGAGCGCGGGGATCCGTCGGCGCCTACCTGGCATGAGACCCAGGAGCAGGAGCAGGCTGGCGCCGTGCCCTGCCATGACGCTGCGGCCGTGCGGCGGTGAGGAGGAGCGGGAGCGGAGGAGGCTCCGAAGGCGACAGGGCAGCCGGGCGTGCGGGGCCGCTTTTACATGCTGGGCCGGGGCGCTCCTCCCTGTGGGACGGATGCCTTTGGGATGACTGAGTGGCTCCAAGCTGTGCGTGAGCGATGCCGCCCTGCTCCACTCCCTACCTGCTAATTAAGCATCACCATGCAATGGGCTCCCATCCAGGCAGCCCTGGGCCGGGGGCCACCGCGGGTGGGGTGGGCAGGGGGAGCAGCACATCTTGGGGCACCCAGAGCTGTGGGGAGGGACTGGGGGGCCTGTGGACCCAGTGGTGGCTGGTCCTTGCTGTGGACACTGGTGGGATGAGCGTGGCTGGTGGGCAAAGGCTCCCGTGGGAGCAGTAGCCAAGCACCGTGTCTGCATGGAAGCGCCAGCTTAGCCCATGCGGGTCCTGGAAAGATTTTGGACTCAGGGCGATTGGAAGAGCTTAAAGGTGTGGTTTGAGTGTGGGCTTAAGCTCCTGCAGATCTCTCCTCCGGTCCTGCCCCCTCCACGAGTGGGCACGGGGATGCTGCAGCCATTCGGGGATGATGGCACCCACCAAGCCCTGGTGGCACTGCTGAAATGCGGTGCAGGGGCCTGGCCGGTGCTCCAGGCCATGGCTTGCTGCATGGGGACACGGTGGCATGGCAGCAGCAGGGACAGCACAGCGGAGGGGACACGCGGGGTGGCTGGAGGAGGCTGGGACAGCCAGAGGGTGGGAAGACAGTGGCCAAAACCTGGTGGGATCTGAGGGTGGGATTTGGGGGAAGGGGTGGTCTGGAGCAGATGGAGGAGCTGGGACAGGGATGGAGGAGTTGGGACAGGGATGCAGAAGCTGGGACAGGGATGGAGGAGCTGGGACAGGGATGCTCGGCAGGAGATGCAGGAGCCTGGACAGGGATGGAGAAGATGGGGCAGGGATGGTGGAGCTGGGACAGGGATGCAGGAGCTTGGACAGGGATGGTGGAGCTGGGACAGGGATGCAGGAGCTTGGACACGGATGCAGGAGCTGGGACAGGGGTGGTGGAGCTGGGACAGAGATAGTGGAACTGGAACAGGGATGGTGGAGCTGGAACAGGGATGGTTGGTGGTGCTGGGACAGGGATGCTCTACAGCAGATGCAGGAGCTGGGACAGGGATGCAGGAACTGGGACAGGGATGCAGGAGCTTGGACAGGGATGGAGGAGCTGGGACAGGGATGGTGGAGCTGGGACAGGGATGCTGTGCGGCAGATGCAGGAGCTGGGACAGGGATGGTGGAGCTGGGACAGGGATGCTGTGCGGCAGATGCAGGCCTGTGGGCTGGCCGAGCCCCCGCCCTGGTCTGTGCCGGCACTGCGGCTCAGGCGCCATGTCCGGCTCGCCGGGCACTGCCTGCGGCACAGCTCCGCCGCGCTGCTGCTTTCCAGCCCAGACTGTCCCAGCCGGCTCAGCAGCACCGCCCAGCCGGTCCCAAACCCTCCCTGGGGCCAAGAGCTGCTCCATTTCCCGGCTCGTGCTGCCAGTTAACCCTCACCAGCCCCGTGCTGGGAACTGGGGCCCAGCCCGGCACGTGCTTGGCCCTGTCTGTGATTTTGGGGCCCCCTGTGCGTGTCCCGGCACCGCCGTGGCGCGAGGAGCCGCCTGCTGGGGCCGTTCCCCGTGACGGGGCCGTGGCTCACGGTGGCTCACGGTGGCTCACGGTGGCTCGGGGCTCCCGGCCGCGGCGCTGCCGGCTCCCAGCCGGTGACTCCTCACGCAGGAAGGGTGGGGAAGCCGCTCCACCCCGGCTGGCCGCCCGCCGGTGGTCACTGTCCCCTCGCTGTGGCCGGCGCGGTGGCTTTGAAACCCTCCGGGGCTGAGCCTGGCCTAGAATAAGGCTGTGACTGCCTGAGCAAGGTGGTGACCCAGAGTGACACGGCACTGGGGACAGGGGACCGAGGTGTGGCGGCGGAGCCTGGCACAGAGCACCAGCCACCGAGGGGTCGCAGCGGGCTCGGTGGCCATGGTGACTCACTCATGTCAGGTCTGCAGAGCCCATGCCCCAAAAGGGACCTCCCTGCCGGGCTGTGTCACCATGTGGGGACACGCAGAAGCTGGAGAAGCGACAAGGAAGGGACAACAAAGGGCCACAGCGTTTCCTTCTCCCTATTTACCCGGCCTGGAGCAGGCTCGGGGTTCCAGCGAGTCCTCCGTGCCGTTCCCCTGCCCTGGGCAGTCTTGCCTTTGCCAGCTCTCCTTATTTTTCAGCTGCTCTGACAATTAATCAGAGCCACTCCTACGGGCTCCCGGCCCTTCTGAATCTGCCGGTCCCCATCCAAATGGATTTTACATCTTTGCATCATGCTTGGTCTCCTTGTTTAGTCCCCGAACGAGGCCACCGCTGCAGGGCCCGCAGGTGACACCTCGGTGACAAGGTGGCCCAGCCAGGGCTGTGTGTGAGGAGAAGAGCCTGTGTGGCTCCTGGGGACCCTTCCTGAGCCCCCCTGTGTGGACTGGGGACACCCACCCCGCTCTGAGACGCTTTGGTGCTGACACCAAGCTGTGCCAAGGCTCTGGGGACACTCCTGTTCCCTCTGGGGACACGGGCCACCTACGAGTGGCCATGTGAGTCCTGCGAGTGGGGCAGGTTGGACAATGATTTGGGCTACTCCAGCCCCAAACTCCTGGCCCACACACCCCAAGGGAGAGAAGGGCGAAAGCCGCTGTCTGATCCGTAAAACATCTCTGTTCGCAGAAAGCTCAGCCTAAGGAAATCGAACGTCTTAAGTCGTGATGGAACTGGAGCTCTGGTCCTCCTGGGGCTGAGCCTGGTTGGGGGTTGCGCCCGCTTGCGCCAGCGCCCTCCGCTCCAGCTGGGCACAGTACTTCTCGGGGATGCCGCAGGCTCTGTAGGAGAGACACACCGTCACACACCCGAGCTTTGGGACCACAGTGGGGACAAGGGTGCAAAGGCGGCTCTGGGGACACACAAGGAACCAGGGGAGCGCATCACCTGAGCTCCTGTATCTTCTGCTGCTTGAGCTGGGCGATGCGCTGGCTGCGCTGCCGAGCCTCCTCCTGCAGCCGCCTGCCCTCCTCGAAGGCGGCCGCCCGCTCCCGCGCCAGCTGCTGCTGCCGCTCCCGCATCTGGATACGGACGGCGGCGGCGTTGGCGAGACGCAGCCCGGCCCTCCGCGCCTCCTCCGCCTGCTCCTTCTCCATCTGCTCCCGCTGGACCCTGCAGTTACAAACCTTCCTTTCCCATCGCTCGTTATTTGGACTTAGTTTGAGAACAAGAGATACCAGCCCAGCACAGTTAATGTGTTTAATTGCTCTGCTCTGAGAGCCAAGGACACTCTGAGCTCTGCCCACAGGGGTGAGGCAGCGAGGAAGGGGATGGACGGACAGAGCTGGACTGACACCCACATTTATCAATCAGAGTATTCCAGCCAATTAGCATCATGCTAATTATTTAAGAGTGGGGCCTTCCAGTGTCCAGCTCTCTCTTGTCTTTGCTCTTTTTGGCGCAGCCGGGGGAGTTTTGGTCGGGACGTTTAGTTGGGCCTTTTGCCATTTTGCAGAGGCCTCTGGGCTTTTCTGCCTCTTTCCCTCTTTTCTCTCTCTGGGATGGGCTGTGGGACCAGGTGCCGTTTCCTGGGACTGGCTGCTCAGCGTGTCCATGAGGAATTGCCTCGAGTATCTTTTATTTCTATTATATATATTTATTTACTAGTAGTGCATTAGTATTTTGTTATTTTATTGGACTGTGTTTATCTCAATCCCAGTTTCTCCCTTCCCTTTGGATTCTCTCCCCTATTGGAGTGAGTGAGTGGCTGCGTGGTCACATTACCAGCTCATGTTAAACCACGACACCCTGTAACCCGGCCAGCGCCGGAGCCCCCATGACAACCCCACCACCACCACCCCGGTCAGCGATCTCCCCTCTCACCGCAGGATCCTCTCGAACTCGTCGCGGTCCTGCTGCACCTGCACGGCCATGCTGTGCTCCCGCTGAGCGATCTGCTCCATCCGGCTCTGCTTCAGCAGCCGGTTCGTCTCTGCCCGGCGCTGCGCCGCCTCCTTCTCCTTGCGCCGCCACTCGCGCTCCGCAGCCTCCTGGCTGCGCTTGGCCCTCAGCGCGTCCTGCCGGAGGGGGACGGGGTGACTGTCCCTCGGGACGGGGCACACGGGGGCGCTTGGCCATGGTCAAGTCCTGGTGCTGCTCCAGGACTTCACCCAGCTCCACGTGCCGGTGCAGACCTGCGGTAAAGCCGGCAGAGCCGCCACATCCCCGCGGCCAGGGTGGTGATAAGGAAGGCGGTGGGTGAACATGGAGTACATGGTGTGTGTGCAAACCACCCACCTGCTCTGCCTTGTGGTCCTGGGCCCTCTCCTGCATGGCCCTCAAGCGCGCCGTCTCCTTCTCCTTCTCCTGGCGGATCCTCTCCTGCTCAGCCTCCAGCTCGGCCTCGCGCTCCTGCCCGGCACAGACCCCGGTGGCAGCTCCCGCGGCTCCGCCGGCGCGGCCCGTGCCGCACGCGCGGTGCCGGTACCATTTTCTGCCGCTGGTACTCGAGCACCCGCTCGTCCTCCATCCTCTCCCGCTCCCGCTGCTCCTCCTTGCGCCTCTGGTTCTCGTCGTTGACGCGTCTGATCTCGGCCTGGATTCTGTTCTGCTCCTCCCGTTTCCGCTCCATCTCCTGGAAGAGAAACAGCACGGAGGGTCCAGGGGTGGGAGAACAAGCTCTTCCCAATGGTGCCTCAACTTCCCCAAGAGACTAGAGCTTTAATTCTCTCGGTTGCGTTCTCCACGCACCAAACCCGACTTGCCCAGCACAGGGTGACCCTCCCACCAAGTTGAAAACCTGGCTCCAGCCCCCCCAGGTCGCTGGCTGTACCTTCAAGTCCTCCATCTTCAGCCGCTCCAGGTACTTGAGCATCTCCTGCACCTCCTGGTCCTGCTGCTCGGCCCTCAGAGCCCGCTCCTCCGCGTTCTTCTCCATCTGCTTCACAATCTCCTGCCTCCCTCTGCGAGAAGAAAGCAGAAGGGTTCCCTCCGGCTCCACCGCGCCGAGGAGCAGAAACATCAGGACAGACAGACATCCCAGCACAGACATCAGGACAGGTGCCTCTGCGGGTAACAGGGGCCCTTCTTTCAAACCTGATCATCTCCTCCTTCCTTCTGCGCTCCAGTTCCTCCTGCATCTCGTTGGCCTTTGTCCTCTCCACCTCCATCATCTTGTCCAAGCGCTTCTCTTCCTCCTCCAGCTCTTTGGTGATGAGCCGCTTCTCCAGGATCTGCATGTCGCGGATCATGTGGCACTTGGCGCCGAGGACCATCTGTGGGGACAATGGGTGTCCCTGGTCTCCAATGGACAGACACACACAGTGGGGGACGAGGGACGGAGAGGAAGAGCCCGCGCAGCGGCGGGTTTAGGTCTGGGTGGTGCCGACGGGGCTCTCAGCAGCCAGGGGACATTGGAGACCCCCGTCCCACCTCGCTGAACTCCTTGATCTCATCCTCCTGCTCCATGCGCATCCTGCTCGCCCGCTGCCGCAGGTGCTGCATCCGCTCCTTCGCCTCCTCCTCCAGGTCGCTCAGCTTCCCCGCCTGCTGCCGCGCCGCCTTTTCCTTCTCCGCTCTCATGCGCTCGTGCAGGGCGTCCTGCGGGGACACGCGGCCCCCGGGGGGACACGCTCCACCATCCGCGGCACGGAGCGGGGGACGCGGTGCCGGCAGGCCCCTTCCCGCACCCCATTAGGACACCGGGTCTATTTGCGGGGTGGCAGAAGTGTCACGGGGGTCACGGGCATCCATGTCCAAGCTCCTGCATCCCTGTCCCAGCTCCACCATCCCTGTCCAAGCTCCCGCATCTGCTGCAGAGCATCCCTGTCCCAGCTCCACCATCCCTGCCCCATCTTCTCCATCCCTGTCCAAGCTCCTGCATCTCCTGCCGAGCATCCCTGTCCCAGCTCTTCCATCCCTGTCCCAGCTCCTGCATCCCTGTCCCAGCTCCTGCTTCTCCTGCCGAGCATCCCTGTCCCAGCTCCTCCATCCCTGTCCCAGCTCCTGCATCCCTGTCCCAACTCCTCCATCCCTGTCCCAGCTCCTGCATCCCTGTCCAAACTCCTCCATCCCTGTCCCACCTCCTCCATCCCTGTCCCAGCTCCTGCATCCCTGTCCAAACTCCTCCATCCCTGTCCCAACTCCTCCATCCCTGTCCCAGCTCCTGCATCCCTGTCCCAGCTCCTGCTTCTCCTGCCGAGCATCCCTGTCCCAACTCTTCCATCCCTGTCCCAGCTCCTGCATCCCTGTCCCAACTCCTCCATCCCTGTCCCAGCTCCTCCATCTGCTCCAGACCACCCCTTCCCCCAAATCCCACCCTCAGATCCCACCAGGTTTTGGCCACTGTCTTCCCACCCTCTGGCTGTCCCAGCCTCCTCCAGCCGCCCCGCGTGTCCCCTCCACTGTGCTGTCCCTGCTGCTGCCACGCCACCATGTCCCCATGCAGCAAGCATGGGCAAACGCAGCGACTTGGCACAGGGTTGGGGATCAAAGGGGACACGGGAAGGGACAGGAGGGGTTCGCCTACGAGAGCGGCTTCCTTCTCCGCCTTGAGCGCCGCCAGCCTGGCCTCGCGCTCCTGCTTGCTCAGGACTCGAGCCGCCGCTTGGATGCGCTGGAAATCCTCCCGGCCCATGACAAGGGACGCCGGCGGGTTCTCCACGGGGACGCTGGTGGTTTGGGGAGAGCGCGGTGAGCGGTGCCGAGCGTCCCCCTCCCCACGCTGGGGACGTCACCGCGCTGGGACGCACAAGGGACAGGATGCTCGAGCCGGGAAAACCCCAAAACACTCAGCACGGGCCAAGTCGGCCCCTGTAAAAAGCGTTTCAGTCCAACGCGACTTTCCCAGCTCTCGTGTGGGAACATGGTGACCGCTGCCCTCACCCCTTTTCCCATGGGACACGCGGCTCGTCACTGCCCCCACACTCGGAACCTCTGCCCCATGCGGATGGATTGTGGGGAGCAGAATGCGGCTTTAATGACACTCAGGGTGCTCTGGGTCCCGATGTGCCCCGGCGCGGGGCGTCCTGTCCATGTCCCCGTCCCCTCCAGCCGCCACAGGGACACTGCAGAGCCACCAGCCCTGCCCGTGACTCACGCTGTGGTTTAGAGGAAATCACCGAAGCTCTGGGTGCCCCCATTTCCCCACTTGTAAAAATGTGGATAATAACACGGGGCTGTTTTCCAGAGGAGTTGTAAGGAGTTAATTACTCTTGGTATTACTCAGATACCATGGTGACGCGTGCGGTGTAGGAGCGTATATTAACCAAATGCATAGAGCACTTTGAAGATGTTCAGGGCTAAGAATTTACTCATTATTATTGTGTGTCACCTTTCATCCACCCTTGTGAATATGAACAGATACCTGCATAATGACCATCCGAGAGCTGCATCACAGCATCGGATTCCAGGACGCTTTAAAGAATGGCTAATGGTAACAACGGCACTAATAAATGTAATGACACTGCTGCAGTCGTCCCAGTGTTTGGGTGACCAGGCTGGGACGTCCAGGGCCTGATTTTCAGGAATCGAACCAGTATAAAGAGTTTCCATTAACTCCAGCTGCAGCACATCTGGAAATTGGCCCCTGGCTTTGTCAGCAGAACTGGGGTGTATAGAACCAGGTACCAGGCTCCAAAGCCAAACCAACCTCATAAGCCAAAACCAACTTCCAAAGCCCAAACCAGCCTCCAAAACCAACCTCAAAAGCCTAAACCAGCCTCCAAAGCCCAAACCAACCTCAAAAGCCTAAACCAACCTCCAAAGCCCAAACCAGCCTCCAAAACCAACCTCAAAAGCCTAAACCAACCTCCAAAGCCCAAACCAACCTCCAAAGCCTAAACCAACCTCCAAAGCCCAAACCAACCTCCAAAGCCTAAACCAACCTCCAAAGCCTAAACCAACCTCCAAAGCCTAAACCAATCTCCAAAGCCTAAACCAATCTCCAAAGCCCAAACCAACCTCCAAAGCCCAAACTAACCTCCAAAGTCCAAACCAGCCTCCAAAGCCTAAACCAGCCTCCAAAGCCCAAACTAACCTCCAAAGCCCAAACCAACCTCCAAAGCCTGAACCAGCCTCCAAAGCCCAAACCAGCACCTCTGTGCCACTTCACGTTTTCACCGCAAACCCAAACCCGCAGGTTTTACGGGGTGTACGAGCGTTACGCACGAGTTCAAAACAGGAAGCAAAGGCGAACCCTGCGCGGAGTGAAAATTTAGGGAGGTCAAAGCGAGGCTAAATTGGAGCTGGCTGGGATAATGGCCCTATTCTCGTCTATGTGCTGCGGGCTTTTAACGAGGCGTAGTAATTAGCGCCAGGGTTCTTACAGTCCAGTCTTGCTTATAAAACAGCCTTGTAGAGAAACACAATGCGCAGGATGTGGATGATGCTCCACTGCCCATCTCGCATGGGGTTTTTTGGTGTTGGGATACGGGAGGCAGCGTTTGGTGCGGGTTGGGGGCTTTCTGGCTTTTATGTTGCTTTTTCCTGGTTGTTTTGATGATTCAGTGCTAAGCCCGTCCCTCCTCCCCGCGACACCCTGGCAAACGGGGAACGCCGTGCACCGAAATGGTGCCGTGGCAGCCACACGGGGCACCGAAAGCTCCCTGGGGACTTACACGACGTCCCGGACGAAGTCCTTGGTGATGAGCCGGATGGTCTCGGGTTTGTGAGACGCTTTCGGGGCAGTTCGCGCATCCCGAAGGATCACGATGGGGCTGCCGGAGCGCGATGGCATTGGGCTCTGCAAGGACGGACGGTGTTTCCTATGGGTCTCCTGCCCCCCGTGCATGGGGCACGAGACTCCTCGGTTCCCATGAGCTCTGCCAAACACGATGTCTAGGGGATTTGCCCCCACAGCCCCAGATCCAAAGGCCTGACAAGGACATGGGGAGAACTGTTTTACTGTAAAACTCTGCGCGTCTCACCCAAATGATGAGCTGAGAGCTGCCTCCTCTGGGCAAGACCCCACAGATGCCGGAGCATCGTCTCGGTCACCTGGAGCTGATGGTATCTCCATCCTGCTGAGCCCCAAAACCAACCCAGCCAGAGCCAAAGCTGTGGGGGGCTGGTGGGGGTGTCCAGGGGCAGCGGGAGCTCGAGGGCTGGTCGTCAACCAGCAAAACCAGTCCTTCCAGAACAGCTGGGACTGGTGCCAGTGCCTTTGCTTGGGCCGAGGCTGCCACCTAGTGCAGGGTCCCCCGGCTGCGGGTGACCAGTGTAAGTTGGGGAATGACATATTAGAAAACAGTGAAAAGCGACCTGGGGGTCCTGAGGGACGGCAGGGTGAGCATGAGCCAGCACTGGGCCCTGGGGGAACATATATATATACATAATGTAATCTATACAGCCATAGCACCCTGAGAACGCCCCATCTGGTCTGATCTGGGAAGCTAAGCAGGGTCGGGCCCGGTCAGTGCTTGGATGGGAGACCAGCTGGGAACAGCGGGTGCTGTGGGCTGAGCCAGCACTGGCCCTTGTGGCCAGGAAGCCAATGGGACCTGGGGTGGGTTAGAAGGGGGTGGTCAGTAGGTCAGAGAGGTTCTCCTGCCCCTCTGCTCTGCCCTGGGGAGACCACACCTGGAATATGGTGTCCAGTTGTGGCCCCTCAGCTCCAGCAGGACAGGGAACTGCTGGAGAGAGTCCAGCGCAGCCACCAAGATGCTGGAGGGAGTGGAGCATCTCCCGTGTGAGGAAAGGCTGAGGGAGCTGGGGCTCTGGAGCTGGACAAGAGGAGCCTGAGGGGGGACTCATTGCTGGGGATCAAGATGGAAAGGGGCAGTGTCAGGAGGATGGAGCCAGGCTCTTCTGGTGACAACCAGGGACAGGACAAGGGGCAATGGGTGCAAACTGCAACACAGGAGGTTCCACTGGAAGATGAGAAGCAACTTGTTGGGGTGAGGGTGGCAGAGCCTGGCCCAGGCTGCCCAGGGGGTTGTGGAGTCTCCTTCTGTGCAGACATTCCAACCCGCCTGGACACCTTCCTGTGTAACCTCATCTGGGTGTTCCTGCTCCGGGGGGATTGCACTGGATGAGCTTTCCAGGGCCCCTCAACCCCTCACATTCTGGGACTCTGTGACAGGGGGACCCCAAGCCCAGGACCAGTCCTCAGCCCAGAGGAACAGCGGGACCTGATCTCAGGTACACACAGGTGTGTGGTTTCCCTCATCTTCTGTTTACCAGTTCAGCTTTTGAACCCGGAGTCACTGCTGGAACAGAGTCCAGGGCCAGCCGGGCGCTGAGCGGCTCCCTGGGAACCTCCTGCCGGCAATATTTGCATTCTACGGGTCTGCGGTATTTCCATTTCTCAGGCCTGGTGACCTCAGCCCAGCACGGCGGGGACGGAGCAGCTTCCCATGGGCCCCCAGTGGGAGCTGTTGAATTAAAGGGTTTGGCACCGAAACACCGGCGCAAACAAAGATAATAGTGTTATTCACACCAGCCGGTTCACACATTGTCCCCAAAGCCAGGAGAGCTCCTCAGACTGAACCTGGACCAATTGAAAGAACTCAGGTAACGCCCACGTGAATGTTATGACATTTTTATCTGCCTCGAAGGCCTCAGAGATAACAGCTCATAAACCCGTATGGGGCTCTGTGGCTTGCAGGGTGTTGCTTGCAAACCGTCCATGAGTGGAGGGAATCCTCATCACACGCTTCCTTCCCCCCCACCGCAAAGCCAAAGGCTTTTGGCAAACGTGTTCCAGGCTCTGGCACCCTCACCATGAAGAAGTTCCTTCTCATCTTTAAGTGGAAGCTCAGCCCACAGCACCCTCTATTCCCAGCTGGTCTCCCATCCAAGTACTGACCGGACCCGACCCTGCTTAGCTTCCCAGATCAGATGAGATCAGGCATTCTCAGGGTGCTATGGCTGTATATATTACATGTATGTATATATATGTTCCCCAAGGGTATCTTGATAGTATCTGAACCAAACCCTTTTTTCATGGTCACCCTGCTGTCCCCAGGACCCCCAGCTCCCTTTTCACTGCTCCAACAGCTCATTCCCAACTTACACTGGAACCTGAGCTTGTTCTGCCCACATTCAAGACTCTACACTTGCCCTTGTTCTATTTCATTACATTTCTCCCCCCAGCTCTCCAGCCTGTCCAGGTCTCTGATGGCAGCACAGCTTCCAGTGTCACCACTCCTCCCAGCTTGGTGTCACCAGCAAACTTGCTGACAGTCACTCTATTCCCTCATCCAAATAATTGATTAACATATTGAATAGTACTGGTCCCAGTACTGACTCTCGATGGACTCCACTAGATACAGATCCCCAAGGTTTTATCAGCCGCAGAGACAGGGCCAAACCCACTGGCATCCTTGCACCTTGATCTGTGCCGATGGTGCAGCCATAAACCCGGCCTGCCCTGGCAGGGCTGGTAAAGGAGGTGGGGGAAGAAACACCAGGGAAAAGGTGTCCAAAACATCACCTTGCCTGGAAAACGCTGCAGCTCTGCCCTGGGTTTTCCCTGGGACAAGCTGGGGAAACGAGCTGGGGAAATGAGCCCTTTCCTCGCAGGATGGGGAGGAAAGAGCCGCCGCTCGCTGTTTATCTCCTCCCGCCGGGAGGTCAGAGACCTGCGGCAGCTCTGCCGTGTCTCCAAGGGAACTGATGTCGTAGCTCCCTGATGGAAATCTAAATATGTTGGCAACGAGTTGTTTTGGAAGCTTCCAGGCCCAGCTCCAAGGGCCCTCTATCCACCGCACACAGAATAACTGCTGCTGGGCATACAGGCAACGCCGGCTCCTCTCCCCTACCGGGGTGTCTTACCTGAGCCTCCTTTGTCCCGCTAATTAACTAATTGTAAAAGTGGAAGCACCAAGGAGGCTCCACGCTGCCCCGGGCGGGATGCGGCTGGTGAGGTCCCGCCCAGCCCGACCCCCCATGGCCCTGCCCGGTGCGGCGCTCCAGCAGCCGGTGGTGCCCCCTGTGTCCCGGGCTCCTTACCCGGCTCTCCCCGAGCAGCGTCTCATCCGCCGTGCCGCTGATTCTTTGCCGGCCGGGGGCCCGGCTGGGGGACGGGGGGATGCTGGCGGGCTGCGGGGGATACAGGAGCCGTGACGTGGTTGCGGGGGAGGAGGCCCCGGGCCCGGTGAACCGGGACAGGCCGCACTCACCATCTCGTTGCGCTCGCCGGACGCCAAGCGTCGCCATAGCAACGCGCGCCCCGCTAGCGGCGGGGGGCGGGGCTACGGAGGGGGCGTGGCTACGGGAGCGCTGGGCCATGTTCACACTCGTCTCCTTCCAGCACGTCTCACGTCGTGGCCCCTCCTACCAGCTCTGGCCCCGCCCCTCCCCTCAAGCCCCGCCCCTCGCCGTGTTCGGGCACGGGAGGGGGTCCCCGCACCCCCACCGACCACCCCCCCAACCCACTTCCCCCAGCACGACCGCCCAGCCTGTAAAGAAGACGAGCCGTTTATTGGGGCACAGGACGGGGGGCACCGCGCCCCCAAGGCACAGGGGGTGTGAGCGCAGCGGCGCCCGCACCCACCAAAATAATAATAATAAAAAAAGACTTTGGTCCTGGAAATACTGGCAGGGGGGTGGGTGCCGGGGGGCACCCAGCTGGTCCGCGGAGGGGGGGTTAAGGCAGGGCGGGGTGGCCCGGGGGGGCCGTGCCGCGGCGGTGCGGCGCTCAGAGGATCTGGCGGGGCATGCCGTAGCCCGTCATGCCGGCCTGCGAGGCGCCCCGGTTGGTGCCCATCTGCAGCCCGATGACGCTCTGCCCTTCCTTCAGCTTGTCCTCGGAGAAGACGCGCCGGTTCTCCTGTGACTTCCTGCGGGCACGGCAGGTGTCAGCGTCCCCGTGGGACCCCACAGCCCGGCACCCCCCCCCCGGCACCCGCCACCTACTTGGGGAACCAGTTGGGGTCTCCCACGAAGAGCCCGTCACCCTTGGCCACGGCCAGGCTGCCCAGGTTCATCAGGGTCCTCTGCACACACGCCATGTTCTTCCCTGCAAGGCCCATGGTGGCTCAGCTCTGTCCTTGTCCCCACCTGTCCCCCCGTGTCCCCCCGAGCCGCTCACCTTCCCACAGGTCGACGGTCTGGAAGATGTCGGTGGCGGCGATGCCGTAGCGCTCGGCCGCCTGCAGGAACTGAGAGATCTGCTCCATCTGCTTGAAGGCCATGGTGGACGCCTGGATCTTGGCCACCGGCCCCTGGCCGCGCGGGTGGAGGCTGTTGATGAGCCGGCACAGCACCTGCCGGGGCGAACCGGGGGTCAGGCGGCGCGGCAGCGGCACAGCAGCCCCCCGGCGGCCCCGCGGTACTCACGGTGCCGTCCTTCAGCCACTGCTGGAAGCCGTCCCTGCCGGGCGCCGGCTGCGCGACGTCCCCGCCGCACTGTCCCAGGATCCACCGCACCAGGATCTGCTCCAGCTCGGGGTCGTACTGCCGGTCGATCTTCTGCTGCACCTCCCGGCTCAGCCCGTACGATGGTCCCCGGTTTGCCATGCTGTGATCTGCGGAGATCAGACCCCCCGCTCAGCTGCTCCGGTAGCACCAGGGCATCCGGCACGGGATGGATGGCATCGAGCCCCTTGGGAACCGCGAGTGATGGCAAACGTGGCAGCTGCTCCCCGGCAGAGCCCCATCCTGCTTGGACGTCCGGCACGGAGCCTTATCACCCGTGCCAGGCACTGCCGGGGCTCTGCCCTGCCGGCTTCCTGCCCAGCACCAGGGCCGTGCCCACCCGAGGGCAACGGGGCAATTCGGCAGCACTGCAGCCCCTCGGTGCCAGGGCCGGCCCCGCAGCCCGAGCATCCCCGTCCCCACCGCTCAGCCCCGCCGAGGACGCGCGGACTTGGCAGGCGCTTGCTGCCGGTCGGAGCTTGTTTGCAAACTCGCCCGTTTGCTCGGGCCAGGCGCCAGATCCGGGACTGGGGCTGCTGGCTGCGGTGCCCCCACCCCGGCAGGGAGCCGGACCCGCTGGGCCCCGTGGCCATGCCCTGGCCAAGGCACCAGCACCCAGAGCTGGTGTCACCTGTACTGGGGACCATGGGGGTTGTGCCAGGTGACCACGGGGGTCCGAAGCAGAGCAGCTCTGCCCTGGGTCCCCACCTGGTGCTCTGGGTCCCCAGACCCTGCTGCCCCCCCTGTGGTGGCACATGGGGCTGCCCTGGAATCACCCTCTGTGCCCAGTGCTGCACTCACGGTGTTTAGGGGCACGGAGTGAGGGCGGGTGCCACCCTGGCACACGGAAGAAGGAGCACGTGCTGCTGTCCCTGGGGACGCAGGTGCCCCCGCCTGGGGTACATGTGGCAGCTGCCACCCTGGGGCAGCCCAGCTCACACCTGAGGGGCGCCAGGCTCAGTTTGGGACAGAGCTCGACCCCGTCACACGCCCCGCTTCGGGCTCAGGGCTCCTGTCACCAAGAGCAGCAAAGGGATGAGCCACCCTGGACGGGAGCAAAATCAACCCCAAGCCCCCAGGGAAGCCGCATGAAGCCTCAGCATTGCGACCACTCCGCAACCAGACGGGCGTCCCCAAAAAGGCATCGGCCACCACGGGGCTACTGGGCGAGGGCTGGGGCGCAGGCGGCCCCCGCAGGGCGGGAGCGTGGGGAGCGCCCGGCCGGGGGCCAAGCCGGTTGGGAAACAAAGAGGAGCTGAAATTGGTGCAGACAGGGCTGATTTCCCGACACAGCTGGGGCTTGCCCGGCCGGGAGGGGAGGGGAGGGCCGGACCCAGCCCAGCTGCGCCACCGCTGCGCCGGGGACCCCGCGGGTGCCGCATGGACAACCCGGGCACCCTCCGGGCATCCCGGGAGCTACGGGATGGGGATTCCAGCTGGGATGCAGCCACCTGGGGAACCCGCAGGTCTCCTTGGGCCAGCGGGGAGGAGACTGGACCCAGCCCAGCTGGGACAAGGCCACCCTAGGACCCCATAGACCCCCCCAAAGCCAGCAGGGAGGGGAACCCAGCCGGCACAGGGCTGCGCTGGGGATCCCCGGGTGAGCAGGGAGGGGACCATACCCAGGGCACAGCCACCCTGGGGTCCCCATAGACCCCCGGTTGGGACATGGCCACCCTGGGGGGGCACCGGCCCCAGCCTGACTGGACCGCGGGCACCTCAGGGCCAGCAGGAAGGGGACCGGGGCCCCGCCGAGCCGCAGCCCCAGCACCGGCACCGCCGCGGTGGCTCCGAGGGACCGCGGCCGCGGGACGGACGTGCCCTCGGGGCGCCCGGAAGCCGCACCCGGGTCCCATTTCCCGGGCGCGGCCGCGTGTCCCGGCGGCTCCGCGGGCGCAGCGCCCGGTCCTGCCCGGAGCCGTTACCCGGGGCGGGGCAGCCCGGGGCACCGAGCCCGCTCCGGGCCCCCGGGGGCAGCTCAGCCATTTTAGGGCAGAGTGACCGGTCCCCATCTTCATCATCACCCCGATCCCCCTCTCATCCTCACGCCGGTCCCCGTCCCCACCTGCCGCCCGGTGCCCGCCCGCCCGTCCCTACCTGCGGCGCCGATCCCGCGGTCCCGGTGCGGCAGTGGCGGATGCCACCGCCCGCGCCCTTTTCACGGCTGATGTCAGCGCGGCCGGGGGCGGCCCGGTACCGCCCGCTCCCGGGGCGGGTCCGCCGGGGCCGGGGCCGCTCCGCCACCGCGCCCCGGGCAGCCCCGCCCCGCCCGGCGGCCCCGCGGGGGACAGGGGGTCCTGTGGGCACCGGGGTGGCCGTGGGGACAAAGGGGCCGTGTTGAGGGTGGGGGGATGCGGTGGCAGGTGGACGGGGGGACTTGGGGTGGGGACAAGGCAGCCGTGGTGGCCAGGGGGACATGGTGGGGACAGGGGTTGTGGTGGGGACAGGCGAGGCGAGGAGCGGGTGGCTGTGGTGGCAATAGCAGCCTGGTGGCGGTAGTGACAGGCTGGCCATAGTGTTCAAGGGACATTGGGGGTTTGGTGGGGACAGAGTGGCTGCGGTGGCCATGGTGGAGCCAGCCTGGCATTGGTGGCAGGAGGACAAGGCTGTGATGGCAACAGGGCCCAGTCGCGGTTGCAGGGTCACCGCGGTGGCAGGGGACGTGGCGGTGGGGACCACCAAGGCCTGGCCGTGGTGGCATGGGGACAGCTCTGGGGACACAGCATCTCCAGTTTGCCCCATGGTGTCCCCGGGGCGCAGGGAGGGACGACGGCGCTTGCACAAGTCCCGTCTCCATGGGAAGCGCCATCAAAACAACAAACAAAACCTCGGCCCGAAGCCACCGGCCGCCTCCGGAACAGGCGGCAAGGCCACTGCCACCGCGTCCCCGCCACCCCACCCACCCCTCAGCACCCAAAAACTGCCCTGAGCTCAACACCCACCCTCCTGAGCCAGCCTGAGGTGCCACCAGGCTCCAGCGCTCGGTTATGAGGACACCACCGCAGCAGAGACCAGCCTTGGCGTGTCCCCCTGTCCCCACAGTGGCCAGTGTCCCTCTGTTCCACACATGGCGGGTTGTGTGTTGTCCCTGATGTCTCCTGTACCCCCCCAGGCTAACGGGGGTAACGTGGATGTACAGGAATGGGGCAGGATCAGTGGTGAGACCATGAGGGTGGCACAATGGCAGGACAAGGAGGGATAGATTTAAGGGTGACACAGGGGCACGGGAGGTCCAGGGTGACACAGAGAACAGGAGGGGGATGATACAGGGGGACAGGTCCCATGGGGGTGACACAAGGGCAGGATCCTGGAAGGACTCAGCCAAGGGGTGACAGAGGGTGACGTGAGGACAGGCGCCCTGGGGCCAGCATGGGGACAATAAGGGGACGTGAGCTCCAGGGCACAAGGCTGGGGTGGCATGGGCTGGGACCCCCAGGGGTGACACAGGCAGGATCCCTGGGGAACACAGCGGGGGACCTGGGGCTGACGCAGAGGCCATGGGGTGACATTCAGGGTCCCCAGGCAGAACTAGGGGGACACAGGGCAGGACCAGGGGACATGATGTGACATGTGGCTGGGCCAGGGGGACAGAGCCGGGAGGTGACTCTGAAGTGACACGGGGCACAACCTGGGGGACGGGCGGGGGCGACAAACGTGGGCAGCCCGAGGGGAGCCGGGGACGAGCCGGGGTGACCCGAGGTGACCCCGCGGCGCAGCCCCGGGACCCCCGGAACACCCCGCGGCCGGGGGTGACGTAGTGCGCTCCAGGCCCCGCCCCCGTGACGCGCTCCCGCGGCATGGCCATATAAGGGAAAGAGGCGCACAGGCCACGCCCCCGCTCGCAGGCCCCGCCCAGCCCGCGAAAGTGTGTGGGGGGGCAGCGGGCAGGGAGGGGACGGCGGGGGGACACGGGAGCGGGGGGGACACGGGAGCGGGGGGGACACGGGAGCGGGGGGGACACGGGAGCGGGGGGGACACGGGAGCGGGGGGGACACGGGAGCGGGGGGGACGCTGCACGGAGCATGGGGACCGGGACGAGGGGGGCACCGGCAGTGGGGGTGGGAGGGGAGGAGCAGAAGATGGGACACGGGGAACAGCACGGGGTGGGGGAATGAAGGGAACACGGGGGGCATGCAGGGGACACGGTGTCAGGATGTAGGGACCACGGGGCAGGGATACAGGGGACACGGCGGGGGGGGGGGATGCAGGGGACAGGGTGGGGGGGGGGATGCAGGGGACACGGAGGGGAGGGGCAATGGGTGCCACATAGGAGCCCATGCTGCTCTGACACCTCTTTATTCCCCCTGCATCGTTCTCCTGGCCTGGTGGTCGCGGGGTCCCTAGAGGAGCGTTGCCAGCTCGAAACGATCAGCGCAGCCCCCACGGGGGCTCAGGCGCTGCCGCCGCTGCTGGGCCCCCTCCCTGCGGCGCCGGGCGGCCGCCAGCTCCTGGCGCAGGGCTGTGCCGCGCTCCGCCGCCAACGCCTCCGCTGACACCGAGCTCACCGGGGACGAGCCGCCACCGGGCTCTGCAGGGAAACACACAGCGTCCGGCCCGGCTGCGTCACCCGTGTGCGGGGACGGGGGTGCCAAAGGGCCCTGACCCCCCCTTTTCTCCATGGGAGGGTTTGCCAGCCCCGGCAGGCCGGGGTGCCGCACTCACTCTGCCGCTCCAGGTCGCGCAGGGCGATGGTGGAGACGGGCCGTGCCGGGT
Organism: Columba livia; assembly: GCF_036013475.1. NCBI lineage: Eukaryota > Metazoa > Chordata > Aves > Columbiformes > Columbidae > Columba > Columba livia. The sequence continues at coordinate 1,607,039 of NC_088629.1, read as the reverse complement.
CCCCGCTCCGGTACAGCTGCAGCGCCGCCAGGATGTCGGACTCCAGCGTCAGCTCCGCGTCCCACTCGTAGTTCTCGTCCACCGATGTGTTCCTCCTGCGGGGATGGGGGTCAGGATGGTGCCCGCGGCCCAAGGCGGGGGACGCTGGGGGTGTCCCCAGGGGCAGGGAAGGTGGAGACCCCACAGGGGTGACCCCAGGGGCAGGGAAAGTGGGGACACCAGGGGGTGACCCCAGGGAGCAGCAGCCAAGGTGCCACAGGCGCTGGGAGGCAGCTCCATGCCGGGACACCCCGGGACAGGCTCAGAGCAGCCCTGGCATGATCCAGCTCGTCGCCGGCGTCCTGCCTGCGGCTCACCTCTTCCCGCCAAGCGCCGGATCCATCCTCGCCCTGCCCTCCTCCGCCACCGAGCCGCCGGTGCCCCCCAGGGATGGTGCCAGCGAGGGCGGCCGCAGGAAGGATGCGCTGCCCCGGCCGCTGCTCTGGCTGGTCAAACTGCCCCGCGGCAGCTTCTCCGGGGGAGGCGGCTCCGCGGTGCCGGCCGAGGGCGCGGGCTCAGTCCTGCCGCTGGCGGGCGGCTGCGGGCTGGGGGAGCCGGGCCAGGCGGCCGTGCCGGGCAGCGAGGCCTTGGCAGGACCCACGGGCGGGCTGGGGGGCCGGAGGAACGCGGTGGCCGGCGGGGAGGTGGCGTTGGCACACGTGTCGATGCAGTCTGGGCACAGCGTCCGCCCCGCGCGCTGCGGGGAGCCCCCAGAGCCTGGCGGGGGGCTGGCGGTGGGTTTGGGCTGGGTGATGGTGTCGGGGGGCTCCGCCGGCTCCTCCGGCCAGTCGCCATCGACACACATCTCCTTGAAGAAGGGCAGGCTCAGGTACTGCAGGATCCCGCTCTGCACCGGAGGGCTGGTGGGAGCCGGGGGGGTCCGGGGGGAGCCCTCAAGGGGCAACGAGTCCCACAGGGCGCTGGCGGGGCGCTGGCAGGGCCCGGCGCTGCCGGGGTTGCCGCGCAGCTCCTCCGTGGTGCTGTAAGGCAGAGTCGCGGCGGAGGCCACGGGGCTGATGTCGACGATGCACAACGCGGCAGCTTCGTCCACGGGGCTGCTGCTGCTGCCGTAGCCGAAGTAGCGGCCGCGGCGGTATCTGGTGTCCCGGTGGGGCTGCCCCGCAGACCGGGGGCGCAGCGAGACCCCCTTGTGCCACACGGGCTCCTCCTCGGCGGGCGGCTGGACATAGGGCTGCGGGTCCCGGGGGGTGAACGGCTCCAGCGCCCCACGGCCGCTCTCCTGCGCCTCGGTCTCCACCACGAAGCGCCCGTCGGGGCCGCGGCAGATGCGCTCCAGGGGCACGTGTTCCCCGACGTGGCTCTCGTACACGGCGTAGCGGGAGCCGGCGATGCTCAGCCCCAGGCTGGTGCCGGCTTTCTCGCCCCACAGCAGCGTCCGGCGCAGGCTCCGGTAGGGAGACGGCTGCAGCTTCAGCTTCACGGTGCTGTCTGGGCTACCAGCGCCAGCAGAATTGCTGCAGAGAAGGAGGGAGCGGCTGCAGCACCCGGCCCTCTCCGGGTTGTCTGGTTGCCCCCGTGCCACGACACCGGGTACTGTGACCCTGCACCGCTGCTGCCGGCTGGACAGAGCCGCTTGTGTGCTTTCTGCTCCTTATATCGCACAAAACTCCCTGGAGGGGACACCGTAGGGGATCCCCACCCCACAGCACACCCCGATGGCGGCATCCCACTCCTAACCCCCCCGACTTGTCCCTCTGCCCCCAGCTGGCGGTGAGCGAACGATGGGGAGCGCAGCGGGACAGGGATGGAGCGTGGCATGGCGTGACTTACTGTGGAGGTGAAAGCTTCTTGCTGGGGGAGAAGACGAGTGGTGGATCTGGAAGGTCATGAGAACACAAGGGGATCACACAGCGAGCAACTCAAAAGTGATGATGAGGACACAGCAGCACCCGCTCAGCACTATGACCACCCTAGTGGGTCACCAGCCCCCCTGGCCTGTCCCCTCCCCGGGTGATGGGTCTCGCTGCCCCACACACGGGGCTCCGAGCTCTCCGGGATGCCGGCTCCTACCTTGCCTTCTCTTCTGGATGCGTGCAGCCCGCCGGCGGTTCATGATGCAGGCGGCCATGGTGCTGAAGATGATGGCCACGCTGAGGAAGCAGATCCCACCGATGACCCCGGCCAGCACCGGCTGCGGCAGCAGCTCCGGCAGCTGCGTGCGGGACGGGTACACCTCCATACCTGGGGGCACAGGAGACACCGTCAGAGCGCCGGGATGGTGGGCACGGCCCCCATCATGTCACCGGCGCCACAGGGACAAACAGCGAGGCGAGCGGGTGTCTCACCTGCCGTGGAGACGTTCACCGTGTTGCTGGGATCGCTGATGTAGCTGCCGGCAAAGGCCACCAGGCGGAACTCATAGAAGGCGTCCTGGGGGAGCAAAGGGCCGTGAGCATCCTTGGCACCGTGGCTACAGAACTGACCTGATGTCCAATCTCCGGGCAGCGACAACGCAGACCTGACCCCCTGTGCTGGTTTGACTGAAAATGGGTTAATTTTCCTCATGCAAACTTTAATTTTCCATCGCTCGCATGCTCGTTATTTGGACGTGGTTTGAGAACAAGAGATACCAGCCCAGCACAGTTAATGTGTTTAATTGCTCTGCTCTGAGAGCCAAGGAAACTCTGAGCTCTGCCCACAGGGGTGAGGCAGCGAGGAAGGGGATGGACGGACAGAGCTGGACTGACACCCACATTTATCAATCAGAGTATTCCAGCCAATTAGCATCATGCTAATTATTATTATTAATAGTGAGGCCTTCCGGTTTTGATTCTCTCCCCTATTGGAGTGAGCGAGCGGCTGCGTGGTCACATCGCCAACTTGTGTTAAACCACAACGCCCCCACCCTTGTTCCACCCCCCCAGAGCTTCCCCCCCACGCTGCGATTCCCACCTTGATGAGTCCCGGCACCAGCACCTGTGTCTTGGTGCTGGGGATGGAGCGATCCAGCACCTCCCATCCGCCCTTGTCCTGCCGCAGCTCCAGCGCGTACCCGCTCAGCGCCACCGAGGCCTGGCCGGGGGGCTCCCACCGCAGCAGGACCCCGCGCGCGGTCTCGTTGGCGCTCAGAGCCTGCGGCGGGGACAGGAAGACGCGCATGGTCATGGCCGGTGGCTCTGGAGGCACTGTGGTCACTGGGAGGCCTGAGGAGAAAGGGGACGCCAGTGTGGGGGGACAGCAGGAGCCTCGCGGGTGCTTGAGGGCTCTGGGGGGACAGGGGACTTGGGGAGCCGCCCCTTACCCCTGGGCACGGAGGTAACGATCTGGCTGAAGGGGCCGCTGCCCAGCTTATTCTGGGCCAGGACGCTGAACTGGTAGCTGGTGTCTGGCTGGAGATTCTCCACCAAGAGGTGCTGAGCCCCCACGGGCACCGAGAGCGACACCCACTCGTGGTGGGCGCGGGGCGGGTGCTTCACCCTGAGGGGACGCGGGACCCGTGAGCCCAGAGAAGCAGGCGGGGCAGAGGGGGCTGTGGGGCAGCGGAGGGTCCGTGGGGACTCACAGCGGCGTGTACCAGACGCTGAACCGCTGGAAATAACCGCCGTCGAAGCCGGGCTCCCACGAGATGTTGGCGGCCAGGAGGAGCGGGAGCACGGAGACGTTGGTGACGGCGTGAGGACTGGTGCCTGGGGGGAGCAGAGGGAACACGGGTCAGACCAGGTGGCTGGTTTGACTGAAAACGGGTTAATTTTCCTCATGCAGTTACAAACCTTCCTTTCCCTTCGCTCGTTATTTGGACTTAGTCTGAGAACAAGAGATACCAGCCCAGCACAGTTACTGTGTTTAATTGCTCTGCTCTGAGAGCCAAGGACACTCTGAGCTCTGCCCACAGGGGTGAGGCAGCGAGGAAGGGGATGGACGGACAGAGCTGGACTGACACCCACATTTATCAATCAGAGTATTCCAGCCAATTAGCGACATGCTGATTATTTAAGAGTGGGGCCTTCCAGTTTCTGGTTCTCTCTTCTCTTTGCTCTTTTTGGCGCAGCCGGAGGAGTTTTGGTCGGGACGTTTAGTTGGGCCTTTTGCCATTTTGCAGAGGCCTCTGGGCTTTTCTGCCTCTTTCCCTCTTTTCTCTCTCTGGGATGGGCTGTGGGACCAGGTGCCGTTTCCTGGGACTGGCTGCTCAGCGTGTCCATGAGGAATTGCCTCGAGTATCTTTTATTTCTATTATATATACATATTCACTAGTAGCGTCTTAGTATTTTGTTATTTTATTAGACTGTGTTCATCTCAATCCAGTTTCTCCCTTCCCTTTGGATTCTCTCCCCTACTGGAGTGAGTGAGTGGCTGCGTGGTTGCAATACCAGCTCATGTTAAACCAGGACCTTGGCATTCCCACCCCTGCCAGCACCGGGGCGCCGGTGTCACGCACCCCGACCCCCTTGGGCCGATACCCTTCCCACACGCCAGCGACTCACCCAGCACGTGGACGGTGGTGGCGGCGCTGACGCTGGCCACGCGGTTGGCAGCCGTGCACTCCCAGAGCCCGTGCTGCTCCTTGGCGAGCGGGCGGAGGACGAGGCTGCCGTTCACATCCACCCGGGCGCTGCTCTTCCCCGCGCCGCCCGCCTGCACGGCAACGCACGGACACGCTGACGGCGCCAGACCCCCACGCCCACCCCCCCAGGGCCAGGACGGCTGCTCTGCCGCCCCCCCCATGGGCCTCGGGGAAAACACGACTCGATGTGACCCAGGGGCAGGACTTTGCATTGGTTTCTCAGAAGGCAACACAAGCAAAGTGCCCTGAGCCCCTTCTGCGGGAACCAGGAGAGATGTGACACTGCTGGGGACACAGGGAGTGACACCCCCGCGGCCAAAAGCAGCGTCACCATCCCAGGAGGGCTCGGCGGGTTCCCCGGAGCTGCGGCTCGTACCTGCTGCCAGGTGATGGTGGGGGGGGGATCCCCACGGGCGATGCAGGGGATCACCAGCTCCCGGCCCACCTCCTGGAAGTATTCCTCCTTGGGGCGCAGCGTGAAGGCCGGCGGGTCCTGGAATGGGGGGCACAGGGTGGGATGGAGACATGGGGGACCATGGGGGCACAGGGGATGATGGGGCCCCCCCGGCCTCACCTTGAGCAGGACACGAGTGGGCCGGGACTCGCCGGCGGTGCCGTAGCTGTTGTACGGGGTACAGGTGTACACCCCCAGCACGTCGTCGTTCCCCGTCGCGATGACGATGGAGCCGTCCGGTGTCATGGACCAGCCGGGGAGCTGGGAGAGCCGGACACAGGGTCAGGACAAGGGGTTGGGGAGGGAGGGAACGTGGGTGCGGGTGGTGGCACCTTGTCCAGCTCCAACGGGCGCCCGTCCCTGGTCCAGCTGACGGAGAGCAGCGGCGGGTTGGCGCTGGTGGGGCAGCGGATCACCCCCCGCATCCCCTTGGGCAGGTGGGTCTCGGGGAGCATTGCGGTCACCCGCGCCGGATCTGCGGGAGCAAAGGCTAGCAGGGCCCGCGTGAGGGCGGCAGGTCCCTGTGTCACCCCCTGGGCTGGTCACAGGGTGGCCCAGGCTCACCAGGCACTTACACAGCACCGTGACGAAGGCCGAGGCAGAAGGCGGCTTCCACAGCCCATTGCTGGGGATGCAGGTGTATTTGCCGGCGTCGTCCGGGGTCGTTCGCTGGAGCAAGAGGCTCCCATCCACCAGGACGCGGACGCGAGCCTGGAGGCGGCTGCGAGGGGAGGACGCGGTCAGTGGCGCTGGGACCGTCCCCAGGAGGACAGCACGCACCCAGCCAGCCCCACGCGCTCAGATCCAGGGTCACAATGGCCTCGTCCCCACCGATACCAGCCTGTGGCCACCTCGGTGCCACCCCGTCCCCACCGTACCTGAGGTGGAAGACGTTGCTGCTGCCCTGGAGCCAGGTGTAGGTGAGGTTTCCCGGGTACGCCTCAGCCTGGCACGCCAGAAAGGCATCTTGGGAGACGTTGACGGTGACGTTCTGTGGCGGCACCACGATGACGGGTGGCCCTGCAGTGTGGGGCCGAGGGGACAGTGGGAGCCAGGGCGAGGTGACAGCCCCATCTCCTCCCAAACCCCATCACACCTGCCCAAACCAACCCGTGGGACACGGCTCCGTCTGTGCCCCGTGGGGCGTCCCCGTGGGCGCTCTTACCCTGCACGAGCACGCGGGTGGTGTGGGTGACGGTGCCCTCCTTGCTGGAAGCGTGGCAGGTGTAGGTGCCGGCGCTGGCGCGCTCCACCACGGCGATGCTCAGCGTCCCGTTCCTCACCTGCAAAGCCACTCAGGAATAGCGGCGGTGCCACCGCGGCGGGGATAGGCGCCCGCTCTGCAGCCGAGCGGAGCAGGTAACGGGTGGTTCGCCATCCCCACCTGCACCGTGTCCCCGCTCTGGACAGCCAGGTCGCTCCTCTTCCAGACGACGACGGGCTGGGGGTTGCCCACAGCCGTGCAGGTGAGGCTGAGCGCGTCCCGGTCCCGCACCTCCACGAATGCAGGAGGGGTCTCCAGGAAGGTGGGGGGGGCTGTAAAGACAAGTCCAGACTCTTACGCTAAGGGTTTGGATCCAGTCTCAACCCTCAGAGATCTTGGCTGGTGCTGGGCAGATGACCTGGGTTTGTTAAAAACAAGTTTCTCTTTTAGTGAATTAGCTAAAGCTTCATATGAACTGCATTTTCCTGAAAGCCAGATCCATGTTTGGTAGACACAGCTGTGGGGTGCGAGGGCATTGATAAGGATGGATGCACATCCACGAGAGGGGCAACGAGAAACAGGTGACCAAAACCTGACCAACTGAGTGTAACATCCCATTCATGTGATACTTCATGTAAAAGTGGGAGATCACGAGGATCTCGCCCCGTTTCTTTATGGTGACATTAGCAGAGGACCTTGCGAGTCGTCCCTGTGAACTGAGGCCAGTGACAGACTGAATCCAGCTCCGGTTGGCTGGAGAGTCCAGTCCAGGACTTCAGCTGCCGGCTTGTGAACTGAGGCCAGTGACAGACTGAATCCAGCTCCAGCTGGCTGGAGAGTCCAGTCCAGGACTTCGGCTGCTGGCTTGTGAACTGAGGCCAGTGACGGACTGAATCCAGCTCCGGTTGGCTGCAGAGTCCAGTCCAGGACTTCAGCTGCCGGCTTATGAACTGAGGCCAGTGACGGACTGAATCCAGCTCCGGTTGGCTGGAGAGTCCAGTCCAGGACATCGGCTGCCAGCTCTACAGTTGCCGGGACTTTCAACATTGGTTCTGTATATTTTGTATTATTTCCTCTATTTTACCAGTAGCATTAGTAAATACTTATAATTTTTCCAACTCTCTTCTCTCTGTCCTTTCCCTCCCGATCCCCTGTCTTTAGTGGGAAGGGGGGAGACAGAGGGGCTGAAGGGGGAAGGTGGGGAGAGGGGTTAACAATACACCTGCCACGGTTTTATTGTCACCCTGCCATCAAACCACAACAGCAGAGCAGCGACCAAGGGTGGGATCGAGCGGTACCGTTGACGGTGAGGTGGATCCAGGTGCCGTTCTGGAAGTCGGCGTCGGTGCTGTGCCGGTCGAGGAAGAGCACGCGGCACTCGTACCAGCCCTGGTCCTCGGCGCGCAGGAGGTCGATGCGCAGCGAGGCGCCTTCCTCGATCCGCACGCGACCTGCGCGCCAACACGCGGCCGTCACCACCGGCTCGGGCCCCCACGGCTTCCCCGACTGCCCCACTTGGCCTTGGCCCACGCTCTGGCTTCTCCGGCACCACGGGGAACAAGGCGTGCGGTGGAAGTTTCACACCAACACCCAGCGCTGCGGCACCGGGAGAGGCTGCGGCGCTGGGCTCTGTCACCTGTCCCCACGGAGGGCCAGGGACCCCCAGCTAGGTGGGTCTGCACACCCCGAGCATCACTCCAGCTGGTCCCACGGCCCCTCTGCAAATCCCCCCCGCACCCTCAGCCTGGTGTCAGGGACCCTTCCCCCGCAGCCTCGGCCGCCCTGGCCCCCGGGACCCCCCCCCGGTAGCCTCACCCTCAGGAGCCCTGTTAAGCCCCGGGCACCCCCGCACTGTCCCCTGTCCCCACAGCGCGGGGAGGACGAGCTGAACCCCTCGCCCGCCTCGCAGGGCCGAGCACGACGGACCCACCAAGGGGCACGGCCGCGGTGGGGGGCTCTGCCGGAGCAGGGGACCCTCACCCCGCCAGCAGCAGCCCCGCGCCCCACGGCCTCTTTGATGAGGAGGAGGATAAGGGCACAAAGCGGCAGCGAGCGCAGCCCGTTAATCCCCTGGGCTATTATCAGAGCCATAATCGGCTCAGGCGTGCAGCGCGCAATTGGCTCAGCCCCGGCCGGGGGGCGCAGCCAGCAGCACCCACTGCCCCGGCACCCACTGTCCCGGCACCCACGGGCTGTGTGCCCCCCACCCGCTGCAGGAACCCACCGTCCAGAGAGCTGCTCCGCACTGGGGATATGGGTTTAGCCCCACACGTGCCATTGCCGGGGCGGCCTTGCTCCCGGCACACCGCCGGCAGCACCGCGTGCAGCTTCTGGCACCACGACGCTCCTGTCGACACCCCAGAGCTCCCCGCGGCCTGAAGCGTTGCCAATGAAGCAAGTTTTGCCGAACCCTGCTCTGGCGCTGGTGTCGCGGGCTGTCCCCACGCACCGCGGTGGGGCCGGGACGGCTGGTTCGGGCACAGGCTGCGCGGTTTGGGGACACACGGCCCCGTGTGAACCCACTGCACAACCACGGGCAAATCCTTCCTGATAGTGCCCATAGATCCCTGCAGCCCCCTGATGCATCTCCCACCCCTCCTGCCTCTAACCCAGCCCCATGGCGCATCCTCCTGCCTCTAACCCAGCCCCACGGTGGTCCCGTGGACAGACGGACGTGTCTCGGTGCCCCCGGCAGCATCGCCAACTCGGAGCACAAAGCAACACCCCAAGCAAACCTTGAACGCGAGATGGGTGGCAGAAGCAGCGAGAGGGGTGGGAGCAATGGCAAAGACCCCCGGGACAAGGGGCCTCCCCCCATCACCCCAGAGGCGGCTCCCACGCCGAGCCCTGGGAATGGGGGCAGCTCCGAAAAGCCCCATCCCCGCCGGCAGCTGCCAGCTCGCAGCCCCAGGAGCAGCAGGCTCCCGAACAAAGGTCCCTTTGGAAGGGATCAGAGCGCTCTGGGGACGCCCCCAGCCTCCCCCTAATCCCCCGTGCGGCCCCAGCCCCCTCCTCCTCCTCCTGATAACAAAACCGTCGCTGCCCTCCGCACCAGCATCCCTGGTAACCGGCATTCAGAGGGACACAAAGGGGCTGCAGCCCCAGCCACGCTTGCTGCTGGGGACCTGGTGCCACCAGCCCCGCGCCGGGCCGGCCGGCAGCAGGGGACAGCGGCCCATGACACCGCGGGATGGTGGCACAGGGGGAGAGCTGACCCTGCTCCCCCAAGGGCTCTAAAGCAGCCCAGCCCATCACTGGGATGCCCCGAATTGCCACATGGGTGACAACAGGGGCTCCCCAAACTCCTCCAGGTGGCACTTGGGAAGGGCTGAGAGGAGGGTCTGATCTGTCCCGCAGCCCCTGCCCGTCCTTCTGTCCTTCCACAGAAGCGAAAACAAGGCGCCCCGCTGCCATGGTGACGGCCGCCAGCCCCCCTGCCCACCCACCTCGTCCTCATTACAACCACAGCCCCCTTCCCCCAGCGCTGATCCCCGGAGCAGCCCCCCCGGCCACGCCGGCAGCAGGGACAAGGGGGGCTGTGGGGAGCGGGCAGGAGCCTGCCAGGCCCTTCCTGGGTAACCGGAGCCCCTGCAGCCGAGGGGGCCCCGCGGTGCCGGCTCAGGTAACAGGAGCCCAGGCTGAACCTCCTGGGAAAGCAGGTGCCTTCTTGGCACCGTCACCGGCGGGTTTGTTGTCACCACTGGTCCCACGGGGCCAGCTCAGGGCTGGCTGCAGTGCAAAGGTGTCCTCAGGTGCGGAGAGCCCCAGGTGCGCCCCAAAATCAGCCGCCTCCTGAGCAGCCCAAGAGGCATCGCCGCTCTGCCCACAGCCAGTGTGGGGCTCGGCTCAAACCTCAGCCTGACGCGTATTTTTTAGGCAAGGGCTGGTTTCGGCAGGGAGGTTGGGCTCCTGACCTATGCACAATCCGGTGCTCCAGCCCTCCGCATACCATGGGAGGATTTTGGTGCGTCGCTGCCGTGGGCAGTTGGGGCCAGACTCAGCCCAAAACACCGGCCAGGTACCAGCCCTTCCCCTCCTCCCCGTCCCCATCCTCCAGGGACACTCCCGTCGTCCTCACCCCCGTGCTCGCAGGGATCCCTCAAGTTCCGCCACTGCTTTGCTTTAAATACCCCGTAAAGAGAACACCGGTGGGTTGCACTGGATGATCTCCAGAGGTCCCTTCCAACCCAAACCACCCTGTGACTCTGTGATCTCTCTCCCACGCCACAGCCCTTCCCTCCAAACCCCAGCACCAACAATCAGCAGCTTCACCAAAATTCCCTCCCCGGGCTCAGTCCTCAAGCAACCCGCACGGGCTGAGGCGCCGGCGTGGCAGCGCCTGGGTACCCGCGGCCTCTGGCACGGGGCATCCCGGTGTCACCGGCCCCAGCAGCAGGCAGGACCACGACCAGGTCCCCCGTCCCGAGTGGGTGCTGCTGGGATTGTCCACAGTGACGGCTGATGCGCCAGGAGCTCCAGCCCCGCGGGGATCCCTCCCGATGGGCTGGGGGCTGCATTGCCCCCCAGGCTGGGTATCCATGACCTTTCTGCCTCCCGCTCCGGCCATCCCTGGCGCTGCTGCACAAGGAGGGGACTCTGGCCGTGAGGACATCCCCAACCCCACCATGTCCCCTTCTGCTGTCCAGGAGTGTAGGGAGAGCCCAGCACCTCCCCACGGCCCCGGGAGCATGATTAATGTGGGCTGACAGCAGCAGCCCTCGGCTGGGGCCCAGACAAGGAGAGAGGGGACATGGGACACCGGAGCCAGCCCGAGGGTCCCTCAGGATAACCGCCCACCGGGACTCACCAATGTACTCCGGGTCCACCCGCGGCGAGTAGAGCCCGAACTTGATGAAGATGGGGAGGACGAAGCCGAATCGGACCCACTCGATCACGTAGAGCGGGGGACGGGCCTCGTGGGCGTCCAGGAGGTCGCAGCCCAGCACCGTGCTCTGCCCGACCCGCCCCACCACGGCCCGGGCCGGGCTCTGGCCGCTGCCTGCGGGGACCGAGCGGGAGGGCTGAGCTCCGCCCGCGGGCCGGGACCTGCCCGAGTCCCCAGCCCGCGGACCCCTCCCCGCCGGCGGCAACACGTGCGCTGTTCCCGCCGCCACCCGCGTCCCGGGAACCCCGCACCGGTTCCGCCAGCAGCGCAGCCGCTCTCCCCCGACCGCGGGCTCCCGCTCGCCCCCGGGCTCCCGCTCCTTACCCTCAACGCCGGCAAGCAGGCTGAGGACGGCGGCGCGCAGCCACCACCGCATAGCCCAGCTCCCCCTCCGGCGGCTCCCGCGGCGGGACGGGGCGAGGGAACGGCGGGGGGTCACCGGGAGCGGTATCCCCGGGGACCGGCGCCTCAGGGCGGGCTCCGCCGGGCTGCCCACGGCGCAGCGGCCCCGGGCGGGGGGCGCTGGCGGCTCCGCGTCCCGCCGCCGCTCCTCATGCCCGGCCCGCTCCGCTCCGCCCCCGCGCTCCGGCCGCCGCCGCCACAAACAAACCCGCGGCGCAGGGAGGGGCCGCCAAGGCCACGCCCCCCGCCGCCTGTTGCCACGGCAACAGCCAATCGGGAGCCCGGCGCCGGGCGCTCGCGAAGCGGCCAATGGCAGAGCGGGGCAGCGGGAAGCGCGGGGGCTGCTGGGAGTTGTAGTTTGGCGGGAGCGGAGGGAAGCGCGGGCGGGACACGGGAATCACGCCAATTAATTAAATTAAACAGCATTCCCTGAAAATAAAGCAAACAGTGGGACATGGGGGTGTGAGACACCCCTGGGACACGGGAATCACGACAATTAAACAGCATTCCCTGAAAATAAAACAAACAGTGGGACACGGGGGTGTGAGACACCCCTGGGACACGGGAATCACGACAATTAAATTAAACAGTATTCCCTGCAAATAAAACAAACCGTTCCAGAGCAAACAGGAGGCCTTGGTACTTATTTTTAAAATGACTGTTTGCTGCTGCCCTTATCTACAGTCACGCTGAATAAAGCTATAGCTAAATGGAAAGTTGAGTGCATTCATGACACCGCTGTGCGTGGCGGGGGCATCGGCAACGCACGGCACCCACGCTGTCCCTCCAGTGTCCCTTCCCCGCCATACCGCACCGTACCCGGCACACCACGGGAGGCGTGGGGCACCCCCGTGACCGCTCCCCACCCATCCTTCCCATCCCGGCCATCACCCCTCTAATCCCATCCTAAATGCGTCCCTGGCACAGGGATGGCCACCGGTGCGGTGTCCCCATCCCGCCAGGCTGAGCCGGAGCTGGGCTGCCCGCCAGACCGGGGGTTCCGGGAGGTCTCCCGGGGTAGGGGACGTTCCCCCGTGTGCTGTCACCGCGGTGGCATCGAGGGCCAAGCGCGGCCATGGGCTGCACCGCGCCGGGGCCCGTTCCGCGGCACCACCACGGAGCTGAGCACCGTGCTGGCGATGCTGGGGCACAGCCCCCCGCTCTGACCCCCTTCCCTGCGCCAGGGGGGTCCACAGTCCCCCCCATCGCCCCGGCCTGGCCCGGCCCCCTGAGCCTGGGAGACTATTAAGGACAGAGCTAAAGTAAGAGGAGTTAAAGTAAATAATTCTGCGGTTAAGCTGCTTTCCTGCATCTCACGGGCCCATGTGAGTCCGGCGGCTCCCACGGGCTTAGGCGCTGTGGCTGGACAGCGCTGTCCCCATCATCCCCGTCCCCCGGCGTGGGGCTGGGACCCCCAGATAAGGGGTTCAGGCAGAATCGAGCACCCTGGATGGTCCCATGTCCTGGTGCGGTGTCACAGCCCCATGCAAGGGACACGGGTGTTTCCTGAAGGGCCGCGGGGCACAGAGCAGCGCCACCGGCTTTCTACCCTGATTATTGGGGTGCTCCGCACCCTGTGGTGAAGACCCCATGCCCAGGTCACTGCACCCCATGGTGAAGACCCATCCGGTCATCTCTGTCCCCACCATTCCCATTCCAAGTCCTGAGGGAGGATGCGAGTCCAGGCAAGGGGGACACTGGGGTGTCACAGCCGCCCTGGTGTCACAGCTCTGAGCGCTGCCCGGTGCCACCACCCCGGTGCTTCGCTCCTGAAGGAAGACAACAAGATTTTGGGGTTTCAGAGCGATGTTTGGGGTGTTAGAGGTGACGGCCCCGCCAGCCCGCGGCGCAGACACGGCGCTCGCCCCCACGAGCGCCAGGCGCTCCCAGCCATGTGCCGCGTGCCCGGCAACGGGGACGGTGACACTTGTTGCACTTTGGATTTAAATGCCACCAAGGTTAGGAGAGGCTGAGAAGAGATTTTCAGGATTGCACTTTTGGACAGAGATGCCTAAATTCGGTCTAAGCTTCAGTTTAAGCATCAACGGCCCGGGACGGCCCCTGTGCGCTGACCTGGCCGCCGTCCTGCGCGCCGTGTCACCGCGGTGGCGGGTGACCAGCCCGGGCCAGCCGGCCAGGGCCCCAAGCGGAGCCGCTTGTCCTCCCCAAGGGCCGAGACCACAGTTACAAACCTTCCTTTCCCATCGCTCGTTATTTGGACTTAGTCTGAGAACAAGAGATACCAGCCCAGCACAGTTAATGTGTTTAATTGCTCTGCTCTGAGAGCCAAGGACACTCTGAGCTCTGCCCACAGGGGTGAGGCAGCGAGGAAGGGGATGGACGGACAGAGCTGGACTGACACCCACATTTATCAATCAGAGTATTCTGGCTCATTAGCATCATGCTAATTATTTAAGAGTGGGGCCTTCCAGTTTCTGGTTCTCTCTTGTCTTTGCTCTTTTTGGCGCAGCCGGGGGAGTTTTGGTCGGGACGTTTAGTTGGGCCTTTTGCCATTTTGCAGAGGCCTCTGGGCTTTTCTGCCTCTTTCCCTCTTTTCTCTCTCTGGGATGGGCTGTGGGACCAGGTGCCGTTTCCTGGGACTGGCTGCTCAGCGTGTCCATGAGGAATTGCCTTTACTCTCCTTTATTCCTATTTTATACATCTATTTACCAGTAGCGTCTTAGTATTTTGTTATTTTATTGCACTGTGTTTATCTCAATCCAATTTCTCCCTTCCCTTTGGATTCTCTCCCCTATTGGAGTGAGTGAGCGGCTGCGTGGCTGCATCGCCAGCTCGGGTTAAACCACGACAGCCGCCCACCGGTTACACACGGACAGTCCTGGAGAAAAGCCACAGGAGAGTTGTTTAATGTGGAGGGGACGGACAGCAGCACCTGGGGCTTGGAACGCCTCCCCCAGCATCCCATGGCGACCGTCTCCGTTGAAGCGCTGGCCACGCTCACGCCTCCTCGCCGTCCTCTCCATTGCTGTAGAGGGGCAAATCGCACCAGTGAGCAGGGATTTTTGCCCTATTCCATGTGCCCACCATTAGGTAGAATGCCCGGGCTTGGAAAATGGTTAATAAAATATGCTTTGCCCCGTCTGGGCCTATTCCATCGGCAAGATGATCGTTTCCTACATTGGGATGCACAGCCACCCTCCCGGCACGAGACAGGGCTGGGCTGCACCCACCTGCAGAACCGGATCACGGCCTCCTCCTGCTCCCGCGTCTCGATGGAGCCGGGACGCAGCCGCCGGATCTCCCGGATGGCATCAGCGCCGCTCATGTTCTGCGCCTTCGCCAGGTAGCAGGCCAGCATGGTGCCAGTGCGGCCGTGCCCCAGCATGCAGTGCACAGCCACGGCCTGGCCAGCGGCACCGTCAGAGGCACCGAGGGATGCGGTTGTCCCCACCGCAGCCCCCATGGCCCCCAGCATTGCCCCTCATGGAATGTGAGGGGTTGAGGGGCCCTGGAAAGCTCATCCAGTGCAATCCCCCCGGAGCAGGAACACCCAGATGAGGTTACACAGGAAGGTGTCCAGGCGGGTTGGAATGTCTGCACAGAAGGAGACTCCACAACCCCCTGGGCAGCCTGGGCCAGGCTCTGCCACCCTCACCCCAACAAGTTGCTTCTCATCTTCCAGCGGAACCTCCTGTGTTGCACTTTGCACCCATTGCCCCTTGTCCTGTCCCTGGTTGTCACCAGAAGAGCCTGGCTCCATCCTCCTGACACTGCCCCTTTCCATCTTGATCCCCAGCAATAAGTCCCCCCTCAGGCTCCTCTTGTCCAGCTCCAGAGCCCCAGCTCCCTCAGCCTTTCCTCACACGGGAGATGCTCCACTCCCTCCAGCATCTTGGTGGCTGCGCTGGACTCTCTCCAGCAGTTCCCTGTCCTGCTGGAGCTGAGGGGCCACAGCTGGACACAAGATTCCAGGTGTGGTCTCCCCAGGGCAGAGCAGAGGGGCAGGAGAACCTCTCTGACCTACTGACCACCCCCTTCTAACCCACCCCAGGTACCATTGGCTTCCTGGCCACAAGGGCCAGTGCTGGCTCAGCCCACAGCACCCGCTGTTCCCAGCTGGTCTCCCATCCAAGTACTGACCAAGCCCGACCCTGCTTAGCTTCCCAGATCAGACCAGATGGGGCGTTCTCAGGGTGCTATGGCTGTA
Organism: Columba livia; assembly: GCF_036013475.1. Classification (NCBI taxonomy): domain Eukaryota; kingdom Metazoa; phylum Chordata; class Aves; order Columbiformes; family Columbidae; genus Columba; species Columba livia. The sequence goes on along the minus strand of NC_088629.1, from coordinate 1,591,365 downwards.
TAGATTACCTTATGTATATATATAATGTTCCCCAAGTACATCCTGATATTATCTGAACTAAACCCCTTTATTCAAAGGCAGAGCAGAGGGGCAGGAGAACCTCTCTGACCTACTGACCACCCCCTTCTAACCCACCCCATGTACCATTGTCCCCCAGGACCCCCAGGTCCCTTTTCACCGCTCTCCAACAGCTCATTCCCCAACTTACACTGGAACCTGGTGTCACACCCGCTGCCCCCCTTGGCGTTACCAAGAGCGGTAACCCAGCTGCCCCCGTCCCCGCGGTGTCCCCGCCGTACCTCGCCCTGCCCGTTCGCCTCCTCCACCAGCCGCAGGAAGCTCCGGATCTGTCCGGGCGTCGGGGGCGTGAAGTCGGGCACACGCAGCCGGTGCAGCCGGATGGCGGGACAGCAGCCGTGGTGCGGGGGCGGCCGCTCCGACAGCGACACCAGGTGCCGCACGCCCTGGCCCAGCAGGAACCGGTAGTGCCCGGGCTCCCGGGGCATGGCCAGCCCCGCCAGCCGCCCCTCCGACACCCACGAGAAGTTGGGGGGCTCAGTCGCTCCCATCGCCTGGTGGGCACCGGGATGGGGTCGCTCGGGGGACCCTGGGGAGATCACGGCCGGCCCCCCCAGCACCGCCCCGGTCGCAAGGTCTGGCCCCCGGGGATCCCCCGCCCCGCCCCGGGCCCGCTCCCCGCGGCCTCCCCGCCTGAGCCGCCAGCCGGCCCGACCCGCCCCGCCGTACCGAGGAGGCCGCGGGCGGCGGAGCGGAGCCCGGGGAGCGTGTGCGGAGAGCGGCGGCGCGGGCGGGCACGGAGCGGGCGGCAGCGCCGGGGCCGCACCGGCCGCCGGGACACGGGGCGGCGCCCCCGGGCAGCGGGAGCCCGGCCTCGAGTTCCGGCTGCCACCGGGCCCGAGTTTCGGTTCCACCCGGGCCCGAGTTCCGGCCGCCCCCGAGATTCGGTTCCCCCGGTCCCGAGTTCTGTTCCCGGGGCCCCAAGTTCGGTTCCCCCGGCCCGGAGTTCGGTTCCCCCGGCCCCAAGTTCGGTTCCCCCGGCTCCGAGTTCGGATCCCCCGGCCCCGAGTTCGGTTCCCCCGGCCCCGAGTTCGGTTCCCCCTGGCCCCGAGTTCTGTTCCCGGGGCCCCGAGTTCGGTTCCCCCGGCTCCAAGTTTCGTTTCCCCGACCCCGAGTTTCGGTTCCCCCGGCCCTGAGTTCGGTTCCCCCCGGTCCCTTCGTGTGCGGGAACCCGGCCCTTTCCCCCTCCAGGAGTGGGACCCCCCCCAGCCCCTTCCTCATTCCTCCTCTGGCACTAACGAGTTTTCTGATGAATTACAGGAGCTCTGTCAAGGACCGTTTGCTGCTTTTCAAACCCGTTTGTTCCCTGATGTGGTGCTGGGCAGATTTGGGGGTTACACAGCAGGAAAGGGGGGGTCACAGCCATGGCGGCTGCGGCTTGTCCGCGATGGCGCCAGGTTCCCCATCGTGCTGGGAGTTTCTCCAGCTGAGGAGGGGGCTGTTGTGCGTGGCCTCCATCACCTCCGTGCCGGAGATCCCGGTGTCCCCCTGCTGTGGTTTAACCCGAGCTGGTAATTAAACCACGCAGCCGCTCACTCACTCCAATAGGGGAGAGAATCCAAAGGGAAGAGAGAAACTGGGATTGAGATAAACACGGTTTAATAAAATAACAAAATACTAAGACACTACTAGTAAATATGTATATATAATAGAAATAAAAGGTAGTCAAGGCAATTCCTCATGGACACGCTGAGCAGCCAGTCCCAGGAAACGGCACCTGGTCCCACAGCCCATCCCAGAGAGAGAAAAGAGGGAAAGAGGCAGAAAAGCCCAGAGGCCTCTGCAAAATGGCAAAAGGCCCAACTAAACGTCCCGACCAAAACTCCCCCGGCTGCGCCAAAAAGAGCAAAGACAAGAGAGAACCAGAAACCAGAAGGCCCCACTCTTAAATAATCAGCATGATGCTAATTGGCTGGAATACTCTGATTGATAAATGTGGGTGTCAGTCCAGCTCTGTCCGTCCATCCCCTTCCTCGCTGCCTCACCCCTGTGGGCAGAGCTCAGAGTGTCCTTGGCTCTCAGAGCAGAGCAATTAAACACATTAACTGTGCTGGGCTGGTATCTCTTGTTCTCAGACTAAGTGCAAATAACGAGCGATGGGAAAGGAAGGTTTGTAACTGCATGAGGAGAATTAACCCGTTTTCAGCCAAACCAGCACATTCACACTCACACGGATGAGATTTCCCCCTCAAAGTGCTGCTGGGCGCTGACACTGCCCCTGCTCCCACTGCTTCCCATTGAGCCAAAACCTCCCGATGTGGTGACCGGAGCTCCTTTTGGTGGATTATAGAGGCAAAGGGGTGACGGGGAGGGGACACCAGGGGCTGAGGCCGCCCCAGCCCCGCGCCCGGCCGGCTTTCACGGCCCCAGCGCCTCCCGCAGCCGCGGCTTCACCACCACGTCGCCCTTCACCTCGTAGCTCAGGCTCTTCCAGGCCAGCACGGCGGGCGGCAGGCGCAGGGACAGGTAAGCTGCCCGCATCTTGTCCGGGGACAGCCCCGTATCCCACAGGTAGACATCAGCCAGCTCGCCCGAGAACGAGTTATAGACGTCGAAGCCGCCCCCGAAGGCGTCCTGCTCCTGCCCCAGCAGGATGGCCGCCTCGGCCCCCACCGCGTATCCCCTCTGCAGCCCCTTGCGTGGCCAGGGCTTCCCGTTGAGCCAAAACTCGGCGATGCCGGTGGCCGATTCCCAGCCGGCGCACACGTGCTCCCAGTCCCCGCGGCCCTCGGGGACGCGGAAGGTGACGAACTTGCCCCCCACGTAGAAGCGGTACTCGCCGGGCTTGGGCTTGAAGAGCAGGATCTCGTTGTCCTGCGCCTTGGTGGCGTAGGAGAAGAGGCTGTGCGGCCGCGTCAGCTCGGTGTAGGACCGCAGGCACACCGTGAAGTTGTGCAGCGGCTGCTCCAGCCCGGCCCTCAGCACCACGTAGGCATCGCTGGGGTCCTTCCGGAACACAAACACCTTTCGGTACAGGTCTGGGGGCGAGAAAGGGGACGCAATGGGATGCTGGGGGGTCCTGGAGACCCCTCTGAGCCTTCCCTGTTCTGGGTGACCCGCTGATGTCCCCTCTGCTGAGCACAGCATCCCCCAGACTCCAAGAGCTGCTGCTGTGTCCCCCCACCCTGCGCTGGCTCCTGTCCCCCTGTGTCACCCGTACCTTCCTGCGCCACGATCCCCGAGAGCCCGGCCAGGACGGTGACCCAGAGCTGCAGCCGGCCCATGGTCCTGGGTGCCGCGGTCGGTGCCGGGAGAGGAGCCACCTCGGTGCGGGCTGCCCGCTGTGTTTATGAACCGGAGGACGGGATCGCAGCCACGTCCCCCCAGCCCCGTCCCCCCCGGTCCTGGCACGGCAGCGATTTCACGCTGTCACGCGGCCGGGTCACCCGCCCGCACGGGGCTCCCTTGGAGCTGTGCCCCCCGCCTCGTGGCTTCACCTCCATCCTCTGCTCCAAACCCCGCGGGAGCGACTCTGATCACAACCGGTCCAAGAAGCACAGGGGAAGCTGCCCCGGCGCCCTCACCCCGATTCCGGGCACGTCCCCGCGCTCTGCTCCCTCCATCATGGGCAAACGGAGCCGGAGCTGCGGGCACCAGGTGGCAGAAGAAACCGCAGCGAAGCGGAGCAGCCTGCGAGGGTGTCCGTGCTCTGGGCGTCTTCTGAGGGCGTCCGTGTGTCCTGCAAGCGCACGGGGCCGTTGTGCAGAGCTGCTGGGGAAGGGGGTGGATTTTGGCTCTGCAACGGTGGTGCTGGGCGGGGGGTCAGGGCCCTCGCGTGGGTACACTGAGAGGGACACGGTGACAGCGGGATGCTCTCTGCTCCCCATTTTGGGGACAATGTGGGCTTGTTCCCCACTGAGTCAGCCCCCCAGTTCCCCAGGGATGAGCCCCCAGGTCCCGCGGGCTTTGGCTCAACCGGGGCAGCTCCTCGTGCGCTCCACGCCATCCCCACGGGCCGGCAGGTCACGGCCGCACACTCGCTCCCCTCCGCTGTCCCCCCCGTGCACACCCGTGTCACATCCCGTGTGCCTTGTGACCGCACGCGGCCGTCCCTCGTGGGCGCGGAGGAGCGCAGCTCGGACGCCCCCGGCGCCGGATCTGGATCACCTCGCTTCCCAGCAATACGCTGCGGAGCTTCGTGATGAGCTTTTCCTGCTCATTTGGAGGCACGAGGAACACGCGCCCCCCGCTTCCCGTCCCCCCGGCCCGGGGGAGCGCGGCCGGAGGTGCTGGATGTCACCCCCGTGCCCCCCGGTTCCCGCCGTTAACCGCGCTTGGCGAGCGGCTCTCCCAGCCGTTTATATTGTGTTTAATTCATGCTGGATGATCTGGATGTGACGCTTATCTCGGCTTCTCAGGAGGGAGTGGAAAATCCCCTTGCTTCCCATCATCACCACTGTCTGCCTCTGGAATCCCTATAGAGCCGGGGGGCCCTGCGGGAACGTGGGGCTGACACCCCCCCGGGGGCTCAGGGGATGCTTGAGGCACCCAGGGCCAAATCGTTGGGCAAATCGGGGTGTTTGGCCCCAAATATCAGAGCTGGGATGCTGAGGAATGGGATGCAGAGAAGCGCCAAGCCTGGGAGCGGCATCGCCATCCCGTGGGAGCGGGGCTGGTGGGGACACTGAGGGGACCAGGAGCTGGTGTGGGGACCTCGGGAGCTCAGCAGCTGGCGCCGGCGCCATCCCCGCGGCGGCAGAGCCGGGCGGCGAGCAGCGCCGCGGGCCCCAGGCAGCAGTGCAGCACCCCCAGCCCCTCGCTCAGCCCCAGCGCGTAGTCGAAGCGCTCGAAGGTGCCGCAGGTGGGCTGCAGCACGTGGGCGCGCAGCAGGAAATCCACGGCCAGCCCCACGCCGTACGGCACCCAGAGCCCGAAGAACAGCCCCCCGGCGCCGGCGCCCGCCCGCAGCCGCGGCACGGCCAGCGCGGCCACCAGCAGCGCTGCCGGCAGCAGCAGGAAGAGCCCGATGCAGAGCCCGAGGTAAAGCAGGTAGAGCGGCGAGAGGACGTCCACGCTCCGGCGGACGCAGCTCATCCCCGGAGCCGCCGCCGTGCCGCTGGTGAGAGCCGCCGGCGCCGCCAGCACCAGCGCCCCAGCCCACGCGGCCACGGCCAAGCGGCGGCTGCGGGGGTCCCAGCGGCACCAGGCGCTGCCGCAGCAGCACCCGCTGCCCAGCAGCAGCCCCTGCGCGAAGAGGCTCCAGTGCCACAGCAGGTGGGTGACCCTGCACAGCCCCCCGCCCAGCCGCCAGCCCTGCCCGGCGCCCACCGCCACCGCCGGCAGCACCGCGGCGAACAGGCCCATGGCCACGGCCAGCTGGGCCACCAGCGCGCGGCTGCGGGGCCAGCACCAGCCCTGGGGCCGCTTGGCCAGTGTCACCAGCAGCGCGCCGGTGCCCACGGCGGCCGCGGCGCAGGTGACGGCCAGGAACGGGGGGGCCACGCGCTGGAAAACGGGGCAGTACTGGTTGTGGCAGGGCGCGGCGTCGTAGTCCAGGAAGGTCACGTTGTTGTCATCGTAGGACAAGTTGCCCATGATGTCCAGCAGGTCCAGGGAGTTGTCACTCTCCAGGACACCGGGGCTCTGCGAACGAAACCGCGCGGTGTCACGCAGGGACGTCCCCGTGTCCCACGGCATCACTTGAAGTGTCCCCTGCAATGAGCCGCCGCTCCCCACCGCGCTGGCACCAATGGATTCGCACACAACCCCGGTGCGGGTCGAGCGAGCGGTTTATCAGGGAGGGACACGCCGCGGAGAGGGGACGACGCCTGCGGGTGACACCTCGAGCGCCGCGGGACTGTCCCACCACGCATGGAAACCCCAATTTCCTTCCAGCCTTTCAAAGCGGGGGCGCAAACCCCGCGGTGGGCGAGCGCGAACCCCACCGAGCGCTCCACACGCGGCCCCGTGTCCGGCAGCGTGGGAAATCACCGGGGAGACGGAGCGGGGAGAGACACTCACCACCAGGATGCAGTTGCCCATGATGCGTCCCCTGGTCTGCCGCTGCTCCTCTGGTTTTGGGGTCTCCGATGGGTGCTGTGCGCCACGGCGGGTGCACGTTGGGGGTGCACGTTGGGGGTGTACCTTGGGGGTGCTCACACGGGGCGCACACACGGGGCGCACGCTCTCCAAAAGGCCCCGTGCACGGCTGCGCTATGGAGATAAGAGCCGCCTGCTCAACCCCCTTTGCCAGGGCCCGAAGGAAACGGCGGCGCCGGCGCTGCCGGGAATGCGGCTGAGCCACCACGGCGAGCCCGCGATTTCTCGAGCAGGAAACAATCACTTCTTGGCAGAACACCTTAAATTAATTAGGAACTGTGTTTACGGGCGCCCCGGCCGTGCGGACGCTCCAGTTGCTGGCTCCGGCTCAGGCGTGCGCGGTGTCATCCGTGGGGCGCGGGATGGACCGTGTGGGCACAGGGTGGCCCAGGGGACCCTCCTGGTGCTTTCCGGGTCCTGTATGGCAAGGGAATCCCCAGATTTCCCATGGGACGTCCCGTGGGGAGAGCAGATGCTGTGGGGTCACCATGGGCTGATAATTTGGGGGGAGCTGGGGGTCGTGGGCTGGGTGTCTGCAGTGGGGTCTGGGGGACTTAAATGGGGAGATTTGGGGCTGAAAGGTAATGTGGGGGTTCTGGGGCCATGGGGCTGATGGCCGCTGTGTTTTGGGGGGCCAGGGGGGCTGGAGTTGATGTTTTTGGGGGGGCTGCTGTGTCCCCATGCGCCACGTCCGTCCCCTCCCCAAGCAGAAGCAGAGACACTCAGGCAGGTAACGTGTGTAATCCAGATATATTTATAGGATTATTTTCCAAGATTAGCACAGGATATTAGAAAGGTTATAAAGTCACATCAAACGTTCGTCGTCTCCCTTTGTATGTACACACAAGAACACAGCACAACACCACAGACCGTCCTCTGCCCTGCCCCGCTGCCCCACGGCGTCTCCAGAGCTCCCCACAAATATGGCTTTCGTGTCTATTGAGAGTTCAGTGCCACGGCCGGCGAGCGGGAGGAAACGGGCCTGGCCATAAACAGGGCCCCGAATCCCCCTCGGCCCCCAAAGTGCCGTCCTGGCCGCGTCGCGGCTCCCCAGGCCCAGCGCCGGTGGCCGCGGTGGCCGGGGGTGCCCTGGGCCCGGTTTGCTGGGTGCCAGCGGCGCAGGACGCGAGCCTGGCGTCCCCTCTTGGCTGTGGCACCGTGGCCACGTCACCCCATCAAGGTGCAGCTTCTCACCCCTTCACGCCACCTCTTGTACCTACAACCGGCCCTGTGCGCTGCGTCACCGCGCCGAGGCACAACGGGGCGTCCCCATCACGCCATCTGGGTGCCCCGGCTCCGTGGCTGCGTGTTCCTCTTGGCGCCCACGGCGTGTTCACCGCATTGCTCCCAACACCCGCCGTACCCCCAAAACCTATTTGTCTGTGCCCCCCAAAGCGGCTTCTCCATCAAAACACCCTCCGCCGGCAGCACCGGGGGTGTCACCGTCACCAACGTGCCCGTCGCATCTCCCTGTGCAACCTCAGCTCCCACCTCCCCGTCCCTGGGGATCAATCCCCCCCTTCCCTCCCAGAGCCCCGAGTCGGGGTTTGCTTTGTGTCCATCTACAGCGCGTAGATTTACAATGAGGTTAAACCGTGCTTGAAAAACACGTCCTTGCGTTTTTTATTTGAAGGAATTACGTCTGTTCGATAGCGGGTGTTAAAGATCGTCAGGTAGCGCGTCCACACGCGCTCGGTGCGCGGGTAACAGCATCGCCAACCGCAGCGTTACCTCCGGCAGCGAGGGCCGCGTCCCTTGAGACGAGCTCGGAGCATCCTCCTCCTCCAAAGAGATGGGAAGGAACGACATGGAGAAAACCACAGGTTTCCTTTGCCCGGTAGGACGGAGGTTTCGTGCCCTTCCCTTGAGGCGCTGACCCGGCGCACCGTGAACCCGCTCGCCCCCGTGCCACAAACGTGTCCCTCGCTCGCCGCCGTGCCCGTCACCTGGCCGTGCCTCCTCTTCCTCGTCTGCTCGGCTCCAGCCCCCTCGTGTGCCCCGCGTGGGACCCCACGAGCCCGTGAGGTTCCCCACACCCCGAGGGCTTCTCCTCCTTCCTCGCCTCCTCCAGACAACCCGAAATGGAAGGGGTGCGCCCCTGCAAACCCCTCGTGTCCGCACCGGGAGATGCCGGAAAACCTCAGCGCAGGGGTGAATTACAGGCCCTGGCTCCCCACGGGGGTCCTGCGGATATTGGGGTGTGCAGCCCCCTGCAGCCCCATCCTGTGGCCGTGTGCGTGGGGACCCTGGGGACACGCTGGAGAGGTTGGGAAGGCTGCTCCGTTTTGTCTTGAAGAGACGGTGACGCGGTAAGAGGTTGGACGAGCCCCCCAAAGCCTCCCTGGAGACCCCCAAAGCCTCCTTGGAGACCCCCAAAGCCTCCCTGGAGACCCCCAAAGCCTCCTCGGAGACCCCCAAAGCCTCCCTGGAGACCCCCAAAGCCTCCTCGGACACCCCACGCGACTAAGACACTGAAGCCGGGCACTTTGGCCACTGTTGGCTGCAGCTCTTGGAGCCGAGAGGGAAACGGCCCTTTCGGAGCCCCGGGGAGGGGGATGAGCAGCCCCAGCAGCAGATCCCGCTCTGCACGTCTTGGGCAGAGGACTCGATCCCGGGTCTTGCACCGCTCTGGGCTGCACCCCCAGCCCAGCACCGGCTGCATCACCTCTGTCCGGAGCCACCCGCAGGGTCCGAACCCCCTTTTGTAGGGTGGAGGGGAGCGGCGACGGCCACGGCCCCCCCCCGGCCTCCTCCTGCACTGAACATCTCAATAGATGGGTTTAAATCGACGTTTCCAAATGTGAGAATTTGTCAAGTTGAGGCTTGTTTGTTTCTCTCTGGATTCGCCCCCCCAAGACCAAACCTCCCCCCCCCTCCCGCTGCGGTGGCACCGGGGAGCCGCAGCACCCAGTGTATCCAGGGGGCTCGGCGGTTCCCACCCTGGAAGCTCATCCCCCCCTCACACACGTACCGCACGAGGACAGATCTCCCTCCCAATGGACACTTGGACAAGAACCACCAAGGACAAAATCACATTTGGGGCCTGGGGTCCCCCCCTGCTCGACCCCAGAGCCGCGTCCCGGCCGGGGAAGCAACGGGAACGCACCGGAGCCCGGAGCTGATTTTATCCTTGGATGTCAAAGAAACCAAAAATGGAGAGAAACAAAAGGAAAAGAGCTACATGGACCCCGGCCCCACATCCCAACCGAGGGCCCGAAAGCAAAGTGCAGCCACAAAACCAAAGCAAAGGTCCAAAGGAAGAAGGAAAGTCGCTCACTCACTGGTTGGTCTGTGTTTGGTGCGAGTGCCGGTCGCAGGGATGGAGGTGCAAGCAAGCAAATGGGGCCGGGGCGTTCGCTGTTCGTAGTAGTAACGTTTTGTACAAGTTCAAGAAGAAGCATCACGTCTCAGGCTGGTCGCTCTCCGCTCTCTGTCCTGCCATCCCTCTGTCCGTCTGTCTGCCCGTGCCGGGCACGTGAAAATCTGTTGGGTTGAGTGGGGTTTGTGGTCTGGTTTCCGTTTCCATCGGGGTCTGTTGGCTCCATTTCTCGCTCTCTCCCGCGCTCCCCTAGATGAAATACTCCTTCTTGTCGTCGCCGCCGCTCTGGCCGCCCTCGGCGTTGATGATGGCCGTGTCGGCGTCCGGGGCGTCGTCCGAGCCCTTGGCCTCGTGGGTCAGGTAGGTGCCTGGGTGGGGAGAGGGGGCAGCGTCATGGGGCGCCCAGTCTGCACCCTCTCCCCAAACAAGCTGGGCCGCCTGGAGGGGCCGTGGGGCAGAGCTGGAAAGTCCTTTGGGTTTGGCCTGCAATGGAAAAGTCACTGGTTTCCCTGGGGCGAGCCCTGAGTTGGACCACGTGTGGCCGCTCCAGCTGTCGCGGTTTCCAGCCAGAAGGTGAAGCTGCGTCCCCACCAGGTTCATCTGCCCTCCCCACATCCCGGTCCCGCAGAAAACAAGAGGGTTTCTCTGCAAAACTGCCGCCTGCGAGGAGGCTCTGGCTCCCGGTAGCCCCGGTGCCGGCGCGGCGTGGGGCAGAGGCGACAGGGGATGGGGGGCTCTTACTCACACATCACCTCTGCGGGGTTTTGCCGATGTCTGGATGTGACCGTCTCCCCGTGTCTTATGCACAAACCTGCCGGGCGGATGAAAAGGCCAGGGATGGGGAGATGGAAATGGTGGGGGGGAAGGTGGAGGGTGCGAGGGATGGAGAGGGAGGCGGGGACAGCGGCACCGGCGGTCGCGGCGCAGCGGGTGCCAAACCATGAAGAGATGGAGAAACGGGGTCGACGCTGCGTCCGAGGACTCGCTGGGGTGTCTCCGCAGCAGCCCCCAAACCCAGGAGCGCTCTGCTGGGTTTCTGTGGGGTCTGCAGGACGTCCCTTGGCCCCTGCCCCACGCTGCCGCTCACTGGGGACGCAGCCCTGCTCCCCGGGACCCCGTACCTTTGTGCCTGATCAGGTAGTGCCCCAACACGATGAGGAGACTGAGGAGGAGGAAGACGATGACGGCGACCACCCCGCCGATCAGCGCGTGGTACGTGCTGGAGGTGGAGGGCACCGGGCTGGCATCTGCTCGGACAGAGGGAGACAAAACAGAGGAGACGGTGAGGATGCGGCAGAGGCTGCTGCTTGTCTCACGGGTGCCCTGGGGCGCCCTGCTGGGTTCCATCGGCTCCATCCTGCTGCAGACAAGAGCTGGGAGCGAGGGAAGGGAAGGGAAGGGAAGGGAAGGGAAGGGAAGGGAAGGGAAGGGAAGGGAGCGGGGGAAGCGAGGAGGGGAAAGCGACGGCTGTTGGTGTCGGCTCCTGGGGGAGCGAGCCACAGAACCCCAGAATGTGAGGGGTTGCAGGGCCCTGGAAAGCTCATCCAGTGCAATCCCCCCGGAGCAGGAACACCCAGATGAGGTTACACAGGAAGGTGTCCAGGCGGGTTGGAATGTCTGCACAGAAGGAGACTCCACAACCCCCTGGGCAGCCTGGGCCAGGCTCTGCCACCCTCACCCCAACAAGTTGCTTCTCATCTTCCAGCGGAACCTCCTGTGTTGCAGTTTGCACCCATTGCCCCTTGTCCTGTCCCTGGTTGTCACCAGAAGAGCCTGGCTCCATCCTCCTGACACTGCCCCTTTCCATCTTGATCCCCAGCAATGAGTCCCCCCTCAGGCTCCTCTTGTCCAGCTCCAGAGCCCCAGCTCCCTCAGCCTTTCCTCACACGGGAGATGCTCCACTCCCTCCAGCATCTTGGTGGCTGCGCTGGACTCTCTCCAGCAGTTCCCTGTCCTGCTGGAGCTGAGGGGCCACAGCTGGACACAAGATTCCAGGTGTGGTCTCCCCAGGGCAGAGCAGAGGGGCAGGAGAACCTCTCTGACCCACTGACCACCCCCTTCTAACCCACCCCACAGGACTCGGCTCACAATGGGACGCCCAGGCCTAGAGTCAGGCTTAGGACAGGCTCAGTGACCTGGGCGAGATACCAGCAGCACTGCGGAAACGGAGCACGAATATAGAAATGTCCATCCGTGCAAAGGGGATTCCTACAGCGTTGGGGGCAGAACTCACACACCTGCTACTCCCAGGACGTCCCGAATCCCTCTACTCTCTGAATTTCCTCTCATACCCAAGCAAGCGCTCAAGTGTCACTTGTCACAAACTCTTATTTAGTGAGAGTGTGTTAGTGACCCTCTCCATTTCTGCCCAGGGGAGGTGACACCCCCTAAGCGCTACAACCCAGACCAGGTGTCTGTAATTGGAGCATTTGCAGCAGGACCAAAGGGTGACAATTTCCTCGCGGTCTGAGGTTCCACCGCTCGGGGGTCACCGACGGCTGCGCTGGGAACCGAGAGCTACAACGGGCCAAACGACAAACCCATTGCGCCCCAACAGCTCCAGGGACGATGCAGAGACGTTTAGAGGTGGCATTCAGACAGCACGGGGTGGGAGACACACCGGGAAGGTGACAGGACAAGGGGACAACATCTCCCATGGACACAAGGCACTGGTTGCTGCCACCACAACCTGCGGGAGAGCTGGAGGGACCGCGGCGCAGCCCACGCTCGGCGGTTTTGGCTCTTCCTGTTGTGTTACCACCACGCAAAGTGCTGAGATGGCGCAGAGCCCACACACACCAAGTAGCTGCACAGGGACCGGAGCCCGGTTGGGCAACATGGGATGTGGCGATGGTGGCACCATCCTCCTGTGGAGCTTCTCCCGCTGGGTCCGTAAAGAGAGAGAAAAGGAGCTTACGGTACCTTGGACGGGAGCTGGAGTGAAGGATGAAGCGGTGGCCATGGAAGCATGAGAGATGGGCTGGGAAGGGCCCGGCGGAGGGGCTGGAGTGGAGTGAACGTGTGGGGTGGGGAGCTGGGAAAGATCTGGGGAAGACGACAAAAACACAGGGACATGAATCAACCGCGGGAGGGGACAAGGAAAGGGGACCCCGGCTCCCCCCGGCCTCATGGGACTCGTTCTCAGCAGCTCCTTCCACAACCCCTTTCTTGGTCCCGCTCCTTCTCCTGCCACCGTCCTGGGAACACGTCCCCATCCAGCATCCCTGTGGCCCCTTCCTCTGGGAGGGACCCCGTGGGTCCAGCGGTGGCTGGAAAGTGTCACCCACCGTGAGGTGCCACCTACACTGTCCTACGCAGCCCCTCGGGGACCGGCCCGTCCCCACTGTCACGGGTGGGCTTGAGGGCTCGCCCGATGGTGCCCGAGACTCAAGCGGCTCTGGGGAAAGAGAGGGACGATGTGACATGGAGAACTGAGCCCAGATGTGGAGCTCCTCTGCTGGGGACTGCGACACCGAGGGGGTGAGGGACACCCACGTTCTGTGTGCTTGGGGACAGCGTTGAGGGCTCCGGGTGCTGCTGTGCGCCCATGGATGGATGCTGAGGGCTCTGGGTGCTGCTGTGAGCCCATGGATGGGTGCTGAGGGCTCTGGGTGCTGCTGTGAGCCCATGGATGGGTGCTGAGGGCTCTGGGTGCTGCTGTGAGCCCACGGAAGGGTGCTGAGAGCTCTGGGTGCTGCTGTGAGCCCATGGACGGGTGCTGAGGGCTCTGGATGGTGCTGTGAGCCCACAGATGGGTGCTGACGGCTCTGGGTGCTGCTGAGAGGCCGTGGATGGGTTTTGAGGGCTCTGGATGGTGCTGTGAGCCCACAGATGGGTGCTGACGGCTCTGGGTGCTGCTGAGAGGCCGTGGATGGGTTTTGAGGGCTCTGGATGGTGCTGTGAGCCCACAGATGGGTGCTGAGAGCTCTGGGTGCTGCTGTGAGCCCGTGGATGGGTGCTGAGGGCTCTGGATGGTGCTGTGAGCCCATGGATGGGTGCTGAGGGCTCTGGGTGCTGCTGGGGGCTCTGGATGCTGCTGAGAGCCCACGGATGGGTGCTGAGGGCTCTGAGTGCTGCTGTGAGCCCATGGATGGGTGCTGAGGGCTCTGGGTGCTGCTGTGAGCCCATGGATGGGTGCTGAGGGCTCTGGGTGCTGCTGTGAGCCCATGGATGGGTGCTGAGGGCTCTGGGTGCTGCTGTGAGCCCATGGATGGGTGCTGAGGGCTCCGGGTGCTGCTGAGAGCCCATGGATGGGTGCTGAGGGCTCTGAGTGCTGCTATGTGCTCAGAGCCGGGCTCCGAAACCAGCTCCCTGTGCAGACTCCAGAGCCAGGGGCACAACAGGGACACAGGGGGTGACAACGGAACGACCTCACAGGGTTGGGCGCTGGGGGCTCATTCCGGACAGGCAGAGGGGGCGGATTTGGGGACACGAGCTGCCGTTGCTGCCATGCGCTCCCGCTGCCCGCAGCCACGCCGGAGGGGCAGGATGCCCAAAGCGCCCAGAACAGGAGGGGAGGACAAGGGGACAGGGAGGAACGGAGGCACCGGGGAGGGCTGGAAGATGGAGGGTCCAAGGGTCGTAGCGATGGCAAGAGACTGGGCAGAAGAGGAGGTTAACCCCAAATCCAAGGCCAAAACCGCAGGGAAACGGGGTCCCACCAGCACACAAAGCTGCAGCGTGTAGATGCGGCAGGGCACAAGGACAGCAACGCGGTGGCACAGCACAGCCGGGCAGGGGGAGGCAGCGAGGGGACAGCGCCGGGCAGGGTGACGAGCGGTGACACACTCTGGGGACAGGGGACTGGGTCTCCAGAAGCTCGGGACGGGGCTCCCAGGGCACCTCGTGGTCTGGAGGGGTCAGTGACATTTGGAAGTCCTCCTTGGTTCACGGAGGTGACACAACGAGGTGACACAACGAGCAGCACCGTTCTCCCCGGGCCAGAGACTCAGCAGTGTCAACTCCCCCATCGCATCCACTGCCCATGGGGGGAAACGGGGACCCCAAGCCCCCCAAACTGCTCTTTGCCCTTCTCAGCCCCAGGCAGCGGTTCCACACAGCGCAGGCAAGGACGGAGCGGCTGGATGTGGCTCTGCCAGCACGCAGCTTCACATACACACCCCCCGTCCCACCGCAGCCCTCCCTGGGTCCGTGTGTCCCCGTTTGGGGATGGAGGGGGCTGCGCCCACCCGGGTGACGCCGGGTGCCCCGCTTACCGCTGACGTCCAGGTTGTACTTGGCCACAACGCTGCCCATGGAGCTGGTGGCCGTGCAGACGTAGGTGCCGCTGTCGCTCTTGTTGAGGAAGGGGAAGATGAGGACGCTGTCGGAGCTGAGCTGCAGGGGCGCGTCGCTGCCCTCCTTCTCCCACAGGAACTCCTGGGGGCTGCGGAGCAGGACGGAGCTGAGGAACCAGCACCCTCCCCAGCACCCCAGACAGGCGGGGGCAGCGCAGTGGAGAGGGTGTGCTGGTTTAACTACAAACGGGTTAATTCTCCTTGTGCAGTTACAAACCTTCCTTTCCCTTCGCTCGTTATTTGGGCTTAGTCTGAGAACAAGAGATACCAGCCCAGCACAGTTAATGTGTTTAATTGCTCTGCTCTGAGAGCCAAGGACACTCTGAGCTCTGCCCACAGGGGTGAGGCAGCGAGGAAGGGGATGGACGGACAGAGCTGGACTGACACCCACATTTATCAATCAGAGTATTCCAGCCAATTAGCATCATGCTAATTATTTAAGGGGAGCTGGGACCTTGCAGTTGGCTGTTCTGATCTCTCTGGAGTAGCTGGGAAGTAGTTGGGATGTTAAGTTGGGCCTTTTGCCATTTTGCAGAGGCCTCTGGGCTTTTCTGCCTCTTTCCCTCTTTTCTCTCTCTGGGATGGGCTGTGGGACCAGGTGCCGTTTCCTGGGACTGGCTGCTCAGCGTGTCCATGAGGAATTGCCTTGACTATCTTTTATTTCTATTATATATATATATTTACTAGTAGCGTCTTAGTATTTTGTTGCTTTATTAGACTGTGTTTATCTCAATCCAATTTCTCCCTTCCCTTTGGATTCTCTCCCCTATTGGGTGAGTGAGTGGCTGTGTGGTTGTATTACCAGCTCTGGTTAAACCATGATGGGGGCAACGAGGGTGAGGGTGTATTTAATCAGGAGGGAAATACCCCTCAAGACATGAGCCAGGATGGCTCTAGTGCTCCAGGGAGAGGACGTGGGCTTCGCCTGTTCCCTGTGGGGCGCCCGGCCCTGCTTGGCATCGGTGCAAGGCCGCGATGCCCGGCCTGAGCTCCAGGAGGGCTACGCGGTGATTTTGGGAGGGCTGGGGAGGAGGAAGGAGAGGGGGAGCCTTACATGGGGTTGCCCTGCCCGTCACACTGCAGCTGGAGCTTCTCGCCCTCCCGCGGGTACTGGGGATGCGGCTCAATCTTTGCTGTCGGTTTGTCTGCAAAAGGAGGAGAGGAAGAGTTGGGGGACGGTCTGACCCTGCCCCACGCTCTGCAGGAGCCTGCATGCACCCCAAAACCCTGCCCCGCTACCCAAAAAGCCTTCCCCAAGCTCTGCCAGCGCTCCTGTGGGTGGGAGGGTGCACTGGGATGGGGGCCGCACTTTGGGGGCAGCTCCCGCGTCCCTCAGCACAGCCCCGTCCCCTTCCCCACGCGGCCCCGTCCCATCAGCCCCACGGGGCACGTACAGTGGACCTGCAGCTTCTGCGTGGTCGACCTCTCGGCGTTCTGCAGGGACTCGTGGTCCACGGTGCAGGTCACCTCGGCTTCGTTGTCCTCCTTGGTGACGCGGAACTCCACGCGGCTGCTCACGGTGAAGGTCTTGCCATTGGGATCCTCCACAACCTCGGTGCCCTCGTCTGCGGGGACAGGGACTGTCAGAGCTGACAGACACAAGGTGCCAGCAGAGGCACTAGATGACACCCAGTGTGCCCAGGTGGCCAGAAAGGCCACCAGCACCCTGGCTTGTATCAGGAATAGTGTGGCCAGCAGGACTAGAGAAGTGATTGTGCCACTGGTGAGGCCAAACCTTGAATCCTGTGGTCAGTTTTGGGCCTCTCATCACAAGGACATTGAAACACTACAGAGGGTGCAGAGGAGGTGATGGAGCTGGTGAGGGGCTGGAGCACAAGTGTGATGGAGACTGAGGGACCTGGGGGTTCAGCTGGAGAACAGGAGCTGAGGGGAGACCTTCTGATCTCTGAACTGCCTGAAAGGAGCTTGGAGCCAGGGGGGTCGGGCTCTGCTCCCCAGGAACAAGCGCCAGGAGCAGAGGAAACGGCCTCAAGTTGCGCCAGGGGAGGGTGAGGGTGGATTTAGGAACAATTTCTTCCCCAAAGGGCTGTGGGTGTTGGAACAGGCTGCCCAGGGCAGTGCTGGAGTCACCAGCCCTGGAGGGGTTGAAAAGGTGTTTAGATGAGGTTCTTTTAGGGACATGGTTTCATGCTGGAGATGGTTGGGTTATGGATGGACTCGATGATCCTGAAGGTCTCTTCCAACCGAAGTGATTCTATGATTCTATGTGTGTTGAGCAGGGGACACCCAGTCACAGAATCACAGAACCCCAGAATGTGAGGGGTTGGAGGGCCCTGGAAAGCTCATCCAGTGCAATCCCCCCGGAGCAGGAACACCCAGATGAGGTTACACAGGAAGGTGTCCAGGCGGGTTGGAATGTCTGCACAGAAGGAGACTCCACAACCCCCTGGGCAGCCTGGGCCAGGCTCTGCCACCCTCACCCCAACAAGTTGCTTCTCATCTTCCAGCGGAACCTCCTGTGTTGCAGTTTGCACCCATTGCCCCTTGTCCTGTCCCTGGTTGTCACCAGAAGAGCCTGGCTCCATCCTCCTGACACTGCCCCTTTCCATCTTGATCCCCAGCAATGAGTCCCCCCTCAGGCTCCTCTTGTCCAGCTCCAGAGCCCCAGCTCCCTCAGCCTTTCCTCACACGGGAGATGCTCCACTCCCTCCAGCATCTTTGTTGTCCCGTCCCTTTGCTGGCAGGAGCGCAGGATGCCAATGTGGTTCAGCACCAGCACATCTGCAACCCCTGGAGCCCCCCCGGTGCTCCCCAGCCCCCCAGGGCACGGCCCCAGCGCAGCACCCACCCTTCAGGTCCTTGTTGCCCTTCTTCCACCGGAGCTGGGCTGCGGGTTTGCTGCCCGAGGAGCGGCAGGTCAGCCGGGCCATCTTCTCCTCATCGATGGGCTGCTCGTGGCCGAAGATCTGGGGTTTCTGGGGGACTCCTGGTGGAGGAGAAGGAGGCAAGAAATACAACAGCCCATTAGCTGTGCGTGTGCTGCCACCCAGAGACAGACGCACATAGAGACGTGCCAACAAACAAGGTGAGGATGAGGTAACGGGAAGGGATACGGGAGCGGCAGAGATGAACGGCTGTATGGACAGCACCTCGTAACGTGCTGGTTTCACTGAAAACAGGTTAATTTTCCTCATGCAGTTACAAACCTTCTTTTCCATCGCTCGTTATTTGCACTTAGTCTGAGAACAAGAGATACCAGCCCAGCACAGTTACTGTGTTTAATTGCTCTGCTCTGAGAGCCAAGGACACTCTGAGCTCTGCCCACAGGGGTGAGGCAGCGAGGAAGGGGATGGACGGACAGAGCTGGACTGACACCCACATTTATCAATCAGAGTATTCCAGCCAATTAGCGTCATGCTAATTATTTAAGAGTGGGGGCTTCCAGTGTCCAGCTCTCTCTTGTCTTTGCTCTTTTTGGCGCAGCCGGGGGAGTTTTGGTCGGGACGTTTAGTTGGGCCTTTTGCCATTTTGCAGAGGCCTCTGGGCTTTTCTGCCTCTTTCCCTCTTTTCTCTCTCTGGGATGGGCTGTGGGACCAGGTGCCGTTTCCTGGGACTGGCTGCTCAGCGTGTCCATGAGGAATTACCTCGAGTATCTTTTATTCCTATTATATATATATATTTACTAGTAGTGTATTAGTATTCTGTTATTTTATTACACTGTGTTTATCTCAATCCCAGTTCCTCCCTTCCCTTTGGATTCTCTCCCCTGTTGGGGTGAGTGAGCGGCTGTGTGGTCGCATTGCCAGCTCGGGTTAAACACACAGACAGGGCAGTTACAAGCAGGAGACGGGGAGCAGGTTTGGGGCTCCCCATGGCTTACCCAGCACGGTGACCAGGGCCTTGGCAGTCCGCACGGGCATGGTGAAGATGGAGCAGGTATATTCCCCCTCGTCTGACAGCACCACGTCACTGATGCTGATGGTCAGCTCGTTCGGCGTGGACCGCTCCAACTGGATCCTGTTATCTCGCAGGGCTGGTGGAAAAGGGACAAGAGGCTCAGCACCAACACACCCCTCCACTAGCTCGTGCTTTGCCCAGTGGTTGGACTCAATGATCCTGAGTGTCTCTTCCAACCGAAATGATTCTATGATTCTGATTCTGGAGCTGCGCACGTACCTCGTTTCTCCCCGAAGTAGAGGGTCTGCTGGGCAGGGTTGGACCACTGCAGCGAGGAGTCATCGGGGTCCTCCACCTGGCACTTGAGCACCACCGTCCCGCCGGCCACCACGGTCTCATCCGACGTCGTGGGCTGGCTCTCTGGACACAGACACGAGAGGTCAGCGGGGGACACGGCATCACAGAGTGACAGAATGTGAGGGGTTGGAGGGCCCTGGAAAGCTCATCCAGTGCAATCCCCCCGGAGCAGGAACACCCAGATGAGGTTACACAGGAAGGTGTCCAGGCGGGTTGGAATGTCTGCACAGAAGGAGACTCCACAACCCCCCTGGGCAGCCTGGGCCAGGCTCTGCCACCCTCACCCCAACAAGTTGCTTCTCATCTTCCAGCGGAACCTCCTGTGTTGCAGTTTGCACCCATTGCCCCTTGTCCTGTCCCTGGTTGTCACCAGAAGAGCCTGGCTCCATCCTCCTGACACTGCCCCTTTCCATCTTGATCCCCAGCAATGAGTCCCCCCTCAGGCTCCTCTTGTCCAGCTCCAGAGCCCCAGCTCCCTCAGCCTTTCCTCACACGGGAGATGCTCCACTCCCTCCAGCATCTTGGTGGCTGCGCTGGACTCTCTCCAGCAGTTCCCTGTCCTGCTGGAGCTGAGGGGCCACAGCTGGACACAAGATTCCAGGTGTGGTGTCACCAGGGCAGAGCAGAGGGGCAGGAGAACCTCTCTCTATCTAAGAAGCATCACCTACCCACAAGCATCACTGAGCAACCAAGTGAAGGGAGGAACACAGCAGTGTCCCCAAACCCCCAGGGACAACAGGGACCTGCTTCTATCAGCTTTGGCTCCCACAGTGACCCCGTTTCCCAGCCGGCAACAACCCCAATAGAGCTGCAGAAGGATCAGTGGGCAGGATCTGCTGGGATGCTCCACCAGCCACCTCCTGCAAAAGCATCTATGGCCCATCGAGCGTGGGCCTGTGGGGTGCACTTGGTGTCCCACTCTCCGTGTCACTCCTTACGGGGACAGCAAGTGACAGGACCAGAGGAAACGGCCTCAAGTTGCACCAGGGGAGGTTGAGGGTGGAAATTTGGGGTGATTTCTCCCCAAAGGGCTGTGGGTGTTGAACAGGCTGCCCAGGGCAGTGCTGGAGTCACCATCCTGGAGGGGTTAAACACACAGATGAAGTTCTCAGGACATGGGTTGGGGTCTCTTCCAACCGAAACGATTCTATGACTCACGCCGCCCCCAGGCTGCACACGTCCCGTCCCGGACCGCGTGTCCACAGCTCAGACGCCGTCCTTGGTTTCCTCGGGCTCCGCGGACGGCTCCGCGCTGCCGAGCGGCCCAAGGGCAGCGAAGAGCAGCAGCAGGATCAGGTACCTCCGCCCGCCCCAAGGTCGGCTATTTCGGGAAAGCCGACATGCGCTTGGCTCGCAGGGTACGCACAGGGCTTCCCCACGCGGCGCCGTCTGTCGCGGCCCAACTTACTCAAATTTAAGCACCGATTCGCCCTCAGGACCCCCGAGTGATCCTGCCCGTGTCCCCACGCACCCCTGATGTCACGGGCGTGATATTCGCTGCCCGCGACAAGCTCCCGCGATCAGGAGAGAGGTGGACGCAGCTTCGGCTGGATTTCCCCATTTTCCACTCAGAATGTCGAAGGGAAATCCTTTCTTTCGCTCACATCGCCAGCTCCCAAAGCTACGGCAGGGAAGCGGGTTGGGGAGGGCAGAAGGACGAGGCTGCCAGGCTTGGCTGGCGTTAAACCCCAGGAAAACCTGCGCTGGAAATGCACAAATCCCCCCCTGCCCACCCACGGCAGCAGAAACGCAGCAAATTAGGATTAAACACATTCCAAGGCTGCGGACTCTGCACTTGATCCCCACCGTTTCACGTTCCTCTCCACCTGCCTGGGTTTGATGGGCGACCCTTGGCTGTTGCTACACAGCTCAAGAGCCTCCGGGTCCCATCTCCTTCCCCTTTCCAGGGGATGATGGAGCCCTCCCCAACACCAACCGAAGCATCCGCAGCCATTCCCGTCCCCTGGGCACAACTCGGGCTCCTCACCAACACGTCTCCAGCCCGCACAAGGTCTGGGAACGGCAGGAGCTCCAGCAAGGACCATTGGAAATGCTGATGCATTGGGGGAGCTCCTCCTATCCGCCTGTCGGCTTGTTTTAATTTGGTTAACGATGCCTTTGTGCTGCTACGACTATAATTAGGGGATTAGGCTGTTGCAAGCCGCTGTTGGGCAAACTCAGACCACTCCGACTTGGCTGCAGCTGAGGACAGGGTCTAAAACCCACGCAGAACAGACCCAATCTCTTAATTAACACAATTACCATCACCTGTCACAGCACTGGCCTCATTAAGGTATTAGCGTGGGGAGGTTAAACAGAGCAAGGTGTGTTACCGGGGGGGCAGGGCCAGACGGTGCCACCCGTGTACCATAGCCAGACCCACGGCTGGTGACACACAGAGCACGGCACAGCCCCATAGCTGGTGACACACAGAGTATGGCACAGCCCCATAGCTGGTGACACACAGGGCACCGCACAGCCCCACGGCAGCTCCGCTTGGCCGCGTTGTCCATGTCCCTGTCCCTCCCCGGCCCTTAGGACAGGTCTCCAACCCCCAAGACCACGTTTCTGCAGGAGCTGCGGAGCCGGCTCCCCATGTTCTCACGCCAAGCGAGCAAAAGGGACACGACTGCCTCTCGTCACCCACTTTCCTGCTGCCAGGCCCTATTTCTGTATTGCAGCAGCTGTTTTCCTTCCTGTTCTTACTGTCGCCCCCAATCCAACCCCCTTTTCCACAAAGGATTTTTGTATTGTTGTTCTCAAGTAATATATCAGCCTATATTCTTCAAAACTATTTGCTAATACTCCTGCGTCTTCTGTGGGTCTGCACCGAAACCTCTGGTGCTGGCAACAGAAATCCAGACACAGGGTGGTGTTTTAGCCACAACACCAAGCGCACACCCTGGTCCTGCACCAGCGAGGCCCCGTGGAGCATTGTCCTGGTTTTGTTAAAACCAGGTTTGTCTTTTGGTGGATTTGCCTGTCAGTTAAAGCTTCATATGAACTGCATTTTCCTGAAAGCCAGATCCATGTTTGGTAGACACAGCCATGGGATCCGAGGGCATTGATAAGGATGGATGCACATCCACGAGAGGGGCAACGAGAAACAGGTGACCAAAACCTGACCAACTGAGTGTAACATCCCATTCACGGGACACTTCATGTAAAAGTCGGAAATCACGAGGATCTCGCCCCGTTTCCTTATGGCGACATTAGCAGAGGACCTTGCGAGTCGATCCTGTGAACTGAGGCCAGTGACAGACTGAATCCAGCTCCGGTTGGCTGGAGAGTCCAGTCCAGGACTTCGGCTGCAGGCTTGTGAACTGAGGCCAGTGACGGACTGAATCCAGCTCCGGTTGGCTGGAGAGTCCAATCCAGGACTTCGGCTGCAGGCTTGTGAACTGAGGCCAGTGACGGACTGAATCCAGCTCCGGTTGGCTGGAGAGTCCAATCCAGGACTTCGGCTGCCGGCTCTGCAGTTGCCAGGACTTTCAACATTGGGTTTGTATATTTTCGTGCTAATTATTTAAGAGTGGGGCCTTCCAGTGTCCAGCTCTCTCTTGTCTTTGCTCTTTTTGGCGCAGCCGGGGGAGTTTTGGTCGGGACGTTTAGTTGGGCCTTTTGCCATTTTGCAGAGGCCTCTGGGCTTTTCTGCCTCTTTCCCTCTTTTCTCTCTCTGGGATGGGCTGTGGGACCAGGTGCCGTTTCCTGGGACTGGCTGCTCAGCGTGTCCATGAGGAATTGCCTCGACTATCTTTTATTTCTATTATATATATATATTTACTAGCAGCGTATTAGTACTTTGCTATTTTATTCAACTGTGTTTATCTCAATCCAATTTCTCCCTTCCCTTTGGATTCTCTCCCCTATTGGGGTGGGCGAGCGGCTCCATGGTCGCATTGCCAGCTCGGGTTAAACCACAACACGCATCCTCCCGGGGTTTCCCGAGGAAGACAAACATCACCTCAGGCCGTTCTGCTTGGGCCCAACAGCCCTTCGACAGCATCACGAGCGCTGTTACTAGGGGACAGCAGGAATCCGTCCCACGGGGTCCCCAGGCAGCATCCCCGGGGTCGGGAGACACGAGGGGAGCAGAGCGAGGATGCTCTGGCTGCAGCAAAGGCTTTCGGATCTCCCTGGCACGCCCGCGGGGACAGGTGCCGCGCACTCGGGGAAGCATCCGCCCTCGCCGTGCCGGTGACCACTGCCAGCACAGAGCGGCTGGCACGGTCCCCTCGCCCGCCGTGCCACCGCGCGGTGGCCAAAGCCCCGCGGGGCTGTGCACCGAGCACCAGCGGCCGGGGGGGCTCAGCACCTCACGCCATCACCCAGCAAGAGGCTGAAAAGTGACCGAACGTCCCGGCTGCCCCAGAGAGAGAAAGAGAAGAACCATGGGTTTGGTAGAGCCAAAATGAGAAGGCCCCACTCTTAATAATCAGCATGTCGCTAATTGGCTGGAATACTCTGATTGATAAATGTGGGTGTCAGTCCAGCTCTGTCCGTCCATCCCCTTCCTCGCTGCCTCACCCCTGTGGGCAGAGCTCAGAGTGTCCTTGGCTCTCAGAGCAGAGCAATTAAACACATTAACTGTGCTGGGCTGGTATCTCTTGTTCTCAGACTAAGCCCAAATAACGAGCGATGGGAAAGGAAGGTTTGTAACTGCATGAGGAGAATTAACCCATTTTTGGTCAAAGCAGCACACCTGGGGACAGGCAGAGCAACCGCAGGCGTCCCACAAGATGCCACCGCAAAGGCTTTGCCAGCCCCCCTGTTTGGGCACAAACTGCTGCCTGTGTCTGTTCCAGATCCCCGCCGGAGCTGTGAAATTAGAGAAGCGCCGCGCTCTAGAAAAATCAATATTCCATTAATTAAATCTGTGCACTTTGCAGGGGGGGCCACATTCATATTTATGAAGGGAAAACAACGTACGTGCCTCTCCCGGCTCCTTCCAGCAGCAGCTGCTGTCGGTGCAGCCAGAGCCACCGGGACCCTCCGCCGGCACATCCACCCTTGCCAAAGCATCTTTGCTGGGGCAGCACCAGCCCCAGAGGAAAACACCCGCTGCTCCCATCCCTCCAACGCCGCCAGTCCAAGAGCCACCACGCAACACACACCACTTCTCGCTGTCCTCATTCTTCCCTATTTAGTTTAGTTTTGTCATCGTAAAGATCCAATTTATCTCTGTTGACACAGACGTTTTCCACGACGAGCTCTCTCGCCTCCGAGGGCTGTGCTTTAGTAATTCACTCCCAGCCATGAAGCTCCGTTTCCTTTGCCGCGCGGCGACGCCGGAGCAGCTTTGGTGGGTTGGATGGCGCACCCGGCCAAGCGGGCTCAGACATCTGCTGCGCAAGCTGAGCCGCGCGCGTGTGGATCCACAGTCTGGGTACCCACACACCCGGCTCCTCCTCACCAGCAGCTCGCTCGCTCCGTGTTTTCTTAGAGGGAGAAACGTGCCCGTGTTCCAGCGCATCTGCTCGGTGCCGCCCCGTGGTCCAGCAGATGATGGGGATGGTGCGAGATCCAGATGTCAACGGGGGGAGCGATGAGCTGTCCAAGCTCCAGATGTATCCAGTGCAGTGGCTCAGGGGTCAGTACTGGGGGCAATATTATTCAATATATTCGTTAACGATTTAGATGAGGGAATTGAGTGTACTATCAGCAAGTTTGCTGGTGACACCAAGCTGGGAGGGGTGGTGACACTGGAAGCTGTGCTGCCATCAGAGACCAGGACAGGCTGGAGAGCTGGATGGGGAGAAATGTGATGAAATAGAACAAGGGCAAGTGTAGAGTCTTGAATGTGGGCAGAACAAGCCCAGGTTCCAGTGTAAGTTGGGAATGAGCTGTTGGAGCAGTGAAAAGGGAGCTGGGGGTCCTGGGGACAGCAGGGGGACCATGAGCCAGCACTGGGCCCTTGTGGCCAGGAAGCCAATGGGACCTGGGAGGGGTTAGAAGGGGGTGGTCAGTAGGTCAGAGAGGTTCTCCTGCCCCTCTGCTCTGCCCTGGGGAGACCACACCTGGAATCTTGTGTCCAGTTGTGGCCCCTCAGCTCCAGCAGGACAGGGAACTGCTGGAGAGAGTCCAGCGCAGCCACCAAGATGCTGGAGGGAGTGGAGCATCTCCCGTGTGAGGAAAGGCTGAGGGAGCTGGGGCTCTGGAGCTGGACAAGAGGAGCCTGAGGGGGGACTCATTGCTGGGGATCAAGATGGAAAGGGGCAGTGTCAGGAGGATGGAGCCAGGCTCTTCTGGTGACAACCAGGGACAGGACAAGGGGCAATGGGTGCAAACTGCAACACAGGAGGTTCCGCTGGAAGATGAGAAGCAACTTGTTGGGGTGAGGGTGGCAGAGCCTGGCCCAGGCTGCCCAGGGGGTTGTGGAGTCTCCTTCTGTGCAGACATTCCAACCCCCTGGACACCTTCCTGTGTAACCTCATCTGGGTGTTCCTGCTCCGGGGGGATTGCACTGGATGGGCTTTCCAGGGCCCTTCCAATCCCAAACATACTGTGACTATGATATGATGAGCTCCATCCTTGCAAGTGCACAGCTGAGTTCAGCAGCTCTGTGTCTTCAGGTGTGGCCCATGTGAAAACCCCAACACTCTAAACACCATAATTTCTCTGGAAACAGATGTGGACATGAGTATTCCCTTCTCCAAAGTGACAGGATGAGAGGAAACAGCCTCAAGTTGCACCAGGGGAGGTTCAGATTGGATATTAGGAAGAATTCTTCATGGAAAGGATTGTTGGGCATTGAACAGGCTGCCCAGGGCAGTGGTGGAGTCGCCATCCCTGGAGGGGTTGAAAAGGCGTTTAGACGAGGTTCTTTGGGACATGGGTTAGTGCTGGAGTTGGGTTACGGTTGGAATCGATGATCCTGATGGTCTCTTACACCCAAAATGATTCTATTCTATGATTCTGGGAAGAGGCAAAGCAAAGGACCCGCTCTGACCCCTGGGCCTTTGCTGGGACCCTTCCGAGGCCATACTAGAGACCCCGGTCACAGCCCAGGACCCCACGGAGCCCCTGCAGGACCTGCTCCGGGGTCACTGACACTCAGCTGCACCAGCAAATTGCGGAGCTGCCGCCTTCTCCCAGGACACGGGGACGTGTCACCGCCCTGACAGCCCCTGCCTGGGTGCCAGGAAAGCTGACGGTGACACCTGCCCGGGGTTAAGCAATTGGAACACGGCCAGCAATTAGCAATCAATCAGCAGCCGGCGAGAGGCTGCTTGCAAGTGCCACCGGAGCTCTCGTTGCAGGATGCCCTCTAATCACCCTCCTCCTCCTCCTCCTCGCTGGCTGCTTGTGGACAAGCTGGCACAGCCCTGGAGCCTTCGGGCACGTCCTCATCACCACGGAGCAGCGGGACTCGGTGTCCTGCCCCATCACAGCGCAGTCCCCGGCACACAGCACCCGCTCCAGCGCCAGACGGGCCCTGCGGGGAGCTGGGACAGGAGCAGGGTGCTCAGGGGACGGGGGAGCTGGGGGCAGCCGTGCAATCGTTGCTCCGCTCAGTCGTGTTCGCACGTTCACACCGCTCTGGCGGCCGATGAGCTCGGCAAAAGGCAGCGCCATCGTCAGGAAACCCCAGCGCCATCGCCTCTTCGAGGCCACCGGCGAGCCCGCGGGATCTGCCGCCGGCCCGACCCAGGAAAGCGAGAACGCGGCTCCGGCACACGCACCACACAACAGACAAGGGGGGAAAAGCCTCATCTTGGGCCACCACGAATCACCCGAGCGCCACGAGAGCCACCCCAGTGCCAGAACTGTCCTGAGACCCTAAAACCAGGGCCGATTCCCTTGAGAACTCATTCCCGAGCTCAGCCGCACGCTCCCGTCTCAAGACAGAGCCAGGCAGGGGGACCCTCTCCCAGCCCTCCTCCAGTTTGACAGCAAACAGCTGATAACTACTTTTTTGAGCATGTTTTTTAGCTCCTACCCTAAGGCCAATCTCCAACATGACTGTTGCCAAGGGAACGAGCTCTTTGCTTTGACAGTTCTGTTTTAAGGATCTCCTGCCTGCCCAGCGAGGTGTCTCAGAAACGGTTGCATCGGATGCCCTGGTACATCGCTTGTTGCTTTGCAGGTATCTAAACACTTGCAGCAGAGCTCTGTCCAAGCCAGCACGGGGAATTTCCACTCCCAACCATCCGGGGATCAAACACACAAGGATATTGATAACAGAAATAAGAAATGGGGAAAGCTATGCTAACGTTTCCTCCTGACTTCTCAGAAAGACAAGAGGGAAGAGTGATATCAACACAGGCTCGATCCCGCTGGTCTTGGAGGTGACTGCTGTGCTGGGGAGCCCCCGTGTCCCAGGGGGGCTCTCAGCTTTGTTATTTGTTTGCCCACCACATCACCTCGACTGCTGTGTGGTCTGTGCCTTTTGGAGAGCAACCCGCAGCATCACGAGGAGACAAAAAGAGGCCAGAAAGCAAAGCTGAGGAGCTGCAAAGAGGTAAAACTGTGAGCCAGCACTGGGCCCTTGTGGCCAGGAAGCCAATGGGACCTGGGGTGGGTTAGAAGGGGGGGGTCAGTAGGTCAGAGAGGTTCTCCTGCCCCTCTGCTCTGCCCTTGAAAACAGGGTTTAGTTCAGATACTATCAGGATATATTGGGGAACATATATATATATATATATATACATATATATATACACACACACACGTAATACATACAGCCATAGCACCCTGAGAACGCCCCATCTGGTCTGATCTGGGAAGCTAAGCAGGGTCGGGCCCGGTCAGTACTTGGATGGGAGACCAGCTGGGAACAGCGGGTGCTGTGGGCTGAGCCAGCACTGGGCCCTTGTGGCCAGGAAGCCAATGGGACCTGGGGTGGGTTAGAAGGGGGTGGTCAGTAGGTCAGAGAGGTTCTCCTGCCCCTCTGCTCTGCCCTGGGGAGACCACACCTGGAATCTTGTGTCCAGCTGTGGCCCCTCAGTTCCAGCAGGACAGGGAACTGCTGGAGAGAGTCCAGCGCAGCCACCAAGATGCTGGAGGGAGTGGAGCATCTCCCGTGTGAGGAAAGGCTGAGGGAGCTGGGGCTCTGGAGCTGGACAAGAGGAGCCTGAGGGGGGACTCATTGCTGGGGATCAAGATGGAAAGGGGCAGTGTCAGGAGGATGGAGCCAGGCTCTTCTGGTGACAACCAGGGACAGGACAAGGGGCAATGGGTGCAAACTGCAACACAGGAGGTTCCGCTTAAGGTCCCTTCCAACCCCTGACATTCTGCAATTCTGTGAAAACGAAGCCCCCCCAGGAAAGCACCACGATGCTGACCCGTCACCACGTTCACCCGCTCAGGGATGTTGTGACAAGTGTCACATCTCGCTCCCCGGGGAACCACAGCCTGAAAGCAGCAGTGAACGCAGTGGTCTGGAAGAGCTAATGCTGCACACCAGGCTTGCCAGTAAACACACCATCTGAAGCGCTGCGAGGTGAGGAGGAACATCTGTAGATGAAGCACCGCCTGGAGCATCACCCGAGGAAGTGACCCTGCAGCAACATGGGAGCTCCCGGCTCCGCAGCCACAAGCAGTCTCTGGGGTCACCTGCAAAGCCGCTGCAAGCGCCGTTGCCCTCCGGCACGTCCCGGTGACACCAGGGAGCCTCCACAACCCCCGAGCGGCGGCGGCTGCAGCATCTGAAGCAAAGCGCGACGCCGGGCGGGTGACTGGAATGGTTAAGTACGTTTCTTCCCAGCCCTCATCGTGGCTCCTCCGCCTCCCTCCGCTGCGACTGAAGGCTCTGCTGCTGCATCGCTTCCCGGCGGCAGGTGCCCGGCCGGGAGACAACCGGACCAGATGGTTCAAGCTGAGCTGACCCAGTAATTCAGAGGAGGAGGATCAGATGCGTCGGCCTACGTGGGTGTCACAGCGCTGGCATCACCTCCAAGGTCCCACGGAGCCGCTGAGGAGCCAAGCGACGAGGAGGCGACTCAATCTGTGCAGACACAGCGGCACACGAGCTGCACGGCCAAGCCTTTGCCGGGCTGGAAAAGGAGCCCGGAGCGCGGTTCAGATGGAAACCAGGCTGGGAATGGGGGTATCGCGCCAAACGCTGGCGCAGGGAGAAGAGCCGTCACCAGAAGGCACCTGTGCATGCTTTACAATAGCAAACGTGAGACCCAGAAGAACAAGCCCAGCAGCGCGCAAGCGGAGATCGCCAAGCTCCAAACCCACCGCGCAAAGGCGCATCGGCCACGCGTTCGCATCCTGCGCCACCTCCTCCCGCACCCGCAGTTTCACTCCATTGAACCGCACCACAGCCTGGACTGGGGTAAATGTAGGTTAAAACCAACCCAGTGAAAACAAACAATGTTAGTTTGAATGCAGATTCCTCCGTCTGGCTCAACGCCTGGCCGGGCCAGCGCCAGGGTGACTACCCAGATGTAGACGCCTCCAGTTACTCCGGCAATTCCAACACCCCTGGCGAGGCGGGAACGTCAGGCAGAGGGAGCAGAGGCAGCGTCTAGTGTGCAGGAGACCTCACCATTCTGGGCAAGCAGGGCTTTCCCTCTATCTCTTTCCAGAGAACGTACCCACGCGTGGGAGGAACTCGTGTTTCAGCAGCAACGCCCCGGTCCGCTGGGGATTTTGGCTTTGCCCAAGCCGCAAACACCCCAGCCTGGGTACAACAAACCGCACCAAAACATCAGGCGTTATCAAGACAGCGGCAAAACCCCTGTCCCGCAGCAGCGGTGCCAGCGCATCCCTCACCGTCTGCGTATGCGGCGGGGCAGCTCGGCAGCACTTGATCCCGTGTATTGTCTTAATCCAGCGCTGCCTGTTGAGCCTAACGCGTTGTGCCATGAGCAGCGGCCTCGGCGCTCCCCGCACGGCTTCTCCTCCAGCTGATGCTGATCCGGCCGCATCGCCCGCGCTCGCTGATCAGAGCCGCACGAATTAGGCTGTCCAGGTATGGATGCAGGTTGATATGTTATCAGGGGTGTTACTGCTTCCTCTGCTCGAGTGACAAGGGCTTGTGCTGGTACGGAAAGAGACTGGCAGCATATGGTGAGAACGGGGCACTTGCACACATTGGTTGGGTGAAAGCGCTGCCATAAGCGGCAATCAAAGGGTTGCGTGAGCTGCACACAACTCCCCGGCTTCCACCACAGCACCTGTGCAAAACGGGGCTCCCTGCACTGCAGACAGGATGGGGGTCCACGCAGCCCCCAAGACAGAGGAAGCACCTCCAGGGAGGGGACAGTCCCCCGAACCTGCCTCCTTGCCAGTGTCGGGCATGGAGCTCATCTCAACCATCTTCAACCATCTCAAGGTGGTCTCCAGGCTCACCTCAGCCCACGGGAGTCGTTGGCACAAGCCACCCAACCAGTCTCCTCATCTACGGGAGACAGAGCAGCCCTGGTCCCTCTGCTCTGCCATCCATACCCAGTCAGGCAAACCCACCCCTGAGACCCTCAAAATTGGGGCTTCTCCCAGCAAGAGAACCGCACGCAAAGAGCGGGCAGCTTCGGTACAGCGGGATGGATGCTCAGGTCACCACTGTGCCACCAAAGCTGCCGCATGGTGCCCCTTGTGCTGCACACCGAGGGCCACCCAGAACCCGCAACGCCGGCGCCACACGGGATGAAGCTGCTCGCAAACACAGCGCAAAATAGCCCCAAGCCATCTGGTTTTGGCATGTTGTGGCTTCCCATGGGACAACAGTAGGGCACTGTTCAAACAAAAGGGTTACACAAGCCTAGAGTGTAATAACTCTGGGGGGGGGATTAATCCTCGCAGCAAGGACAACCACGCATCCAGCCCAAACACTCAAAAATCTGCCGACAGCAGCACAACGTCAGCCAAGTGCACACACACAGTCCTGGTGCGAAGCGCCGGGGCGGCCCCGAGGGGCTCTGCCGGCACCGCCGTGGTTGGAGCTTTGAGATCCAGAGCAATGGAGGGGTCTTTCTGCAAGAAGAAGAGATGGCGACTCCATCCCCGCCTTGGGAAGGGCGCTGTGGAAGGGCTTTCCCAGCACTGCGAGCTGCTGGTTGAGGGGCATGAGGGTAAGACACTGCAAAGCCACGCCAGCAGCTCCTTTGAGCATCTTCCATCCATGCGTCTCCGCAGCTCCCAACGGCTTTTTAAGTGTCCATTTGTCTCGCTGCTTTGGGCGATAGAGAGCCCGGCTGCTCGTGGCCAGGCCTGGAAGGAATCTTGCAGTGTCATCATCCAGACAACATCCTGCCCTAGGACTACACACGGCTCCAGGTCACGGCCACCCCTTTTCATGCGAGCGCTCGCCAGGCTGCTCGGCCACCCCCTCGCTGAGCATCGCCATGTACGGATGCCAGGACATCCCTGTGCCGCGGGACCGAGCGTCACCCACACCCGAGTGACTCTTTCAGGCTCCTGTGGGAGGACCGTGGCCATAACCAGAATAAATCCCGGGATTCGTGGATGGGAACGCAGCCATCAACCCACACCGGCCCCCAGAGCGGCTCTGCCTGTCACAGCGACCTCCTCCAGCAAAGGGATGCGCGGCGGGGGATGCGCCAGCTGGGGCTCAGACCTCTTACCCTCCGTACCACGCTCCTTCCACCTCAACAGCCCACAGGCACCTTGATCCCATGCCAGAATTACCACCCTGCTTCCAAACAGCCAAAGGCAGGGACTCGGATAGCAGCTGGAGCCTCCACACCACCCCCCCAAAACACAACACGCAGAGCTGGCCCTGGACGGCTGCTGCATCACCCCACAACGCGCTCCCCATCCAAACGCTCGCAGCAGCGGTTTTAGCACAACCAGCGACTCCAGCGCAGCAAACCCAGCCGCCAGCAGCCTGCTGGGAATTACAAGCCCCGAGCAGCGAGCGCTGGCGATCCAGCCAGGACTCCGCAGCTCAATGGTTACGCAAAATAAGGTGCTGCCATTGACAAGGCAACACCGAGATTACATTTGTTTTGCGGCACTTCATTACCGGCCGCCTCACCCGAGGCTGTGGCGGGTAAACAGCCTTTGTTCCAAGGGCTGATGCTCCCGCACGGACACCGGGGAGCATCAGACCCCGGGATGCCAGCAGATACACCGACAGCGGCGGAATCCCGGCGGGATGGGAGCGGCCGCCCTCCCCCGAGCCCACCGCCCCGCGGAGCAGGGATGCGATCGTGGGGAACCGGCGAGCTGCCCATCGCGGGGAAGAGTCGCCCCCACTCCGGGGATGTAACCGCCGCCCCCGCCGGGGGCTGCATCCCCACCCGCGGGGGTGGCTGCCTCCCCCGCGCCGCCCGCCATCCTCCCGCGGGAGCGGTTCTACCCCACCGGGGGTCCTCATCCGCCGAGCCCCCCCCGCCGCGGCTCCACCCGCCCCGCCGCGGGCAGCGCCGGGAGGGGCCGGGCTCCGCCGCCGCCCGCCAGGGCCTGTCTGGAACCTTCCGCCGCCCCGGCCCCGGCCCCGCCCCGGGCGGTACGCGGTGATGGGGGGACACGACGGGCAGCACCGGCGCCGCCGTGACCTTGAGCCCCACCGGCTGCCCGGGGCCGCGGCGGCCGCAGCCTCTCCGGCGGCGCGGGCGGGCCCCGAGGGCAGGGCCGGGGCGGGGCGGCGGCACCTGCCGGGCTTGACCCACATAACGGCGCCGCCGCCCCCCGCACCTGTCGCTCGCCCGCGGCCGCTCCGCGCTACCCACGCCGCGCGCGGCCGGTGTCCCCCACCGTGGGGAGAGGACGCGCCCGCCGGCCCCGCCGCGACGGGCGGAGTGATGGCGCGGGGGCTCGCCCGGCTCCGCCACTCACCGTCGCGGGAGAGGTTTCCCCGGGCGGCGCCGCAGCAGGCGAGCAGCAGCAGGAGGCCGAGGGGCAGCATGGTGGTGGCGGCGGGGGGGCCCGCGGGGCCGGGGCGAGCCGAGCCGCAGCGCTGAGGCGGCGGCACCGGGCGCGGCGCTGGTCTCCGGACTGGAGCCGGCGGTGCGGCAGCGGCGGGGATTAAATAGGGCTCGAGGAAGAGACCATTCGTGCCTCGGCGGCGGGGGGGGGGCGGGGGGGCCGCGCCGATGCCGCCCCCTCGGCCCCGCTGTAAACATGCCCGCTCCGGCCGCCGCTCCCCCCCCGCAGCCGCGGCGCGGTGGTGCGCTCCGCATGCGCGGCTCCCCGCGGGACGCAGGTGGGCGAGCGGCGGCGGGCGGGTCCCGGTGGGTCGCCGCCGTGTCCCCCCGTGGGTTCCCCCCGAGTGTGTCCCCGTCCCGCACCGAGCGGAGTCGCGATTTATCAGAGTGTCTCCCCCACTCCCGGGCTGAGGGGTCCCGCCCGAGGGGGTGCCGGTGCCGGTGCCGGTGCCGGTCCCGCCACGCAGCCCCGTGCCTCGAAGCCTCTCCTGGCCCCGGCAGGGCTCGTCCTCCCAGAGCCGCGGCCCCGGGGCTCGACGGGCCCGGGGAGCACTCAGGTGGGTCCGGGATGTGGTCTGGGAAGCAGGTGATCAATATGGAAAGGGGGAGTGTCAGGAGGATGGAGCCAGGCTCTTCTGGGTGGCAACCAGGGACAGGACAAGGGGCAATGGGTGCAAACTGCAACACAGGAGGTTCCGCTGGAAGATGAGAAGCAACTTGTTGGGGTGAGGGTGGCAGAGCCTGGCCCAGGCTGCCCAGGGGGGTTGTGGAGTCTCCTTCTGTGCAGACATTCCAACCCGCCTGGACACCTTCCTGTGTAACCTCATCTGGGTGTTCCTGCTCCATGGGGGGATTGCACTGGATGAGCTTTCCAGGGCCCTCCAACCCCCGACATTCTGGGGTTCTGTGTTGACCATGGACGAGCAGCCATTGCGCGGCTCGGTGCATGCGGGACAGTGTCCTCAGTGCTCCGTGGAGTCACGGTGCAGCTGAAATGCTGGGGTATGACCTGTGCTCACCAGCGTGGCTCAGCCTGTCTCTGCTCCTCACAGCTGAGAACTTCCCCGCTGTCTCTGCGGCAGCACTCGGGCTCACAACCCGGCTGTGCTCACACTTGCAGCCAAATCACGTTTGGGATGAAGTCGGCATTGGCTCCAGGTTTTAGCTGCCGGTCCGTAAAAGTCAATGTCCAGCCTTTGCTACCCCATGGCATCTCCCAGGTAACTCCTTTATCCACTGTTATCCATCTGCGTTATCACCCATTAAGTGATAACACCCCAGTGCTCGCTCATGCCAGCCCAGACATTTCTAGCTTGGACTCCCTCCTGCAGCCCCAAATGAGTAATTAACCCTTTTTACTTTGTAGGTCTGAAACAAATGTGTGCCTTCATTTCACACATCAGGGTGAACTCCTCCTCACGTGCTTTGATGCTGAGCTTCTCTGCACCCTGATGTTCTCCCGCACAAATGTTGTGCAAGAGGGACGTCTCCATTAGTCATCGTCTCTGTGGGAAGGGCTGTGGGAGGAACAGCTTTCTGGTGGTCACATCAGATCGCTGCTCTGCTTCAGTTTTCATCCCTTTGTCGTGGCCCTAGAGGCGATGCTGCTTATGTTACGGCTTTGTTAAGCCAAGCTTAGGGGAGCCGCGGCGGGCCCCAGCCGTGCAGAGCCACAGCCCGTGGCGCACGTTTGGGGACAGCGTGGGCCAAATGAGGCCACGGGAGGCTCCCTGAGCTGGAGAAGGGGCTGCTTTTGGAAAAGAGCTCTGGCGAGCCGGGGGATGCGAGAGCAGCTCAGGCGAGGTTCCCCCCAGGAGCAGAGTGAATACAGACGTGGCAGGAGCGTGGGATGGGGCGGGGAAGCTGGGGGTCCCGTGGGACGGCTGCTGGAAGGGGACGGTGCTGGGTCGGGCTCTGGGGGGGTGTGGGTGGCTCCTGGCGTGGCGCTCAGCCCTCGGGGGGGTATTTTCCTCCGGAGAGGATGGCCTCGGGTGACACTGGGTCTCTTTGGGCCTTTCACGATCCCCAGCTTCAATGGCTTTGCTTGAGGAGGATGTGGGGAGCACTGGGGCTGTGCCGGTTCCCTCGCCGGAGGACGCGCCGCCCGCCACCGCACTGACGGGGCTTCTGTCCCCTCCCGGAGCGCCTTGTCACCTCCCCGAGCCCCCCACCTCCCCAACCCATCCTCCCCGCTGAAGCCTGGAGGCTTCATAGCTCCAGGCGGTGCTTTTAACCCTTTCTCTGCCTCCTGGTGCGTTGCAGAGAGCCCGTCTGCCTTCTTCCCTCTTTTCTCTCTCTGGGATGGGCTGTGGGACCAGGTGCCGTTTCCTGGGACTGGCTGCTCAGCGTGTTCGTGAGAATTGCCTTGACTATCTTTTATTTCGATTTATATATATATTTACTAGCAGTGTATTAGTATTTTGTTATTTTATTAAACCGTGTTCATCTCAATCCCAGTTTCTCCCTTCCCTTTGGATTCTCTCCCCTATTGGAGTGAGTGAGCGGCTGCGTGGTCGCATTGCCAGCTCAGGTTAAACCACGACACCACACCTCCGGAGAAGATTTTCCCCTCTGAGTATCTGAATTTGGCCTTTTCTGGCGTCTTGCTGCCCATCTCCTGACTTTTAGGCTCAGCCCACAAGCCTTTCCCAGCCGTCCCTCCAGTGGATGCTGTCTCTGGAAGCAGAGTTGTTGGAGGATGGAGCGAGAATGAAGCTTTCTAAATCATCAGATGGGCTCGGTGACACGTTTCCCTTTAACTGATGATATTTCCTAGCCTGTGTTTGCTGTTGCTACAGCCTTGGGTATCTCTCTAGAGGCAAAGGCTTAGAAATCCCCGGGGAAGGTGTGGAAGATGGAAGGAGAAGAGTCATTTAGCATCTCTGCCATATCCTCATGTCCCACAATTGCTTCCTTTAACCTCTGACAGTCTGACGACCCCACGTCTTCCTGACGGCTTCTTGACACGCTCAGCCCCGTTGTTTGTTTTTACGCTGTTCAAAACCCCTTTAGGCTTTGCTTAATTAGCCTCACACTGGGTTTTAGCATTTGCCTCCATTTAGCGTCGCTCAGTGCTGTTTGGTGCCGGTTTCCCCATGCAATGCTGAACTGAACAGCGCTGGGCTGCTGTTGTGCAGCATCTTGTTGCTTTGTGAACTCGCTCCTGTGCGCCACTTAAAACCGAGTCCAGAATGGCCTCCCCGCTTCTTCCCGCTCTTCGTGCTCCGAGGGAGCGATTGCACCGAGCAGCGTGCGGCGCGAACGAATTCGCAATGTATTGAAAAGGGGGGGGGGGATTGAAGAGAAGCTGCCAAATTAATGTATGATGTGATTCTGTTATAAAAGGCGCACCCATCGTTAACCAGTTGACATGAGATCGGTGCATTCTCACCACCTGCAAAACGAGGGGATGTTTTTCAAGGTCCTTCTGCATGAGAAGAGGGAGATGGAAGGTGAAGTAACATGGTGTTTAGAAGCAAAGTGCTTAATTAACTAATAATTAATAGGCTGAGCGTAGCGTTAGCTGTTGAGGAACAAACGATGGATGGTGCCGTTGGTGACCAGAGAAGACCTGGAGGTCACTGGAGTATCTGATAACCTTTATCTGCTTTAACTATTGAATTTCTAAGAGCATTAAGGGCTCAATTTCCAGAAGTTTATTCTGGAGGGTTTTATTTTTGCAAAGGGACGGAATTCGCCCCAATTAAGGATGTATTGAATAGAAATGCACACATTTAAATAGCTACCAACAAAACAATGCAAAATGCCACTCCAAAAGAAAGTAAATGCTAACCCATGAAGCAACCGGTGAAAGACCTTGCAAGGGGAGAATAACCTTTGATTTATTCCAGAGTAACACACAGAACCTGGATCAATATATCACCATCAAAGATATGCCTTTCTTCTCCTTAATACCAACTGCAATGCACTCAAATTCAACATCCTCGTAACGGGAAAGAGCCAGAAGGGTTGACTGCAGCAGCAGGAGCTTGAAAAGGTCTTTAGGTGACATAAAAAGGGGGAGGCGAGTTAAAAGGAAATTAAAGGGAGTTGCTTAATGAGTGATAAAATCCTTGGCTCTGGATATTGGAAGGTCTGGAGTCAATAGTTCTCTGTGGGCACCGATCTGCGTGGTGTTGGGGGGTGAGCGGTGGGTCGGGGGCACATCTAGAGCATCAATAATAATATAGAATAATTTAATTAGATGCTTTAATGAATGCTGTATGTTGGGCAAGAGTTTTAGGTGGCTCTTAGAGTCAAATTGATGTTTGAGCTTTGAAGTTATCGAGCTGGTGGGCCAGGGTGATGTGCGATTAATACCCCTGTACATGGGGGTTTATGTGTTTTGAGTGAGTTGACCTACAAGAAAACTACCTATTTAAGGGATGGAGAGGCAGACCTATAGATTAATGCCTGTTTTCTGGAGTACTGAGCCCGTGATCACAGTGGCAGCGTCCAGAGCTCCACAAGGATGCGGAGAAGATTGTGAATGGTGAGCTGGCAAATTGGTAGGGAAAAAAGAGTGATTCAGGAGAGCCAAATCTAAGGCTGAATGCAATGAAGAGGGTCCCATGATGCTCGCGCGTGAAATGGCAGATTGCGTTCAATTCAAATACATGCAGAGCTGAATTGAGACGTGTGTGTGTGTATGGAGTATCTGTTGCAGCTGGTGGTGGAGATGGCTGGAGGAGGCACAGAAATTCTAGCGAGGAGGTCCCCGAAGCTCTGTCTCCTTGATATTGGTGACTTCTCCACTCTTCTAGGTCTATAAATGACCAAGTGCCCCATCCTGGTGACGCTGGTGGCCTCTCTCCCCTCTCGTCTCTCCTGTCTCATTCCTCCTCTCTCTTCCTTTCAGCTCGCATTCTGCCAGAATTCTGCTTTGGCCACAGATAACGCGTGTGAAATTCAAACGTAAAGATTATTTTTTGAGAAATATAGGCTGTGAAATTGGGCTTATAAATGAGCGCAAGCTACACCCTTAACTGTGGAGTCCTTAGGCTGGCTTAGGAGGCTGCTAATCCCCGCATGCGGTGGAGGTGAATGGCCTGAGGAGGTTGGACTGTTCCTGCTACAGCTGAGTTTTGCGCATCCATGTGTCAAATCTCCCCCTTCCCATCCAGTGCAACCCCCCCCGGAGCAGGAACACCCAGATGAGGTTACACAGGAAGGTGTCCAGGCGGGTTGGAATGTCTGCACAGAAGGAGACTCCACAACCCCCTGGGCAGCCTGGGCCAGGCTCTGCCACCCTCACCCCAACAAGTTGCTTCTCATCTTCCAGCGGAACCTCCTGTGTTGCACTTTGCACCCATTGCCCCTTGTCCTGTCCCTGGTTGTCACCAGAAGAGCCTGGCTCCATCCCCCTGACACTGCCCCTTTCCATCTTGATCCCCAGCAATGAGTCCCCCCTCAGGCTCCTCTTGTCCAGCTCCAGAGCCCCAGCTCCCTCAGCCTTTCCTCACACGGGAGATGCTCCACTCCCTCCAGCATCTTGGTGGCTGCGCTGGACTCTCTGCAGCAGTTCCCTGTCCTGCTGGAGCTGAGGGGCCACAGCTGGACACAAGATTCCAGGTGTGGTCTCCCCAGGGCAGAGCAGAGGGGCAGGAGAACCTCTCTGACCTACTGACCACCCCATTCGAACACTTGCTACTTGGGAGCAGAGCCCGACCCCCCTGGCTCCAAGCTCCTTTCAGGCAGTTCAGAGATCAGAAGGTCTCCCCTCAGCTCCTGTTCTCCAGCTGAACCCCCCAGGTCCCTCAGCCGCTCCATCACACTTGTGCTCCAGCCCCTCACCAGCTTTGTACAACTTGCATTTTCAATAGGAAGCGTGATGCAGAAACGCTCTGGGATAACACGCTCCCTGTGTGGGAGGGAGGTGTTGGATTGCCTGAGCAGCCTTTGTTTCGGAACTAACGTAAGGAGATTTTGAGTGCTGCTTAAGTGCTTTGCTGACTGGTTGGTCTGGACAGAAGTGCCTGTGCGAGCTCTCAGGAGATGCTCGGGATGCGGTGCCGAGCTGGAGCGTGTAGCCCTGCGAACGACTCCGATGACGATGAGAAGACAGGGTTTCCATCCGCACATTAATCCTTTCTGTGCACGTGTGCTAACCCAGCACTGGAGCTCCTGTGATGGACCTTTCTACTCAAGACCAGTCATCCCCGGGATAATCCAGGTGGGCAGGGACCTTGGGCTGTCATCTGGTCCATGGCCCCGTGTGTCGGGGTTTGTTCATCAACACTTGTTCTTC
Source organism: Columba livia (assembly GCF_036013475.1). Taxonomy (NCBI): domain Eukaryota; kingdom Metazoa; phylum Chordata; class Aves; order Columbiformes; family Columbidae; genus Columba; species Columba livia. The sequence continues at coordinate 1,552,335 of NC_088629.1, read as the reverse complement.
TCCTCAATACCCATCTTGGAGCTCCTGCCTGGAGGATGCCGGTAACTGCTCATCCTTCCCAAACCATCCTCCCCGCACTGTCCAGAATCTCGCCATTGCTGCTGAACACACCAAGGACAAAGGCAGAGTTATGAATCCGCTCTAGCACAGAGATAAGAGTCAGTATAATTAGAAACTCTTTATGTGGAGAAATGAATCAAAGCTGCTTCTACTCCTGGGACATTTTAACTCTTCGCAGCTTCTGTTATTAATTGTAGAACCATTTCTTTTTCTCAGTTTCAGGCTGCAATAAGGAAGAAACCCACAGTGAGCAGACCCCATGGACAAATGAGTGACTATGGAGCACGGCGCACATCCAGAGCCGTCTCTGAGCACTGGAAAGCAACCGTGGGACTGCAAACCCAATACATAATTTGACTTTCTGGGTGGGCAGCATTTTCAGTCCTGATAAGCATCTATAACACTTCTCTCCCAAACTGGGAGAACTGGATTTTATTCCTTTCCCAATAACATTCCTATTGTCTGTCACAGAAAGCCGGGGGGGTTGCATTGACCAGGCAGCGTAGTCTCAGGTCTTGTTTGGGCTTCGGTTGGTTTTAGCTGCATTTAACGGTCACCTGTTGGTCAGTGACTACTGCGTGACTTGTGGCTGGGGCTCTGTGAACACGTGCTAAAGGGCCGGTGAACCCACCACAAACAACAGCTCTTTATGTTGAGTGAGGCTGGAGGAGGCTACTGGGCAACATCCAAACTCACCTGGGAACCGGTGGGAACTCATTGTTAGCGAAACACATGGCAACAAAGCCAAAAGTGCGCAAGACGAGGTAGAAATCCCCACCGCGTGCGGCGGACTCTTCATGGGGACTTCAGGGTGCCGAGGACTCGTTGTAGCCCTGCGCTGCATGAGGAAGACCTGACCTTTCTCCACTGGGGAGAATTGTGCCTGACCAATTTGATTGCTGTATGTGAAGAGAGAAGAGATGAGAGCAATGTGTGTTGCACACCTGGGCTTTGGGCAGGTGTTTGATGTCCCACGGTACAGACGACTCCAGTGGAAAACGGGCTGTGCCACCCACTCGCAGGGTTGCAATCAGCAGCTGGAAGTCCAGCTGGTGGCCACTGGTGGGTTCTTTGTGGGACCCTGCGTCCCTCTGCCCTAGCATACCTTGTGTCCCCATTTTGGGCTCCCCTGTTTGGGAGACAGATCAACATACTGGAGCAAGGGCCATGGAGATGCTCAGGGGTTTAAGCGTACAGCAAATGAGGCTGTGAAAATGTAGCAGGACATCATAGAATCATTTTGGTTGGAAGAGACCCTCAGGATCACCGAGTCCAACCATAACCCAACCAACTCCAGCACAAACCCGTGTCCCTAAGAACCTCATCTAAACGCCTTTTCAACCCCTCCAGGGATGGTGACTCCAGCACTGCCCTGGGCAGCCTGTTCCAACGCCCACAGCCCTTTGGGGAGAAATTACCCCAAATTTCCAACCTCAGCCTCCCCTGGTGCAACTTGAGGCTGTTTTCTCTCATTCCATCACTTGGTACTTGGGAGAAGAGACCAACACCCTCCATGCTCCAACCTCTTTTCAGGTAGTTATATACAGGGATAAGGTCTCCCCTCAACCTCGTGTTCTCTGGGCTGAACAGCCCCACATCCCTCTTGCTTTTGCAAGCTAAGATATTTGATAAGAGCCTTACCCTGCTACGAGCAGCTCAAGAGGGTTAAAACAAGAACTGAGACCCTAGAAAACACCAGAAACAAGATAACTTCATCTTTGCCTGTGGCAAACAAACTGTACTATTCATGCTCTAATTTCCCGGGCAACTCGGTTTTCTGCTGAACCCAGAGCACCCGCACGAGCGAAGGGGTTGAGCTGGGCAGGACCAGCGAAGCTTAGCAAAGCTCAGTCCTGCTGGGTGTCCAAGGGACAATATATCTCCTCGTGCCATTGGACACTGTGAGAATTCTTAGCCACCTTGGTATTTCCAAGACTTACTTCTCTGGGTGATGATCGCAGCAGATAAGTGCAAGAGGAAGAGAAAGATTCCCTATTCAGAGCAGAGTTTGCTGTGTAGTAAACAAGCCCCGAGGCGGTACGAAGAATGATGAAGATACAAACCGCGCCGAGCAGCGCGGAAACACAGCACGAAGCAATGTAATGTGTAACTGTCCAGAAAAGACTGGTTAATCTGGCTGGAAATAAAGATGTGGAGCACGGAAAGAGTGGAATAGGTGAGCGCTGAGCTCATGAAGGAGCCGGCGCAGTGGGATGGATGGACCGAGGATGCTCGGAGCAAACCGGCTGCAAAGTTCTGGCCCAGGATGGGGACCTGGGGGCTGTGGGGTCAGGGAGATGGACCCACTCAGGACACTGCAGCTCCTGAGCACATCGTTGGCGGGAGGGAGCGTGGAAACGCTGCAAATGGAGCGAGCGGGCAGGAGCGGTTCCTCCGATCAAGGAGTTTAGACGTGTTGTCAGAGGCATCTGTTGTACCCAGGAATGCAGCAGCGGTTTTGGGTGTGAAGTCTGGGGTGGGTGGTCATCGCTTTCACGCTGTATTCAAACCTCGAGAAACATGGGAACAGAGCAACGTATGAGCCCGGTCTGGCCGCTGTGACAGGGGTTATATCCATCGGGGAACCATGTGAGAGCACTGATGGAAAATGCAAACCACCCTTGATGCTTCCGTGTCGTGTCAGTTGTATAAAGATGCTTCAAGTTCATGCCAACCCACCGTGTGAGTTGCTCTCCATGTGTGCTCTACCCTACCCATCACTGTTGCCCTTCTGCATCAGGGATGAACACAGGAGAGCATCAGAATAGACCCACCAAGTTTCCTTAGTCACTTGGTAAGGCCTTCTAGCACACCTGTACTGATTGACATTAATTAGCTGTTAATCTTTCCCAGTTCTTCTGCATACAACCTCAGGCACGGGGCCAACACTTCAGGCGATGCCGAGGGTTTGTACCGGCAGCAGATGCCGACGTCCGGGCGCAGGTTGTTGTTTGGATCAGCTAAATGACGCGGTGACCCAGGCCTGCTTCCTGCTGCACTGCCCATTTAGCCCTGAAATTGCAATAACGAGATTACTTGATATAAAGCAAACCTCCAGCAGCTTTCCTGCCCTGGCTCCGCTCCTCCTGTTCTGCACGGAGGGTTTTCTCCCAGGAGGAGCCAGCAGTGGATTTGTTGCTAGAGATTGCGCTCGCTCCGGCTTTGCCTGTATCCTTCAAAGAGCATCACTGCGAGGAAGGGAGAGCTGTTAGTTTAATCAGACTGTTTATCCCTTCAAAGTGAGCAGTTCGCTTGGAATAAGTAAGGGAGCTCAGTGGGCTCAGCTGACAGCAGCTTATCCCACCAATTTGTGCTTCTGGAGGCGGCTTCTCCCTTCTCCTGAAGATGCAGAAGTGAGAGATGCACTTGGCCCGGACACGCAGAGCAGGGGCACAGCGGTTGTTGGTGCAAAAAACGCAGTTATAGAGGAGCCCGGAGCTGTGAAATTTTTTTATAGTGATGAGAATCCGTGGGATTCAGGTTTTGTGGATGGGAACCTGGGGATTCGCAGTGCTGGGACGAGTTGTGGTGGGCAAACGGGCTGGTGCCTCTGGTCTGGAAGTTGTGGAGAAGGGCTGGTGGCTCCATCATGCAGAAGGACAGATTACATTCAAATTTAGAATCATAGAATCATTTTGGTTGGAAGAGACTCTCAGGATCATCGAGTTCAACCATAACCTTGCTCCAGCAGTAACCCATGTCCCTAAGAACCTCGTCTAAATGCCTTTTAAACCCCTCCAGGGATGGTGGGTTTTTACTCTCCCAACAAGAGATTGTCTGTTCCTGCTTGGGGAACACAGTGCGAGTGGCATGCGAGGGCATTGATAAGGATGGATGCACATCCACGAGAGGGGAAATGAGAAACAAGTGACCAAAACCTGACCAACTGAGTGTAACATCCCATTCACGTGACACTTCATGTAAAACTGGGAGATCACGAGGATCTCACCGCATTTCCTTGTGGCAACACTAGGAGAGGACCTTGCGAGTCGTCCCTGTGAACTGAGGCCAGTGACGGACTGAATCCAGCTCCGGTTGGCTGTAGAGTCCAGTCCAGGACTTCGGCTGCTGGCTTGTGAACTGAGGCCAGTGACAGGCTGAATCCAGCTCCGGTTGGCTGTAGAGTCCAGTCCAGGACTTCAGCTTCCGGCTTGTGAACTGAGGCCAGTGACGGACTGAATCCAGCTCCGGTTGGCTGCAGGATCCAGTCCAGGACTTCAGCTGCCGGCTCTGCAGTTGCCGGGACTTTCAACATTGGTTTTGTATATTCTGTATTATTTTCTCTATTTTATTGTAGCATTAGTAAAACACTTTAAACTTTTCCAACTCTCTTCTCTCTGTCCTTTCCCTCCCGATCCCCTGTCCTTAGTGGGAAAGGGGGAGAGAGGGGCTGAAGGGGAAAGGTGAGGAGAGGGGGTAACAATACACCTGCCACGGTTTTGTTGTCACCCCACAATCAAACCTCAACAGCACGGTAGAGGAATCAAACGTGGCCATTTGCTGATGGAGAACGAGGTGGGGAAGTCAGCAGGACCTGGGTCAGCCTGGATCTCTTGCCCTGTGCTCACAGTCAAGGTGCTTCCATTAAACACCGGATGCCGGCGCTTGCACAGGATCCTGTATATTAACGGATGTGTGAAAAACAACCCTGCTGAAAGCACACTAATTGCAGCATGTAGCGTGGATGCTCGCAAGCACAGTATGCAAAGTCCAACCCTGTTTATATTATTCTAGGACTCCTTTTGCTAAAAGCAGCTCGGAGGCCAAGCGGGACCAGGGCTCTGCGCACCCGTGGTCTGTAATGTCTTCTTCTCCGCGTCGCTTTGGGTTTTATGCAATTTGTGCTCTACAGATCATTAACACAAATGTGTTGATCAAATCTCTGTGACTAACTAGAAATTGAGCTTTTATTCCTCCCTTCCCTCCAGTAAGAGGTAACAGACCCCATGCCCAGAGCTTATTAGGGATCCAGCTCACGCCTGTGTAACCCTCGGTGAGTTCCTAAGTGTGTGTGTTGGTGATGAACGTCTGGTTTATAAACTTCCTATTTACAAATTGATTCTCAAGCACAGACACTCCGGCTGACCCGAGACACCCGCGCTGATGAGCACCTTCCATGGTGTTCTCTCTACATCTACTTCTCTCTCTTCCTCTGCGTTAGGAAATTAAAAGGGCTAACAGTCGCATTGCTTATTGTCTGAGGTTGTTTGCAGTTATTATGCTTTTAACTTGAGGTCTGAGCTGGCAAATGGGCTAAACAGCATCTACCCCCGTTCCTGGTGCCACCACCTTCCTTGCTACCTGTGGTTGTGACAGAAATGTGGTTGTGACATCCCATGGCAGAGGGGATTTAGGATTTAGGATTGTGTCCGTTTCTCCTGTTTGTATGCCCCCTAGCGCTGTGTTTCGCAGGACGCTTTGCTCTTCTTTTCAATGCAGGTCGAGACCCCCGGGTTGTGCTGCTTTCAGTCCGTTTTATAGGGGCGATGTTGATTTCGCCATTTGAGTTTCACGGTCATAACATCATATGGGACCAAATGAAACGCTCGTCACGTTTAATTATCATTAAATTATTAATTTACCTTGATCACCCAGATTCATCATTCCGTTGAGATAACAGGTTATGCCAATAAAATCTATTTCCTCCGAGCTCCCATAGAACAGGCAGCTATTCCCCGTCTGGCTGACAGGCCTGTAATTACCCAAGTCTTCTCATTTACCTCGCTAAATATTGGCACAGAATGACCCTTTTTCCCATCTTCTGGACCTCCTGGTTCCGTTCGCACCTCCTCGTTTGCACCCATAGACCTGCCTTGATCAGGACAGGAACTTTCATCACCCCCAAGGTTTCTTCCTATAGGGGACTCACATTTCTGCCCATCTTGAAATGGAGGAACCACCCCTCGGTTTGTTCTTCCTTTCCTGTGGAGCAAAGTGTGACCTGCTCACTGAGAGCAATATTTCCAGGGAAATCTGGGTCACTGGATCAGTTTGGGACCAGTATTATTCAATATATACATCAATGACTTGGATGAGGGACAGTGGGGTGACCATGAGCCAGCACTGGGCCCTTGTGGCCAGGAAGCCAATGGGACCTGGGGTGGGTTAGAAGGGGGTGGTCAGTAGGTCAGAGAGGTTCTCCTGCCCCTCTGCTCTGCCCTGGGGAGACCACACCTGGAATCTTGTGTCCAGCTGTGGCCCCTCAGTTCCAGCAGGACAGGGAACTGCTGGAGAGAGTCCAGCGCAGCCACCAAGATGCTGGAGGGAGTGGAGCATCTCCCGTGTGAGGAAAGGCTGAGGGAGCTGGGGCTCTGGAGCTGGACAAGAGGAGCCTGAGGGGGGACTCATTGCTGGGGATCAAGATGGAAAGGGGCAGTGTCAGGAGGATGGAGCCAGGCTCTTCTGGTGACAACCAGGGACAGGACAAGGGGCAATGGGTGCAAAGTGCAACACAGGAGGTTCCGCTGGAAGATGAGAAGCAACTTGTTGGGGTGAGGGTGGCAGAGCCTGGCCCAGGCTGCCCAGGGGGTTGTGGAGTCTCCTTCTGTGCAGACATTCCAACCCGCCTGGACACCTTCCTGTGTAACCTCATCTGGGTGTTCCTGCTCCGGGGGGATTGCACTGGATGAGCTTTCCAGGGCCCTTCAACCCCTCACATTCTGGGGTTCACTGGTTCTGTATAGATCTCAGCAGCAAGGTGGCTGCCGGGCATTCCATAGGATTCTTTCTCCCACAGGGATGACAAAGTGTGTTTGTTGCTCTATAATTACAAGCGGGAATACACCTCCACACTTCACACTTCAGCTCTGCCTGGCTATTTATTGCCGTTTGGCAAATTCATGTGTCACTGAACGGGACCCTCTTTGGTTTCTTGATTTTATTTTGGTCTATTTTACTATTTTGAGGATTTTTTTTTTAAGGACCTACTGACCACCCCCTTCTAACCCCCCCCAGGTCTCATTGGCTTCCTGGCCACAAGGGCCCAGTGCTGGCTTGTGGTCATTCCACTGTCCCCAGGACCCCCAGGTCCCTTCTCCCTACAGCCAGAATCATACCTAGAAAAACTTCAGCTTTACGGTCTTTGTCCATTTTACCTTTAGGACAAGAACTGTTCAACGCATAAAACTTACCAAGCAATCCGTGATTTACAGGATCCCCGTCAAGCAATCCTGAGCAGCTAAACTCCTTCGTTATCACCAAATACTGTTGGGTTTTCATTTTGTTTTATTTCTCAGATGATATCATGAACTTGTTTGCTGAATGGCTGGTCTGTTTTCTCTTCCTAGCTGAATTTCTAGATGCCCCTGGTCTAGCAGCACCCATTTTTCCTTCTTTAATTCTTATTTGGAGTCTATTTCCTCCTGCAGTCTCATACTCAGTAAATGTACCTATGCTCTTGAGATCCTTCTCCTTGTTCGCCCTTCTTGAATGCGCTGGATATTAATATTCCAGACAGAAGTTATCCCAAGAAGCCTGTTATGCCAATTAAATCAGAATTTTGCTTTGTATGAGGAATTTGAGCTCCTCCTGTTTGTTCTGTTTCTAATGTGTGTATACACCGATTTCTAAGACATTAAATGTGTTGTCCACTATTGTCCTTGTCCTCCTATGAACTGTAAATTGCTCACAAGCCATCCTGAGATCAGTATGGTTTCTTGCTTGTCAAAAGGTTGTTTCAGAGCATTACTTCTCGGGTGGTTAGAATCCTATTAATTTTCAGCCTACGTTCATGGCAAATTTATATTTATTTATTCTTGTGCCAATTTGTGCTTTGGATTAAATAGGTCTTCTCCCTCCATGGCGTTTGTTTCGCTGTCGTATTTATAGCAAGCGTTTCTGTCTCTCCGTAGCCTTCGCTTTGTTGCATTGGGCAAACCGGAGTTCTCTTGTTTCTGATGGACTCCCATTTTGGAGCAGAAATCCTTAGGATCAGCGCCCAAACGTGCACCCGTTCCTTTCGTCTGCATGGTGTGATGTTACTCCAGAGCTCAAGATCAGGCGGCCCTCTTCAATAACCCTTTTGTACTGATGGTGCTTCAGCTTTAGGCCAGCTACAAATTTGGTGATGATTACCACTGGAATCGCTTGGCGAAATGATAACTCCTCGATGGGATATGGGTAACAGATTAAGGAATATCCATCACCAATACCCCTCCTGTCAGCCCCGGCGTGGGGACCTGTGAGGCACCTGCTGATGCTGCTGTTCCCTCTTGCCAAGAAAAAGCTGATGCTCTTCATGTGCCTTCCCCAACAGCTCTGAATTGTCGGCATCCGTTCCAGCCTGCTGGGGAACCCTTCGGGGAACCCAGGAACTTCTTTTCCATGGCTGTTGGCAGAGCTGGTGTTGGCTCTTTGCTAAGGACACCTGGACATGGGTCACAACCACCCCATGAATGCTGCAGGAAGAGCGGCTGGAAAGCTGCCGGGCAGAGAGGGACCTGGGGGTGTTGGAGACTCCACACCCTCCCTGGGCAGCCTGGGCCAGGCTCTGCCACCCTCACCCCAACAAGTTGCTTCTCATCTTCCAGCGGAACCTCCTGTGCTGCAGTTTGCACCCATTGCCCCTTGTCCTGTCCCTGGTTGTCACCAGAAGAGCCTGGCTCCATCCTCCTGACACTGCCCCTTTCCATCTTGATCCCCAGCAATGAGTCCCCCCTCAGGCTCCTCTTGTCCAGCTCCAGAGCCCCAGCTCCCTCAGCCTTTCCTCACACGGGAGATGCTCCACTCCCTCCAGCATCTTGGTGGCTGCGCTGGACTCTCTGCAGCAGTTCCCTGTCCTGCTGGAACTGAGGGGCCACAACTGGACACATTCTGGCTTCTCCTCGAGCCTCTGCCTGAGGATGGAAGGAGAAGGACCAGGAGTAGAGGTAAGAGGCCTCCCAGGAGTGCTCAGAAGATGCTGTGGTGACTCAAGGTGACCAAGGTGACGCTGTGCCGAGCTGTCTGTGCACATAAGGTCCTCTCCCATCGGGAGGGAGAAGCCCCGCGGTGCCTGGCGGACGAGCCGGCGGCGAAGAGGCTGTGCAGCTTTCTGCTGTCTGAAGAGTTACGTAAGCTCTGAATAATAACAGAGCTGTTAAATACGACTTCTCAGGGTTGAATGCAAAAAAATAACGAAGTGATCATCCTGGCAGGCACAACAAGAGCTGGGGGGGAGCGAAGTGCTGTGAAGGAAGGATCTTCTTGGTAGGTCGAGCTCTTGTCTTCTGTTGTGGTTTAACCCGAGCTGGCAATACAGCCACGATAGCTGCTCACTCACTCCCCCAATAGGAGAGAATCCAAAGGGAAGGGAGAAACTGGGATTGAGATAAACACAGTTGAATAAAATAACAAAATACTAATACACTACTAGTAAATAGATTTATAAAATAGAAATAAAAGATGGTCAAGGCAATTCCTCATGAACACGCTGAGCAGCCAGTCCCAGGAAATGGCACCTGGTCCCACAGCCCATCCCAGAGAGAGAAAAGAGGGAAAGAGGCAGAAAAGCCCAGAGGCCTCTGCAAAATGGCAAAAGGCCCAACTAAACATCCTGCACCAAAAATGCCTCCAGCTCCCAGAAAAAAAGAGCGAAGAGAAGAGAGAAAGGGGAAGATTCAACCGGAAGATCCCAACTCTTCTTTAATAATTAGCATGACACTAATGGGCTGGAACACTCTGATTGCTCAGTGTGGGTGTCAGTCCAGCTCTGTCCATCCATCCTCTTCCTCGCTGCCTCACCCCTGTGGGCAGAGCTCAGAGTGTCCTTGGCTCTCAGAGCAGAGCAATTAAACACATTAACTGTGCTGGGCTGGTATCTCTTGTTCTCAAACTAAGTCCAAATAACGAGCGATGGAAAAGGAAGGTTTGTAACTGCACGAGGAAAATTAACCTGTTTTCAGTGAAACCAGCACACCTCCCACCAGCGGTCAGAGGTGGCTGAGGCTCTGTGGGCTGCAGCCTTCCCAAAGGCCAGAGCTCATGTCCATCCTCTGTCTCTGCTCTGTTTTAGGGACTTGCAAACTGTTACCACCAACGTGCTGGTGGAAAGGGGCTCTGTCCTGTTTCCATGCAATGGGGCGAATGAGGGTCTGCAATGCTCCATGGCTCTTGTGAGGATGGAAAGAGACAAACCAATGGGACTGGTGCTCCTGATGCTGGACCCCAAGACACAGCCAGAGTTTTTTCTTCAATATATAAAAGCACAACTTGTACCTGTGGCTTCAAGCATTTGTGTCCAACGTCCCTGGTTGTGCCCGATGGGAGCATAAAATCCCACGCTCGGCTCAGCTCCAGGTCCAAATGCCATGGAGATGCTGCCTGGGGAGTGCGAGGCGGAGCAGGGTCCAGAGATGGACGGTGAGCTCAGCTTTGCTGGCTCGACGGCAGCATTCTGGCGCTTGGCTGTTTCTCCGCAATGGGTTGAAGCCACGTGTGCTCCTCCCCGATGCCGGGAAGAGGATGGTGCCTTTGCAGCTGTTTGTTCTTGGGAACTGACAGTCCCAGGAAAGCTGCCAAATCTGCGGCTGATGGATGAGCCCCTCTCAGAGCCTGAAAACCGTTCAGGCAAACAGAGTGGAGCTCTTTAGGGAGCTGCATGTGGGGATAATTCAGAGTGAGGGGCCAGAAGTGAAAACGGGAGTGCTGAAAAGCATGGGGACAAAAATGCCTCCACATGTGCATGGGAGTCCCTAAAGCTGAGTCCCAGAAACTGGAATTACTGGCCTTAGTCAGGGAGAATATGGAAGGAGTTAAGACGCAGTGAAGATGTGAGCTCCTGACATGATGGACAAGCGATGTGCCTTCAGAACAGGCTAAAACTGAGCAAATTCAGAGTGGAGAGAATGGAATTATTCCTGTCACAGCTGGAGAGGTGGGGAAGCCCACAGTGTGCCATTGAACTCAGTGACTTGGGAGTCAAACGTCATCTTCTCTGGCACCGTTTGGGGGTCAGTACTTCCAGCAAACCCTTTGCAGTTGAAAGATAAGCCAAATTTCTCCAGGGCCTACGTGGATTGGCTTTTCTTCAATATTACACTTATGGAGAGAGGGCACGGAAGCTGAGGACAGTGGTGAGTATTTCTGGAGTCACTTTGCATTGCTCTGGCTGGTAAAGCAGCAGCGTTTCCTCCATTGCCTCAGACCGGCTCCCATCACTCGTGCATCCCTCTTGCTATCAAACCGGGATCCAGAACCGCACTGCGGCTCCACTCCAGGGTGTCTAAGGAGAGATGGGAGCTCCGTTTTCCAAAGTTTTCTTGCTTTTGTAAGCAAGCAGAAGCAAATATTTGACTTCAGCGTGGGGGTTAATTGAGGACGCTGTGGATGCTGCCAGTCTGCACGGATTCAAAAAGCAGCTGGATAAATTAATGGATGAAAAATGCATCAAGGGCCATTAAACCTGAAGATACCATGTCGGGCTTGGGAAATCCCTGAGCCACAGGTCATTGGGGGATGAGAAAGCATGCCAGGGATGCTTACAGTGTTCTTACAGCCTTCCCTTCCTGTTTGCTTTTGGAAATGGAGACGGTTGGTTTGAAATTCTTCAGGTCAGTTACTAATGCCAGAATTTTGTCCCTGCAGGAGCCCCCGCCGTGCCCAGCCCAGGAGATGACACCCCGGGGTGTGCAAAGCGCCAGATGAGCTCGTCCATTCCATGAGTCGTGTCCCCACGGCCCATCCTGTGGGGTGAGGAGAAGCAGGGGATTCTCAGGGTGCTTCTTCCAACCGAAATGATTCTGTGAATCTATTAGATGCTTCTCCACATTCCTGGTGCTCCCCCTGGAGCAGGGGATGCTGCGCCTGGTGGCTGTGAGTCGCTGCATCCCTTCCCCTGGCTCCCGCCCAGCCCCTGCTCCTCCATCATTTCAATCCCCGCCTGGCTGCAGGCGATCTGCGGCATTTCTGCTGGATGTGTGCAGGGCCGGCGGCTGGGATGGTGCCAGCAGCCTCACCCCGCTCACACCAGGCAGCATCGAGGTCCCACACCGTCATTTAAGTCGGGGTCTGGTGAGAACGTGACTCAGTTGGCATCAGAGCCGCAGTATCAGGCAAAGCTGTACAGATGCGGGTGACCGTGGCTCCCCGCTTCCCAAAAGGACAGGGGATTGGGAGGGAAAGAAGGACAGAGAGAAGAGAGTTGGAAAAGTTAAAAACGTTTTGCTAATGCTACTGATAAAATAGAGAAAATAATACAGAATATACAAACCCAATGTTGAAAGTCCCGGCAACTGCAGAGCCGGCAGCTGAAGTCCTGGACTGGACTCTACAGCCAACCGGAGCTGGATTCAGTCCGTCACTGGCCTCAGTTCACAAGCCGGCAGCCGAAGTCCTGGACTGGACTCTCCAGCCAACCAGAGCTGGATTCAGTCTGTCACTGGCCTCAGTTCACAGGGTTGACTCGCAAGGTCCTCTGCTAATGTCACCATAAAGAAACGGGGCGAGATCTTCGTGATCTCCCGCTTTTACATGAAGTGTCACGTGAATGGGATGTTACACTCAGTTGGTCAGGTTTTGGTCACCTGTTTCTCGTTGCCCCTCTCGTGGATGTGCATCCATCCTTATCAATGCCCTCGCACCCCATGGCTGTGTCTACCATTGTGGCATCACGGACTTTCAGCAAAGCTCTGGGCAGTGTCTTTTACTGGTGAAATCCCTTTTGGGTCAGGAAGGGATCAGCTTGGTCTGCTGCTCTATCCTCTCATTGAGCGATGTCTCAAGTACTGCCCCACTTTTCCAGAGCGCAGAGTCTTGTCTTGGCTCCAGACTCCTGTTCATACTATCCTAGTTAGGCAGGGGTTCAGTGGAATTAGGAACAGCTCAGGGAAGAGTCTTGTCTTGGCTCCAGACTCCTGTTCATACTATTCTAGTTAGGCAGGGGTTCAGTGGAATTAGGAACAGCTCAGGGAAGAGTCTTGTCTTGGCTCCAGACTCCTGTTCATACTATTCTAGTTAACAAGGATTCAGTGGAATTAGGAACAGCTCAGGGCAGAGTCTTGTCTTGGCTCCAGACTCTTGCTCGTGCTACTCGATTTAGGCAGGGATTCAGTGGAATTAGGTCTCTGATGACAGAATTTGCTCTGGATTCAAGTCCCAGCTTGGTTTCGGGAAAATCTCGGGTTCATTGCTGACCTCACACCCTAGCTGGTGTGCAAAGAAAACCAAGGCCACAGACCTACAGAACAGCCCAGTGCTCTTCAGCTCACCCCACGCTCTGTCCACCTTGGACGGGAACTGAAATGGGTTTGCGTGATGAACATTACCACATTATCAAATCATCCCAGCCTAAAATTAGCCCTTAGTGCAGGAAGGGGAAGGGCTTTGCGACGTGGAGCTGAATCGATAAGAGCTTTTCTCCGTCGTGCCGTAGCTCCCTGTGGCTGTCCTCAGCAGCAGGAGTGACACGCTGTGCCTGCGCTCCCCTTTCTTTGAGCAATGTCAGTATTTGGCGGATGATGTTGAAGCTGAGATCGATACTTGCCAGGTTTTATAGTCTTTCAGGTGCCAGGGAAAAGAATGACATTCCTTCTGTCCAGAAACAGAAAGAGAGGAGAGGAGGAGGAGAGCAGAGAAAACATAATGCTGGATTAGGTGATAATAAACAACTGATAATAACGAGATGCTGTAAAGGAACAAGAAGAGGTGCCAGCTCTCCTACTTCAATACCTTCTTGCTTTCTGGGGTCTGTTGTCCCAACACTTTGAACAAGAGAGTAGGATGGGCCCGAGGAAATAATCCCATCGCAGTCTCACTGTTTAACTCTCAGCTGGCTGGGCATTGCTCGGCGTGTTCTTGAATCCTCATCAAAGATTTATGCTCCTCTTTAGAAGTGCTCTCCTTAAACAACTCCTGCTAACACAAGAGGTAAAGCCCTTCAAGGAGCGTGAGCTTCCTCCTAGCAGGAGAGGAATTATCGCTGGCTTCTCCTACCATTGGCATGAGGTCTTCAGGGCCAGGGAGACAGCCCAGAGCTAGAGGAGGGAGGTAAATGGAATAGTATAAGGAGAAAGATAAGCAGATGGTGGTGGTGGGGTGGAGACACCAGTCTGAAACCACCAGCTCAGCCACAGAACAGCTTGTTGGGCCAGAGCTTGTGATCCTTCCTCAGGTCTCCCCTACCAAGACTGAGCCTGGAGCCAGCAAAGGAAATAGATGCCAAGGGCTGGAGAAGTGCCAAGCCCTGATTCACGGTGCCCTGGCCTGCCATGCAGCCATCGTTTGAAGCGCAGAGGTTTGCTATTCGTGATGAAATGCAGCACACACAGCGGGGTTTTCTCACCTTCTTCCTTCTTTGCTTCCTCCATGCACAGGTTTGTGAGGAGTGGGCTTTGGCCAGGACATCCTGGAGAGAGATGCAGGGGCCAGCACTGGGCCCTTGTGGCCAGGAAGCCAATGGGACCTGGGGTGGGTTAGAAGGGGGTGGTCAGTAGGTCAGAGAGGTTCTCCTGCCCCTCTGCTCTGCCCTGGGGAGACCACACCTGGAATATTGTGTCCAGTTGTGGCCCCTCAGCTCCAGCAGGACAGGGAACTGCTGGAGAGAGTCCAGCGCTGCCACCAAGATGCTGGAGGGAGTGGAGCATCTCCCGTGTGAGGAAAGGCTGAGGGAGCTGGGGCTCTGGAGCTGGACAAGAGGAGCCTGAGGGGAGACTCATTGCTGGGGATCAAGATGGAAAGAGGCAGTGTCAGGAGGATGGAGCCAGGCTCTTCTGGTGACAACCAGGGACAGGACAAGGGGCAATGGGTGCAAACTGCAACACAGGAGGTTCCGCTGGAAGATGAGAAGCAACTTGTTGGGGTGAGGGTGGCAGAGCCTGGCCCAGGCTGCCCAGGGGGTTGTGGAGTCTCCTTCTGTGCAGACATTCCAACCCGCCTGGACACCTTCCTGTGTAACCTCATCTGGGTGTTCCTGCTCCGGGGGGATTGCACTGGATGAGCTTTCCAGGGCCCTTCAACCCCTCACATTCCGGGGTTCTGTGATTCTGTGGTTCCCAGCCAGGCGCGGCTATCAGGGGGTCTTGCTTGGGAATGTATGTGGGATATCACATCTGTCCTCAGCCATGTGTGCCCTGTGCAAGCAGCTCTGATTCAGTCCCGTCCAACTCATTCCTGCAAAGACGTATGTAAATGCACAGTCTGTGCTGTTTAAGTGTCGGGAAGAGGGCAAGTCTCTTTGAATATTTACGTTATAGACTACGGAATTTAATCAGCAGTATTAACAAGTGAAGAACCCTGCTGAGATTCCCAGTGAATAAAATGGTTTTGACAGAGAAAATGAAGAACCTGACAGCAGCCGAGAGGGAACCCAGAGTAAAATTGCTTCAAAGGCAGCAAGTCCAAAGAGATGTGTCAGAGAGCTCTTCCTTTATGGTGCTTTTAAATGAAAGACTCCTGGGAACAGTGGGAGCTGGTTCCACAGCCCTGAGTCCCCCGTGGGAGGAGTGCACGTGTGGGGGTGCGTACGGGGGTGGTGTTTGTAGGTGCCGTTTTTTATGGGCCACATGGAGGATGAAGAGTGTGTGGCTTGAGCATCGCACAACTGGGCATTATGGTGTGGAGCTGTCAGCTTTGAGTTGGGAGCTGTTGATTTCTGGGATGCTTTTGCCACGGTGAAGTAGTAGATGAGGCTGGACTGTGCCTGCATGACAGAGAGAGCGGGGTCCATGGTGCAAATATCAGAGGGTTAATGGTGTGTGCAGCAGCCACAGCTTCAACAGCAAAGGTACCGACCTCCTGGGGAAGCGTGTAGATCTTCAGGTGTGTGTTATCCATCCCAGCTTGGGGGAACAACACAGCAAATGTATAGGCTATGCTCCCAGACCTATATGGAATCCATTTTCCGAGGTGCTTTCCAAGGGTACCCACAGAAAGCCCATAAGGCTACAACACAGTTGGTGCAGGGTGATGTGCTAGAGACACAGACACCTCCAAACTCATCCGAATGGAGCTACAAGATCTCTCTCTGTGTAGTTACCAGGATGGGTACGTAACAGCTCCTGACATCTCCATTTAGTCGGGGAATTGCATCCTGTGCAAGAGGCCAAGCAGAAATTCTCACCTCAGACCTGAGCCCAGGCTTTCCCTGTGCGCATTGACCAGAGTGGGAAAGAATCACCCCTCTTCGCTGATGCTCACCTTGCTCTCGGTGTCTCAATGTCTCAACAGCAGCTTTGCCTGAATTTTCCCAGCATTAATACTGCCTTTATGAGATTTTATCCTTGTGCAGGACATGCACTCGCTCTGCATGTCAGGAGCAGGATCTCAGTCTTTCAGCAGCAACAGCACAATCCAGGAGCACCAGATCGGCTTCTTCTCCAAGAAGTGAACCGTGGGCTTCACCTTCACCCTGGAGATGCTTATTAACAAATATGAAACAGAATAAAAACTGGGCAGAAGGCTTGTCTGCATCATAGACTTTTAAACAGCCTTTAATTCAATCTACTACTCTGAGCTGAACATTAAATGGCTACAAATGAAACTGGTGGGAAAACATGACCTCATTAAATCCGGGCGCCATCCATCTTGGGCTGGATGCAACCAAACTGCGTGCAGATAGGACTTGAAGCAAAAAAAGGGGGAAATAAGAGGGAGATGCAGTCCCAGCCCAACAAAGGTCGTCATCTCTGGCACATCAGTTACTCCCTATCCTTACTGGAGCGGTTTGACTCAATCACCAGAGGTTCTTGGGTCAGCCCGATAGCAGAGCAATAACCGCAGCAACTGCCTCATTGACTCGAGTCTCATGCTTCAGAGTCCACCAGAAATTGTGGAGAATGTGGACTTGTGGTACTGCAGTAGCATCAGCTATAAACTGTGTCCAAAAGGGAAATAAAGGGGGGTTATTTCCAAATTCATGCTCCAGTCTGGTGGAGGATGCTCTGCCATGGTGCATCTGAGCTTGAGATGCTGTGGAAGATAAGGGTTGATTCCTCCTCTCAGAGTGTCTGGCTCAATCACAGCTGCTCAAGTGGGACGCATCATCTCTTTCTGCTTTCCCAGGGCGCAGCTCCCACCCTTGGGAGGAACCCAATCCATCCAGAAAGGGGTTTTCTCTCTTCGTGGTGGTTTCCACTTGAAAGAGGCTGGATTAGAATGAACTGCGTGTTGCCTCGCTCCACAGGACTAGTAAACTCTCCCTTAAGCTCCAGAACCGGCGAGTTACTAATTCCCCCTCAAGAGTCACTTTTTGCATCCTGTTTCCTTTCTGCTTTCCAAAGGACTTGGCCAGCTGTGGGAAATGCACCAACCCCGATGTCTGACCCCATTCGGGTCACACACCGGAGCGGACGTGGGGCAGTGGTGACCGTACCCCTGAGCAGCACCCGTTGCATTCGCAATCCAGGTCAGTTGTGACGTTAACGCTGATCCCGCCGCCCTATAAAACACCTGAGCGTGTGTGTTTGTGCCGCACAGTGTCCCCCTTGCTTTTTCTCCTCCAGCGTGTTAAACTGTCTCATTTCCCAATAGCCCGGAGCCTCAGGTCGACCGACACTGCTCTTCATCAGGCTCCCAGGAGCATTGCAAACAGATGCCAAGGTGCAAATTAAGGGAGAGTATCTATTTTGTTATTTCCAGCAGGAATACAAGCGCCGGCACAGACTCACTCCCACGTGGAAGCCGTTAACTCGGCAGTCTCCGCGAAGCAAAGCTGGGTGTTGTAATAGCTATTCCTGTTCTGCATCTTAAAAGCATTGGGAAGGTGTTTCTTGATAACAGAGATAATGAAATACTTTCTCCTCCTCGAGGATGTGAAGTGGCAATTGTTGAAGATGAACTTCTCAAACTGATCCCCCCTTGTTAGCTAAAACCCAGAGCTAGTCAAAGGATCAGCTGGGGAGCTCTCCCGACAATTAACGCTGAACTGCTTTAAAGATGTGTCCCAGTCCATCTACACTCCCGCACACCTCCAGTCCTCGCCGTCCTCGTCAGCCGTTAGCGGTCTCTCCGGTGTATAGATGTGATTATATTTCTGTAACTAATTTGGCAGTGTGTGTTCAAACTCAGTGTGCTGGAGCGCCGAGAGCACCGCGGTCCCACGGCCACGCAGCGGCAGATGGCACCGATTCACGGCCACCGCGGCGACACGGAGCTCCGCTCTGCTCTCAGCCCCAAGCAGCATGGGCAGTTTTCCTTCTGGATGGTGGCACAGGTCCCGGTATCCAGATGAACAGAGGGTTTAAGGTTCAGATCCTTGCTGCCGTCAGCGCTCACCCCATTTGTTGTGGTTTAACCTGAGATAACACATACAACCACGACAGCCGCTCGCTCAGCCCTCCCCAGCTCCCCCCAACACAGGGAGAATCCAAAGGGAAGGGAGAAACTGGGATTGAGATAAACACAGTTGAATAAAGTAACAAAATACTAAGACACTACTAGTAAATATGTATATATAATAGAAATAAAAGATACTCGAGGCAATTCCTCATGGACACGCTGAGCAGCCAGTCCCAGGAAACAGCACCTGGTCCCACAGCCCATCCCAGAGAGAGAAAAGAGGGAAAGAGGCAGAAAAGCCCAGAGGCCTCTGCAAAATGGCAAAAGGCCCAACTAAACGTCCCGACCAAAACTCTCCCGGCTGCGCCAAAAAGAGCAAAGAGAAGAGAGAGACGGAAACTGGAAGGCCCCACTCTTAAATAATCAGCGTGATGCCAATGGGCTGGAATACTCTGATTGATAAATGTGGGTGTCAGTCCAGCTCTGTCCGTCCATCCCCTTCCTCGCTGCCTCACCCCTGTGGGCAGAGCTCAGAGTGTCCTTGGCTCTCAGAGCAGAGCAATTAAACACAGTAACTGTGCTGGGCTGGTATCTCTTGTTCTCAGACTAAGCCCAAATAACAGCGTTTCCGGACAGTGTCTGTTGTGGCCGAGCTGGGCTCTCGTGTGTACACCCAGGTGGGTGTAGTGGGGCCAGGTCTCCAGTTGTGTCCAAGGAACATTTGTGCAAGTCATTGCAACATGTTCGAGTGGCTGGTGCCAACAGCCTTACAATAACTTTTCTGAGGTTCTTATGGAAATGGGTTAGTGCTAGAATTGGGTTATGGTTGGACTCGGTAATCCTGAGGGTCTCTTCCAACCAAATAGTTCTATATTTCTACGCTGGCGTCTGAGGATTGCTTCTCTATAGGTAACACTGCCATCCATCAGTGGTGTCCTTTTAAAAACATCAAAAGCCCCAGTGGTTTTGTTGCCCAGGGCAATAGCGTGTGTCGCGGAACAGTGTGAATCCTCGGTGTCGTGGGGGAATGTTTGCACATTCTGCGCTGGGTCAGTTAGTAAAGACCAAACAAACGGGGAAAAAAACAGTCTGCCTTGCTATTCGAGATCATTAAAGCGCTGTGATCTGAGAAGTACAGAATTCCCCAGCCCAAAAGTGGTTTAGAAAATTTAAATGGATTTAGGCTTAGCGTTTCAACCTCTGAGAATGTATTCAGCGCCGCACAGAAATGAGCAATCATCGTGATTCCTTGCAAGGCAATCCCAGGGCTGCTGTAACGTCGTCACCTCGGTGATGCTGCATGGCATTAACAACTGGGGAATGACCTGTTAGAGAGCAGCGTAGGGGAAAGGGAGCTGGGGGTCCTGGGGACAGCAGGGTGACCATGAGCCAGCACTGGGCCCTTGTGGCCAGGAAGCCAATGGTACCTGGGGTGGGTTAGAAGGGGGTGGTCAGTAGGTCAGAGAGGTTCTCCTGCCCCTCTGCTCTGCCCTGGGGAGACCACACCTGGAATATTGTGTCCAGCTGTGGCCCCTCAGTTCCAGCAGGACAGGGAACTGCTGGAGAGAGTCCAGCGCAGCCACCAAGATGCTGGAGGGAGTGGAGCATCTCCCGTGTGAGGAAAGGCTGAGGGAGCTGGGGCTCTGGAGCTGGACAAGAGGAGCCTGAGGGGGGACTCATTGCTGGGGATCAAGATGGAAAGGGGCAGTGTCAGGAGGATGGAGCCAGGCTCTTCTGGTGACAACCAGGGACAGGACAAGGGGCAATGGGTGCAAACTGCAACACAGGAGGTTCCGCTGGAAGATGAGAAGCAACTTGTTGGGGTGAGGGTGGCAGAGCCTGGCCCAGGCTGCCCAGGGGGTTGTGGAGTCTCCTTCTGTGCAGACATTCCAACCCGCCTGGACACCTTCCTGTGTAACCTCATCTGGGTGTTCCTGCTCCATGGGGGGATTGCACTGGATGAGCTTTCCAGGGCCCTGCAACCCCTCACATTCTGTCATTCTGTGGTTCTGTGAGCTGGCCAACAGCACAACCTGCACCGACACCGCAGCTTCTGCCCCAGTGACCTGCACCCTGCGCTGCCAGAGCTGAGCTCAGGTTGGTGCCAAAACCCCGGGTGAGATTTTCACACAGAGAGTGTTTGCACACTGGGGCTCTAGCTGCCCTCTCACTCCAGATCAGCCCATTTCTCCGGCTTAGATGCAGGAGCAGTGAAATCTATGCTGCTGGGGCATGTTAATGCAAAACTTCCCTGCCTGTTTGTACCTTTTCCTGGAGCAAATCCAAGGCTGCTGCAAACACAAAGGGATTCATCACTCTCCAGCTGTCTGCAGACAGCAAACCAAGAGCAATGTTTGACAGTGAGGAATAATTACCTTGCCAGCTTTGCTTTATCCACATTTCAAATTCAGAAGGGAGATAAAGCCACATTACCAATGGCTCGGAGAAGGAGCCCATCAAGACGAGCATCTGGTGCAGCTGGATCTCCCTTGTTTGTGCTGGTGGAAGCTGGTGGAGGGACGAGAGGCCCTGGAAACACCCCCAGCCACCCTGGGGTGTCCTCTGCCTCTGGTCCTTCTCCTCCAGGGCTGGTTTTGGTTACAAATGGTCCTGTGATGCTTTGGCCAACCAAATCCTGGCACTGCGAATCCTGCCCAGCCTGAGGAACGGCATCCCAAAGCCAAGTCCGCGCCAATTTATTTTGCGCATCCGTCCCACCTCTTTAATTAAATTAGCTTGAACACGAAGGGTTGCCTGACCCTTATTGGGTTAAATGAGCCGGTATCCATGGCAACCTGCTTCTGGGAAGGTCTGACATCTTGCTGTCTCTCTTCCAAACCCTTCCACATTCCTCACGTCCCATCCCTCTTGGCACGTGGGTTTTAAAGGCACAAAGTTAGGTTAGGTTAGTTGCCTCTGTAGGATTTAGCATGGGGAGGAAAGGAGGCAACGCAAGGGGAAGGTTGGGAAGTTGCTTGACTGTGTGCAATATTTATGTACCCAGCAAAGGATGTGAGTGGAGGAATATTTAATAACATGGGCAGAGATGTAGTAAGGCTTGGGGATGAAAGATTTTAAGCAATTTCAAGCTCAAAATATGCTTCAGACATTCAACGAGGAGGGGAGTCTATCAGGAGAACGTATCCTAAAGGAAGCAATTTGCTATCTTTTTGCATCTTTAAATGACATTTGGGAATGGAATTCATTTAAGATTCATTTAAGCTATTTTAGATGCCTCCTTTGGCATGACATGACCTGCACCCATTCCCTCCATGGACAGTGAAGGGAGCTTTGGGTGCCTGAGTGAAATGCTGTATTTAAACACCTATAAACAGCCGGTTGAATCCCTCCCTGGGGTCTCTCTCTAAAATAACGGCTTCAGATGAACCACGATAGATGCCTGATTTAAGTGTGACTTGGGAAGCTTCTCTAGGTCTGGATTATGTAGCCAGCCCCAGAAAAGGGATGATTAAATGTTTCAATAGATTTAAGCAGATACATCCCACCTTTCATTATGGCGAATGCCAGAGTACATGTAAAGCGTTTGATGAGCTGCACTTTCACAATACATTGAAAAAAGAAGATATAATGATGGAGAAAAGCCTTAGCCACGGGTGGAAGGGACATACATGTTTGGCGTTCCTTTGAGCAGCATTTATGTGTGACCATCCCTTTTGAAAAGTCTATACAGGGCCCTGGGGACACCAAGAGGCTTTAATGGCCCTGAGCAGCGTCCCCTGCACTCAGCAGCCTGTTTCACTTCGATATTGCAAGTTGATAAAGGGTTTATAATACATTGAGATATTGCTGAAAGACGGTGTGTGATGGTGTATATAAGAAGCACGATTGCACCCTCTTATACAAGTGAGGACGTTTGAAGGCATCATTGTATGGTCAGCGAGGTCGGGAAGGCAATCTCCCCATTAGCTTTCATTATATTTACTTTGTAAACTGTGGCGTGTTGTCTCTGTTCCAGGACCTTGGCAGTCTTATTATTATCCAGAATAAAGGAGGAGATGTTCGCTCCATCCACTATTCACTTCTCTCTTTCCCCATCAAAGCCAGCGCGGGCTGCACCTGTTTTATTTAGTCTGGATGGGTGAAGCGCATTGTACGGTTGTTTCTGATATAGGGTAGTTGTATTCGATACCCACCGCGTGATCTCTTGTTGAAATTGCAGTCTTGAATGAGAAAAGCTTTTAGTGTGACTTGATGAGTTTCCATAAGGCGTCACTTTGCTGAAGCACCAGCAACGCCGCTGGAAACCCTGGTTATGAATGAGGGATCACCATGAGATGAGCACATTGCTAGTGGAGGACCTCAGTGAAACCTCCAGCCGCCCTCCCACCGCATCCCTCCCGCTCATTGTTGATGGAGAACGCCTTGTTCCTTGTCCCTGTGTCACCTTTGTGCCCAGGAAAGGCACAACGTGGCTTCTGCTCCAGTTCCCGTCCTCCAGTCGTTGGGGTCTCCGCAATCTCAGCCACAGAGCTGAAGGAAGAGCGGTCAGCACGCCCCTTCATTTCCATACTGCATATGCACTTCTTCATTTGAATTAATTATTATAGACTAGGATAATTAGAAGCTTCTGGTAATTATCTCTGGATATTTTGCTGGTGTCTTGCAGCAGAGCTGTTTCTTGCATTCCTGAGGGAGATCCTGTATTTCTATATTTCTGTTAATATTTGTGGAGCAGCCGCAGTCCGTGTCACAGATCTCAACGGCAGCGCAGAGCTGATGCCACTGAACTCACCCTGGCAGCTTAACCTTGTTACAAGCACCCAGAAGGCCTCGTAAAATGGTGTTGCCTTTGGCTGGATCTTGTTCCTTCAGTTTGCTTATGAGGCCACGGTGTGTGGCAGTGACAGAGACCTCGCTGACGCGGTGATTTATCACAGCACCATCTCCCTCTCCATCTATTTCTTGTCAGAGGAGAAATTAGACTGGGATTTTTGGCCCACGTGTCCAGAGGGCACAAGATGCTGTTTGATGGAGCTACACGTGTGTCAGAAATTGCTCTAAAAGACATTTCTCTCCAAGCGCGATGCCCGTGCTCAGGTGGTTTATCAGCATGCGCGACCTTTGGTAAATGCAGAGCTCTCCTGTACACACTGTACATGTGGCACATCCTGGACAGGGACATCTCTCCTTGTATGAGATTTGTCTGCTCTCAGGGACCAAGACGGGGGCTTGACATGTGAATCTTTCCAAGAAAAGAGGTAGATCCCCTGGTTTGACTGAAAACGGGTTAATTTTCCTCATGCAGTTACAAACCTTCCTTTCCCATCGCTCGTTATTTGCACTTAGTCTGAGAACAAGAGATACCAGCCCAGCACAGTTAATGTGTTTAATTGCTCTGCTCTGAGAGCCAAGGACACTCTGAGCTCTGCCCACAGGGGTGAGGCAGCGAGGAAGGGGATGGACGGACAGAGCTGGACTGACACCCACACTGAGCAACCAGAGTGTTCCAGCCCATTGGCATCATGCTGATTATTAAAGGAGAGTTGGGAACTTGCAGTTGGCTGTTCCGATCTCTCTGGGGTAGCTGGGAAGTTCAGTTGGGACCGTTTAGTTGGGCCTTTTGCCATTTTGCAGAGGCCTCTGGGCTTTTCTGCCTCTTTCCCTCTTTTCTCTCTCTGGGATGGGCTGTGGGACCAGGTGCCGTTTCCTGGGACTGGCTGCTCGGCGTGTTCATGAGGAATTGCCTCGAGTATCTTTTATTTCTATTATATATATATATTTACTAGCACTATATTACTATTTTGTTATTTTATTAAACCATGTTCATCTCAATCCCAGTTTCTCCCTTCCCTTTGGATTCTCTCCCCTATTGGAGTGAGTGAGCGGCTGCGTGGTTGTATTGCCAGCTCAGGTTAAACCAGGACAGCACAGCCCACCATGACCTGCCAGTGCCATTTGCTCCTTGAAGACCAAACCCTACACGCCCTGGGTGGACAGAAATCTCCTCTAAGCAAGTGTGGTGGTTTTAACCATGAATCTCAGTGTCCGTGCCTATTAGAGCCACCCGCGGCACAGCATGGGGCTGAAAGTGCAACCGCAAGGTCTGGTCAAGACTCAAGAACTGCAGACAGATGAAAAACTTGGCCCCATCTGCTACCGTGAAGTCATCTTTATCACCTGATTGCAAAGCCAGAGAGCTGGGAGAGCATTTGAATGGCTGCTGCTGCCGCCGCAGTGATAAATTAGATCACTTTGAGAGCACTTTAGAGCTGGGCAGAAAATTCAGTTGCTCTCCCTGCCAATTTAATCCTGTAAGTGGAATTAAAGCTTGCTTTAGCTGCACTCTCCAGCCACCAGCAAGTGTCCCTTGTGCACAGTCTCCGAGGGATTTATCTCTCTGGGAACTGTGTGTGTGTGAACCAGCAAAAAATGGACAGAGCCTGCACAGCACCCAGAGGAGCACTGCAGGAGCAGGAGCCCCTTTTGGTCTTAATTCCTCAGACGACTTGGACCTGGGTCTGAAAAGCAATGTTTGAGACGACCTGTTTTACTAATGCTACTGATAAAAATAGAGAAAATAATACAAAATATACAAAACCAATGTTGAAAGTCCCGGCAATTGCAGGGCTGGCAGCCGAAATCCCGGACTGGACTCTACAACCAACTGGAGCTGGATTCAGTCCGTCACTGGCCCCAGTTCACAAGCTGGCAGCTGATGTCCCGGACTGGACTCTACAGCCAACCGGAGCTGGATTCAGTCTGTCACTGGCCTCAGTTCACAAGCCAGCAGCCGAAGTCCTGGACTGGACTCTCCAGCCAACCGGAGCTGGATTCAGTCTGTCACTGGCCTCAGTTCACAGGGATGACTCGCAAGGTCCTCTGCTAATGTCACCATAAGGAAACGGGGCGAGATCCTCGTGATCTCCCAGTTTTACATGAAGTATCACATGAATGGGATGTTACACTCAGTTGGTCAGGGTTTGGTCACCTGTTTCTTGTTGCCCCTCTCGTGGATGTGCATCCATCCTTATCAATGCCCTCGCACCCCATGGCTGTGTCTACCAAACATGGATCTGGCTTTCAGGAAAATGCAGTTCATATGAAGCTTTAGCTGACAGGCAAATCCACTAAAAGACAAACCTAGTTTTAACAAAACCAGGACAAGCCCTCTGGTGGCCTCGGCCTTGGCCATTCCGCTCCTTGACGTGAGGTGGGTTTGGTATCGGAGGTGGTGGCATCTGACCGGGCATCTCCCAGACACGGTGCAGGCTGGTCCTCCCCACCCAGAACGGGATGTGTTAACCTGTGACACTCTCCCCTGCAGATGCTAAAGCAACGTGAAGCCAATTCCAGGCTTTTGCTAAAAAGCTCTGCCTAATTTCTAGCCTAAATGTATTCATCAGCTCATTTGGGTTTGCTCTGAAACAATTTTCACATGTGGTGTTTGAAGGATCCTGTGCATAAGGCACCTGCTTAACTTCAGGCAGTGTAAGAAGCACCAATACATTTGATAATTAAATGTTTGCTGCCACCTAATTGTCCCTTATTACACATATTCTTTGAGCTGAAAGCCTGTCTACTGGCACCCTCCCCAGAGCACTGAGCTTCAAAGGCAGCCGGAGAAGAGTTTCTTTTCTTAAAGCACAGTATATATTTAAAATGGAGCCATCTCCAAAACTGTCAGGAAACGGATAAAGAAACAGGGAGAACAGCAAACCCAGCGGGCTAATTATAAACAGTCAAATATAGGAAAAAAGCAGATTGCGGCAAGCTGATCAAATGACAAGAGTAATACCACTGAAAGAGCCGACACTTACCTACAGACAGCAGAGCGCTCGGCTGAGCGCGGTCTGGGCTCTAACCAGAGTTTTCATCCGCAGATCTGAAAATCCGGCTGATCTGTGCTGTATCCTGAGATCAGCTGCAGTCATCAGCTTGACTTCAGCCCTAGAACCAGAGATCTGGCCTTGTGAATGGGTTTCCAGCCACTTCTATGCTCAGGCTGCCTTTTCCCTGGGTGCAACCCGGCCGCCTTCGCTGCTGCTCCGATGCGCATCTTGCCCTCTTGCAGACATCCCAGGGGGAACGCGGAGCTTTGAATGAACCTGCTGGCAGCGCCGCAGCCACCTGGTGGGTTTGTGCTTCTCAATCACACATACTCGAGCAAACGGTTGCATTTGGCAAGGGGAGCCGTGTTTTCTCAGCTAGAAATACAAACACATTCAAGGCAGTTGAGGTCTTTTTAAAGCACGAGCAGCCTGTGTGTGTAAGCAACTCTATTTTCAGCCGCACCGCCAACTAAGAAAAGTTTTGTAGTACTTTTAGTCGAACTTTCTGGTTGTTATCACAGTATGTTAGGGATTGGAAGGGACCTCAAAAGATCATCATCTGTTATATTTTCTTCTTTAGCCCCTCTTGAGAAAAATCAGGTTTACGCACAAATAGGAGGGGGTGCGGTGATTGGGGAAGCTCATCTGAGCACGTCATGGAGAGCAAACCAAGTCCTGGTGATGGGGTCAATGGGGTTTCCGTAGGACGGAGAGTCCATGGAAAGGATGGGAGCAGCCAGCAATCCTGGGACATGTCGCTATGGGGAATGGGATATATCTGGGATATATCTGGGATATATCTGCTTGATGTTCAGCATCCAGATCGGTGTTTGAGCGGTGCAGAGCAAGGGGCACCTTCTGAAGGTGAGTCAGCTCCTGCTGGGACAGGTGTCTCCTGCTGCGTGACTCACTCCCGTTTCTTGCCACAAGGACCAAAAACCGATGAGCTCATTGGAGGCGTCTGCTTTAGGGCAGTCTAAATTTGGAGAGCTGACTTGACAGCCCTAGCAATGAGGGTTCAGCTTCTGCATCCCTACACGGCGGGTAGCGAGAGGCACTGAGGCTTTGAAATTGGCTCCACGCAGACCGGGAAGCACAGTGCTCCTGAGGATGGGATACAGCGGGATTAGCACATCTGTATTAGAAAATTAAACATGCCTGGCACCACTCTGGGGTTTGGAGGCTAAACTGGAACGGTGGAGTTTGTATCTACGCCATTAAGCTCTTTGTAGAATAGGATGTCCCCACCTGGAGCCTCTTGGGAACGGTCCCTCCCCTGTGCCTGGAGATGGTTTGAGATGAGCTGGCTTGCACGGCACGGCCAAAAACATACGAGAAACTGTGCGAATGCTGTAGTACCGAGGATGACGGAGTCCCTGTGCCAGGGGACATCTGGCACTCCTCATTTTACGAGTCAAGATGGAAGCACAAAGCTGCATGTCAAGCAGGGGACTGGTATTTGCCAGGTTGGGAGCTGCGTGCTCCCTCTAGCACCCAAAACATGAGCATCATCTGCATCGGATCTTTTAAAAGGCCCAAATTTTGTGAGTATCCAGTGGGAGCAATTCACAGTTTGGGGCTCTGCCTTTTGGTTGCAATGAGCCCCTCTTGCAAGAGCAGCAGAAATTGATTCTGGCCTAATTTTCTCACAACAAACAGCAAAACGTCCCCAATAGATGCTCGTCTTAGCACCCGCCGTCCCTTCCTTCAAAAGGAGCGTTTTGCTGCCCTCTCCTGTCAGCACCGTTTGTAAATGGGATTTCAGGTCTCTGGGTGGGAAGGGGATAAATCGCAATGTGATGTTTGGAGGCTCCGGCGGCAAAGTTTGGCACTGGGGGAGCTGCGGGGGTGGCTCCTGTGAGGAGACGCCAGGAGCTGCCCCATATTGGAAAGAGTCATAGAATGATTTTGGTTGGAAGAGACCCACAAGATCGCCAAGTCCAACCATTAACCCAACACTGGCGCTAAACCGTGTCCCTAAGAACATCATCTACGCATCTTTTAAACCCCTGGTTGTACCAGCACCGGTGTGGCCGGCAGGCCCAGGGCAGTGACCATCCCCGTGCTGGGACCTGGGGAGGCCAAACTGTGGATCCTGGGGGGCAGTTTTGGGCCCCTCAGGACAAGGCTCAAAATGGCGGCACCAGAATCACCTCAGGGCTCAAAATGGCGCCAGAATCACCTCAGGGCTCAGAATGGCGGCACCAGGGCTGGCGGGATCACCTCATGAAAGGCCTTGAGGAGCTGGAGTGGAGAGAAGGGAGCGGAGCTGTGAGGGGCTGGAGCACAAGTGTGATGGAGACTGAGGGACCTGGGGGTTCAGCTGGAGAACAGGAGCTGAGGGGAGACCTTCTGATTTCTGAACTGCCTGAAAGGAGCTTGGAGCCGGGGGGGTCGGGCTCTGCTCCCCAGGAACAAGCGCCAGGAGCAGAGGAAACGGCCTCAAGTTGCGCCAGGGGAGGGTGAGGGTGGATTTAGGAACAATTTCTTCCCCAAAGGGCTGTGGGGCATTGGAACAGGCTGCCCAGGGCAGTGCTGGAGTCACCAGCCCTGGAGGCGTTGGACAGACGAAGTTCTTAGGGACACGGGTGGGTGCTGGAGTTGGTTGGGTTATGTTTGGACCCCCCTGAGTGTTTCTTCCACACGAAACGATTCTGCGATTCCGCGGAGCCAAGAGCGGGACGGGCGGCGCTGCCCGGGCCCGGCCCCTCCGCCCTGCCCGCCGCCTCCATCCCCATGGAAACTCCGACCGCCCCGGGCGGAAAGGGCCGGCCCGAGAGGGGACAAAGGAGCGCGGGGAAGCGCCGGAACGCGGCGAGCGAGCCCGGGCGGAGCGGCCCCGGGAGCCCGGCCGGGGGGAGGTGGAGCGAGAGGCCGCGGGACAGCGGCCTGAGGTGCGACAAGTGGCCGCAGCCGGTGAGGGGAGGCCCGGCCGGGCTGCGGGGAGCGGCGGGGCCGGGTCGGGACACCCGGGAGGGTGGAGGGGACGCGGGCAGCGAGAAAACAGCGAGTTGCTGGAAGTGAAAGAGCCGGACGCGAGGCCTGGGAGTCGCTGCAGCTCCTGCGGACGTGGCGCCGAGGGGACAGAGTGATAGGCAGGACTTGGGTTACCAGGCAAATCCTACGGGTGGTGGGTTGGTTGGTTTGTTTTTAAAGAAAAGAGGCAAAACCTGAAACATACGCTGGGGGAGGACGGCGGTTAAATAAGTCATTTTAGGGGGAAAACACTAATAATGTTGGGGGGCGGGAGGTAACCTGATGCTTTGTTAGACTGGCGTTCCTTGGAGGAGAGGAGGCGTTCCACTTAAAGCTTAATATTAAGTTTCCAAAAGTCCTATAGGGTAGTAAATGATCTTGCTTCACCCCGTCCTGCCGCATCCCTGCTCATGGCTCATGTTTTTCCCATCTGCAGAAAATTCTTTGATCCTGGAAGGCAACTGGGGGCCAATTCGCACCTTTTCTTGGACCTTTGGCAACTTTTTCACTCCCATCGCACTTATAACTGTGATGTTTCTGATCTCAAAGTACGCTGCCCAGCTTACGGAGTTCCACTGTCATCTCTTCCCACAGAAATGGGTGTATTGGCGTCCTCCAGCACCAAAACTAACCCGCCTGCATCCCTGCTGCTCGCTCCGGTCTGTGCCCTCCTCGTGTGTCACGGACGGAGGTGACGGGGACGGTCAGTTCAGAGAGTTATTGGAGCTACAGAGATGTGTTGTGTTCAGCGAGGAGCGTTTGGTACCCGTGAGCGTGTCCCTGTGCCGCACGAGCGTGGGCTGGGACGGGCATGGCGGTGGCGACGGGGCTTTGGTGGCACCCAGAGCAGTGTGGGTGGTTGGGGTGCACCCAGTGTGGGTGGTTGGGGGTGCACCCAGAGCAGTGTAACTAATTGGGGGGTGCACCCAGTGTGGCTGGTTGGGGGTGCACCCAGAGCAGTGTGGCTGATTTGGGGGTGCACTCAGAGCAGTGTGGGTGGTTGGGGTGCACCCAGTGTGGCTGGTTGGGGTGCACCCAGAGCAGTGTAACTAATTGGGGGGTGCACTCAGAGCAGTGTGGGTGGTTGGGGGTGCACTCAGAGCAGTGTGACTGGTTGGGGGGTGCACCCAGAGCAGTGTGACTAATTGGGGGGTGCACCCAGAGCAGTGTGGCTGATTTGGGGGTGCACTCAGAGCAGTGTGGGTGGTTGGGGTGCACCCAGTGTGGCTGGTTGGGGTGCACCCAGAGCAGTGTGGCTGTTTTGGGGGTGCACCCAGAGCAGTGTGGCTGGTTGGGGGTGCACCCAGAGCAGTGTGGCTGGTTGGGGGGTGCACTCTGAGCAGTGTGGCTGATCAGGGGGTGCACTTGAGGGGCGCACTCTGAGCAGTGTGGCTGATTTGGGGGTGCACTCTGAGCAGTGTGACTAATTGGGGGGTGCACCCGGAGCAGTGTGGCTGGTTGGGGGTTGCACTCTGAGCAGGGTGGCTGATTTTGGGGTGCACTCTGAGCAGTGTGGCAGATTGGGGGGTGCACTCTGAGCAGGGTGGCTGATTTTGGGGTGCACTCTGAGCAGTGTGGCAGATTGGGGGGTGCACTCTGAGAAGTGTGACTAATTGGGGGGTGCACTCAGAGCAGTGTGGCTGATCAGGGGGTGCACTCAGAGCAGTGTGGGTGGTTGGGGTGCACCCAGAGCAGTGTGGCTGATTTTGGGGTGCATCCAGAGCAGTGTGGCTGGTTGGGGTGCACCCAGAGCAGTGTGGCTGATTTGGGGGTGCACCCAGAGCAGTGTGGCTGAGCAGGGGGTGCACCCAGAGCAGTGTGGCTGGTTGGGGTGCACTCTGAGCAGTGTGGCTGATCAGGGGGTGCACTTGAGGGGCGCACTCTAAGCAGTGTGGCTGATTTGGGGGTGCACTCTGAGCAGTGTGACTAATTGGGGGGTGCACTCTGAGCAGTGTGGCAGATTGGGGGGTGCACCCAGAGCAGTGTGGCTGGTTGGGGGTGCACCCAGAGCAGTGTGGCTGGTTGGGGTGCACCCAGAGCAGTGTGGCTGATCAGGGGGTGCATTTGGGGGGTGCATTTCCAGCAGGGTGGCTGATCAGGGGGTGCAATTGAGGGGTGCACTCTGAGCAGTGTGGCAGATTGGGGGGTGCACTCTGAGCAGTGTGGCAGATTGGGGGGTGCACTTGCGGGGTGCACTTGGAGCAGTCTGGCAGATTGGGGGGTTCCTTCCTTCCTTTTCCTCCCTTCCATTTCCTTCCTTCCATTTCCTTCCTTCCTTTTCCTTCCTTCATATTTCCTTCCTTCTTTTCCTTCCTCCTTCCTTCCTCCTTCCTTTTCCTTCACCTTCTTATCTATATTGCTGCTTTCCAGCTCTATCTCAGGTTTATTATGTGTCACGTTTTAAGCGCAGCCTTTGTCCACCCTGCGGGCTGGTGTGCGCTGACTTTTCTCCAGGCCCTGCTGCGATCACAGCGTGTTGCTCCGCAGAGTCATTTCATTCCAAGGATTATCAATCATACAACTTCATACTTCTAGGTGATTCGTTAGATTCTGTATGCGTTTACTTAAGCAAAATGATTAAATTGGGCTCATCCACTGACCTGTCAGTAAAACCATTGCCATACAGCTCACTTATTTGGCAGGGAGAGCTCCAACTGGGCTCATCCAGGCTGTTGTATTTCTGTGCCTTTCATGTTTATCCCTAATTAACAGCGCGTTGGTGATTAACGATACCCCGAAATTCCTGCAGTTTAGAAATGCAAAGTGTGTTTATTCACAGCCGGGAATCGTGTCCCAGAGTCACATCAATTGTTCAATAGCTCAGTGGATGTAAAAGGATGTTTCCTGT
The DNA here is from genome assembly GCF_036013475.1 of Columba livia. NCBI lineage: Eukaryota > Metazoa > Chordata > Aves > Columbiformes > Columbidae > Columba > Columba livia. The sequence continues at coordinate 1,520,472 of NC_088629.1, read as the reverse complement.
TGTTGCGATGTAATTTTTCTCCATATAGAAAAACATTAAACCCTTGATTGACAGCGTGTTTAAAATAAAGGCATGATAGCTGCTTTTTCTTCTGTTTCTCCGCTTGAACCACAGGTCTCTGCTTTCCCGATCGCTGCCGTGGTCGTAAGCCAAATCCTCTTTCGTCTTTATCTCCCTTGGATGCCGTGATGCTGCCGAGCGAGGCGCAATTAACTCTGCTCCAGGGTTTCTCTCTGCCCCCGGAGACGCTGCAGGAAGGTGCCAGAGCTGCAAACACGAGCCCGCATCCAGGTTTTTACAGCATCCCCGTTGCCGAGCGCAACGTGGATCATCCCCAGCATCACCGTGGAAGAAAGGGCAGCATGGAGATGCCGGTTTGCCGGGGAGATCAATCGGGGCGCGGCGTTTTCATGGGGCGTTCAGACCCCCCGACGCCGCGCGCGGGTTTTCCAGTTCTGGTTCCGACGCTGCCGCCGTGGGGAGGTCTCTGTGGCGCAATGGACGAGCGCGCTGGACTTCTAATCCAGAGGTTCCGGGTTCGAGTCCCGGCAGAGATGATCTCCAGGCAGGTGTCTCTTTTCTTTTAATGCCCGTTGCTTTGTAGGTCCCAATCTGTCACATTTATAACACCCCCGAGGGATTTGGAGGGGTAGATAATGACTTTCCACCACAGCTTCTCTGCAGATGATGCGTAACGGTGCTGAGCTCCCTTCTAAGTCATCTCTCCATCACATTCCCCTTTCCTCGTTCCTTTTGGTATCTCCTGAATAATCGGGTGTTTTAACCCTCTACTGCTCGCAGGTCTCATCTTTGGTACCTTCTTAAAGAAAGTTCGCTGATTTCCAGTAGAAATCAGGTGCTTGGGCAGTTTAGAGCCTTCTGTGGATGTTTCCTGTGATAAACATGGTCGTTGTTTTCAAATGCGTGGCAAAAAAATAGGTCTATATTGTGAATTTCTACCATATAGAAATTCTTTGTAAATGCTTTTATTTTGCATGGTTTTACTTTGCTGACGACCACCCCCACACCCCTGTGGGTGTTCGCCTTCCCAAGCAGCAAATTGACTCTTTTTTCCCTTTAAAACAGGTGTTATTAGTGTATTAATTCCCATGTGATGTAAAGACTGGAGATGCAGAATGGGGGCGTGGCCAGAGGGGGGGCGGGGCAAACGAGGGGCGGAGCCAGGGGGCAGGGCGGCTCCTCAACTGCACCCCAAGGGCTCCCAGTACAGACCAGTGAGGAGACCGGGACCCTCCGAATTCATAAAAACGGATGTTTTGACCCCAAAATGTCATGTCGTGACTCTGCTTTGGGAGGTTTTGGGGGCACTTATGGGGCAGAGGGGAGCTCCCCGGGATGACTCCGCCCCTGCAGCTGAGGCCACACCCCTCCTGAGATGTGTGCCCTGCTGGGGGTGTGACTTGTCAAGGCTCCGCCCCCTTTAGACCGCACCCTCTTCCATATTACCCAGCCGGGCTCCTGCAGGAGGTGTGTCCTAGCTGAGGCCACGCCCCAAACTCCGCCCCCTCCGTCTTCCACCCTCAAAGGGGTGTGTACCGGGGGCCACGCCCCTTTCCCAGCGCCCCACCCACTCCAGCTGGGTTCCACCCCCAGGAGCATGATGCAAAGCCCCGCCCCTCCCACACCCCCATTGGTGGGCTCCCTGCAGGGGGTGAGGCCAATGCAGGCCAATCTCTGACTCCACCCCCAGGGCTCCCCAAAAACCCCAGGGCCCCCCAAGCTCCCCCTCCCGGGGTCCCTCCAAACTCTGGGAACCCCCCCAGACCTGCCCCCTCATTCCCTGGAGCAGCCCCCCAAGCCCCGAGGACTCCCCTAAGCCCCATGGACCCCCCAAATTGGCCCCCCCACTCCCTGGAGCACCCTCCACAGGGGCTCCCGCCAAACCCCAGGGACTCCCCCAAACCCTAGGGACTCCCCTCAAGTCCCCCCCAGCTGAGCACTGGATCCCAAAACTGGGGGTTGGGCAACCCCCAAGGGGTCACTAGGGTGATGAGGGTGCCAGGTGCATAGGCAGCAGTGGCCCAGTGGATGGGTCACTAACCGTGTAAACAAGGCGTTGTGGGTTCGAGTCCCAGCTGCGCTGAGTCCCAAGAGGCGCCTGCGAAGTGCTGCCCCGGTTAAAGCCTCGAAGCCTGGACTGGCGTCAGAGTTTGGTTGTGGTTGGGATGATCCCGAGCGCCTCTTCCAACCGAAATGATTCCATTTGATTCCATTCTGAGCCCTTGGATCAGAGGCCTTAATCCCTGTGAAAGCTGCTGCCCTGCCCAGCCCAGCGGGGCCGTTACCGGGACTGAGCTGCCGCTGACTCACGAGGATGGACCTGTGGGCGGGTGACGAGGGCTGGGGAGAGCAAACTCCTCCAGCTGGGAACATCCTCTGACTCGCTGGTGCACACGGAAGGGAATCACAGAATGTGAGGGGTTGAGGGGCCCTGGAAAGCTCACCCAGTGCAACCCCCCCGGAGCAGGAACACCCAGATGAGGTTACACAGGAAGGTGTCCAGGCGGGTTGGAATGTCTGCACAGAAGGAGACTCCACAACCCCCTGGGCAGCCTGGGCCAGGCTCTGCCACCCTCACCCCAACAAGTTGCTTCTCATCTTCCAGCGGAACCTCCTGTGTTGCACTTTGCACCCATTGCCCCTCGTCCTGTCCCTGGTTGTCACCAGAAGAGCCTGGCTCCATCCTCCTGACACTGCCCCTTTCCATCTTGATCCCCAGCAATGAGTCCCCCCTCAGGCTCCTCTTGTCCAGCTCCAGAGCCCCAGCTCCCTCAGCCTTTCCTCACACGGGAGATGCTCCACTCCCTCCAGCATCTTGGTGGCTGCGCTGGACTCTCTCCAGCAGTTCCCTGTCCTGCTGGAACTGAGGGGCCACAGCTGGACACAAGATTCCAGATGTGGTCTCCCCAGGGCAGAGCAGAGGGGCAGGAGAACCTCTCTGACCTACTGACCACCCCCTTCTAACCCCCCCAGGTCCCATTGGCTTCCTGGCCACAAGGGCCCAGTGCTGGCTCATGGTCACCCCGCTGTCCCCAGGACCCCCAGGTCACTGCTCTCCAAAACAGGGTCCAAAACTTAGTCTTTCCTAATGTGCCAGCACCCCTGGCCCTGGGGCAGGAAACCCCATTACAAATCCCACAGAGAGAACTTTGTTTAAAACATCTTTTATTGAAAGAACATCAGGGAGGCGGCGGGACGGTCGTGAGGGCGGCGACGCAGGCTGGGGACGGTGCCCCGCGCTCAATTCCTGCGCGGCATCTTGTCGGGGTAATCCTGGAAGAAGTCGTTGCACATCATGGCCATACAGGCCAGGAAGATCACGTACTCTTGGAAATCCACCTCGCTGTCGCTGTTGTTGTCCAGGTCACTCATGAGCTTCTGTAAGTTTGCCTCACTGGTTTGTTTCTGCCCGGGGGGGGGTAAGAGAGGGTTAAAATGAGACTTTTGCATCAAGGGCCACATCTGTGAGTCCTGGGATGTGGGAACCTGCCCCACACTTACGCTGAAGCTGGGCAGCTCCTTGGTGAGCAGCTCCTTGAGCTCCTGCTTGCTGAGCTTGTACTTGTCCCCCTCCTTCCCGGAGTACTTGTGGAAGGTGGAGACGATGGAGGCCAGGGACAGCTCCAGGGGAGACGCCATGGGGACACCAGCCAGCCTGGAGGCACCAACAGCACAGGGAGGTGAGCGCAGAGCTCAGCATCGCCGAACAACCCCGCGCTGGGGGGCACCGCTCTCCCCCAGCCCCCCAGATCATGAACACCCCCGGATTCATCACCATTTCCTCCCTAATTTCACCCTCCCGCCAATGTCGCTGTGCTGGTAATGGTGCTGAGCAGCGTCCGGGGGAGAACGTGGGGGAGGCAGCAGCCCCCTCCCAGAGCCAGGCAGGGAAGGCGCACACACACTTTTACAGCTCTTGGAGGTGAAACGCAGCTGCGGGGAGGAAACCTCCGACCCCGCTGCCGGCAACATCTGTCGGCAACATCTGTCGGGCCGGCGGCACGGGGGGAACGGAGCGTTGTAGGGAAGAAACCAACTCACCGACAGCTCGAGCGGAACAGGCGAAGACGGGCAGGGCGGGAGGCGAGCCGGTGCGGGGCCACGGCATTTATAGCCCCGCCCGGGACACCTCCCTCGCCAGCCGGGGGGACGGCACCAGCGCCGATCCTGCGCCTGTTTGGACATTGGCTGGCAGAGGAGGAGAGGAACCCCTGGGAGCAGCCCTGGCCCCCCAAACCATCCTCCCCCTGCACTGCTGTGGGTTAGGGGAAGCAAAATGTGTCCCCAAGGGACCAGGACCAGGGACTGGGACCAGGATCACCCCTGGGGACACGGGGCGAAGCGAGGGCTGGCGATGCCGGCACGGGCCGAGATGCAGCACGCAAAGGTTTAGGCAGCACCCCCGGGGGTGTCTGGAGCTGCACAAACCCCCGCAGGGTTTGTCCACGGCTTCTTTGTTTCGCTGGGCTTTGGGTGAGGTTTTTCTCTGCTTTTCACTCGACTGCAAGCAATTTCTGTTTCCTAATAGGGAGGGCAGCGCGTCACAACACCCGTTGTGTAACGGAGCACTATTTCGGTGTCTGCATGTCCCGGACACGTGTCAGCGGCTGCAGGAGAAAACCAGGAGCTTGCAGCCCCCGCGATGGGGCGAGCTGGCTCATCATCATGGTGCAAGGGCTGGCAAACACCCCGGGTGTCCCCAAGCCTGGCCGAGCCCCCTGGGGACACCAGCACCTGCTGCTGGGGGATGAGAGCGTGGAACACAGGGTACAGAACCCCGCCCTGGGATGCTCCAGTGCCAAACCCCACCAAACACTGCACAGCGTCTCCCCGCATTGGGTGCTCCTTTAACGACCATTTTGGCAAAAGAAACCAAACCCAAGCCTGAACCTCATCTCGTTAAGAACCAGATGCAAGCTGGTTTAAATTAGTGGGAGGGGCGGAAGCTCCTGGAGGGTTTTATAAAGAGGGGAAGGGGGAAGATGGGGTTTGGAGGTGCTGGAGGGGCCTGGGCTCTGCTTTGCCATGCAGGGATCCAGGTGCTTTATAAGGGCTTTTTGAATCTGGGGTGGTTTCTCTGGGGTTCTGGACTGTTGGGGAGCAGCTGCAAACCAGCCCAGACCTGTCAGGACCTGTGGGGGCGGGGGGGTGAGCCCCAGCTTCCCGGTAGGATGACGTGCCCAGGAAATCACTGCGTATCTGCGGCTCCCCGCTCAACCTGGGGGTCCTGGTGACCTCCTTTGGTGCAGTTCATGGGCTCATCCGCATCCTGAGGGGACTGAGGGTCTCCTGTGGCTCCAGCTCTTTCCCATGAGGATGGGGATCATGCTCTGGCTTTTGTGCACCTTGCACGTTCCCACCTGGTTCCTCCACGCCAACTTTCTCTACCCAAACCCTTAGGGCAGCTCGTGATGACCAAGCTGGGCTTAGGGAAGCTCGTGAGCTGGGCTTAGGGAAGCTCGTGAGCTGGGCTTAGGGAAGCTTGTGAGCTGGGCTTAGGGAAGCTCACGAGCTGGGCTTAGGGAAGCTCACGAGCTGGGCTTAGGGAAGCTCACGAGCTGGGCTTAGGGAAGCTCACGAGCTGAGCTCAGGGAAGCTCGTGTGTTTTGAGCTCCACATGCCCTGAGCTCCTCGCGGAGCCAGCAGGAGCAGGTTCGGGGTGGAAAGTCCAACAACGTTGCTGAGCTGGTTTTGCTCAACCTTTATATCTGAAAAATGCCTCCCGGGGCTGAGCCGCGCCATGGAAAATCCCACGGAGCTGGAGGAAAGCGTGAGTCACCCTCTGCCGCCCAACCCACGGCGCACAGCACCCCGCCGGGGTTTGGCAAAGCTTTTATTGAAAGCCCGGCAGCGGGGTCACTTCTTGCGGGGCTGTTTGGGGGGCCCGTCCTGGAAGAACTCGTTGAAGCCCATGGTGATGCAGGCCAGGAAGCAGGCGTACTCCTTGAAGTCCACCTCGCTGTCCTTGTTGTGGTCCAGGTCGTTCACGAGCCTCTTGAACTCAGCCTCGTCCATTTGTTTCTGCGGTGGATAAGGGGTTTTGGGGTGCGGGGGTGAGTTGCTTCCCCATCCAGCCCCACTGCTTACAAGGAAGGGTATAAAGAGCCTGTGCTTCCCTCCCCCTGCTTTGAAGGAGGGTTTTCTTTTTGCCTTTAGAAATGCAGGTGGTTTACCCGTGATGGGGTCGTGCTGGCACGCCTATGGCAAATATGACTCTCCATCATGAAAACGGCTACAAAAACTTCTCCTCCCAATTTAAACCACAAGCCAGAAGGCGAAGTGGGGCTTAAAAACAACAGAATTAAAACCAGTTGAAATCGGAGCATGATTTTCTTTGCCAAGCAAAATATTTTGGTGGCTGTAAGAAAGCCGTTTCCTTTAGGTCTGAGCTCGGGTCCTCCTGGTCTTGTCACTCCTTGTTCCCAGGGTTTGGGAAATTCAGAGACTACCGTGGCTCACCCTAATTTGTACCGTGCTATAGGGGAAGAGCCAAGGCTGTTTTGGTCCTGCCCCTCCAACACCTCCCACCGGGGCATCTCCCAGGGACGCAAAGGGACGTGTCCCCACGGCCACTTACGCTCCCGAAGACGGGCAGCTCCTTGTTCAGCAGCTCCTTGAGCTCCCCCTTGCTGAGTTTGTACTTGTCCCCTTCCTTCCCCGAGTACTTGTGGAAGGTGGTGACCATCACGGCCAGCGCCTGCTCCAGGGGACACGCCATCACCAGCTTCTGGAGGGCAGAGCACCGGGGATGGGGTCAGGGTGAGCCCAGGGTGGCAATCACCGAATGACAGAACGTGAGGGGTTGGAGGGCCCTGGAAAGCTCATCCAGTGCAATCCCCCCGGAGCAGGAACACCCAGATGAGGTTACACAGGAAGGTGTCCAGGCGGGTTGGAATGTCTGCACAGAAGGAGACTCCACAACCTACCCAGGGCGGAGCAGAGGGGCAGGAGAACCTCTCTGACCTACTGACCACCCCCTTCTAACCCACCCCAGGTCCCATTGGCTTCCTGGCCACAAGGGCCCAGTGCTGGCTCAGCCCACAGCACCCGCTGTTCCCAGCTGGTCTCCCATCCAAGTACTGACCGGGCCCGACCCTGCTTAGCTTCCCAGATCAGACCAGATGGGGCGTTCTCAGGGTGCTATGGCTGTATAGATTACATTATGTATATATATAATGTTCCCCAAGTGTATCCTGATAGTATCTGAACTAAACCCTGTTTTCAAGGGCAGAGCAGAGGGGCAGGAGAACCTCTCTGACCTACTGACCGCCCCCATTAACGAGGTCACCCCTCAGCCTCATCCATCCCCCCACCCTACCCCAATCAACCCATGATGCTGTAGAGTGGCAGCTGCAACCCCAGCACCCCTTGATTATTGGGGTGAATCGCAGCAGGGGAGCAAAGCTGCGGGACGGGCGATGCGGGAGCGGTCACTCACCGGGTCGGTGCGGGTTGGTGCGGTGTGGGTGCGCTGAGCAGCCGGGGTGCTGCAGCCCGAGCACGAGGGGCATTTATAGCCTGGCCGGGGTGGCGCCGGCCCGCGCAGCCCCCTCGCCTCCAGGCTTTCCCAGCAGCTCCACGCAGGTGGTTTCGCCTGCGCCCCATTTTTGCCTAACGAACTGTGTTATCACATTAGTGAGAGGTGGGTGGGTTTGGGTGCCGTTGGCCCTGCTAATGAGTCTGGGGACCAAGGGAGCAGCCAAGGGACGGCTGCGGGGACTGCGAAGGGCTGGAGCATCCCTTGGGACTCCCAGAGAAAGCCGGTGACCAGCCCACATCCCCTCCTAAGCCGTCACTGCAATGTCCCCCACACCTCCGGCTTTCTGGGTGTCCCAAGCATCCCCATTCTGGTGTCGTCAATACAAACCAGCTCTGTTTGGGGAGGTGACAGCAGCTTTACTTGTGCCACAGGCTGGGGCTCGGTGCTTCTGGTGAAGCCTTAGCACAGCGGTCATTGCAGACCATGCTGAGGCAGCCCAGGAGGTCCAGGAGCTCCTTGAGTCCACCGTGTTGTCCTTGTCCTCCAGCAGCACCCAGAAGCTGCGCTCATCCACTTGCTGGCACAGAGGGGTCAAGGACATCGTTCACCGGCCACGGCATCAACCGCAACGCGTGGTGTCGGCAGATGGGGGTAAGCAGTTTCGGGGAGGAACAAGCCTTCCCTGACCCTCTCAGTGGTGGGGAGTGACATGAGGATGCTGGTGGGACTCAGTCCAATGTGTCCCCCCCATATAGCCGGGCAGCTCCTTCAGCCCGCCCTTGCTCAGCTGGTACCTGTCACCCTCCTTCCCCGAGTGCTGGTGGAAGGTGGCAATGCTGGGGGCCAGAGCTTCTCCCAGCCTGGTGGCCGCGCTGGCAGGGCAGCGGGGAGCGCGCCTGGCTTTGGTCCGCAGACCCCAGTTCTACTTGCATTGCTGCCCCCTGCAAGGGCTTGTGGTGTTTGGAGGAGGGAGCCAGGGTGAATCCTCATCTGGCAAAACCCAAGGTGGCCCTGAGCATCCTGAGCCGACCTTTCAGTCTCTGGGGATTGCAGGAGAACCTGTTTTCCTTCTCCCAGGGTTGTGGCGCCTGGGGAAGGCTGTGGGGGAACATATTTGGGGTGTTTTCTGAAACCTTACAAACCTTGTGCCACGTGGGACATGGAGGTTGCTGCACTACCAGGACTGGGTTAGCAGCTGGCACAGGGTGCCCAGAGCCGATCCTGCTGGGGACACAGGTACAGGACCGTGGGCTCGAGCTCCCTAAATTGGGGCCACCCGCAGAGCCTGGCACCTCTATCCCTGTCCCGCAGCCCCACAGCATCCCGCTCCCCGCCTGCCATATGGTGCTGTTGCAGAGTGCCCCAGGGCTTTCCAGGGGAGCACCCATGGGTGCAGCCGCTGAGCACACAAACCACCACCTGCCCATGCGGATGCCTGTGCAACACTCTCCCCTGGACACACCAACGTCCTGCATGCCTGTGCCCTGTGGCAGCTCCTCCCGTGTCCTGGGCTCCCCATGCACCCCTGTTTGCTCTGTCCTGCATGCCCGTGCCCTGCAGCAGCTCCTCCCATGCCCTGAGCTCCCCATGCACCCCTGTTTGCTCTGAGCAGCTCTGGGGTGGGAAATAACATGCCCAGCTTGAACCAGCACCAGCGTGGGGATTGCAAGTGCTCGGAGCCCCAGCCCGGCTGCTCGGGTCCTGCAGAGAAGCATGAACAAGGGGGGGACATCCTGAATTGATTCTGAGCGCTGCAGCCCATCCGCATCTACAAATGAAAGGTGCTGGGGGTCGGTTGCCCCTCACGCTCCAGGTCGCGTCTAGAGACGCCGAGGCTGCGGGATGGCTGGGATTCCGTGTGAGCAGCACCGGCCGAGCCCCGCTCGCCCCATCGCCAGCGCGGTGAGTCACAGCCCTGCCCACGCCTGAGGATTCCTGCACCGTGACTCAGCGCAGCCCTGCCCCACTGCGCCATCGCCCATGGGGGCACCCCCAGTTTGCCCGGGACCCCCAGCGCTGCAGGGCAGGGGAAGGTGGGCAGCGCCAGCAGGGGGACGGGAGGAGCCGGTGATGCTCCTGCATGGCGGAGGGGAGCAGCAGGGTCAGCGAGGAGGGTCTGGCTGGGGAAAGGGGTCTCAGCTCCAAAGCGCTGCCACCCCCCTGCCATGGGAGTGGGGGGCACGGGGGGCAGCGCCATGATGGCAGGCCCAGTGCCAAGTCCCCTCCCAGTGGAAAATCCCCAGCAGGCGCTGAGGCTGCCGGGCCGGGCTCTCTGCCAACACCGTGGGCGTCCCCAGGCGCCACAAGCCGAGCGGCGACACGGTCCCCGCCGAGCGCTGCCGGCCCGCGGCGTCCCGGCACACGCGGCGCCACGGAGGTTATCCCAGCCTGGGAGGGGGGCATGGGGTGCACTGAGATGCAGCACAGGAGTTGGGGTGCCCCAAGATCCCCAGGATTGGGGTGGCCATGTCCTTGGGGTGCATGAACGTGGGGCTGTGGCCCCAGGCTGCTCAGACCCCACATGGGGACATGGACAAGGTCCCCCCAGGATGTGTGGCCATGTCCTTGGGTGCACAGATGTGGGGCTGTGGTCCTTGGGGTGTACAGATGTGGGGCTGTGGTCCTTGGGGTGTACAGATGTGGGGCTGTGGTCCTTGGGGTGCACAGACATGGGGCTGTGGCCCCAGGCTGCTCAGACCCCACATGGGGACATGGACAAGGTCACCTGGGATGTGTGGCCATGTCCTGGGGTGCACAGACATGGGGCTGTGGCCCCAGGCTGCTCAGACCCCACATGGGGACATGGACAAGATCACCTGGGATGTGTGGCCATGTCCTGGGGTGCACAGACATGGGGCCGTGGTCTCAGGCTGCTCAGACCCCACATGGGGACCTGGACAGGGTCCCTGGGCCATGCAGCCGCAGTGTCCACGCCCTGTGCCCCAGTCAGCGGTTTGGGGTGCTGCAGGGCTGGTGGGGTGCTGGGAGGCCAGGGTGTCTGCTGACACCTCGTGGTGGCTCCATCGCCCCAGGAAGCTCATCCCTGCGAGGCCGGAGAGCTGGGACGGACGTTGTCACCAGCCCAGACCATGCTGTGAGTGGGTGGGTGACAGGGGACAGGGCAGACCCTCAGCCCCCCGCGTCGCCTCGGTGCACGCAGGCTGGGGGGAACCCCCTGGGAAGGCAAAGCCTCTGCCACCCACTGCTCCTCCAAACTTTATTGCTGCAATAAATAACCACAGTGGTGGCGCCCGGAGGGGACCGCACGCTCCCCCAGCCCAGGGGACCAGAGCACCAGGGAGCGCAGGCAGGACAGACCCTTCACCGGCTTGCGCAGGGGGAAAGGCGCCTTCTTCCCAACGACACCCCCAATGTTCAGGGTCAGCTCCGAGGGGAGAGGGGGGTCCTGGTAGTGATGGGTTTCTGCCAGCGGGGCTGTGCCCCAGAGGTCTGAGAACAGGCAGAATTTGTGTCCTAGATGAGGGGAAGCCTTTCCTTTTGCATCTTGCCCGGTGAGGACAGGGCTTGTCGGGGGGATGAGGGCAGGGATGGCGTGGGGCAAGGAGGAGCCCCCCGAGGCTGCCATGGCCTCGCACCCCCAGCTCCCACCCGCAGGGTCTGCCCACCCAGCTGCATCCCGACATGGCTCAGCTCAGCCAGCAAAGCTGTGGGGACACCGGGGCGCACCGGGGTGAACCGGGGTGAACCGGGGTGAACCAGGACGGGCTGGGGCTCAGGACCGGGCTCAGCAGCAGGAGAGGCGAGAAGCGGGGAGCTGTGGAGAAGCAGGGGCTGAGCCCGGGGGGCTGCGCCCATGCGGGGGTCTGGGTGCCGCCGGCTACTTGGTGAGCTTGACGCTCTGCTCCTGCTGGCGGATGATCTGGGCGATGGGGCTGGCGATGCCGCCTATCAAGGTCCAGTACTCCTCGAAGCTGATGCGCCCGTCTTTATTCTCATCCAGGTCGCAGATGAGCTTGTCGGCCGCTCGCCGGTTCCCGGTGTCCTGTGGGGAGACAGAGCGGAACGGCTCACACCGGGGTAAGCGGGGTGCAGGGTGGGACACCCCGCGAGCGGGAGGAGCGGGTCTCCCGGCCCCACGCGCCCCAGGCTCACCGTCAGCATGTGGTTGAGCTCGTGGCTCAGCATCTTGCGGAACTCCTTCTTGGTGATGCGCCGCGGCTTCTTGCAGCAGCAGCGGTGGCTGGAGTACTTGTCAAAGTTGTTCACCAGCACCTGGACGGCCCATTCCAGCTCCGTGCATTGCTCCATCGCTGCCTGCGGTCACCTGCGGGGACGGGGGTCAGGGACAGGGGCCACGGGACACCCCATATGGCCATGCTGGGAAAATGGGGGTAGAAGGGCAGGCAGCGTGCTGCCAAAGCCATCTCTTTGGGCACACATGGGGGTCTCTGGTGCCACCAGCCCTGGGGTCACGGCAAGCCCCCGGGCAGGCAAAAAGCATCCTCCACCATGCTGGTGTCCCCACGTCGCTGCTCACGCTGGATCACCCCAACAATCCTCCCGTCCCCAGCACTGTGCTGCCCGCACCGGCACAACACCCGCCCCACACCAACCGCCCCACCTGCCCCCCGGGCGGCCGCCCCCACGCGTAGGCCGAGGCGGCAATTATGGCGCTGGGGCCACAGCCGCTGGTTCCCAGGGCTCATTAGGGAGGAATGGGGCTGGGAGACGTGCGGCGGCGGCGGCGGGACCAGGGCAGGAATTACCGGCCAGCCTTCCTCTTGCTTCACGGCTCCGGGAACACCCCGCCGGGCAGGTCTGGACCTGCCCAAGCCCCCCACGAGCCCAGCCAAGGGCGTCCCTCGCACCCCGGGGTCCAATCCTGCCTGTTTGCTCAATGTCCAGGGTCCCTCTCCTGGCTCCGTGGCCCTGAGGCTGCCCCAAGCCAGGAAGCTCCTTCCCATGGACGGACCCAACAGGATGGTCCCCGTCACGGGGTCCGGCATCCACATCCCGGGCAGGGACGGAAACGGCGTCACCTTGTCCGGCCTTGGCTCTTTCCTGCCCCGGCGGTGGTGGGGAGGGGATGCGCTGGGGCGTGTTGCTCCCTGTATTTACACTGATTTACACCAGGGGCGTTGTGCCGGCTGCCCCAGCAGGGCTTGGGGAAAGCCAACGGGATGGCACCCCAACCCTAACCTTCCCCACTCCAGGAGCATCATCTGTGATGCCCCCGGGACCTGCCCCGTGCCCAAGGCCTGGCTCACATCTGTCCTTTCTTTGTACCAACCCCCCCACTTCAACCCCAAGACAAAGACATCAGGGTGGTGGAAAGAGACACAAGGCTCAGTCCTGGGCCTCCTGCACTTGTGTGTCTCATCATGGCTGGGTGCCCTCCTGAGCTGTCCTTGTCCCGTGTCCTGGTGCCACAGCCCAGGGCCATCGCACCCTGGGAGTGGGGACAGTCACAGAATCACAGAATTTAAGTGGAACCTCCTGTGTTCCAGTTTGCACCCATTGCCCCTTGTCCTGTCCCTGGTTGTCACCAGAAGAGCCTGGCTCCATCCTCCTGACACTACCCCTTTCCATCTTGATCCCCAGGAATGAGTCCCCCCTCAGGCTCCTCTTGTCCAGCTCCAGAGCCCCAGCTCCCTCAGCCTTTCCTCACACGGGAGATGCTCCACTCCCTCCAGCATCTTGGTGGCTGCGCTGGACTCTCTCCAGCAGTTCCCTGTCCTGCTGGAGCTGAGGGGCCACAGCTGGACACAATATTCCAGGTGTGGTCTCCCCGGGGCAGAGCAGAGGGGCAGGAGAACCTCTGTGGACCTAGCTGGTCTCCCATCCAAGCACCGACCAGGCCCGACCCTGCTTAGCTTCCCAGATCAGGTGTTCTCAGGGTGCTATGCCTGTGTATCTGTATGGTCTCCCATCCAAGCACTGACCAGGCCCGACCCTGCTTAGCTTCCCAGATCAGACGAGATGGGGCATTCTCAGGGTGCTATGGCTGTATATATTTTATATGTATGTATATATGTTCCACAAGTATATCCTGATAGTATTTGAACTAAACCCTTTATTCAAGGGCAGAGCAGAGGGGCAGGAGAACCTCTCTGACCTACTGACCACCCCCTTCTAACCTACCCCAGGTTCCATTGGCTTCCTGGCCACAAGGGCCCAGGCTCGCAGGGTGCTGGGCGCCGGGGTGGCTTTTGAACAGCCCCATTGCTGGCAGGAGGTCCCACCACGAGCTGCAGCGCTTGGCACAGCCACGCACCAGACACCTCCAGCTCCAGCCCGACATCCCAGGCCATTAATTACCAACAAAAATTAATCAGCGGCACCCAGGCCAGAGTACTCGCTGCACACCCACCCCCTCACCCGCTGGGTCCCCACTCACAGACCCCACATCACCGGTTCCCCACCACCACACGCAGCCCGTCATCGGGGCATCGCGGCTCCTGCTCCCACACTGACTCACGGCACCGGCACGGCCAACGCGCACAGCCCCACCACGCACCCCCAGGGCCAGCCCGGGGCACCGGGACATCGTCACCGTGGCGGGGTGCAGGGGTGCTGGCACGGCTATGGCGGGGCTGGGCGCTGGTAGGCGGGACGGGCAGGATGGGGCTCGTCGGCCGCTTGGCTCCTGCTGCCGTCCCCACTCTTCTTTCTCCTCTTCCTCTCCTTCCTCGCACACTCAATGGCACCAGCACCCTGAGCTGGACCCGCAGATGGACACAGCCCCGGTACTCCCTGCCCACAGCTCCGGCACCGCCGGGGGGAAATTCCCCTTTTCCAGGGGCCAGGCCCCACTGGCCACCCCCGGTGCTGGGCTCTCTGTGGGTCGACAGACGCTGCCAAACCGTGTGCAGGCCCACCTGCCCCCAGCCCCGCTCCCCCGGTGCTCCCCGGGCAGCCGGAGGGTCCTGTCCACCCGGCCCCGCGCGCGGCGCCGCCGAAGGGCTCGAGGGGGTTTCCACCACCCAACCTGCAGCAGCGCGTCCTGAGGCTGCTCCTGGTTGAATATTCAACCCAAAGGTCCCGATCTGTCCTTCCCAGAGCCTCACCTGGCCCCGTCCGGGAGTCCTGCTGCGTCCGTCTGTCACCGATTCGGCGGCGCGGGCAGTGGGAACTGGAGACGCCCGCTCTCTGCTCACCTTGCACCCATACCCGTGGGGCCCAGTGGGGCTTTTAAGGAGGCTCCCGCCCCTCCCTGATGTTCCCAGGGCGTTCCCAGGCTGGGGCTCACCTGGGAAATGGCTCCTTGCGATTGCGACACCCACGACGGGTCGTCAGGAGCAGCGACCCGCGATGGGCTGCGGCTCCGGCTCCGTGGCGGGGGCTGCCCCGCACGCGGCCGTGGGGCGATGGGTGGCGTTTGGGGGCCGCCCAGAGGGACCCCAGGGGCTGGAAGGGGTCCTGGGGGTGGTGGTCCCCTGGTTTTGCAAACCCACCGTGATCCAAACACCCACCAGCCAAAAATCCGGCTGCCCCATCCCATGGCACGTCCCCATCACCCACTCCACTCCAAACCCCCCGTGTGCACACAGGACCGGCGACACCGGCCCTTGGGATCTAGTGTGGCTGAGGAGTAAATTGGGGGGAATCATTTATTTGAACCAAAACCACTCATTCTGAAGGGTGAAAGGCGCTGGCTCGGGTCTCTGTGATATCATGAGCCCCAAAAGCACAAACACCAGCGCCAAGCGGGGCCATATGCAGCTCTCAGCTCTCTCCAGATGCCCTGGCACAGATAAGGTGCTTTTCAACTGGTAGCTGTGCTTGTAAACTCACATCCATAATTAATTGTCCCAGCAAATTGTACCCCTGGATGTCTACTGGAACGATGGCGCAGCGATTTGATGCCAAGATTAGATACGGGCGTTATTGGGAGCTCCATATTTGGAGGTGCGGGAGGTGATGCACAACAGCCACCTGCTCGGAGGACCTCGGGGATTGTCATCCCGGAAAAAGGCGACGTGTGTCATCTCAGCTCTGCGGTGGCTTCTTCCTAATCTCGGTTGGGAGGAAGCAAACCCGTCCGCGGCCGAGATGCTCCGCTGTCATTGATGCAACATCCCAGGAGGGTGGGAATCCTTCCCCGACCCTGCAGGCAAACAGCTCACCTCTGAATCACCGGCTTTCATTACTCTCCTCTGCCTGGCAGATGTCACAACCGCATCCAGGCCCTTATTCTTACAAGGCATCCAGGGCGTGTGTGTGTGCTCAGAGCAGCCACGTACCATCCAAACCCATCGCCAGACGTTTCCCAGACATTTTGATTGCGCCGGTGACGTTTGTCTCTGCCCTGATCCCCACCAGCTCTGAAGGGTCCCATGGAGCAGTTCGGCTTCTCACGTATGGGCTCTGTCCCATGGGACCCTTTGCAGAGGGGGGGACACCGAGCCCTGGCTTTGGGGGTCTTCAGTGTCCATTGCAATGTGCCCAGGGATGTCATGGTGCCCAGGGATGTGGTGGTACCCAAGGATGTCATGGTGCCCAGGGATGTGGTGGTACCAGGATGTCATGGTGCCCAGGGATGTCATGGTGCCCAGGGATGTGGTGGTACCCAAGGATGTCACGGTGCCCAAGGATGTCATGGTGTCCGGGGATGTCATGGTGCCCAGGGATGTGGTGGTACCCAAGGATGTCACAGTGCCCAAGGATGTCATGGTGCCCGGGGGTGTCATGGTGCCTGGTGATGTGGTGGTACCCAAGGATGTCACAGTGCCCAGGGATGTCATGGTGTCCAGGGATGTCATGGTGCCCAAGGATGTGGTGGTACCCAAGGATGTCACGGTGCCCGGGGATGTGGTGGTACCCAGGGATGTGGTGGTGCCCAAGGACGTCACAGTGCCCAAGGATGTCATGGTACCCAGGGATGTGGTGGTACCCAAGGATGTGGTGGTACCCAAGGATGTGGTGGTGCCCAGGGATGTCGTGGTGCGCAGAGATGTGGTGGTCCCATCCCTGTGTGGCCGGCACTGACTCACCAAAGGGCACCAACATGGGCTGAGCCATTCCTGCCACTCCGAAGCCTTCCCAGATCAAACAGATAGTTATCGGGATGGCTCATGCCGCAGGAATTGCCGTCCTCCCGACAGCACAATGTCACGCCGCGGAGCTGATCGCCAAACCAGAAGGAGGACCCAGGAGTCCCACAGCACATTCCCAGCCCGGTGCTCTCGTTCCCCCCCCTTCCATCGCTCCAACCACTTGACACATTTCCTGTCTCTAATTAAATGCACACCACACCTTTCTGCTTAATTTCCATGTATTTATTTCCAAGGCAGGAACAATAAATAGTCATTCTCATTGTGAAATCCACCCCAAGGTGAGAGGAGACAGAGGGCGGCCCGTGGCCGAGCTGCGGTGCCGGTGCCGCCGAGCCGGCCGCCAGCCCCGGCTTCCATCGCATTTCTCTGGGTTTTGGCTCCGTTTGGGTTTGTTCATCCTTTTTGCATCCCCACAGCACAAGGTGCCGCTGAGGAACCAGCACCCTCTTCCTTTTTGGGGTCCCCATCCCCATCGCACCCCCGGGGAGCTCAGCAGGAGCCACGGTCCCATTCTACATGGCATAATTAGTCTTGGTGGGCGTCCTACACCCTCTCAAGCCCATTTTCCACCCCGCATAGCCTGAGCTCATTTCTCCACCCCAACAAGCCACCGCTTTGTAGCATTTACTGTTTTCTAATTTGCTGTAATTACGCAGAAATCCCGTGCTTTCCCGGAACAGGTGACGTCTGCTGCTGGCCGCGTGGCTTCCAGGTCCTATTGAGTCCAGCATTTCGGGGTCTCCTCTGAGCTCCCAGTGAGCCCAGAGCCCTTGGGGTCCCCGGCTTTGCGTGGGGGTCCCTGCCATGGGGACCACTGGGAACAAACCACCCTGGGGACTGGGCACCTGCACAACCCCGCGCACAACCTGACACTGTGCACACCCTGACACATTGCACACCCTGACACTGTGCACAACCTGACCCTGTGCACACCCTGACGCTGTGCACACTCTGACACTGTGCACACCCTGACACATTGCACACCCAGACCCTGTGCACACCCAGACCCTGTGCACACCCTGACACTGTGCACACCCTGACACTGTGCACAACCTGACACTGTGCACACCCAGACCCTGTGCACACCCTGACACTGTGCACAACCTGACACATTGCACACCCTGACCCTGTGCACACTCTGACGCTGTGCACACCCTGACGCTGTGCACAACCTGACCCTGTGCACACCCTGACACTGTGCACACCCTGACACTGTGCACACTCTGACACTGTGCACACCCTGACACTGTGCACACCCTGACGCTGTGCACACTCTGACACTGTGCACACCCTGACACATTGCACACCCAGACCCTGTGCACACCCAGACCCTGTGCACACCCTGACACTGTGCACACCCTGACACTGTGCACAACCTGACACTGTGCACACCCAGACCCTGTGCACACCCTGACACTGTGCACAACCTGACACATTGCACACCCTGACCCTGTGCACACTCTGACGCTGTGCACACCCTGACGCTGTGCACAACCTGACCCTGTGCACACCCTGACACTGTGCACACCCTGACACTGTGCACACTCTGACACTGTGCACACCCTGACACTGTGCACACCCTGACCCTGTGCACAGCCTGACACTGTGCACACCCTGACACTGTGCACACCCTGACCCTGTGCACAGCCTGACACTGTGCACACCCTGACACTGTGCACACCCTGACCCTGTGCACACCCTGACACTGTGCACAACCTGACCCTGTGCACACCCAGACCCTGTGCACACTCTGACACTGTGCACACCCTGACCCTATGCACACCCTGACACTGTGCACAACCTGACACTGTGCACACCCTGACCCTATGCACACCCTGACCCTGTGCACACCCTGACACTGTGCACAACCTGACGCTGTGCACACCCTGACACTGTGCACACCCTGACACTGTGCACACCCTGACCCTATGCACACCCTGACCCTGTGCACACCCTGACCCTGTGCACACCCAGACCCTGTGCACACTCTGACACTGTGCACACCCTGACCCTGTGCACACTCTGACACTGTGCACACCCTGACACTGTGCACAACCTGACACTGTGCACACCCTGACACTGTGCACAACCTGACACTGTGCACACCCTCACCCTGTGCACACTCTGACACTGTGCACACCCTGACACTGTGCACACTCTGACCCTGTGCACACCCTGACACTGTGCACACCCTGACACTGTGCACACTCTGACACTGTGCACACCCTGACACTGTGCACACCCTGACGCTGTGTACACTCTGACCCTGTGCACACCCTGACCCTGTGCACACCCTCACCCTGTGCACCATGCACACCCGCAGTGCCATGCACACTTGCAGCATCCCATGCATATGCGCAGCGCTGCATGCGCCCCCAGCACCGTGCACACTTGCAGCATCCTGTGCATGCACATCTGCACATCTGCGGAGTCCTTTGCACGCCCACAGCATCCTTTGCACATCTGCAGTGTCCTTTGCACATCTGCAGTGTCCTTTGTACATCTACAGTGTCCTTTGCACATCTACAGTGTCTTTTGCACACCCGCAACGTCCTTTGCACACTCGCAACGTCCTTTGCACACCCGCAGCATCCTTTGCACATCTGCAGCATCCTTTGCACATCTGCAGCATCCTTTGCACATCTGCAGTGTCCTTTGCACATCTACAGTGTCTTTTGCACACCCGCAACATCCTTTGCACACCCGCAGCATCCTTTGCACACCCGCAGCATCCTTTGCACACTTGTGGTGCCCTTTGCACGCCCGCAGCATCCCTTGCACCCTCGCGCTCTGCGCTGGGGCCAGCGGGGCCATGCGACCCAGCACCGAGTGATGCTCAGAGCCCAAATCTGCATCCCCATCCCTTCCCGCTCCAACACTTTCCTCGTCCCACGGAGGAGGACAAATGAGTTCACCCCATCCTGGCTGGTTTTTCCAAGATTTTCCTTTATTAATTTATACAAAAATGGTTGCAAGTGACGCAAGCTGCTAACAACCCGCCACCGTCCCAGCCCTGAGCGCAGCCACTAGCCAAGGGCCAGCACCCCTGGAGAGGGGCAGGCGGGGGAGCACCGTGCACACAGCGCACCCCGGTATAGCACCCCAAAACCTGGGCGGGCACAGGGCACCGCGGTCCCTGCACTGGTGGAAGAGCAGAGAAGATGCTCAGGCCACGAACAGCAACATCGGGCCCATCCCCAAGTCCTAGGAGCCCCTGAAGGTGCTTGGAGTGGCGGAAAAGGGGCTCCCGTGGGTGGCACGGGGACAGGGGGACAAACCCCGACACCTTTCGGGGGAAGGAGCCAAGTCCCTCTTTGCTGCGATGCTCTGGGGCTGGGGGACCTGCAACCGGAGGGGTTTTGGGGCTGGAGGTGGGACAAGCCCGGGGGAAAGGCTCTGGAGTAAAGGACGGAGAAAGGCAACCCCAGAGCCGGGGCCAGGAGCCCCCTTGCCACCTCCCTCCCGCCGCGGCTACGGGCCAGGGCTGGGGATGGAAGGGAGTTCTGCCGACGGGAAGGAGAGGCAAGAGAGGGCAGGGATAGAGCGGAGAGGGGGATCCCTCCGCCCCGGCTGGGGACGTGGGGAGATGAGTCCGCGACGCTGCGTTTTCCGAGCCGCATCCCAGGGGGACCAGCAGCCTCTCGCGATTCTCGGTGCAGAGCCTGAGCCCTCGGGTGCCTTCCCGTCCCCCGCCACCCTCTACTTCCTCCGGCAGCCCTTGGCCGCGTCCCCCATCATGTCCCAGTACTCTCCGAACTCCAGCTTGGCCTCGTTAGGGTCTCCCATGCACTCGATCTTCTCTTCGAGGGGTCCAACGCACTGCAGCAGGGGTGGAAAACACATCAGGGTGATGGGGCTGCGGGGTCCCGCGGGCAGCCCGTGACCACCCCAGCACCCCCGGGCTGTGCCCTCACCTTCCCCAGATGGGGCAGCTTCTGCGACACCAGCTCCTGCATCTCGTTGGGCGTCAGATACTCCTTCTGCCCCTTCACCGCGTAGCAATGGAACTGGTTGATGACGGTCTCGATGGCCCGCTCCACGTCGGTGAGCTCCTGGCAGTCCTGTGCAGGGGGCAGAGAGTGAGCACCAGCTGGACACCCCCCCACATGGACAGGACACCCCCCAATATGGATGGGACACTCCCGGATGGACGGAACATCCCCCGAGAGGATGGGACACCCCAGATATGCCAGAGCTCTCTGCAGATGTTCAACCACTCCACAATGATGCGATAAACCTCCTTACCAACGTGATACCCACACATTGAGATGCAAGACCCCCCTCTACAGATGTGAGACCTCAACATGCAGATGTGAGCCCCCTCCCCCCCAATGCGAGGCCCCCCCCATACAGATGTGACACCACCGTACACATGGGATCCCCATAAAGGTGCAAGACCATCCCATACAGATGTTAAACCACTCTGTAGGGATATGAGACCGCTCTGTACAGATGTGAGACCCCACCATACAGATGTTGCTCCCTCCACACCGCTGCCATACCCCGACGTGACACAGACATGTCACCCCTCGTCCCTGCTTGCCCGGACCTCTCCCTGCCCGGGGCCAGCGCGGCTCAGCCACCCCGGCGTCTCCGGGCGCTACACCCATGGCGCGCGGGGGCCGCGCGGCCGTCCGGACTGGTTCTTCCTCTCCTTTGCACAAGCGGCGGATGACGGCGTGAGTCAGTGCCGGGGACAACCCGCGCACCCACCGCGGTGGGGCTTGGCGGCAGCAAACCCCCTCTCCCTCCCCATCAGGGCTGCAGACCCCTTCCCCTATGGGTTGGGGGGCAGACCCTCATCCTGACCCACACGCCCAGCTCCTCGGCCACTCGTGCTAATCAGCCGAAGCTGCGTTTGAAGGGAAACGATGGTGATTCATTCGGCAGCTGCGGTTTCCCCCTCGAAACACCAGTAAACCACATCAGGCGATGCGCATTGGCAATCTCCAGAGCCCCAGCCCGCTGCCCCGGCTCAGCCGGATCCTCCGCAGGTGCAAAGGGGCGCGGGGTGGGCACCCCCTGGTTGAAAGCCGAGGAGAACAGGACGCTTTCTGCCATCGGGCATCCTTGGAGGAGTTGCGAGGAGCGAGCGCAGCTCCCAAAGGTGACTCCACGGGAGCTGGAGAAAGCTGCCCGGTTCCTCGAGCTTTCAAGCGGTTCCAAGTCCCCCTGCCCAGCGCCGGGGCAGCGTCGCCGAACCCCAAAACATCCCCCCCATGTCCTCCGCTGGCTCCAGGATGGGGCTGGGGCTGGCCCCGCCGTGCTGCTCTGAGTCACCCCGAGCCCGGGGCTGTGCTCCGAGGGACGGGGCCGCGCGGGGTCACCCTGCACCCACACCCCCCCGGTGCCGCGGGGTCGCTCGCGGACCTTGTGCTTCTTGCGGCAGTTGCACTGGCCCATGCTGCTCCTCGCGGGGCTGTAGCTCCTCGGCGGCGGTGCCGGTGGTGGGGTTGTCCTGTCCAACGGGATCCTGGGGAGCTGGCGGGGGGAGAAAGCCAAGCTCAGCTCTCGGCGTGGGGGAGCTTTCCCTCCTTGGGCGCCGGGGCTGAGCGCGGGGTGAGGAAGAAGCGCCGGGATGCGGTGAGCTGCCAGGACACGTCCCGGCAGCGGCAGCGCCCCTGCCCCGGCGGCGAGTCGTGGCGCAGCCAAAGCGTGGGAGCAGTGGGGGTGTGGAGGGGCGGCAGGACCCCCGGGGCACGGACCCCCATCCCGCGGCGGTGGATGGGCCACTTACCTGCTCCACGGGCTCTCCTGGGTGTGCGCAGGCTGCGGCGCGCCGGGGTTTTATACGGCGGGGAGGTGTGAGTGGGAGCTCCCTGCGCTCCCAGCTGCGGTGTGGTGCAAGGCGTCTCATTTTGGAGCCTGGCCCGGAGCCAGCGTGGGGCTGGGAAACGCCTCCTTCCCGGCCACACTGATGGCTGCTCATCCATCCATCCATCCATCCATCCATCCATCCATCCCGGCAGTGCCGCGTGGGAACAGTGCGCCGGGCACCGGGCGGCTCCAGGAGGGGTCACCCCATGCTGGGGATTTCACCGTTTCCCAACAACACCGGGATATGGGTTCTTGGGTAGCCTGGGATGTGCTGTGCCAACAGACCCATCGCCCCGTGCCACCCAAGACCCCACAGAGGCTTGGCCATTGATACCGTGGAGGTGGTGGCCACAGTGGCCACCGTGGCATCGCTGATGGAGATGCTCCGCAGCCCCACCCCGGTCGCAGCCACATCTCTGCCACCCATCGGGGCTGCACTGAGCAACCCCACAGCCCGGCAGGAAGGCGTTTGTGGGGTGCAGGGTGGCACCGGGGCCATTTGGGAATGGCCCCATCCGTCACCGGTTCCCCACAGCGGCCACCCCGACGCAGAGCGAGTCCCGACCCACCGGGCCGGTCCCTGGGCACAACGTGGCCATGGGCAGCTGCAGGCGGGGGGGAGAGCGGCTGCCCAAACCAGGAGCCCCCCGGCTAAGAACAGCAGTGACGTTCATGCTTGGGAAAACCTCTTTTATTAGCTCCGTGTCGGCCGAGTCCCCCAGCGCCCCGTCACTTCTTCCCCGCTTTCTCCCTCCGCATGGCCTTGGCCAGCTCGCCAATGAGCCGCCAGTACTCGCCGAATTTCAGCTCCTCATCGTTGTTCACATCCAGCTCGCTCATCTTCTCCTCCAGGGACACGTCCTGTGGGGCCAGCACCGGGGGGCTCAGCCATGTCCTGACCCCCCGTGAGCGGGACAGGGCGAGCGGGAGCTGCTGCTCGCTCTCGTTTGCCAATCCCAGGGTACCGGGAGCAGCCCCCCCAGCTTTGAGGGCTCACGGGACTGTCCCATCCGCCCCGCGCACGCTGCCCCTGGTCTCACCTTCATCAGGTTGGGCAGCTGGAGCTGGACGAGCTCCCTGAACTCGCCGGCCGTCAGCGTGCCCTTCTTGCCCTCCTTCCCCGCGTGGCTGAAGAAGACGGTGACGATCGTCTGGATGGCCGTCTCCAGCTCGGTCAGCTCGCCGGTGGCCATGGCGCCGGGCCACGGGGCTGCAGGGAGAGGAGCCCACAGGGGTGGCAGGCAGAGGGGTGTCCCGGGGAGGCGATGTCGGGGTGTTTGGGGAGAAGGGCACCCTGTCCCCTTCGCCAGCCTCGAGTCTGCACGGTCTCAGCTCCGCGGGGCTGAGCAGGGTCCCGGGGCTGCATCAGCCAGACCCCCCGCATTGGTGCGGGGAGGGGGGGTGGGCAGAGCCGTTTGGTGACGCCGCTGCCATCGGGCAGAAGCGCCACAGAAGCAGCCAAGACAAGGGGGCATCAGGAAAGGGACGGGGTCACCACGGGGTCCCCTGCGCCGGGGTCCCCTGTGCCCGTGTCCTCCTGCGAGCACGGGAAACATGGTGGCTGGGGAGGGGCCGGTGCCGCAGGCAGCGATTCCCTACTTACCCCCCGGCCTGCGGGCAGAGCTGCGGGCAGAGCCGCGGGCAGAGCCGTGGGCAGAGCCGTGGGCAGGGCGCAGCCCCCCGGCAGGTTTTATACCCTGCGCCACAGGAGGGGAGAACGCGGCGCTTTGTCCCCCCGCACCGCGGTGTTGGGTTTCCTGTTGCAGCCGGACGGACGCACAGACACCGCCCGAGCGCGGAACCGTCCTCCTCTCCTCCCTCCCCGCACGGGCAGCGGCCCAAGTGCAGCGCTCGGCCCCACGGGTGCCAACCTGCCCCGGCCTCAGCACCACCGGCCGCGCGCTGGGGGTGGGAGCAGGATGGGACCACAGGGCTCTGTTGGGCTGGAGCATCTCATGGAGCTCCAGCACCACCAGGACTGTTCTGGGGGTGCGGGGCAGGTCTCACCCCCAAACACATCCCGATGGGGATGGGGACGTGGTCCCAATGTGGCAGCTCATGCCAAGCCCGCGATCCAGCGGCGCTGAGGACCCGGGGCTGGGCTCGACCCGCACCGAGTGAGAGTTGTGAGTCAGCCGCCCACTGACATCATCCCTATTAATAGTGGGCTTTGTAAAAATTAATTAATCCAAATTAATTAGGGGGTTGGAACTGCTGGAGTGTTCCCCTTTAATCACTGTGTATTTATAACATGGCAGCCCTGGAGGTTTCCACCTGGCAGACGGAGCAGCTCCGCACCGCGGCACCGCCGTTCCCACGGGGTCCTGCGCCGCGGCACCGTGTCCTGGCCCCGTGTAAACCCTGCACGGCGCCCACGGCACAGCCCCGGGGCCAGACCGGGGGACACCGTGCAGGACAGGGGTGACATTGGGGACGTGGAGCGTGCCTGGGACGTCACTGATCACCAGCCGCCCCCATTCCCCGCCGGGGTGCAGGTTCACCGGGGTGTCCCCACGCACCACGGGGCCGTTGTCCCGGCATCCCCGCAGCCCATGGCGAGCAGCACACACAAGAGGGGTCTCGGGGAACCCCCACAACCGGCGGTGTTTTGGGGACCCGGAGCAGGGAGGTCCCCAGCGCAACGTCACCGTCACCATTGCGGTTTCTGCTGAGTCCTGACGCACTCAGTCCGCCCATCCACGGGGACGGGGAGGCTCTGGTTGTCACCGGGCGGCCTGGTCCCCACCCCGCAGCCGCCACACCAGCTCACGGGGCAGGAATTGGCTTCCTGCAGCCCCATCCGGCCCGTCCCCCTGCCCGGGGTGACGGGGGGACGGGGACGGGACTTCCGGGGAGCCCCACACGTCAGGGGACTGAGATGGGCTCTTGGGAAACCGCTGGGGTGAGTCAGGCTCGGCGGGGACAGGGACAAGTTTGGGGTGACTCACCGACCCCGAGAGCCAGGCGGGCCTGTGACTCGCCACCCCTGGAATTCGGGGTGTCGGGACGGTGGGGTGAGGAGGCAGCAGGTGCTGCAGCGGCCCCGCGACAGGATGCGGCCAAATCACAGGTGGCGGGAGAAACGGCACCTCCCGGTCGAGGCCGGGATGCCACCCGGGGCCGTCCCCACGGGCAGGGAGAGGTGACCCCGGGCACACCGGCGCTACCGGAGGGGGCAACACATGGCACGTCCCCATGTATCCAAAGGGAGTGGAGCCCGCTGCGCGTCCCCGTCCCATCGTCCCCAATGTGTGTTGGCTCTACCAGGGATGGTCACACCAGCCCCCTCCATCCATCGGTGCGGGGCGCAGTGATCTGGGGCTGTGCCACTGGGTGCCACCGCGATGTCCCCAACCCTGGCACAGCGGGCACCCAGCAGCTCCCCCCTGCAAACCCCACGGAAAAGCCTCTTCCCTGCTCCAGCGATGGGACATAGAGACAAGATCAGCCCAGCCCCGGCACCAGCAACTGGAGTGACTGGTTTAGCTGGGTCCAAGTGGAGCACCGGGAGTCGCCGTGGCTGAAACCTGTTCCAAGATGTGTGTAAACCTCCTGGCATGTCCCTCGCTGCTCCCGGTTTGGTAAGAGCTTGTCCTGGGGATCCACCAGCACGGACACGCCGGGCCTGCTCCGGCGCTGCTCGGGGGGACCGACCCCTCCGGCATCCCCGCGGCACCCCCGCGGCGTCGGGGTTCACCGCAGCTCCCCGGTCCCGCCGCGCGGGAAAGCCCTGGCCAAATCCTGCTCTCCTGCGGGTTTGGGGTTCAATCCAATAGCCCCCCCAAGCGTGGCTGGAGCCCTGGGGAGCTCGGCACAACCGGGCGGTGGGATGCGTGGTGCAGCGGCCCCGGCTGTGCCACCGCTGAGCGAGGGCCGATGGCACCATGTCCCCTGTCCCCAGGCTCGGGATGGATCCGGCTCTCCTGGAGCCCCCAGCCCCACTCGCTGCCCCGCACCGAAAACAGGAGCGTGTCCACTGAGACGCAGCTCCTGAGCCTCCGTCTGGGACCCCCAAATCCATCTGGGGCTCCCAAATCCATCTGGGACACCCATATCTATCTGGGAACCCACATCCTTCTGGGACCCCCATATCCATCTGAGATCCCCAAATTTTCTGGGACACCCATATCCATCTGGGACCCCCATCCATCTGGGACCCCCATATCCATCTGGGAACCCCCATCCTTCTGGGAACCCCAAATCCATATTGGACCCCCATATCTACCTGGGAACCCCCATCCACCTAGGACCCCCATATCCATCTGAGACCCCCACATCCATCTGGGAGCCCCATATCCATCTGGGAACTCCTATCCATCTGAGACCCCCAAATCCATCTGGGACTCTCATATCCATCTGGGAACCCCCATCCATCTGGGACTCCCATATCCATATGGGACCTCCAAATCCATCTGGGATCCCCCATCTATCTGGGACCCCTATATCCATCTGGGACCCCCACGTCCACCCCAGACCCCACCTCCAGGCCAGACCCCCTTTGCTGCCGCCCCATGTGCAGAACAGGTTGGATCCCCAAGACCCTGCATGTCACCCCGAACCCTCCAGCCCCCCCACGCTGTCCCCCCAGCGCAGGGTGGTGACAGTGGGGTGGCCACAATGGGGCAGGGGGTGATTTTGGGGTCCTGGGCGCGGGGGTGCCATGCAGCCACAGTGTTTCCCAACCGCAGGGCCAGGAAGTGCGGGAGATGGAAACGGAGGGAGCGGGATATAATTAGCCCCAAATTAGGACTGGAATCCGGGATAAAGGGCCTGGCACCACCCGGCTCTTGCGAAAAACCACACGGCCGCGCCGGCAGCTCCCGGCAGCCCCACCGTGGGGGGTCCCAAAAACATGGGGGGATGATTGTGACCGCCTGAGTTTGGGGGCTCAGCGCCGGGATGCGGGTGCCGGGGGGGCCGTAAGCAGAGCCGCGGCGGGGCCGGGATTATCGGCATCAGCCATACCAGCTCGGGAATCTGGTTTCTTGGCTGCGCCGTTGCTGGAGCAACGTCCGGGCTGGGATTGTGGGGCTCTTTGAATTTGACAAGAGGCCTCTGTGTGTGCGGGAGCCGGCGGCCCCGGGGGGCCGGGGCTGAGTCACCCGATAGCCCCCGCCGGCTCCCCCCGGCCCCGCTTGGCTCCCGTTGCGAGGCCCAGGACACCGGACACCTGCGGCTTATCGGCGCGGGGAGGAGGGCAGGGGGGTCCGGCACCGCGGCGCTGACAGATGGGGGACGCCGGCGGGTGACACCGCGGGGTCAGCCCCCGGGCGCCACGGTGCCACCGGGGCCGCCAGCAGTGCGGGATGTTGGCAGCAGAGCCGAGCTGGGGTGGCCCCAGCGAGGGACCCCACTGCTGCCCCACACATCCCCCGCCCCACGGTGGGGCCGGTGGCAGCCGTGGTGGTGGCAACAAGTGACACGCAAGCCCCCCGCAAAGTGACTCCGGACATCGCCACCCACCCGCCCCCTGCCCCAAGCCGCCCCATAGGCACCGGTGTGGCTGGAGACGCTCCCCTGCGTCACCCCGGTGTGGGGCGAGTGGGCGCCGGGGGTCCGGGCTCCCCGTGCCGCGGCCCCCGCGAAGGCGGCACCGCGGTGCCAGCCGGGCTGCCCAGCCCCGGTATCGGATCCTCCCGGAGGGAGGGGGCCTGGAGCTTATTTAACATCCCGGCCGCCCCGGCCCGGCGCAGTCGGCGCGGCGGGGAGCTCAGGTGAGCGCGGGTGCCGGCTGGGGCGCAGACCCCCATGCAAGGGGGGCTGGTGGCCGGGAACCCCGTCCCACAGCCCCGCCAAGGGCTGGGGGTGGAGGTCACGGCGTGTGACACCCCCGGCAGGGGACGGGGCGGGGGGCGGCCGCGGTGTGGGGCTGTGCCCCCGTAACGCGGCGGGTGCCTCCCCGCAGCCAGAGCGATGGCGTCGCAGCTGGAAGGGGCCATGGAGACGCTCATCAACGTGTTCCACCACTACTCGGGCAAAGAGGGGGACAAGTACAAGCTGAGCAAGAAGGAGCTGAAGGAGCTGCTGCAGAGCGAGCTGGGCTGCTTCCTGGAGGTAGGGGCTGCATGTGCGGGGAGCAGGGGGTCCCCTTTGCTTCCTGGGGTCCCCTTTGCTTCCTGGGGTCCCCTTTCCCTCCGTGGTGTCCCCCTTCCCCTCCGTCCCAGCGCATTGCTGAGCCCCGGGGCCTCACCCTGTGCGCCCCCCCCACAACAGACCCAGAAGGACACGGGCGCCGTGGAGAAGATCATGCAGGACCTGGATGAGAACGGCGACGGGGAGGTGGATTTCCAGGAGTACGTGGTCCTGGTGGCCGCCCTCACCGTGGCCTGCAACACCTTCTTCTGGGAGAACGCCTGAGCCCGGCCGGTCACCGCAGCCGCCCACCGCGGCGTCCCCGAAACACAGAGATCCCCCCCGACGGCCCAGCTCACCCCCAGCTCCCCAGCGCTCCCGGGGATCCCACGGGGATCCGGCTCCACAATAAAGGCCCCCACCCAGCCAGCGGCACGTTGTCAGTTTGTTTCCACGTGGGGGTTTTGCCTTGTCCCCTCGGGGACGCTGGGGAGCCTTTCCTGTCCCAAGCCACGAGGTCACGGCGAGAAGTCACCCAGGGTCACCCCAAGTGCCTGGAGACATCCCCGTCTCCAGGCTGTGCTGGATCCTCCATCGCACCCTGCGCCCCACCCTGCCCCACAGCTGGGAATCTGCATCTGGAATCTTGTGTCCAGCTGTGGCCCCTCAGCTCCAGCAGGACAGGGAACTGCTGGAGAGAGTCCAGCGCAGCCACCAAGATGCTGGAGGGAGTGGAGCATCTCCCGTGTGAGGAAAGGCTGAGGGAGCTGGGGCTCTGGAGCTGGACAAGAGGAGCCTGAGGGGGGACTCATTGCTGGGGATCAAGATGGAAAGGGGCAGTGTCAGGAGGATGGAGCCAGGCTCTTCTGGTGACAACCAGGGACAGGACAAGGGGCAATGGGTGCAAACTGCAACACAGGAGGTTCCGCTGGAAGATGAGAAGCAACTTGTTGGGGTGAGGGTGGCAGAGCCTGGCCCAGGCTGCCCAGGGGGTTGTGGAGTCTCCTTCTGTGCAGACATTCCAACCCGCCTGGACACCTTCCTGTGTAACCTCATCTGGGTGTTCCTGCTCCATGGGGGGATTGCACTGGGTGAGCTTTCCAGGGCCCTCCAACCCCTGACGTTCTGGGGTTCTGTGATGGGGTGCAACATGGGGACATGAGGGTCCGGGGGGGGCAGCCGCAGGCCGGGACTCGTCGCTCGCCCGTCCCTCCGGAGGGACCGCGCCCCGTGGGGCTGGAGGAACCGGTTCTGATCTCCGCGCCCAGCGGGACACCCGCCAGCAGCCCCCGCGCTGCGCCCGGCCCGGTACCGCTCAGGGCCGCCAGCGCCATCGTCTGCCGGGGCTGCGCCGGGCTGCCCGCACGGGCCCTCGGGGTCAGGACCAGTCCGGCCCCGGTGGCACCGCAGGACCCATGGGGTCTCCTCCGGCCTTCGACGACTCGGGGCTCAGGCTGCGCCCCATAGCGGGAGCACCCGGGGATCGAACCAACGACCACCCCCCTGCCTGAGCCCCCTGCCCACGGCCTGGCCCCGCCCACCCCACCAATGGCCGAAGGGGCGGTGCCTGCGTCAGGGCTGCCCAGCCCAATAGCAGGGGTGGGCGGTGACGCGCCGGGCTCTGCGCCTGCGCCCTGAGCGCCGCCACCGCCATTTTGGGCCGGCTGGGTGCTGGGAGGAGGAAGGTGCTGTGGCCGCCGCCGCCGCCATTTTGTCGCGGGAGGTTGAGTGCGGCGGGAGCGGGCGGAGGGCGCCGCAGTCAGCCCCACACCCCGCGCCACCCGCCGGCTCAGCCCCACCGGAGACCTGGCGACCGTCTGCTTCGGTGAGAGCGGCAGGGGTGTGAGGGGACGGAGCGGCGGGGGAGCTGGGAGGGAGCCCGCGGGGTAGCCCCCCGGACCGTCTCGGGTCCTCTCGGGTCCCCCCGTGGCGGTCTCGGATCTTGGGTCCCCCTCGGGTGGTTTGGGGTCCTCTCGGTTCCTCCCCGGGCGGTCTCGGGTCCCCCCGGGCGGTCTCGGGTCCCCTCAGGCGGTCGCGGGTCCGTCGGTACCGTTGCGGAATGCGTTTAAATCCTTAAATAAGGATTAAATTCGACGCTAATTAAAAAAAAAGCGCAATCAATCCGCATAGTTCGAGCTCTGCACATTTCGATGGGATTCGTCACGGCTCGAGCCCGGGCTCAGGAACCGCTGCCTTTAAATTAAGTCCCTTTCCTGCTCTGCTGCGGCATGTGGTGAGAACTGCGATCAAAGATACTAAAAACGACAGAGTTACTCCATCCTCAATCTCCATCCCAGCGTTGCCATCGTAATGTCGTCTGGGAGGATGGGGCTTGAATATTTCTAAAGTATACGGGACTTGTGTAGA
This sequence comes from Columba livia, assembly GCF_036013475.1. NCBI lineage: Eukaryota > Metazoa > Chordata > Aves > Columbiformes > Columbidae > Columba > Columba livia. The sequence continues at coordinate 1,489,698 of NC_088629.1, read as the reverse complement.
GTAATATTGGAATTTTATTGCCCAATACGTGATACACATAGAAAACAAACGCAGAGGGAGCGGTGGCAGCGTCAGCGGGCGCGGGGCTGAGCCCCCGGTGCCGTTGAGCTGCGATGGGCTGGATTTTCGCAGCATTACTCCTGCCGGTGCTCAGATTTTCCCGTTCTAAAAGGGACGACGGCTTGCTGAGATGAGTTAGCAAAAGCTGCTCGTTTATTCAACCTCCCGCATCACGGAAAACTCGTTAAAAACGCATGAATGGCACAGCAGGAGCTCGGTTGTCTGCACTAGCGGAGCCGGACCGCGGGGTTTTGGGTGTTGGGGATGTCGGTGCCGGTTTTAAACCCGGTTCTTGTGTGTTTTGCAGATTCTCTCGACCTGAAGATGGCTGCACAGTCAGCACCGAAGGTCGTGCTAAAGAGCACCACCAAGATGTCTCTGAACGAGCGGTGAGGAAGCCAACAGCAGCTTCAGCCCATAAGAAATATATTTTTACTTAATTATTGCTGTCCGGTGTCCAAAAAACCAACGTGGTTTCTGCCCTCTTTTAACCTCACTAAAACAAGCAGAATACCTCCGCGCCTCTGTCTTAAACAGCAACAAATGTGGTACGCAAGGTTAAAAGGGCGAGCGTTGCGGAGGGATTTATCCGTAGCGCTTAATATTAAACTATCCGCCACGTAAATATGGTGGGATGTGGTAGAAGCAAAGAGAGAATCCTCGCACCCTCCCTGTTTTTCCTCCACGTGTGTTGTACATTTACCTCGCCGCGGCTGCGGCGCGGTAGCATGTTACCCCCGCCGCGGCGGGCTTGCCGCGTTGTCCGAGGCGGCCGCGCCGCGACCGGCCTGTAAGAGGCACGCAGCAGGTCGTTAAACCAGCCCGAAGGCCCTTTAACACCATTTTGGGTCTTGTAAGAGGCGAACGCTTGGCTTCACCTCCATCTCTCTTTCCCTCGATGCCGATTCGCTTCCTTCTGTCGAGCGGTGTGTTGGTTTCTTGCCGTGCCATGGAGCCTCGGTGGCGAGGAACGGCGACGCTGCCGTTGTGTTTCGCTTTCTCGCTAATCGCTCTTGGATTAATTGCGGTGGCGTCGAGCCAGGGATAAACGGAGCCGTTTTTTTGCGCTGTAGAGCTCAGTGTGGCCTGAAACGCTGCTCAGCCCTCGTCTGCTCAGCTCAGGGGACACTCGCTGGCCCGTTTCATTTCGGTCGGTGCATATTCCTCATCTCTAAGTGTTCTCCTGTGCGGTTTTGTGTAGCGGGTGGGTTGCTGCTGAGGAGCTTCACCATCTCGCTCCGCCTTCCACCCCTACTAAACACAGGTGATTATGCCCCAAATAAATTGCCAAGTGAGCTGTTTCGATGCAAAAGAACGCTCAGGCGGTGGCATTTCTCCCCGGTCTCTTACGTCTTTTTGAAATCATTGAGTTTTTAAACCGTTTTCTCGGCTCTTTGAGGGTTTCGCAGCCAGATTTCAGTTTGCTTCTCTGTTTCCGTGGTGTCCTCTCTCATCTGCCACCACCATCTCTGCTTCCTGCTTGTTTCCATTCCTTCTGCCGTCTCTAAAACCGGTAACCTAAAGCTCTATCACTCCTCAATTAACACACAACGTCATTGCTGAGTTTCCAGTCCTTGCACACTCGTGGAAAACACGCAGCACGTCATCACGCGTGCCGTGACCTAAGTACCGCTCTTTCCGTAAGGTTCGTGGGATCTGGAGAATCCGATCTTGAGAACCGTGAAATGCCGGTAAATGTATGTAATAAAGCTTTCTTTAAACACCCATTTTATTCGACCTTGAAGCTTTACTAACATGCTGAAGAACAAACAGCCGATGCCGGTGAATATTCGGGCTACCATGCAGCAGCAGCAGCAACTGGCCAGTGCCAGAAACAGAAGACTGGCCCAGCAGATGGAGAACAGACCTTCTGTCCAGGCCGCTTTGAAGCTCAAACAGGTGAGAGAAAACCCATCCCTACCGGATGGATTTTCAGCATATTGTTGGAAAAACACTCTTGAAAAGAATCCCATTTTCACTTTGGATAAGTAACAACTCACTGGTTAATATTCTCGAGGTGTGGTGGCTTTTTGGTTGGTTTGGGGGTGGTTTTTGGGTTGGCTGTTCATATCTCCTCTCTGTTTTTGCAGAGACATGTTCTCATTCTGGGTTTCGGGATCTCCTGAGCGCTTCACCTCGTTATTTAGCTGCAGGTCGTTTCCAACCATTGCTGTCCTGTCGCTCGCACCCCCAGCTCCCCGTTTCTTGCACCCCCTTAATAGCGCTGCGAGGAACAAGTTGATTTTCTGATTGCAAATGCTTGAATGCAAGCCTGGATTTAAGGAACAGCGTTGCATTCCCCTTCCATTAAAGCATCTATCACTTGACCTTTCAGCGATGAGAGCCGCAAATCACAGCGCGTCCCTCAAATCGCCTTCTGCCTAAGCAAAGAGCTGAGCTGCTGATCCATTTTAAAGCTCGCGTTTAAGTGGGAAGGCTGGTAAGACGAGCTTAAAATGGACGCGTGGGGCAGAGATGGAAGCGCGTGGGGCAGCGTGGTGAATTCAGACAGCACGACTGGTTGAATATAGTTCCCTCCGCCCCCTCGCACACGAGGAGGAAGCCCTGGAAATGTTTTGTGGCTGAGCTGCTGCGCCACATGGTTGAAATACTTAAAGCTGCCGCGCACGCTGGCGTTCGGGGCTCCGCTAAAGGGGAGTGCGGCTGGTTTGAGGGTCTGTTGTAACAACAGGCTGCGGTGCCGCTTGGGCTCACAGGGCTTGCCAACAAAAGCCCTGGAAATGGTCAAAGTGGTTTCCTGCTTTAAAAAGAATAAGGTTTAAAAAGGATTTCATAGGTAGTACGTGAAGCTGGGTTGAGAACATGAAGTCTCTGCTAGATCGAGGTGCTGCGGGGGAACGGGGGACAAAGAGCTGTTCGGCTTTGATTTTTATGTTGGGTGTTGGTTTGTTTCGTGTCTTCCGGGGTTAAACCCTCAAGGGAAGGGGGGATTACCCCTGGGTTGTTGTGGCGGTTGGATTTTCACGCTGCTTTACGCAGCGGGCCGAGCACTTTTAGGCTGTTTGAGTGCAAAGTCCAGCAGCTTATCTTTAAACCCATGGTAAGTGCCATAAAGAATTGGATGCGGAACATCCACCCGCTTTCTCATTCCCTCCTCCCAGCGAGGATGCACTGAGAGAGGCCGATGGTTTAGACCATTGGAAGGCGAATCATTGTCTAAACTCTGAGGCTTTTAATTTAAAACCTGCAGCTACAGACGAGACGGGTTTGAGAGGAACCAGCTCAACTGTCCGCAGGCTTGGCTCAAGTAGACCTGGGAGTTTGACAAGCAACATGCAGCTTCTAAGGCTGCTCCCATCACCTCCTTAACTCCTCGTAGGGTTCAGCAGCGCCTACAGAAGAACAAAACTCCCTTAAAATCCGCGTCGCTGTTCTGCTGTGAAGTCCTTCGGTCTAGTTTTTGTAACACAGATGGAAAAGTTGATGCTTTCCCAAGCTGTTGCCTTTGTGTGGATGTTTCACCAGGGTGGGGTGGTACCAATGGGGCCATGGGGAGTGACGTTGTGACACGTGGCTGCACGGGTGTCGCTTGCTCTGCAGGGTAAATTGGGCTTGTGCCACAGCACGTGTAGCTGCTTTGGCTTGAACTGAGTAGCGGTGATAAAATTGGAGACAAATTGTTCCTTCCAGATGTGCACAAACGCCTCCAGGATCGCTCTTCTCTCTTTGACCTTCCCAAATCACCCCTCCCAAAGCACATTGTCTACCTTTGAAGTTTAATCATATATCCTGCTAACTCTCTCTTATTTAAAAAACAAAGTGCAAAGCACGCGTTACTTGTATCGCCAGCGCCGTGTGCGTCGCGAGTCCGAGATTGCTGCATGACTTTCTTTTTCCTTAAAAATCTATTCCAGAAGAGCTTAAAACAACGCCTCGGGAAGAGCAACATCCAGGCCCGCCTGGGCCGGCCGGCCGGAGCCCTCGCTCGCGGGGCCATGGGGGGCAGAGGACTGGCCATGGGGCAGAGAGGATTGCCACGGGGAGCCATGCGCGGCGGCCGGGGGGCACGAGCTCTGCTGCGGGGAGGAGTCCCGCTCCGAGGTCAGTACCGCGACCGCGCCGGGGTCCTTGTCCATAGCGCTCTTTACATAGCGAGGGGTTGAGGGGCCCTGGAAAGCCCATCCAGTGCAATCCCCCCATGGAGCAGGAACACCCAGATGAGGTGACACAGGAAGGTGTCCAGGCGGGTTGGAATGTCTGCACAGAAGGAGACTCCACAACCCCCTGGGCAGCCTGGGCCAGGCTCTGCCACCCTCACCCCAACAAGTTGCTTCTCATCTTCCAGCGGAACCTCCTGTGTTGCAGTTTGCACCCATTGCCCCTTGTCCTGTCCCTGGTTGTCACCAGAAGAGCCTGGCTCCATCCTCCTGACACTGCCCCTTTCCATCTTGATCCCCAGCAATGAGTCCCCCCTCAGGCTCCTCTTGTCCAGCCCCAGCTCCCTCAGCCTTTCCTCACACGGGAGATGCTCCACTCCCTCCAGCATCTTGGTGGCTGCGCTGGACTCTTTCCAGCAGTTCAGGGAACCTGAACTAGACTGGGATTCTGCGGCTGCAAACTTGTTTTATTTGACCGGAATTGCTTCTCTTGAAGGTCAGAGCCTCCTTCGGGGAGGACGAGGGATGTCCCCAAGGATGGGCTTGAGAAGAGGTGGCATTAGAGGTCGCGGTGGCCCTGGAAGAGGCGGTTTAGGCCGAGGTGCCATGGGCCGCGGGGGACTCGGTGGCAGAGGTCAGTACGCACGAGCTCCCGGCCTTTAAATAACCTTTAATTCTTTCTTTTCCTGTTGCCACAGTTCATTGTCACCCTGCAGTAGAGGGTGACAGTTTGTCACCAGGCCTCAGATTGTGGTGACAACATGTCCTTCCGGTTGAACAAATCGAGACCCTCGTGATCTTTTCTAGGCTGTATGAAGTATGTGGGATGGAATACAGATGTTTGGTGGGAACATCAGCCAAACGCTCTCGTTGGCCCAGTGTCCGTAGGAGCCCAAGCAGACGCTTATCAGGAAGCCGCCGATCCCTTGACAACTTTGGCTTGTAGCTTTAGCTTTAGTTTTTAGCCTGACAAACCCAAGAGCCCACAACCATCGGTGTTATTTCTGGACTCGCTGTAGGAAAAGCTCACGGCGTTTCCAACGCTAAAAGTTTAGCCCGTCGCGGAGCCGGGTGGGCTGAGAGGCCGCGGTTTTGCCAGCGGAACGTGTCACCATCGTCTCGTCTCTCCACCAGGTCGCGGCATGGTGGGCCGGGGACGAGGCGGCTTCGGCGGCCGCGGCAGAGGGAGAGGCCGAGGGAGAGGATCGGCGCGGCCCGCCCTGACCAAGGAGCAGCTGGACAACCAGTTAGACGCTTACATGTCGAAAACGAAAGGACACCTGGACGCCGAGCTGGATGCGTACATGGCTCAGACGGACCCGGAGACAAACGACTGAGCGTCGTTCCCAAAGACTCTTCGTTGCAGTTTGTGTGTGATGTCGATGCCCATAAAGCTAAAAATACGGAACCCCCGATTCATGGAAGGACCCGCGGGAATAGCGAGCGGCCCCGTTCTACCCAGAGACCCGACTTTAGCGCGTTCCTTTAACGTTTTGATACTATGTGTTGTACGAAACCTTTTTTTGGGTTGTTTTTTATATCTTTCCCCCCCTCGACTGCTCCAGAGGCGCCTGCGGTTCCTCGCCGGCCGGTGACGCCGTGTGGCACGTGGGGACGTGCTCCTCAGCGCCGGGGTCGCCTCCTCACGTCCCTCTTGGGCTCTGTGGTTGCATTTTGGGATCGGCCGCGGCTCCAAACGTGACCCAAGGGCTGAGTTCGCACCCGCGGTTCAGTTGAACCCGTCTCAAGCAAAACCAAACCCATCCAGGCAGGGCCAAGGGGCCGGGTTTAGGCTTCGTGCTCCTTGTAGACGCACGAATCGTCGCGTTTCACCCCAAAACTTCCTCCCTGTTGGTTTGCATTCCGTTCATGCTTAATGCACCATTTCCCAGATTGAAAACTCCCTTGCTTTGTTCTTTTTTTGGTTGTTTTTAGATAGTTTGAGTTACTTTTGCATCACGTTAGAACAGATGACGCCGGTAGTTTCTGTATCTGCGAGAAGCGAGATGTTGATTTAAAGGAATGGGCAGCAGGAATGTAAGATCACAGCCGGGATGATGAAGCGTGGTAGAACTGTCTCTTTTATAACACGGGGTCCAAAATTAATCTGTTTGCCAGTCCTTTTACCTTTTGGTGTCACCAAAACAGTGTCCCCCCGCCCACCCGCGCTCCGGGGGGGGTTGGGAAGGGCTCCGCTCCTCCGCAAGGTTTATTTTCCACCATTCTGTGAACTGTTCCACTTCCGATGAATTTCTTGTACTTCTGGTTTGTTGTAACAAAAGAGAAATAATTATAAAAGCAATGTCAGCTTGGGCGTTTGGTTGGTTTTTACTGGGGGAGCGTCGGCTGCTTTCCATCTTGATCCCCAGGAATGAGTCCCCCCTCAGGCTCCTCTTGTCCAGCTCCAGAGCCCCAGCTCCCTCAGCCTTTCCTCCCACGGGAGATGCTCCACTCCCTCCAGCATCTTGGTGGCTGCGCTGGACTCTCTCCAGCAGTTCCCTGTCCTGCTGGAGCTGAGGGGCCACAGCTGGACACAAGATTCCAGGTGTGGTCTCCCCAGGGCAGAGCAGAGGGGCAGGAGAACCTCTCTGACCTACTGACCACCCCCTTCTAACCCACCCCAGGTCCCATTGGCTTCCTGGCCACAAGGGCCCAGTGCTGGCTCAGCCCACAGCACCCGCTGTTCCCAGCTGGTCTCCCATCCAAGTACTGACCGGGCCCGACCCTGCTTAGCTTCCCAGATCAGACCAGATGGGGCGTTCTCAGGGTGCTCTGGCTGTATATATCACATGTATGCATATATATATGTTCCCCAAGTGTATCTTGATAGCATCTGAACTAACCCCTGTTTTCAAGGGCAGAGCAGAGGGGCAGGAGAACCTCCCTGACCTACTGACCACCCCCTTCTAACCCCCCCCAGGAGCTCCCGGGAGCCGCCGCTCTCCGCTCCGTGACAGCCCCGCTACCGGGGCGGGGGGGGAACCCGGGGCTGGCGCCGGGCGGCCTCCAGGCGCCCCGCCCGCCATGAAAGCGCGGCCGCTATTGGTTGGCGGCGCGACGGTCGTTTGTCACGGCCTCTGTGATTGGTTGCGGCGCTCCAGCGCCTCACGCGGTCCGGCTTCGCCTTTTGTTATTGAAGCAAACAAGTTGCAAAGCGGCGGCAGGAGCGGGCAGGGACGGGCAGGAGCGGGCAGGGCTACGGGCAGGAGCGGGCGGGGACGGGCAAGGCTACGGACAACCGGAGGAGATGCAGCGGGAGCCGAGCCCCGAGTGAGGAGAGCCGGAGGTGAGCGCCCAGCCCGGTGCATGCTGCCCCCACCCGCGTCCCCACTCGTGTCCCCTCCGCTCACCCCTCTCTGCCGACCCCACCTTCTGCTGCAACATCCCCCGGCCCCTCGGGGACGGCGGAGGGGACACAGGGACCCCCCCGCCCGCTCGGGCAGCCCCTCCCGCCGGTAACCCCGAGTTCCGCTCCGAAAGCAGCGAGACGCCCGTTCTTTCGAGTCCCCTCGGGACGGGGTTGGGCTGCCACCCCCCCGAGTCCCGGGAGCTGGGAGGTGATGGGGTGTCCCCCACATCCCCAGAGCATCCCTCCTGCTTCCCCCCGCTCCTCAGCCCGAGCCCGGGCTGCAAACCCGGGGAGCATCCCCGGCCCGGGGTGCCGGAGCTGGGCTGGGGCAGCAGCTCCGGCGATGAAATCCCCACCCAGGCACCCCCCGGCCCCTTTGTCCCAGCCCTGGGGATTATCGGGGTGCAAACTTATCGGGGAGCCGAGATTACACCGGGGACCACGTCCACGCAGGGGCTGCGGGAGCTGGGCTCCCCCACCCCGCGCCGCTCATCACCCCCTGGCTCTGACTTCGGGGGGGTCTTATGGCAGGAGCGATGTGGGGTGGGGAAAGGGGGACACCTGGATCCCAGGGGGGCACTGACAGGTTGGTGAAAAGCCCCCCAGCCACTGGGACAAAAGACTCAGACGCAGAAATGTCACTTCCCATGTGGAGCGGGGCGATGAGGCGCCTCCTTATCGCTCTGGTTCGCTGCGACGCCGGCGCCACAGGGGCCTTTTGGGGTCCGCTCTGCCCGTGGGGACAGCGAGCACCTCCGGCCGGGGGGGCTGGGGCCGGGGAGAAGCCGTCTCTGCCCCCCAGCCCCCCCAGTTTCCCCCTGACCGGACTGGGCTGTTTCGGCTCAGCCCTTTTGGCGCATCAACCTTGGGGCACCGGGACCAACACCGGGGTGCTCAGCTGCCTTTTCAAGGGGGATCCCACAAAGTCCCCGGTCACGGGGAGTCCCCACCGCCCTCTTTCACCTTCTTTGGCCTCAAAATTGAGCCTTGACACAGAGCGTTCCAGCCTGGCAGGGACCCTGGGGACAAGCAGGCGGTGTCACCAGCATCGCGGCAGCTCCGGGATGAGCACCCATGGGGTGACCCATCGCCTAGCGGGGTGCTCAGGGTTGTACCCGCGGGGCCCCTCCGGTGTCGGTGTCTCCATGGCCGATAGTGTCCGGCTCATCCCAAAGCGGGGGAGCGTGGGAGGCGGCATCGCTCTGCAAAAGCGGGCGCCGCGGCGGCACAGACCCCGGCGTGGGTGGGGGACGCCCGTGGGCCCCCGGCGTGCGTGTGCCGGCGGCTCTTGGCGTGAGCGGCCTGGCGGAGGAGGCAGGAAAGGGAGAAGCGCGGCAGCGAGCGAGGGGTTAAGGAGCGGCGCCAGGCTGGGCTCTGTTTAGTCTGAGTCTGGGACGCGCCAGCGCCGGGCAGCGGGAGCACCGAGCACAGAGCACAGAGCACAGAGCACAGAGCACAGACAGCGCGCGTGCCAGCGGGCACCAGCGCAGCCACACACACACACACACACACACACACACACACACAGAGCCTTGCACACACACACACACACACAGCCTTGCACACACACACACAGACACACACACACACACAGCCTTGCACACACACATGCACACACACACACACACACACACACACACACACACACACACACACAGCCTTGCACACACACACACACACACACACAGCCTTGCACACACACACACACACAGCCTTGCACACGCACACACACACATAGATACACACACACACACACAGCCTTGCACACACACACACACACACGCACACACAGCTTTGCGCACACACACACGCGCACACAGCCTTGCACACACACACACACACACACACACAGAGCCTTGCACACACACACACATGCACACATAGATACACACACACACAGCCTTGCACACACACACACAGCCTTGCACACACACACACACGCACACACACACACACAGAGCCTTGCACACACACACATGCACACATAGATACACACACACAGCCTTGCACACACACACACGCACAGCCTTGCACACACAGAGCCTTGCACACACACACAGCCTTGCACACACATGCACACAGCCTTGCACACACAGAGCCTTGCACACTCAGACACAGCGTTGCACACACACCCCCCCTTGCACGCACACAAAACCTTGCACACAGAGACACAGCCTTTCACACACAGCCTTGCACACACACACACTCAGCCTTGCACACACACAGAGCTTTGCATGCACACACACACACAGCTTTGCACACACACTCAGCCTTGCACACACACACACACTCAGCCTTGCACACTCACAGAGCTTTGCACGCACACACACACAGAGCTTTGCACGCACACCCAGCCTTGCCTGCTGCTCACACGCGTGTGCTCCCTGCCGCTCACTGCTGTGCCGCAGCCGCTGTCCCCGCGCCCCCCGTCCCCGCTGAGCCGTCACCGCGTCCCATCTCCGGGGACACCCGAGCGTCACCCCCCTCCCACGCCAGCAGGGCCCGTGCCACCCCGGCGTCCCCCGGCGCGGGTGCAGGGGCCGACGGAGCCGTGCCGCGGGGTGACAGCCGTGCCGGGCCTTGCAGGGCCGCGGCGCCATGTCCCTGGGCGCCCCCGCCAGCAGCGCCGGCGTCCCGAGCGTCGTGCACAGCCTGATGTGCCACCGGCAGGGCGGGGACAGCGAGAGCTTCGCCAAGCGCGCCATCGAGAGCCTGCTCAAGAAGCTCAAGGAGAAGAAGGACGAGCTGGACTCGCTCATCGCCGCCGTCACCACCAACGGCGCGCACCCCAGCAAGTGCGTCACCATCCAGCGCACCCTGGACGGGCGGCTCCAGGTACAGCCGCACCGCGGTGGGAATCGGGGGGGCTGGGTGGCTCGGCAGCACCCCCTGTGTACCCCAAAACCCGCCCCTGAGTTGGGGGGACTGGGTGTTGAGGTGACTCGGAACTCCCAAGACCCCAAAACCTTCTCCTAACGGGGGGTACCTGGGTGTCCCATGACCCCGTTGGGCAACTGCATGTTGAGGTGATCAAGGACCCCCGCAAACCTCCCCAAACTGGGGGTACCCAGGTTCCCTATGACCCCTTTGGACAACTGCACATTGGGGTGCGCCAAGACCCCCCAAACCTCCCCAAACTGGGGGTACTCAGGTGCCCCATGACCCCATTGGGCAACTGTATGTTGGGGTGCACCAAGACGCCCCAAACTGGGGGTACCCTGGTGCCACATATCCCCCTTGGGCAACTGCATGTTGGGGTGCGCCAGGACCCCCCAAACCTCCCCAAACTGGGGGTACCGAGGTTCCGCATGACCCCTTTGGACAACTGCATGTTGGGGTGCGCCAGGACCCCCCAAACCTCCCCAAACTGGGGGTACCGAGGTTCCGCATGACCCCTTTGGACAACTGAATGTTGGGGTGCCCCAGGACCCCCCAAATCGGGGGTACCCAGGTGCCTTATGACTCCATTGGGCAACTGTGTGTTGGGGTGCACCAAGACCCCCCAAACTGGGGATACCCTGTCGCCCCATGACCCCCTTGTGCAACTGCATGTTGGGGTGCTCAAAGACCCCCCCAAACCTCCCCAAACTGGGGGTACCATGTGTCCCATGACCCCCCTGGGGCAAGTGCACATTGGGGTGTGCCAAGACCCCCCCAGACCTCCCCAAACTGGGTGTACTCGAGTGTCCAGTGCCCTGTGCCCCCCCGTGCAACCCTCCCCAAACTTCAGCCACCTGGATATTGGGGTGCCCTGACCCCCCCCCAAGCCCTCCCCAGGCGGGGGGACCCAGGCATCCGGGCGGGAGCGGGCACAGAGGGGGCATCCCTCCCATTGAAGGGGGCGCACAGGGGGACCCCCCATCACCTGCGGGCTGGGGGCTGCGCTGAGTTCAGTGCTTGGGCTCATGTCCCCCCCCAGAGCGCAGCAGGGACAGCTGCAGGCAGCATGTCCCCCCATGTCCCCACACTGGCGTCCCCAGGGCTCTGCCCCCCCTTCCCCGATGAGTCACTGTCTGGCAGCCCGGGAGGGGGGAGCGGGGGGGTTGTTATGTCTGGAGCCGGGAGGCGCAGGGGGAGCCCCCAAACCGCAGCGGCGGCGCCGGCGCCGGGGGGGGGCGCGGGATGCAGCCGGGGTTGGGATGCAGGGGGAGCATCCCCGAACCCCCCCTCATTGTCACCCCCTGTCCCCCCCCCGCAGGTGGCGGGCAGGAAGGGGTTCCCCCACGTCATCTACGCCCGGCTCTGGCGCTGGCCCGACCTGCACAAAAACGAGCTGAAACACGTCAAGTTCTGCCAATTCGCCTTCGACCTCAAGCACGACAGCGTCTGCGTCAACCCCTACCACTACGAGCGCGTGGTGGCCCCCGCCAGCGGTGAGATGGTCAGACCCCCCCCCCCAGCACCCCAGGACGGGGGGGACACCCCATCAGCACCCCCGGGGAAGGGACACCCCCACCAGCAACCCAGAATGGGGGGACACCCCCCCCAGCACCCCTGGGAGGGGGGGAATGTGGAGACACCCCCCCCCAGCACCCCCAGAATGTGGCAACGCCCCCATTATGGGGGGACACCCCCACCAGTACCCGCGGGAGGGTGGGAATGTGGGCACATCCCCCCCAGCACCCCCAGAATGTGGGAACGCCCCCATTATGGGGGAACACCCCCACCAGCGCCCCCAGAATGTGGGGACACCCCCATTATGGGGTGACACCCCCCTCCAGCACCCCCAGGGCGGGGACACTCCCATTATGGGGGGACACCCCCACCAGCACCCCCAGAATGTGGGGACACCCCCACCAATATCCCTGGAGTGGGGACACCCCCACTAGCACCTGCAGAATGGGGGGGACCCCCTCACCAGCACCCTCAGAATGGGGGGACACCCCCACTAGCATCCCCAGAATGGGAGGACACACCCACAAGGGGGGACACCCCCCCCCCCAGCACCCCCAGGGTGGGGACACCCCCATTATGGGGGGACCCCCTCACCAGCACCCTCAGAATGGGGGGACACCCCCACTAGCATCCCCAGAATGGGAGGACACACCCACAAGGGGGGGACACCCCCCCCAGCATCCCCAGAATGCAGGGACACCCCCCAGCACCCCCAGGGTGGGGGGGACCCCCACCCAGCCACCAGCACCCATAACACCCCCTCCCTTTTCTCCCCAGTAGGTCTGAGCATCCAGAGCACAGGTGAGACCCCGGCACGCGAGGCTGTTGGGGGGCACCCCCTCCCGCAGTGGGTCCCCGTGCCCCCCATGGTCTCCGGTGTGTCCCCCCCCAGTGAAGGAGGAGTTTGTCCATGCCTGTGTGCAGATGGAGCTGCCGCCCGGCCGGGAGCGAGGGGCCAAGCGGGGGCCACGGCCGCCCCCCCCCGATCCCCAGCGCCAGCCGCTGCCCCCCCCGCAGCTCCCGGAGTCCCCGCACCCCCCCGGGAACCTCTACCCCATGTCACCCCCAGGTAAGAACCATTGACCCCCCCATCCCCATCCCCGCCTGGGTGTGCCCACTTTAAAGGTCCCAGCAAAGGGTCACCCGTGCTGGGGGGGGCAGGATGGGGGGACCCCCATGCCCATATTAAAGGGGTCCCAGCAAAGGGTCACCCGTGCTGGGGGGGGCAGGATGGGGGGACCCCCATGCCCATATTAAAGGGGTCCCAGCAAAGGGTCACCCATGCTGAGGGGGGCAGGATGGGGGGACCCCCATGCCCATATTAAAGGGGTCCCAGCAAAGGGTCACCCATGCTGGGGGGGCTCAGAGTGACCCCCATGACACATTAAGGGGGTTCTTGGACAATGGGTCTCCCATGCTGGGGGGGCTCAGAGGGACCCCCATACCCTTGGTAAAGGGGTTCCAGGCAAAGGGTCACCCATATTTGGGGGGCAGAACAGAAGGGCCCTTGTGCCCATATTAAAGGGGTCCCAGCAAAGGGTCTCCTGTGCTGGGGGGAGCTCGGCGGGACCCCCATGCCCACATTGAAGGGGCTCTTGGGCAATGGGTTTCCCATGCTGTGGGGGCTTGGAGGGACCCCCATGCCCTTGGTAAAGGGGAACCCAGGCAAAGGGGTCACCCATGGTTGGGGGTCAGGATGAAGGGACCCCCATGCCCCATCCCTGGGGAAGGGTTTGGGGGTGTCATGCTGAGCCCCCCGTCCCCCCCACAGTGACCTCTCTGCTCTCGCTGCCCCACGGCGAGGGGCTTCTGCACATCCCCACGCCGCCCCCGCCCGCCCCGGCGCAGCCCCCCCCGCAGAACGGCTACCCCAAGCCCCCCTACCGCAGTGAGTACCGGGGACCCCCCCGTGTCCCCCGCTGGGCAGGGGACACCCCGGTCACCCTGTGTCCCGCTGCAGGTTCGCCGGCGAGCTGGAGCGGCACAGTCTACGCGCCAAACCTGGGGGGGCCGCAGCCCCCGCTCCACCACCCCAACCACTACTGTAGGTCTATGGGGTGATGTTTGGGGTGGGGGGGTCTCCATGTGGGGTTCACTGCACTGACACCATCTCCGCCCCCTCCCCAGGGCCCCCGCACCGTAACTCCGGGCTGTACCAGCACCCCGTGTCCACTCACCCTGGTAAGTGCCCCCCACCCCAATTAACACCCCGGTGATCATCACAGAATGACAGAATGTGAGGGGTTGAGGGGCCCTGGAAAGCTCATCCAGTGCAATCCCCCCGGAGCAGGAACACCCAGATGAGGTTACACAGGAAGGTGTCCAGGCGGGTTGGAATGTCTGCACAGAAGGAGACTCCACAACCCCCTGGGCAGCCTGGGCCAGGCTCTGCCACCCTCACCCCAACAAGTTGCTTCTCATCTTCCAGCGGAACCTCCTGTGTTGCACTTTGCACCCATTGCCCCTTGTCCTGTCCCTGGTTGTCACCAGAAGAGCCTGGCTCCATCCTCCTGACACTGCCCCTTTCCATCTTGATCCCCAGCAATGAGTCCCCCCTCAGGCTCCTCTTGTCCAGCTCCAGAGCCCCAGCTCCCTCAGCCTTTCCTCACACGGGAGATGCTCCACTCCCTCCAGCATCTTGGTGGCTGCGCTGGACTCTCTCCAGCAGTTCCCTGTCCTGCTGGAGCTGAGGGGCCACAGCTGGACACAAGATTCCAGGTGTGGTCTCCCCAGGGAAGAGCAGAGGGGCAGGAGAACCTCTCTGACCTACTGACCACCCCCTTCTAACCCCCCCCAGGTCCCATTGGCTTCCTGGCCACAAGGGCCAGTGCTGGCTCAGCCCACAGCACCCGCTGTTCCCAGCTGGTCTCCCATCCAAGTACTGACCGGGCCCGACCCTGCTTAGCTTCCCAGATCAGACCAGATGGGGCGTTCTCAGGGTGCTATGGCTGTATACATTACATTATGTATATATAATGTTCCCCAGGTGTATCCTGATAGTATCTGAACTAAACCCTTTTTTCAAGGGCAGAGCAGAGGGGCAGGAGAACCTCTCTGGACTTCAGTGGTGACCTCAGTCATCCCTGAGCCGTGAGTGCCATGACCCCCCTCATTGTTTCCCCCACCAGGGCCGGAGTTTTGGTGCTCCATCGCCTATTTCGAGATGGACGTGCCGGTCGGGGAGATCTTCAAGGTGCCGTCCGGCTGCCCCGTGGTCACCGTGGACGGTTACGTGGACCCGTCGGGGGGCGCCCGGTTCTGCCTGGGGCAGCTCTCCAACGTGCACCGCACCGACGCCAGCGAGCGAGCCCGGTGGGCCGGGGGGCAAAGGGGGGACGGGGGGTGTGTGGGGAAATGCGGGGGGAGTTTGGGGGGCGCAGATGGGAACGGTGTGGGGTGAGTGAGGGGGGCGATGTCGGGGTGAGGAGTGGGGCAGAAGGGGGTGAAGGGGGGTGTATGGGGCAGGTGGGGTGATATAGGGGGCAAAGGGGTTATATGAGGCAGGTGGAGTGATATAGGAGGTAAAAGGGGTACATGGGGCAGGTGGGGTGATATAGGGGGTAAAGGGGGTATATGGGGCAGGTGGGGTGATATAGGGGGTAAAGGGGGTATATGGGGCAGGTGGGGTGATATAGGGGGTACAGCGGGTATATGGGGCAGGTGGAGTGATATAGGAGGTAAAAGGGGTATATGGGGCAGGTGGGGTGATATAGGGGGTACAGCGGGTATATGGGGCAGGTGGGGTGATTTAGGAGGCAAATGGGGGATATATGGTGCAGCAGGGGGGCATAGGAAGCAAATGGGGGGCTTATGGGGCAGGTGGGGGGGACAGAGGCAAATGGGGGATATATGGGGCAGATAAGGTGATATAGGGGGCAGAGGGGGATACAGGGGCAGCTGGGGGATGATGGGGCAGATAGGGTGATATAGGGGTAACGGGGGATATATGTGGCAAGTGGGGTGGTATGGGGGCAAATGGGGGATATATGGGGCAGAAGGGGGACGTAGGAAGCAAATGGGGGGCTTATGGGGCAGGTGGGGGACACAGAGGCAAATGGGGGATATATGGGGCAGATAAGGTGATATATGGGGCAGATGGGGAATGTGCAGGTGAAATATGAAATGCACAGGGCAGCAGGAGGGTATGAGGGCAAGCGGGATGTATGGGGCAGGAGGGGGATGTAGGGGGGGGACTGAGGGATGCGTGGGGCAGGTGGGGGGACTGAT
Source organism: Columba livia (assembly GCF_036013475.1). Lineage (NCBI taxonomy): Eukaryota > Metazoa > Chordata > Aves > Columbiformes > Columbidae > Columba > Columba livia. The sequence continues at coordinate 1,473,549 of NC_088629.1, read as the reverse complement.
GGGAGACGTGTGGGGTTGCGGGGGGACCTATGGGGCAAAGGGGGGTTTGGGGGGCGTTGCTGACGGCGGCCGCGGGGCAGGCTGCACATCGGCAGGGGGGTGCAGCTGGAGTGCCGCGGCGAGGGCGACGTGTGGATGCGGTGCCTGAGCGACCACGCCGTGTTCGTGCAGAGCTACCACCTGGACCGGGAGGCGGGCAGAGCCCCCGGCGACGCCGTGCACAAGATCTACCCCGGAGCGCACATCAAGGTGGGGCGGCCACGGGCGGCGGGGGGGACCCCGAGGCCCCGGGAGGGAGGTGGGGGACCCCAGTGCCCGTGTGAAAGGGTCCCAGCAAAGGGTCACCTGTGTTTGTGGGGGGCAGAATGGAGGGGCCCCCGTGCCCACATTAAAGGGGTCCCAGCAAAGGGTCACCCGTGTTTGTGGGGGGCAGAATGGAGGGACCCCCGTGCCCATATTAAAGGGGTCCCAGAAAAAGGTCACCTGTGTTTGTGGGGGGCAGAATGGAGGGACCCCCATCCCCATATTAAAGGGGTCCCAGCAAAGGGTCACTCGTGTTTGTGGGGGGCAGAATGGAGGGACCCCCATCCCCATATTAAAGGGGTCCCAGCAAAGGGTCACCCGTGTTTGTGGGGGGCAGAATGGAGGGACCCCCGTGCCCACATTAAAGGGGTCCCAGCAAAGGGTCACCCGTGTTTGTGGGGGGCAGAATGGAGGGACCCCCATGCCCACATTAAAGGGGTCCCAGCAAAGGGTCACCCGTGTTTGTGGGGGGCAGAATGGAGGGACCCCCGTGCCCATATTAAAGGGGTCCCAGCAAAGGGTCACCTGTGTTTGTGGGGGGCAGAATGGAGGGACCCCCATGCCCACATTAAAGGGGTCCCAGCAGAGGGTCACCCGTGTTTGTGGGGGGCAGAATGGAGGGACCCCCATGTTAAAGGGGTTCCTGGGCAACGAGTCTCCCATGCTGGGGAGGCCCCAAGAACGAGGGGACCCCACGTTCTTAGTCCCCAGCCGGACCCCCAGCATGAAGAACCCCCCACGCTGAAGGGGGTCCCGGGGTGGCCGTGTCCCCCCCCGCCCCACCCAAGGGTCTCCCCACATTGTCCCCCCAGGTGTTTGACCTGCGCCAATGCCACCGCCAGATGCACCAACAAGCGGCCACGGCGCAGGCGGCGGCCGCCGCTCAAGCAGCCGCGGTGGCCGGCACCATCCCGGGCCCCGGCTCAGTGGGCGGCATCGCGCCCGCCGTGGGTGAGTGAGACCCCCAGGGTGGGCAAATACGACCCCAAATGGGGGTTCCCCACCCACGGCCGCGTCCCCCCGGCAGGGCTGTCGGCGGCGGCGGGGATCGGCGTGGACGACCTGCGGCGGTTGTGCATCCTGCGCTTGAGCTTCGTCAAGGGCTGGGGGCCCGATTACCCGCGCCAGAGCATCAAGCACACGCCATGCTGGATCGAGGTGCAGCTGCACCGCGCGCTGCAGCTGCTGGATGAGGTGCTGCACGCCATGCCCGCCGAGCCGGGCCCCCTGCGCTGATGGCCGCACGCCCTTTAATTTAATTTTGTAAGAAAAAGCCAAAAAAAAGAGAAAAAAATAGCAAAAAACGCGCTGCGCTTAGGTGTTATTTAACGGAGTTAAGTTTGACGCTTCCGCGGGTGCTCCGCCCCGCGCAAGGGTCGGGATTGCGCCTCCCCGCTCCGCCGCGGACTATATTTCCCAGCGGCCCCCGCGGCGCCAAGATGGCGGCGGGGAGCGGCGGCGCGGCCGCCCGGGAGCTGTTCGCCGAGGGGCTGCTGCAGTTCCTGCGGCCGGCGGTGCGGCAGCTCGACGGGCACGTCCACGCCGTGAGGTGCGGGCCGGGGGGCGGCAGGAGGGCCCGGCGGTGCGGGGGGGAGCCTGGAGGGAGCGGGGCCGAGGGGAACTGAGAGGCCGGGGGGGCAGTTTTAGGGGGTGAAGGGCTTGAGGAGCAGCTGAGGGGGGTTTAGGGGTGCGGGGGGGGTCCCCGGGGTTGGGGACGTTGTGGGGCGGGAGGGGGTAGAGACGGGGGGTGTGTGGCTGTGGGGAACTGGGGGTGCAGGTGAGCGGGGGGTGTTTGGAGTGGGAAGTGGGGACGCGGGTTCTTTGTTGTTCAGAAGCTGGGGGTGCAGGGTTTTGGGGTACACCGTTTGGGGGAAGGATTTAGGGTGCAGGTTTGGGGAAGGATCTGAGGGTGCAGGGTTTTAAGGTGCAGGATTTGGGGGTTCAGGCTTTGGGAGCTGAGGACCTGGAGGTGCGGGATTTGGGGGTTCAGGGTTGGGGGGGTGCAGCATTTTGGAATGCAGCACCTGGGGTGCAGGGTTTGGGGGTACAGGGTTTGGGGGTGCAAGGATTGGGAAGGATCTGAGGGTGCAGGGTTTGGAGGTTCAGGGTGTGCAGGGTTTGGGGGTGCAGAGTTTGGGAGCTGAGGAACTGGAGGTGCAGGATTTGGGGGTTCAGGGTTGGGGGGTGCAGCATTTTGAAATGCAGCACCTGGGGTGCACGGTTTGAAGGAGCAGTATCTGGAATGCCTGATGTTGGGGTGCAGGTTTTTGGGGTTCAGGGCTTGGTGAGGCAGGGTTTGGGGGCGCAGGTTTGGAAGCGCATTGACTGGGGGGAGGTGGGTTTGGGGTGGGGGACAAGGACCTTTGGCCACGGAAGCGTCCCCTCCGCAGGGAGAGCCAGGTGGAGCTGCGGGAGCACATCGACAGCCTGGCCACAGGTGAGGCACGGGGGCGTCACCTCCGCAGCCCCGCTTTGGGGGTGCAGCGGGGTTTGCCCCCCCATTCCCCGCGTGTCCGCGGTGTCCCGGGTCCCCTCCCACCCCTGCGCCGTCCCCAGAGCTCTGCCGCATCAACGAGGACCAGAAAGTGGCGCTGGACCTCGATCCCTACGTGAAGAAGCTGCTGAACGCCCGGCGCAGGGTTGTGCTGGTCAACAACATCCTGCAGAACGCTCAGGTCAGGGCGGGGGGTTTGGGGGGCTACAATGTTTTGGGGAACCCCAGCCCCCCCCATCCTGACGGCTGCCGCTCCCCCGCGCAGGAACGGCTGCGGCGGCTGAACCACAGCGTGGCCAAGGAGACGGTGCGGAGGAAAGCCATGCTGGAGGCGGCGGGTGGCTACCCACAGGGCCTGCCCGGCAAGTGAGGGCCCCCCCGGGCGTCCCCGAGTGGAGCGGGTGGCCCCGCTGGTATCTGCCAAGGGACAGAGCGAGAGGTCCCGCGCGGTGAGGCCGCGGCGGTTGTGCCGCGGCTGAAGGAACCGGGGTCCCCGGTGGTGTGTGAGCAGGTTTGTAGGCGCCGGAATAAAGCGATGAGGAGGCAGCGCGAGTCTGTGACGCTCGGGGGTCCCCGCGGGCGCACGGGAGAGCGGAGGTTGGGGTTCAGCACCCCCAGGCTGGGCTCCTTCACCTTCTGGAACCCCCTCCCGCTGTCAGACCTTTTCTATAACACAAAGCTTCTACCGAAACAAACGGGACACGCTCAAAATGGGGGTTGGAACGGTGTAATTGGGCAACTTATAAAAACAAATACAGGGGACAGGTGACGTGGGCTGCGCGCGCTGGGACGGGCTCGGTTCTTTGTGTCCTTCAGGCAGCACTCCCGGTAAGGGGGGGCTCGCAGGGGGGCGCGGGCAGCCCAAAGCCTTCCGTCCCCTGCCCGCGCTGCCGGCTGCAGGCAGCAGCACGACCGGCGTCAGCTCACTCCTGCGTCTCCATGCTTTCCTCCTCCTCGCCCGTGGCCGGTTCTTCCTGATTCTCCTCCTCCTCTTCTCCTTCTTTCTTCTCCGGAGGCTTCTCATACGCCTTCTCGGAAGGCGTCACTATCACTCCATCCCACGTAGACATTTCGGAAGCCAAATCTGCAAACCAAAAAAGAGCAGCCCCCCAAGAAAAATCGGGGTGAAACTTTAACGTTCCCCAGTGCTGTTGCCCCAGTGAGGAAGGGCCGCGCTTACAGCTGGCGTCGCCCTCCTGGCCGAGGATTTTCCTGTAGCCTCCGTGCGAGAGAATCCGGACGAGCGTCTGCGCCGTGTAACACACCATGTCCTGCGGGGACGGGGCCGCGTCAGCGCGCGGGGGGGTCACAAAATCACAGTGTGAGGGGTTGGAGGGACCTGGAAAGCTCATCCAGTCTGATCCCCCCGCCGGAGCAGGAACAGGTGAGGTTAGAGGGTTCCCGGCCCTTCGCCGCGGCGGACGAGGCCGCTCACCTGCTGCTCCAGGGTCATCACCGTGTGGACTCGGAAGTTTCCGCTCTCGCAGGGATCGGTGATGCCGACGGATCCGGGGAGGAAGAGCCCGGCAGCCAGGATCTGAAGGCAGCGCCTACGGGACGAGGAGGTTTGTGTTAAAAATAAGACCGTCCCCAGCAGAGAAACACGACCCGAGTCTGCGGGTAGCACACGGACGCAAGGAAGATCCTTTGTCTCTTCTCTGGTCCCTTCAAGGCCTGAGATGCTGCTGGTTTTATTTGCAGCATTCAAAATGATCGCAAGTGATGTTCCCCAGAGGCCACCAGCACCCTGGTTGTACCAGCACCGGTGTGGCCGGCAGGCCCAGGGCAGTGACCGTCCCTGTGCTGGGACCTGGGGAGGCCAAACTGTGGATCCTGGGGGGCAGTTTTGGGCCCAAAGGAAGAGTTTGAGGTGCTGGAAGTTCAGGGAAGGGAACGGAGCTGGTGAGGGGCTGGAGCACAATGTGATGGAGACTGAGGGACCTGGGGAAACGGCCGCAAGTTGCACCAGGGGAGGTTGAGGGTGGAAATTTGGGGTGATTTCTCCCCAAAGGGCTGTGGGTGTTGAACAGGCTGCCCAGGGCAGTGCTGGAGTCGCCATCCTGGAGGGGTTGAACAGAGATGAGGTTCTCAGGACATGTTCAGTGCCAGGGGTGGGTTATAGTTGGACTCCACGATTTTAAAGCTCTTTTCCAACCAAAAGGATTGTGATTCTAAATCTGAGACCGTAACGTGAATTCGTATGAGAGAAGCGAACGGCAACAGACCTGTAGGCGATGTTGAGAGCCAGGGGCTGCCTGGTGGGATTGTTCATCACCGCATAGTGCCCCTGCAGGGGTGCAAGAGGGGAGTTAGGACAAAAGCGGCTTCCCCGCTCCTCCTGCGCGGGAGCTACAAGGAGCCGCCTTACGCCAGAGCCTGGGGACGCGCAGGCAGCTCAAATTTAACTACAACGCGTCTGGCGCATCCGCGTTCCCCTCACCAGCAGGTCCAGAATCCAGGGCGTGAGGGGCTCGAAGCCGGGGAATCGAATCCTCAGGTCTTTCAGCAGCCGGATTAAGACCTTCACCCTGGAGAAGAGGCAGGAGGGGGGTTTGTAACGCAACCCCTTCCCATTGCAGGGACGGCTCCTCGCTTTTCTCCTCCGCAAAGGACGTTAATTCCGCTGCGGCTCCTGCGCGAGGCCGAACTCACGTGGACTGTGACGCGTTCTCCTCGAACCAGCGGGCGTGTCTGATGGCAGCCAGGGCGCTCTGCAGCACTTTGATATCCACTGAAAGAAGCAGCAGAAATACTCGGTTTTTAAACCAAAAAGGGAGTAGCGGTGGGGCCTTCACCCCCAGTGAAGGTTTGGAGTGAGCTCTTACGGTGGAGTTCGGGGTCCAGCTTGCGGAGGTTGGGCGGCACCGTGGTGATGAGGATCTTCACGGTGGCGTCGGCCGAGCTGATCTCAAAGCCGGTCTCGTTGGTCAGCATGGTCAGGACTGGGGAGAAAGAGCGGGAATTCCTTCATTAGGGATGGAAGATCATCCAGGGAAAGTAAAAGTGGGAAAAGAGCCCGGATCACGGCGCCATCCCCGCCAGACAAACCGTCTGGTGCCCAGAGCTGAAGGGGAAACTGTCTCATGTCGCCCCATGTCCCCCAACAAAGAAGATCACACCTTCGCTGGGGTCCTGCGCTCTCAGGCTTTCCACCACTTTGTTTCCCAAAGCTGCCACGGCTTCCACTGCGGAGACAAAGGAGAAAAAGGAGATGAAGAGGAGGGTTAGAGCGGAGGCGAGCGTCGCGGTCAGTATCGCACCGCTGATACTCACACGTGGGTAAGATTTTCAGAATCACCACCAGATCGGCCACGTTGTGCCCCGTGGTCATGGTGCCCTTCTTGTAGGAGCCCACCTGGCGAACCTCCTCAATTTGCTGGTGGAAAGAGAGAAGCAAAACCAAATTGTGAATTTGACACACGTGTGAGTGTTTAATCCGCTCTGGGCTGGGAGCTGGAGCACCAACGTCCCCATGCAGAGCGTCTCCCCGTGTCGCTTTTTCCACTTTTAGACTCACCACTTCAAATGTTCCGGGCGCTACAATTAAGTTGTCGATCACGTTGTTGATTTTGGTCACCAGAGAAAGAATAGAAGCCTGAAAAGGAATCGGGAGACAGGCGGCGTTATCAGTCAGTCGTCCAGTATGACTTGAAGCAACCTGATTTTGCATGGCGTAACGCAGACAACCCTGATGCAAAGTGTTTAATAGATAAAATGTATTTTAAATCACTGACCATGAAACTCCACCTGTATTTCTACTGCGGTGCTTATTTCAGAGAGAAATAATTACTTTTTAGGCTAATAATGGGAACTCCTGGCTGTACTCTCTGAAGGACAGGCTGGTTTTGCGTCTGCTAACGCTGCAGTAAATGAGAATTGGAGGAAATTTCCAGCACAGAACCTGTTCGGCGGCGGTCGGAGCGAGATCCTGGTTTCTCTTCAGCAAAGCTTCGCTGAACGCGGACTCGTCGGCGGCGGGTTTGACGCGGGGAAAAGCCATTTCGCACTGAAACGGGATCAGACATCAGCCCAAGAAAAAGGTTTGACCCAAAAAAACCCACTCAATTTTTTAATTCTCGTGCCCCTTCCATTCCCCATCGTGCTTTCCACTTGTTGCTTTCTCTAATTTCCCGTTATCCCAAAGGGAAGGCGAGCAGCTGCCTTTTGTGTCCACACAACAGGGGTGCGAGATGGGGCAGATCTAATTTAAAAGTGGCTCTAAAAAGCATTGTTGGGGTTTTTTTATGAGTTCTATTACAGTTCCTTAAGAATCACACCCAGTGTTTGCAGGTGGCCGGAGCTTTTCAGTTGCTGTAGGATTCACAAATCCAGGAGGGCACAAGGACCAGTGGGTTTATAAATAAAGAATGGATGCGTGAGAGGAGGAGGAGATTATTTCCTCCTCTAAAAGGTGGGAAATGTGTGTTGCTGTCGGTCCTCATGAGGCCCAACACAGCAAAGGAGCCTGGGGACCCTCTGACAGGCGAGTGATGATTTATCAGAACAACCCACAACATTGACATTGCAGAGATTTGACTGTATCGAGGTTCAGGGTGAGCGGGGTGGCCTTTAAAAGCTTCTTCTGCTTTTTATTGTTCTGATTATTACTCGTTATAGTCATCCCAGGTAACATAAATACACCCAACACAGACAGTGAGATCTGCTTTGGGTTGGGTACTGAACCTTTTCAATGAGCTCTACTCCAGCTAATCTAAAAACAGTCAAACCACCCCATGAAGTCAGAAAATAGGGGGTTTAAGATGCAGCTTTAAACAAGGAAAAGTCTCTGCAGGAGAGGGTTACTCACAACATAGAAATCGAAGGGGATGTGCGGCACAAAGGGCCGGAACCTAAAGGGGGGAAAGAAAACAAACAAACAAACTTTATTCCCTGTAGGGATGTGTTTGGCAGCACTGAGCACCCTCTCCCCAGCACTGGTTCACAGAGATCTGTTGCCAAGACACAAGAAAGGCCCTACAGAAACAGGAAAGGTTTCTTCACGCCCCTCCAGCCCTAACTGCACACTGGGGTGTCCCCCCAGTTCCACCTGCTGCTTCCCAGTCACAGAATGTGAGGGGTTGGAGGGCCCTGGAAAGCTCACCCAGTGCAATCCCCCCATGGAGCAGGAACACCCAGATGAGGTTACACAGGAAGGTGTCCAGGCGGGTTGGAATGTCTGCACAGAAGGAGACTCCACAACCCCCTGGGCAGCCTGGGCCAGGCTCTGCCACCCTCACCCCAACAAGTTGCTTCTCATCTTCCAGCGGAACCTCCTGTGTTGCAGTTTGCACCCATTGCCCCTTGTCCTGTCCCTGGTTGTCACCAGAAGAGCCTGGCTCCATCCTCCTGACACTGCCCCTTTCCATCTTGATCCCCAGCAATGAGTCCCCCCTCAGGCTCCTCTTGTCCAGCTCCAGAGCCCCAGCTCCCTCAGCCTTTCCTCACATGGGAGATGCTCCACTCCCTCCAGCATCTTGGTGGCTGCGCTGGACTCTCTCCAGCAGTTCCCTGTCCTGCTGGAGCTGAGGGGCCACAACTGGACACAAGATTCCAGGTGTGGTCTCCCCAGGGCAGAGCAGAGGGGCAGGAGAACCTCTCTGACCCACTGACCACCCCCTTCTAACCCACCCCAGGTCCCATTGGTCCTTTTGGCCACAGTGCTGGCTCATGGTCACCCTGCTGTCCCCCAGGTCTCTTTCCCCTACGCTGCTTCTCCAGCTCTAGAGCCCCTGCCCGCCCCCACCCCCCGGCCTGGCAGCTAAAGAGCCACCCCCACTACGGCAGAACCGGACTCGCCCCCTGCCAGGGCCTCCCCTGGAACCAAAGCGTCCGCCACGGCCTCTGCCTCGGTCGCCCCTGCGGAAGAGAAGAGGGAGACGGTGTCAGAGGAGCGGGAAACCAGGGGCTGCCCTGAGGGGGTCTCCCACAGCGCCCGCGCAAGGCCCGGGAGCCCCCCCGAGCGGCCACCCCGCCTCCCCGCGGACTTCGGCCTCGCCCCGGGGACTCCCTGGGGTCCCACCCCACGGATCGGCCACCCCGGCCCGGTCCCGCCGCCCCGCACCTCATGGTTCCGCCGCTCCGAACAATGCACACCGCCGCTGAGGAGACCCCGGCCGGGCTGCGCGCTCAACACCCCGCAACAACCCGCTCGCCCATTGGTTGTTCCCTCGCGGAGGAACTGCCCACTGGCAGCACAGAGCTGCGAGCCATTGGCTCAGCCAGCCGTCAATCTGAAAGCGGAGGCGGGTGAAAGCCGCCAGTCAGGGCGCGGGCCGTGCTCGCGCTGCGCCGCTGGAGGGGGCGCGACGTTCATGAATGGAGCGGCTGGGGCGCTCGGCGCGCATGCGCACACACCGACGAGTGCGCTGCGGTGCGTACATAAAGAGCGGGTAGGAATCCCTCACCAGTCAGCAGAGTGGCGCAGCGGAAGCGTGCTGGGCCCATAACCCAGAGGTCGATGGATCGAAACCATCCTCTGCTAACCTTTTTTCTTTTTAATATTAATTAGCTCCGTAATTAATTACTTTAATTTCTACCGGCTACTCTGGCGCTCCTTATTTCTCACCGGCGAGAATGACCTTTTGCAGCTTCGCAGAGCACGGTGAGCCGGGGGTCTTCCGGCACGACCAGAGTCGCGCGTGACCCCGGGAGCCGCGTCTTTCCCCGGAGCGTTCTGCGTACATCGGGGTAGGAGCGCCACGCGTGTCCCCGAGCGCTGTGCGTGTCCTCAGGACCCCGCAGCCCCGGAGCAGGATGTCCCCGAGGTCACCTCCCCTTTCTCCCGGGGCTGCCGTGACCGGGACGCGGGACAGAGCACCCAGGAGCTCCCACGCGTGGGGTAAGAGGTGACTGAGCCCCCTCCAGGGCGGGACGAGGCTCCGGGGCCACATAAAGCTCGGTGGGGCGCGGGGGGGAGCGCTCCGTGGGGACGGGCTCTGGGGCTGCCCCCTGATGAGTTTGTCAAGTCTCAGCGCCCCCCCCACGGGTGACCGTGTTGCAGGGGCTTGCGGGGGGTGGCCGCGCAATAGCGTGTCGCGGTGACATCCCCCCACGCACGGGGGGGGGAAATATCCACAACCGCCACCGGGCGGCCCCATCCCACCCTCCATCCCGGTCCTGGGTGGACACCGTGGGGCGGGCAGGAAGGAGTTAAGGCCGGTGTGGATGATAACGGCCCTTTGTGTCACCGCGGGGGGGGGCGGGAAGGGCTCAGCCCCGCCGCGGGGGGAAAAGCCAAAGCCACTCTCCGTGGGCGATGCTGGCGGTGCTGGCCGTGCTCTGCGGCGCGGTGACGGTGACGGCGGCGGCGGGGACAACCGCGCTGACTCTCGCCGTGGTGTTACCCGAGCGCAACCTCACCTACCCGTGGGCTTGGCCACGAGTGGGGCCGGCGGTGCGTTTAGCCACCGCCGCCGTTAACGCCCGGCCTGATTTATTGCCTGGCTTTACCCTGCGCTGGGTTTTCGGGAGCAGCGAGGACCGGCACGGCGTTTGCTCCGAAATGGCCGCGCCGTTGGCCGCCGTCGACCTCCGGCTCGCCCATCACCCCGTCGCTTTTTTGGGACCCGGGTGCGTCTACACGGCGGCACCGGTCGCCCGCTTCACCAGCCACTGGCGGCTCCCACTGGTGACGGCGGGCGCCGAAGCCCACGGCTTTGACGACAAGCAGGAGCAGTTCGGGTTGACCACCCGCGCCGGTCCCAGTCACCGCAAACTGGGGGAACTGGGCGTGCAGCTTCACCGATGGTTCAACTGGACCCGGCGGGCTCTGCTGGTCTATTGGGACGAGAAGGTGGACGACCGGCCGTACTTCTTCGCGGCCGAGGGGCTGTACGTCCAGCTGCCCACCCTGCGCAACCTCACCGTCCTGGACATCGTCTTCCGCGACGGCGGCAACTTCTCCTTCATCATCCAGGAGATCAAGCAGAAGGGACGCAGTGAGTGCCGGGCTGGGGGTGACACGGGCTGGGGACCCGGTGTGCGTGGGGGACGGGGCGGTTTGTGAGTGGGTACAGCTCCACGGGCGTGTGCGTGGCTTTACACGGCTGTGTTTGCGAGAGTACATGGGTGTGCGTGGCTGTGCCGGGGTGAGCGTGCACCGGGCAGCTCTGCACGAGTGTGCACGGCTGTCCATGGCTTTGCGTGGCTGTACATGGGTGTGCATGGCTGTCTGTCGCTCTGTGCAGCTGTACATGGGTGTGCACGGCTGTACATGGGTGTGCACAGCTGTACGTGGGCGTGCATGGCTGTTGCTCTGTGCGGCTGTACATGGGTGTGCACGGCTGTACATGGGTGTGCACGGCTGTCCATGGCTCTGTGTGGCTGTACATGGGTGTGCACGGCTGTACATGGGTGTACATGGCTGTCTGTCGCTCTGTGTGGCTGTACATGGGTGTGCACGGCTGTACATGGGTGTACATGGCTGTCTGTCGCTCTGTGTGGCTGTACATGGGTGTGCATGGCTGTACATGGGTGTACATGGCTGTCTGTCGCTCTGTGTGGCTGTACAAGGGTGTGCACGGCTGTACATGAGTGTGCATGGCTGTCTGTCGCTCTGTGTGGCTGTACATGGGTGTGCATGGCTGTACATGGGTGTACATGGCTGTCTGTCGCTCTGTGTGGCTGTACATGGGTGTGCATGGCTATACGTGGGTGTGCACAGCCCTACACAACTCCACACAGCTCTACATGAGTGTGCACGGCTGTCCGTGACTCTGTGTGGCTGTACACGGGTGTACACAGCTGTATATGGGTGTACATGGCTGTCTGTCGCTCTGTGTAGCTGTACATGGGTGTGCACGGCTGTACATGGGTGTGCACAGCCCTACACAACTCCCACGGCTGTACATGGGTGTGCATGGCTGTCTGTGGTTGTATGTAGGTGTGCGTGGTTGTATGTAGGTGTGCATGGCTGTACATGAGTGTACATAGCTGTACATGAGTGTGCACGGCTCTACACAAGTGTGCGTGGCTGTCTGTGACTCTGCGTGGCTGTACACAGCTGTGCACAGCTGGTCGTGGCTCTGTGCAGCTGTATATGGGTGTGCACGGCTGTACATGGGTGTGCATGGCTGCCCACGGCTCTATGCAGCTGTGCACGGCTGTACCTGGGTGTGCATGGCTGTACATGGGTGTGCACGGCTGTACATGGGTGTGCATGGCTGCCCATGGCTCTATGCAGTTGTGTATGGCTATACATGGCTATACATGGCTGTACACAGGTGTGCATGGCTGTACATGGGTGTACACAACTATACACGGCTGTGCATGGCTGTACGTGGCTCTACATGGCTGTACACGGGTGTGCACAGCCCCACATGGCCCCACGCGGGTGAGCACAGCTGCACACATCTGTGCTGCACGCCTGTACACGCGTGTGCTGCCCCAACCACACACCCCGTCCCCCCGTCCCCTCCGGCTGCTCCCGCCGGAGCCGTCCCGGGTGGCACCGGGGCTGCGGTGCCGGTGGCGCTGGGTGGTGGCGTCCAGCTGTCCCCGGCCTCGCCATCTTGCTGCCGAGCCTGGGTGGGGGCTATTTTGGGGCACCCACAGTCGTGGTGGGTGGCACAGCTGTGGGCAGCACCCAAAGGTGACCATGGCGGGGGTGCAGGCGGCACCCACGGGGGTCACCAAGAATCAATCTCTGCCGGCGATCTGGGCCGCGGGGAGGAGGAAACGGAGTCGGGAAAACAGGAAACCTCGGCCTGGCGCCCTGGCGAGGGCAGAGCGGGCAGGGCACGGGGGGGCGCGCAGCGGGGCTTGGGGCTCCCCGGTGTCCCGCTCAGCCACCCCCCAAACACAGCGGCACGAGCGCCGTGTGTGCTCTCCCCTGTCACACGTTCACCGGGGACACCCGGGGCGCTGGGTCTCGGGGTCCCGCAGGATGGGGAGTCTTGGGGTCCCACGGGATGGGGGGTGCCGGGATGCCATGAGCCATCTCGCCCCGCGCAGTCGTGTACGTGTGCTGCGCCCCGGAGACGCTGCGGGAGCTGCTGCTGCAGGCGGAGCGCGAGGGGCTGACGCGCGGCGACTTCGCCTTCTTCTACATCGACATCTTCGGGGCCAGCCTGCAGGGCGGCCGCTTCCCCGAGCCACAGCGGCCGTGGCGGCGCGGGGACCGGCACGACGCCAGCGCCCGGAGAGCCTTCGAGGTGAGCCCGGCACCGCGCGGGACCCGCCGGGCACGGGCACGCGCGTGTGCACATGCATGGGCACCCACTGTGCACACGTGTGCATGGGCACCCACTGCACATGCTTGTACATGGGCACCCACCACACATGAGTGCACATGCACGGGCACCCACTGTGCACATGTGTGCACATGCACAGGCACCCACTGCATGCACTTGTACACGGGCACCCACCACACGTGTGCACATGCACGGGCACCCACTGTGCACACGTGTGCATGGGCACCCACTGCATACACTTGTTCACAGGCACCCACTGTGCACACGTGTGCATGGGCACCCACTGCACACGCTTGTACACGGGCACCCCCACACGTGTGTGCACATGCAGGGGCACCCACTGCATACGCTTGTACACGGGCACCCACCACATGAGTGCACATGCACGGGCACCCACTGTGCACACGTGTGCATGGGCACCCACTGCATACGCTTGTACACGGGCACCCACCACACGTGAGTGCACATGCATAGGCACCCACTGCATACGCTTGTACATCAGCACCCACCACACATGAGTGCACCTGCACGGGCACCCACTGTGCACATGTGTGCACCTGCACAGGCACCCACTGCATACACTTGTACACAGGCACCACCTGTGCACACGTGTGCACATGCACGGGCACCCACTGTGCACACGTGTGCACGGGGACCCACTGCATACACAGGCACCCACCACACGAGTGCACATGCACAGGCACCCACCACATGTGTGTGCACGAGCACCCACCACACATGCGTGCACAGGCAGGGGCACCCACTGTGCACGTACATGCACAGGCACCCACAACAGACGTGTGCACATGCATGGGAAGCCACTGGGTACATATGTGTACATGCATGGGCACCCACCATGCACACCTGTGCACACGCACCCACTATGTACATGTGTGCACATGTACCTACTATGCACACGTGCACAGGCATCCAGCACACGCGTGTGTGCACATGCTTGGGAAGCCACTGGGCACACATGTGCACACGCACCCACCATGCACATGTGTGCACACGCACCCACTATGTACATGTATGCACATGCACACGCACCCATGCACAAGCACCCAGCACACACGCGTGTGCACATGCATGGGAAGCCACTGGGTACATATGTGTACATGCACGGGCACCCACCATGGACACGTGTGCACACGCACCTGCTGTGTACATGTGTGCACATGCACACGCACCCATGCACAAGCACCCAGCACACACACGTGTGCACATGCACGGGCACCCACCATGCGCACACGTGCACAGGCACCCACTATGTACACGTGCACACGTACATGAGCACCCAGCACACACGTGTTCACCCGCCCACGCGTGTGCCCCCGGCCCGGGCAGTGGGGCCGCGGTGACGCCGGAGCCGGTGCAGCAGCCGCCACCCTCCCCGCTGCCGGTGGCCACCGGGGAGGAAGGAAACGCCACCAATGTCCCCGGGTCCCAGCGCCACCTGAGCAGCCGCTGTTAACGGGCAGCAGAGGCGCAGCAGCCCCCGAGGGGACGGGCAGCGCCCCTGTCCCCAGCAGGGTCCAGCCGGCCCCCTGCCAGCCGCTGTCCCCTGTCCCAGGCTGTCACCATCATCACCTACAAGGAGCCCGAGAACCCCGAGTACCGGCCCTTCCTGGCGCGGCTGAAGGAGGAGGCGCTCGCCCACTTCAACTTCTCCATGAAGGACGGCTTGGTGGGACATGGGGACAGCTGGGGGCACTGGAGGGAGCTGAGATGCTGGGGGACGTGGATGGAACTGGGGACAAGGACATGGGATAGTGCTGGAGATAGGGGACATGGGATGGAGCTGGAGCTGTTGGTGGGCATGGGATGGAGCTGGGGCCAAGGACATGGGATGGAGCTGGGGCCAAGGACATGGGATGGAGATGGGGACAAGGACATGGGATGGGGCTGGAGCTGCTGGGGGATGTGGGATGGAGCTGGGGATGAGGGGACATGAGATGGAGCTGGGGATGAGGGGACATGAGATGGAGCTGGAGCTGCTGGGGAATATGTGACAGAGCTGGGGATGAGGGGATACTGGATGGAGCTGGGGACAAGGACATGGGATGGAGCTGGAGCTGCTGAGGGACACAGGACAGAGCCAAGGCCAAAGGGACAAGGGGTGACAAGACGGGGCCGAGGCTGCTGGGGACGAGGGGACAGAGGACCCCAGCTGTGCCCCGTCCCCAAGCCGGCTCCGTGTCCCCAGATGAACTTCATCGCGGCCGCCTTCCACGACGGGGTGCTGCTCTACGCCCAGGCCCTCAACGAGACACTGGAGCGAGGCGGCTCCGTCACCAACGCCTCGGCCGTCACCCGCCAGATGTGGAACCGCACCTTCTACGGTGAGCCCCATCCCTGTATCCCCCCGCCCCCATCGGGTGCTGCCTGACAAGCACCCACCTGTCCTGTTTACATGATGATATTTTGGGATTGGAGCTGGCGGGATGGGGATTTATGTCCCCAGTGTGTGTCACTGTCCCCACGCCCCAGCACAACCCCCCAAGGGCCGGGGTCCGCAGCGTCCCCCCCAACCCCTTGTCCTCCATCTCCAGGTGTCACCGGCTTCCTGAAGATCGACGAGAACGGGGACCGGGAGAGCGATTACTCCCTGTGGGACATGGACCCGCTGACCGGGGACTTCCAGGTGACCCCAGCGCAGGGGCAGCCGGTCCCAAGGGGTGTTGGGGGGCCCCATCCCACCCATTTCTCATCCCTCCTCATCCCCCAAGATCGTGGCCAACTACAACGGCACCACCAAGAAGATCCAGATGGTGCCGGGGCGCGAGATCCACTGGCCGGGGAACGTGGTCCCCTCTGATGTCCCCCCGTGTGGCTTCGATAACAGCAACCCACTGTGCCGCAAAGGTGAGCGGTGTCCGGGGGGGACACACACGGGTCCCCGGGGTCCCCCCCAGCCCCTCACCACCCTCCTCTCGCCCTGCAGCCAACCTGTCCACCCTGGAGGTCCTGTCCCTCGTGGTCAGCCTGATCCTCCTGGCCATCACCGTCACCTCCTTTTTCATCTACAGGTGGGGGTGCCAGGACTGGGGGACCCCAGAGGTGGCGGGTGGGGGGGTGGGGACACACGGGGGGGTCTCACTGTGTCCCCACGGGTGCAGGAAGCTGCAGCTGGAGAAGGAGCTGGCGGCCGAGCTGTGGCGCGTGCGCTGGGAGGACCTGCAGATGAGCAGCTTGGAGAAGCATCTCCGGAGCGCGGGCAGCAAGCTCACGCTGTCCCTGGTGAGCACCCCACCTGTCCCCAGCGTGGGACAGGGACACCAAGCTCACGCTGTCCCTGGTGAGCACCCAGCCTGTCCCCAGCGTGGGACAGGGACACCAAGCTCACGCTGTCCCTGGTGAGCACCCAGCCTGTCCCCAGCGTGGGACAGGGACACCAAGCTCACGCTGTCCCTGGTGAGCACCCAGCCTGTCCCCAGCGTGGGACAGGGACACCAAGCTCACGCTGTCCCTGGTGAGCACCCAGCCTGTCCCCAGCTTGGAATGGGGTTGGGGACCGCGCTCACCCCATGGCCCTTCCGCAGAGGGGCTCCAACTACGGCTCGCTGATGACGGCAGAGGGGCAGTTCCAGGTCTATGCCAAGACGGCGTATTACAAGGTGTGGGGGTGCAGGGATGGGCACCCATCACCCCACTGAGCACCCACTATCCCACCGGGAATCCACTAGAACCCACCACTCCAATGGGTGCCTACCATCCCACCAGGAACCCACCAGGCACCCACCACTCCACTAGGAACCCACCATGAGTCCACCACCCCACTGAGAACCCACTAGGAATCCCCCACTCCAATGGGCACTCACCATCCCACTGGGAACCCACCAGGAACCCACCACCCCACTGAGAACCCATTAGGAACCCACCACCCCAATGGGCACCCACCATCCCACCGGGAACCCACCAATAACCCACCATCCCCTTGGGCACCCACCACCCCACCAGGCGCCCACTACTCCACCAGGAACCCACCAGGAACCCACCACCCCACTGAGAACCCGCCACCCTACTAGGAACCCACGACCCCACCCATCAGCCCCCTGGATACCCACTACCCCACTGGGAACCCACCACTCCATTGGTCACCCTGTATCTCCCCAGGGCAACCTGGTGGCCGTGAAGCACCTCAACCGCAAGCGCATCGAGCTGACGCGGAAGGTCTTGTTCGAGCTGAAGCACGTAGGTGACCCCGGTGGGGCGGGGGCGCCCAGCACGGTGTCCCCGGGATGGGGCAGGGTGCGTCAGGTCCCACATCCCACCCTCCCGTAGATGCGGGATGTCCAGAACGAGCATCTGACCCGCTTCGTTGGTGCCTGCACCGACCCACCCAACATCTGCATCCTGACTGAGTACTGCCCACGCGGGAGCCTCCAGGTAGATGTTGCCCCCCACTGCTGGGACCAGCCGTGGTGTGGGGACAGCAAGGTGGTGACCCTGGTGTCCCCAGGACATACTGGAGAACGAGAGCATCACCCTGGACTGGATGTTCCGCTATTCCCTCACCCATGACATCGTCAAGGTAACAAGGGGGTTCCCACGGGGGTTCCCCATCCCCTTGGTGGGGTTGGGGACACACACCAGGGTCCGACCACTCCCGGTCCCACCAGGGGATGCAGTTCCTGCACAACGGGGTGATCATGTCCCACGGGAACCTCAAGTCCTCCAACTGCGTGGTAGACAGCCGCTTCGTGCTGAAGATCACCGACTACGGGCTGGAGAGCTTCCGCGTGGCCCCTGATGGCGACGACTCCCACGCGCTCTTCGCCAGTGAGCACCCCTGCCCGTGTCCCCCCCGTCCCCAGGGTCCCCCCAGTCCTGAGCCCCCTCCCCTGGTGTCATAGAGAAGCTGTGGACGGCGCCCGAGCTGCTGAGGATGGAGTCACCGCCGGCCCGCGGCACGCAGAAGGGCGACGTCTACAGCTTCGGCATCATCCTGCAAGAGATCGCCCTGCGCAATGGCGTCTTCTACGTGGAGGGGCTGGACCTGAGCCCCAAAGGTGAGCGAGGGGACCAGGGCGATGGGGCTGGGGACCCGCTGATAGGGGTGGTTGGAGCAGTTGATGGGTTGTTGGTCTTACTGGTGGGTTATTGGTCTTGCTGATGGGTTATTGGTCTTGCTGATGGGTGGTTGGACCTGCTGATGGGTTGTTGGACCAGCTGATGAGTTTTTAGATCAGTTGATGGGTGCTTGGAAGTGCTGTGATGTGTTATGGGTCTTGCCGATGGGTTATTGGTCTTGTTGATGGGTGGTTGGACCTGCTGTGGTGGGTTATTGGTCTTGCTGATGGGTGGCTGGACGTGCTGATGGGTTATTGGACCATCTGACAGGGGTTTAGCCTGCCCGATGGGTGGTTGGACCTGCTGTGATGGGTTATTTATCTTGCTGATGGGTGGTTGGACTTGCTGATGGGTTTTTAGACCAGTTGATGGGTTCTTGGAAGTGCTGTGATGGGTAATGGGTTTTGCTGATGGGTTGTTGGTCTTGTTGATGGGTGCTTGGCCAGCTTATGGGTTGTTGGCCTCAATGGTGGGTGTGTGGACTGTGGGTGTGGGGCTGTGATGGGTGCTCAGCCCTACTGTTGGGTTATTGGACCTGCTGATGGGTGCTTGGACCTCCTGTGGTGGGTGCTTGGAACCACTGGTGGGTGGCTGGACCTGCTAATGGGTGCTTGGAACCACAGAGATCATTGAGCGGGTGAAGAGCGGTGAGCGCCCCAGTTTCCGGCCCTCGGCCAACGTGGGGTGTCACATGGAGGAGCTGGGCCAGCTGATGCAGCACTGCTGGGCCGAGGACGTCCTGGAGCGCCCCGACTTCAACCAGATCAAGGTCCAGATCCGCAGGTTCAACAGGTGCCTCTGCCTCCCCCAGCCCCGTGGGTGACAGGTGGCCCCAAAAAGGGCCCCTTGGGTGGGTGCTCATGGGTGGGCCAGCTCATGCCTTGTTGGCGCCAACGATGGGTGCGTGGATCTGCTCGGATGGGTGCCCAGTCCCACCATTGGGTTATTGAATGAGCTGATGAGTGCTTGGACCACAGATGAGTTGTTTGTCTCACTGATGGGTGGTTGGACCCACTGGTGGGTGCTTGGAGCTGCCGTGATGGGTTATCGGACCTGTTGTGATGGGTGGTTGGACCCATTGGTGAGTGCTTGGACCTGTTGTGATGGGTTATTAGACCTGTTGTGTTGGGTGCTTGGACCCACTAATGGGTGCTTGGACCTGCTGATGGATGCTTGGAGCTGCTGTGATGGGTTATTAGACCTGTTGTGATGGGTGCTTGGAGCCACTGATGGGTGCTTGGAGCCACTGATGGGTGCTTGGAGCCACTGATGGGTGGCCCTGCCCGCAGGGAGAGCAGCAGCAACATCCTGGACAACCTGCTGTCGCGCATGGAGCAGTACGCCAACAACCTGGAGGAGCTGGTGGAGGAGCGCACCCAGGCCTACCTGGAGGAGAAGCGCAAGGCCGAGGCTCTGCTCTACCAGATCCTGCCCCAGTGAGCTCCAGGGGGGATCCCAGCCCTCTGTGCACCCCCCCCATTGCTGGGCACCCCAAGGTGTCCCCTACCTGCTGGAGAACCCAAGGACCTGCAATGTGGTTGAGGGCTTGGAGGGCTGGAGACCCCAAGGACCCCCAATGTGGTTTGGGGATGGGCACCCCAAGGACCCCAGTGTGGTTCTTCAGAGCTTGGGGTACAGGAAGGACTGGAGACCCCAAAGACCCCCAACATGGTTCTTCAGGGCTTGGGATACTGGGAGGGCTGGAGACTCCAAGGACCCCCAGTGTGGTTCAGGGATGGGGACCCCAAGGACCCCCAGTGTGGTTCTTCAGAGGTTGTGGTACTGGGGAGGCTGGAGACCCCAAGGACCCCCAATGTGGTTTGGGGCTGGGAGGGCTGGAGACCCCAAGGGCCCCAAATGTGGTTCTTCAAGGCTTGAGGTACCCAAAGGGGCCAGGGACCACCCCAGAGTTCTCACATAGGGGTGAGGGTTCTTGGAGAGTCCAGGGGTGACCCTGCAGCCCCATCATGGCTCAGGGCCGGGGGATCCTCAGAGGGACCATGGACTGGGGACCCCACACCCCAGGAGGGGTCAGGAGGCTGCATGTCCCCCTCACCCACCCCCTGCACCCCCAGCTCGGTGGCGGAGCAGCTGAAGCGGGGGGAGACGGTGCAGGCCGAGGCTTTCGACAGCGTTACCATCTACTTCAGCGACATCGTGGGCTTCACGGCGCTGTCGGCCGAGAGCACCCCCATGCAGGTGGTGACGCTGCTCAACGACCTCTACACCTGCTTCGACGCCATCATCGACAACTTCGACGTCTATAAGGTGAGGGGACGCACACATCCATGCAAACGCACACGCGTGTATGCACCGCAGAACACGCCGGAGCAGCATCGTGCCCACGGCGTGTCCCCAGCGGTGTCACCCCCCATCCCCGCCGCAGGTGGAGACGATCGGGGACGCCTACATGGTGGTGTCGGGGCTGCCGGTGCGCAACGGGAAGCTGCACGCCCGGGAGGTGGCTCGAATGGCCCTGGCGCTGCTGGACGCCGTCCGCTCCTTCCGCATCCGCCACCGGCCGCAGCAGCAGCTCAAGCTGCGCATCGGCATCCACACGGGTTAGCGGGGACGGGGACGGGGACATGGCATCAACAGGGGTCAGCGGGGATGGGGATGGGGACAGGACATCAACAGGGGTCAGTGGGGATGGGGACAGGGACATGTCATCAACAGGGGTCAGTGGGGACGGGGACAGGGACATGGCATCAACAGGGGTCAGTGGGGACGGGGACAGGGACATGGCATCAGCAGGGGTCAGCGGGGATGGGGATGGGGACATGGCATCCACAGGGGTCAGTGGGGACAGGGATGGGGACATGGCATCCACAGGGCTCAGCAGGGATAGGGACATGACATGCACATGGATCAGCGGGGATGGGGACAGGGATGTGGCATCCACAGGGGTCAGTGGGGATGGGGACGGGGACATGGCATTTACATGGGTCAGTGGGGACGGGGACAGGGACATTGCACCCCCATAGGTCACAGGGACAGGGACCATCACGGGTGCACAGTGCGGGGGACACAGCACCCACATGGACCAGTAGGGACCTGGGGCCAGGGGACAGCCAGCCCTCCCATGGCCCCAGGAGCAGGGGAGGGGACAGCAGCACCCAGCGGGGCCCCCAGCAAGGGGGGGGGTCTGTGCCGGGGCGAGGGGCTCACGGGGTGTCCCGCAGGACCCGTCTGCGCTGGCGTCGTGGGTCTCAAAATGCCCCGGTACTGCCTGTTTGGGGACACGGTGAACACGGCCTCACGCATGGAGTCCAATGGGGAAGGTGAGGGGCTGGGATGAGCACCCATGGGTGCTGGGGGGTGCCGGGATGGGCACCCGTGGGTGCTGATGGGGCCACCTCCTCCAGCCCTGAAGATCCACATCTCGGCGGTGACCAAGGCCGTGCTGGAGGAGTTCGGCTGCTTTGAGCTGGAGCTGAGGGGGGACGTGGAGATGAAGGTGAGTCACACCCCCCCCAAAATGCCCCAGCCCCCCCGATGGCTGCCTCAAAGCGGGGTGCTTGGGGGGAGCCACCCCGCCAGGTCCCCTCTCTGCATCCACATCCTGCAGCCCTGCTGGGGCCATGGGCACCCCCTGCACCCCAAACCCTGGGGAAATGGGCACCCCATGGACCCCAACCCCTGGGAAAATGGGCACCCCCTGCACCCCAAACACTGGGGAAATGGGCACCCCCTGTACCCCAAACCCCGGGGCAATGGGGACCCCCTGACCGCAGCCCCCCCTCTCTCCGCAGGGCAAGGGCAAGGTGAGGACCTACTGGCTGCTGGGGGAGCGCGGGAGCAGCACTCGGGGCTGACACCCCCCCCGGTGACACCCGGGGCCCACGGGGCCGTTCCTGCCACCACCACCAAGGGCCCCCCCAGGCTGGGGCCGGGGGATGGGGGCTCTAATGGGCACACCCCCCAACTGCACCACGGTCCCCAGGCTGAACCCCCACTGCTCCCGGGGGGGGACCCCAGCCCCAGGCAGCCCCATGGCCTGAGCGCAGCGGGGGCACTGGCGGAGTAGCTGGGGGGGACATGGGGACACGGGGAGAGCCCCGGCCCCCGGGTGGGGGTCACTAGAGCTCTAATTTTTTTAATAAAGCTGGTGTGGACGCACTTGCCGTGGGTGTCAGTTGGGTCCCGTCGCCTCCCCCCATGCACCCACATTGGGTGTCCCCATGTCCCCTGGAACCCCCCCGGGGGTCTCCCAGAGCAACGGCCCAAGCCCCCTGCAGGGAGGGGGCTCTTTGGGGGGGGCGGCAGCCGGGGGTGTCTTTTCAGGGGAGGCGGGACTGGGCGGCTGGGGGGGCTCCGCAGGGTGCTGAGTGCCCGGGGGGTCCCGGGGCCAAGGGACTGGAGGGGCTGCCCAAGGGGGAGGGTTACGGGGGATCCCGGCCCCGGGTAGGGGGTCCCGAGATTCCCGGTGTGGGGGTCCGGGAGTTCTCGGCCGTGCACATCCCGGCGGGCGGTCCGTGTGTTCCGGGAGGGGTCCTTGTGTTCCTCCCCGCCCCAGGAGGGTCGGGGAGGGTCCCGAGATTCCCGGGGCGGGCAGGGTGTCCGGGCCGTGCACACCCTGGGGAGCCCCTGGGGGGTCCCTGGGGGGTCCGTGGGGTCTCCGAGGGGTCCCGGTTGCGCTCGCCCCGACCGGTGAAAACACGCGGCGGCCGCGGGCGCGGGCGCGGGAACTCGCCCCGTCCTCTGGCCCAGACCCCGCCCCCTCCACCCCATTGGCCGAGCAGCCCACGGCGGCCCCGCCCTCCTGAACGCACTGCCTGCGCTGCCACTCCGAGACGTGTCTCTGCTGCCATTGGTCAGAAGACTCAAGGGGCGGGCGCTTCCGCCCGCCGTGCTCTTCCTCTTCCCCCCGGGCCCTCCCGTTCCTCTCCCAGTGACTTCCGGTCGGCGGCGCTGTGCGGGGGGTGCGGAGCCGCCGCTCCCCTCCCCCCGCTACCGAGACCCCCCCCCACCCCCCGGCCCGGCGGCAGCTGAAGCGCCCGCCCTGCCCCCCCCCCCCGCACCGCGCCGGGGGACCTGTCACCCCCCGGCCCCCGCCGCGGCGGGACCCCCCTCAGCACAATCCCCCCGCCTCACAGGCCGCAGCTGTCACGGGGGTTTCACCCCGCCGGGATCCCTCCACAGCCCCCCCAGCGCCGGGGGCCGCAGGTCCCAGGCCTGGCCTAGTCAAAGAGCAGCGCCCCCCCCGTGCTGGGGTGAAGCCCCTGAGGAGCAGGCAGGGGTGCCCGTGTGTCCCCCCGCATTGCAGGAGCAGGGGGTGCCCCGGGGGTAAGAGGAGGGGTATCCCCGTAGCCCCCCCCAAGTCCTCCCCCGAGGAAGAGCTGGGTGGGGGGGCTCGCCGGGCCTGCCAAGGGGGGCTCCTGTCAGGCCAAGCCCCCCCTGGATCGGGGCTGCCCGGCCCCCCTCTCCCCGGCCATGGAGATGCAGAAGGGGAAGGGGGGAACGGCAGGAGGAGGAGGAGGGAAGTTGCTGGTCTCCACTCTTCTGGATGCCAAGGATGAGTTGGAGGAGGTAGGTGCCAGGGGCTGGGGGCAGGGAGGCTCCGGGGGGGCAGGGTGCAGGCAGGGGGGCCCACGCTGCCCATCCCCACGCGGGGAGGGGGCTCTGAGCACCAGCCATCCCCCAAGCAGTGTCTCCTTGCCCGGGCACAGCAGGTGCAGCTTGTGGAACAGGGTTACGAAGCTTTCCTTGCGCTGACAGAACTCATCTTTCCACTCTTGGGGAACCTTCCTGCCCGGCCCCGCGTTCCCCGCGCTGTCCTGGAGCTTTTCTTCCCACCCCCCGAAAACAAGCGGTTGTTCTATAGGTCTGGGGGCTCCCCAGGACAAGCGGGCTCTGTTCCCGGTAGCGCGGGGGCCTGGGAGGGGTGACGCTGGTTTACACCTGGACAAGTGCAGAGTGTTCAGGGCTGTCCCAGCCTTCTGGGAGAGGCTGAGGCCGGTTATTTATGGTGTGATGGAAACGAGTGTATTTAGAGCTCACGAAACAGCGAAATAAAAAAGAAATACCATATTTGATTTGAATTACAGGAGAAAAACAGGGCGGTCACTGGAATAACTAGGTCTCAAGGTCTGGAAGCTGTCCTTTGCCATTCGGGGTGTATTTATGTTCGTTCAAAGCGCTTGTCGGTGCCCGTGTGTGTTTTGGGTCGTGGCCAGGGCTGGACAGAACGTTCCCAGCTTGAGCACTGGGCGACTGCGGGGTCGGGAGCTTCGCTTGGGGCTTGGGAATCGGCCTCGGGGCTACTGAAGTGGAGCTGCTGCGGTCCGGGTTGGTCTCCTATGGAGATTTCACCCAAAAAGGAGCTGCCACAAGGGTTTGGTGACGCATCCAGGCACCAAAAGAAGACTTCCCAGGACTTCTCTTCGCTGGAAAGCAGCACTTTTGATGGAAAGCCCCGTCCGTTGGGAGAAAGCGCTTCATGTATTAATTATGCTCCGCCGCGCCGATGGATTTAGTGTCACAAGTTGGGTGTTTTTTGCACTAAAGGCTCCGACAAACGGGAAATGTGCAGCAGCGCCGTGCGTTGGGTTTTCGCGCTAAACAGGGCGCTGTGTTTGGGGGAAAACCTCCAGTTTTTCCCTCCAGCTGTGGTTGGAGCCGCTGGTGGCAATAACACATCTGTATGGGGGAGAAAGATGTGATGGGAAGAGCTGGAGCTTGTAAAAAGGCGTCTTGTAACCAGGTGTTAACGCAAAGGACTCGTCGGAGGATCCACTGTGGGTTTTGGCGGAGGCTGAAGAGTTCGTGATGGGAACGTGAGCTGTTAAACCTGCTCGGAGGTAGAAATGTTCGCAAATAACCTGCGTGCTGGGCAGAAGCGTCTCCTGTTCACCCCGAGAAGGGAAAAGCAAACCCCGATCGGCCCGTCAGTCAGCAGGTCTCGGATCAAAGACACTATTTGACGCTGAACTTCCTCGCCAAGCTCTTCTGGTGGTTCATTGGCCGCATTATCTGCCGACAAGTTGTCTCATTTCCCCCTAGGGATTTTGCCGACTCTGTTTCTGGGCCGCTGGATCTTGTCCTCCCTTTCACGGAATTCAGCTGCTTTAGATGGGAGATTTTCATGGGTTTTGCCCCATTGCTCTTGCATAAAGAGCCTGGAACAAAACCCGTTTCACGACGGCATTATCTCTGCATTACTGACCAGTACATCTTCTTTCAGATTGGCGCGGAGTGGAGAACTCTTGACCCCTCTCTCAACAGCTTCTTCACCGCAGCCCCTTTGATATGCAAAGGAGTCGCTAATCAGTCCTATAATCGCTGCGACTGTTTGCCTTTTAATCAAGAAGCGACTGTGTAGAAATACCCCTCGTGTAACGCGCTTGTTGCCTCTCTCAGGCCGCGTTTTCCGCTTTCCCCCGGTGCCAACAGGTCGCCGCTCCGTTAATTTTGCCGTTGGCTTCTCCAATGTTTTCCTGCCTGCGCCATCGTGGTTCGCCAGTCCTGACTCCACGGCTCTTCTCATCGCTCCATCCCCGCGCACAAACATCCGCTCCTGCTGGTTATTTCTCAGCCAGAAGCCTCGCGGATGTTAAGTAAAGAGAACAGGTTTCCAGGCTGCTTCTCCGGGGGTCCCGTGTGGACGGGAACGGTGGGTCTTGCTTTAGGGGCCGGATTGACAGCCCTGCATCAAATTCACCTTTGCCTGCGTCTCGGCCTCGTATCTCAGCGACACCACGATTAGCGTCACTGTATAATCGTGCATTTACTCTTTGTGGTGTCAACGGAGCATTGAAAGCCCAAACTCGCGAGTAAATGACCGGTGATGGAGCGGCGGCTTCTACAGCCGGCGGGAGGTTCGGAGCCTTGACGTGCGCCCGGACGGGCTGTTGCGTCGCCGGCTGTTTTTCTGTCCGTTCGGGGTTTTGGGTGGGGGTCACAGCGGCCTCTGCTGTGTTTTGTGTCACGAGGACGTGCTCTTGTTCTTCCAAGCTGGTGACGTTTGGCTTTTCTCTCTTTCAGAGGCTGGAAAGGTGCGTGGGCATCGTGACTTCGCTGACCAACGGGCTGTCGGAGAGGGAGACTAACGATGCCCTCAACGCTCACGTAAGTGTCATCTCCTTAGAGACGAGAAATCCCGCCCGGATTAAATAAATTAGGGGATATTTTACTCATATGGGAGCTCTTAGCAAGGCACAAAGAGGCTGGGGAGTGGACCCCCCTGTCCTCTCGCCGCTCTCAGCCTCTCAGGGATTCTCTGACAGTTCAAAGACAAACCATCGCGGCTTTAATCCTTGCCCAGTAACCTATTTAGAAGCCGATTTCTCGCTGAAATCTGTCCGAGCGCTCTGGACATGCAGGTGGGAGCCTGTCGCTCCGCGTGCGCCGCTGGTGTTTGTATTTCTCCTGGATTTTTGGACTCCTGCCCCGCTCAGATCAGCTTTTCCCTGCCTCCCAGACTCCAGACCACTGGGAAAGGCAGGTTCAGCTTTTCTTTTGAGGGATGGAGCATTTATTTCGACCTCTACATAGTCTTAAAATACTTGCCAGCGAGCCGCAGATGTTACCGTATAAGGGAAACTGTTGTGTGACATGTTAACGGGCTCTCGGATGTGTTGGTTGCATTTTTGCCTCCACAGAACACCTTGGGCTGGCACTGCCCCGTGTTCCTCATCTCGGTGTGTTTAACCCCCCCAGGGATGGTGACTCCAGCACTGCCCTGGGCAGCCTGTTCAACACCCACAGCCCTTTGGGGAGAAATCACCCCAAATTTCCACCCTCAACCTCCCCTGGCGCAACTTGCGGCCGTTTCCTCAGGCCCCTCAGCCGCTCCATCACACTTGTGCTCCAGCCCCTTCCCCTGAACTCACTCAGGCAACTCAAGGGCTCTCTCATTGTGAGGTGATCCCGCCACCCGTGGGGCTGCCGTTTTGAGCCCTGAGGTGATTTTGATGCCCCTGGTGCCACCATTTTGTGTTTTGAGGTGATTTTGGTGCCCCTGGCGCCGCCATTTTGAGCCGTGAGGTGATTCTGGCGCCGCCATTTTGAGCCGTGAGGTGATTCTGGTGCCGCCATTTTGAGCCGTGAGGTGATTCTGGCGCCGCCATTTTGAGCCCTGAGCTGACGGCCCCAAAACTGCCCCCAGCATTCGAGGCACCGCTAAAATCACTGGGACGCCGTCCCTCCTGAGAGGTTTGTACCAGCAACGGGATGCAAATAGTAGTTTTCTATAATCTCTTGCAATCCTGCTCCGAATTCCTCATGCGCTGCTGGGTGCTCCATTAACCACCCGTTTGTTGGCTTGAGGGGGGTTTCTTCTCCGGTTGCGTTACCATCCCACCTCCCCCATTCACCAACGGTGCTGCCTTTTTATTTTCTCCTTTTAGATCTGTAAAGGAACCACCCAGCACGAGGAGATCTGCCTGGGGCTGTTCACTCTGGTCTTGACCGAACCCGCTCAGGCCCAGAAGGTGAGACACAGATCCACCAGCACCAAATACTTATCCGCTGGCCATTTCAATTTCCAGGCAGCCGGGGATTCACAGAGGTGGAAGTTTTGGGTGAGGAGGCGCCCACCTGGAACCCCGAGCGGTGTTTTTTGTAGCGGGGCCATGGTTTTACTTGGGTTTTTTAGCATCCACGTGGCGCAGCTGCCGCTCTGAAACGCGGATCCCGCCACCCAGCGAGGGAGCTCGGTTGGGTTCTTTCACATCCCTAGAATTAATTGGGTTTTTCACCGTGGGAGGCATGTACCGATTCTTTAAGAAACCATAAAGCCTTTAGCAGTTTCTGCCTTGTCTTTGGCGCCGCGGAATGGATTTGCGTGCTGGAGACCAGATGTAGATGCCTACCGAAATAATAGAGGAGGAACGCGTTCAATTCCTAGAGAAAATTGCTTTTTCGCCGTCCACCTCTATTAATTGTAATTTTTAAATAATGCTTTCTAACGACGCTGTAAACTGCGATTTTAAAATTGTAGCTGCTCGCGTACAGGAAGACGAATGTTTTGTGTTCTAAAGGTCTCGGAGGTGGATTTGGCAGCGCCGCTACCAACCGGGGGGCGCTTGGGGAGGGAGTTGAAAATGTTTTGTTATAGAAACCAGCCCTATTTGTAGCAGCTACAAGGGGAAAACAAAAGCCCCGTTGGAAGGGCCGTGCGTGGCGAGCGGCGCTCGGCGGTTCTTGTTTGGCTGCGTTTCGGTAACCAGGTGTTGCAGAGGTTTTAAAAGGGTTGAAGTGGCCTCTCCACGGCTGAGCGTAAATCCCGGCCCAAAGGTGACTCACGCAATATCCTTCATTGATTTAATCGCTGCAACGAGGGCAGAGCTCTCTTCGCCGAAGCAATAGATCCATTTCAGCTCCCAGAACTGATGGGACGGTGCTTGTCCAGCTCTATTCCCCAGTAATCACCTCTTGAAAGCAAAACACGCTTCTCCTCGGCGTCTTTAGGCCTGACTGCTCTCAGTGCAGGTGCAAGTTGGGTTTCTCTTTGGTTCCATGGCTCAGTTTCGCTCTGTCTTTGACTTCAGGGCTTCCCAAACCCCGACTGCAGTGTCCCCAGCCCCACTGGCCTTCGGCTCTGGCCAATTCCATGTTGTGCACCAAGCGCTGCATGTTGGACTTGAAAATATGGAGAGGCTGAATCCGGACAGGGCTCTGAGCTCTGCAGAATGCGTCCTGGTGTCCAGACACTGCGGGAGCCAAAGAGGGTTTCTAGTCTACAGGGTGGTCTTCTCCTTTCTAGGATTATAGAATCACAGATGGTTTGTGTTGAAGGGACGTTTAAAGCCCCCCAGTGCCCCCCTGCCATGACAGGGACATCTTCACCAGCTCAGGGTGCTCAGACCCCGTCCAGCCTGGCCTGGGATGTCTCAGGGATGGTTCATCTACCTCCTCTCTGGGTACCTGGGCCAGGCTCTCACCACCCTCAGGGCAACAATTTCATTCTATCCAGCCTCAATCTCTTAATTTAAACCATCACCCCTTGTCCTATCACAACAGGCCCTGCTCAAAAGTCTGTCCCCATCTTTTAAGTCCAGAAAAGCCGCACTAAGGTGTCCCTGGAGCTTCTGTTCTCCAGCTGAACACCCCAACTCTCAGCCTGTCCCCAGCAGAGCTGTTCCAGCCTCGGATCATTCCTGTGGCTCCTCTGGCCCCTCTCCAGCAGCTCCGTGTCCTGTGCTGGGGACCCAGAGCTGGACGCAGGACTCCAGGACGTGTCAGACGGCAGCTGGGACGCTCTCAGGAGCATCCAGACGCCGTTAACTGGGAGCAGGTAGCATAGGACTCGTGGAGCAGCTGTTGTCACGTACTGGAAGCACAGGCTGAGCAGATCCCGCTGCTCCAGCGTTGCGGCTGCTCTGGCTCCGTCGCCGTCTCTCTGACTGCTGCTGGTGGCCACACTAATTAGAGGTGGCTGGTCCCTCCTGCCCTTGTCAGATCTGCTCTGGGGAGCACGTTACTTTTCTTCGGGGGTAATTGCATCTGCCATTCTGCTGGGCTCTGATCTCATCTCTCGCCGCCGCCTGCGCTGTGTCCAGACGGCTGGGACGGGGAGCCGGGCAGTGATTTTCTACCAGGCTTTGGGGGTGAATTACTCCCTTCCTACAGAGGGGGGTTAACGCTTGCCTGACAAAGCATCTCGCAAGACTTTTGGGAGAGCCCTGAGCTCGTCACACAGCAAGCGGAGCAGTTTGTCCTCCAGCGAGGAGCCCGCGGCGCCGGGACGGCAAAAACCATTTCCATTGCTGGTCGTGGGTGAAGATTCACAACCTTGGCCCCGTGTCGGTGTGGGAGCATCGATCTGGCGAGGCCAATGTGGCCGCGGTGCTGCCTTGAACCAAGAGAACCCCGTGAGGCTCCACCATCCTTCAGGGACTGGTTGTTTGGCCAAAAAAAATAGGATATTGTAGCTAGTTGGCATTCTAAGGGTATTTCAGTGCTTGTTGCCCCTGGGGCCAGGCAGGGGCTGCAGAGCTGTCTCGCGCCATCTGCTTGGTCGTCGTTTCCTCGGTGGGCGTTTGTCCGTCCGGCTCGTCTGACACCATGAGCTCGCTGCCCCTCCGTCTGCGGGAGGTACCGGCTCTTCCTCACAGAGGGGAAACACGCAGCTCCCTTTTCGGGAGGGGGCTCGATCGATCCAAACTGCGCTGGCCTCCCCCTTTTTGTCAGCGTGACCCTCCAGCCGGGAGCCCTCGGCCCCGCTCAGCCCGTCCAGCCGTGCGCGGGGACGCTCCACCACCTTCAAATATCCTTCACATATCAAAGTGGCAGCGAGCGAGCTGCCGGATCGCCCTCCTCCGCCTGACACCCTGGCTTTAATTAACGCTCTGCCCCGGGATCAGGGGGCACCGGCCCTCCCGGCGCTTCTCTGGCTTCTCCTCCTGCCTCTTCTGCCGCGGTGCTGGGTGGGAAGGGGCCTCTAAGCTCCATTCAATAGCCGTTTTTTTTTCTTCCTCTCATTTAAAGCGAACATTTATCATTTGTTCCTTCCTGTTAATTAAACGGCCTGTGCAAGTGGCGGCTCCAATCTGCCCAGAGCGGGGAGGAGGCGATGGATTGTTTGCAGCCTTGGCAATAAGCAAGAAATTCAGGTTCGCTCCCCACCCTTTCGCTGCTGGAGCCCTGAAGGTTTTCTCCAAGCGCCTTTCTTTTGGATTTATGTGTTCAATCCTTGTGCCAGAGTCTGACTTGTCCAAGCAACCAGCGGGTGACACGTCACGCTGATAAAATGCGGCTTGTTCTGCTCTGTCCCGTTGTACTTTAGGCCAAGCAGCAGGTGCGGTTCAGCTTTTCTGCACCAATTTGAGGACGTTTGCGGTGAGCGAGGTGAAGAGCTGCCCGGTTTCCCTGGATAAGAGGATTATGGTGTCCTTCCTCCCGGGAATTAAATACCAGTCGCAAAGTAAATCCCTTAGAGTGTCTCTTCCAGCTCTTCTCCTGAGGATGCTGCCAGAATTAAGCCATGTTCTCAAGGCCAGATCTCTCGGTGGCTTTAAACGCAGGTACGGGCGCTGCACCACACACCTGTCTGGCAGAAAACCAAAACCGAGGTGTTTTGCCCAGAAAAGTGTTAGTTCTTCGAACCCAGAAGCTACAGCCCACCAAGAGAAGCTGCCAAGATGAGAAGTGTTCCTTGCGCCGCCGCTTCTGAGGGCGCTGAAACGCAGAAGCGCTGATGGGATCAATGAGCACAGGGAGTCTAATCAGAGAGGTCTTTTGAGGCCTCATTAACTCCATAAGGGAGGATGCAGAGGCCAGACCCCTGGAATATCATGACATTTACTGGCACAAATTAACATTCGCGCAGAACCGCTTAACAAATTACTTCCTAATCGCCCTCCACCCCCCGCTGTCCTGACCAGAGGGGAGAAGCAGCAGCTTTGCTCTCGGACCAGCGTGTTTTTCTCACTACTGGGGGTACAGGAGAGTGGAAAAAGTTCTTCATTTCACAGCAATCCATCCCTGTTTGGTTTGAACCACAGGTTATCTGGATTTTTAACCCCAAATGAACCAAGGCAAGAGCGTCATTTTGAGCCGCGGGGTGTCGCCTCCATTCCCGCATCCGTACGGAGCCAGCGTCACGTCATGGTGACCCTGAGTTCCATGAGCGGTTCTGGTTGCCACCAGTGCCACGGACATGGGAGCGCTGAGGGGTTGACGTGAGCTGGAGGTGACTTTACGAACCGCTCGTCCCCAAGGGTCGTCGTGAGTCCGTTCTCTCCCCAGAGAGGGGATGGGGACACTGTGTGTTCCGGAGGGAGGATTTAGCTCCAGTGAATCCAGCTGTCAATTTGTGACAGTTAATGACATTCCCCATGTGGCCATGGGATGTGGATTCAGCTCATCCCCTGGGAGTCCGCGTCTTGATGTTCTTTCCCTGAGATTCATTTATTTGCTGTTACACGATCAGGTTTGATAAAACCATCGTGTGGTTGTTTTGTCCTTCACCTCTCACCATCTCCTGCAGTGCTACCGGGACCTGGCGCTGGTGAGCCGAGATGGCATGAGCATCGTTCTCAACAAGATCAACCATATTCTCATGGAGAAGTACTTGAAGCTGCAGGACACTTGTCGGACCCAGGTGAGGAGATCTCCCCAGAAATCCCCCTTTTCATCCCAACCAGGCAGAGGATGAGCTATGGGGAGGGCTTGGGGGGCAGTTGGTGGTGTCACCAGGTGTTGTGGTGATGGCGGTGGCAAAAGCAGCCCTGTACACCTTCTCTGAAAGGAGGGCGTAGTGTGGAGGGTGTTGGTCTGTTCTCCCGAGCAGCAAGTGATAAGACGAGAGGAAACTGGCTTGTACCAGCACTGGCGTGGCCAGCAGGACCAGAGCAGTGACCGTCCAGACCGCGGATCCTGGGGGTGGTTTTGGGACCATGACCTCAGGGCTCAAAATGGCGGCACCAGAATCACCTCAGGGCTCAAAATGGCGGCACCAGAATCACCTCAGGACTCAAAATGGCGGCACCAGAATCACCTCAGGACTCAAAATGGTGGCACCAGAATCACCTCAGGGCTCAAAATGGCGGCACCAGAATCACCTCAGGGCTCAAAATGGCGGCACCAGAATCACCTCAGGGCTCAAAATGGCGGCACCAAAATCACCTCAGGGCTCAAAATGGTGGCCCCAGAGGTGGCGGGATCACCTCATGAAAGCCCTTGAGGTGCTGGAGCGAGTTGAGAGAAGGGAATGGAGCTGGTGAGGGGCTGGAGCACAAGTGCGATGGGAGCGGCTGCAAGTTGCGCCACGGGAGGTTGAGGTTGGAAATTTGGGGTAATTTCTCCCCAAAGGGCTGTGGGGCATTGGAACAGGCTGCCCATGGCAGTGCTGGAGTCACCATCCCTGTAGAGGTTGGAATACACAGAGATGAGGTTCTCGGGGACGTGTTCAGCGCCAGTGCTGGGTTATGGTTGGACTGTGATCTTGAGGGGCTTTTCCACCCAAAACGACTCTCCGGTTCTCCCTCTCTCTGCCCAGCTGGTGTGGCTGCTGCGGGAGCTGGTGAAGAGCGGGGTGCTCGGCGCCGACGGCGTCTGCATGACCTTCATGAAGCAGATCGCGGGTGAGTTCTGCAGCGGGAGCGAGGCGACTGCCGCCTGCGTCCCCCCTTCTCGTGCCAGGGCCGACTCGTGGTGTCCTGCGCTCGGCGGCAGAGCCGGAGCCTGCGCTGCCAGATCCGCAGCGGCTTCCTGAGCATCTGTGTGCGCAACCGGCAGCACCGAGCTGTCTGCTGAGGAAATCCCTCCAGGGAAGATGGAGCAAGGATAAACCTTCAAAAATCTGTTACCCCTGCGAGGGGTGAATCGTAAAGAGAGCCAGGAGGCTCCTGCAACAGCCAAAACAAGTGTGTTGGTCCCAGTCGCTGCCGGTTTTCACCCCATAGCGCTGCGCAAGAGCACCGGGATCACCCTTAGTCCCTGCTCTGACCTCTGGGATGGCAAGAGCCGTGTGCGGCTCCTCAGGAGGCTGCTTCACCCTGCAGAAAGTCGGTGGCTCCTTTCCGGGCTCACCGGAACGGCGCCTCTTCCGTGTTCTCTTACGTCCGCGAAGGGGCAATTAACGTCCCGCCGTAAAACCCGCCGTCGTTGTTCTGATTGCAAACAACCGGGCAGCCTGGCTTGGAAATTGCCGTGTCTGCTCTTCGGGGGAGGAAGAGCGAGGAGGGAGGGGGGAGAACCCTGAACACGAGCCAAGCTGCCCTGGCCCTGTTGTCACAGCGTAAACACAACAATTTAAAAACCGCTGGTGAAGGCATCTCTTGTTTTCCCTCATCGCACCTCCCCGTGCGGGGCCTCTTCTGTTCTGGAAGGAGCCGCTGTCTCAGTTCTTGCTGCTTTTACGCTGCCTTAATTGTTCTGCTCCCATTGTTTTGCCCTTTCTTGGGGATTTCGGGCCTTCTTTGCTCTTTCCCCTTTGTAGGCTCAGCAGCTGCAAATATTTTCTCTTTTCTAGCTACCAAATCTCATCCCTTTCTGGCTTCTGTACTTTCCAGAAGGATAATTCCTGATTCCGTACACTGGATCATCACAGCTCTTTTGCAAGAGTGCCATAGCAGCAAACCCCCCCTCGATCCCCTAACAGAATGGCACTTGTACCTAGAAATGTGCTGTATCTACCCTTTTCCCCAAAAAGTAAGACCTACCCCCAAAAAGTAAGACCTACCCCCAAAATAAGACCTACCCCCAAAATAAGACCTACCCCCAAAATAAGACCTACCCCCAAAATAAGCCCTAGCACGATTCTTCAGGATTTTTGAGGAAGCTCAAAATACAAGCCCTACTCGAAAAATAAGCCCTAGTTACAACTCATTTAAAAAGTCAATTTAAACAGTGTCCAGGCTTGTAAATAAGTACAGTTAATTGGCAATTAACGCAGCGGGACAGACAGACCCTTCACCAAGAAGAGCAGAATCGCATTGAAAAGACCCCGCGAGACCCAAAACAAGGGTCGGCAAAAAGGAAACAAGAAATTGAGTTGGAATTCAGGGTTATGATGATGGTCCAGAGTGCGAATAGATTGTTCATGGAAAAATAAGACACCCCCTGAAAATAAGCCCTAATGCATCTTTTGGAGCAAAAATTAATATCAACCCATCTCGTTTTTGGGGGAACGGGGTTGCGACAGCACGTGTGGGCGCAGAGGGTGAGCAAACCCTTTCAGGAGCTTGATGGGAGATCAAGGCGCTCAGCTGAGTCCTGCACCCCTCTGACCAGCTTTTCCCTGTTGCTTTTTGGCTTTCAGGTGGGGATGTGACAGCAAAGAACATCTGGCTGGCCGAGAGCGTTCTGGAGATACTGACGGAGCAAAGGTACAGGCGACGCTTGTCCCGCTGTGGGTGCTGGATTTATGGTCACAACCCACGCGTCGATGCACAAAAATCCCCCTCTCCATTCCCTACCGAGCGTATTTTTCAAGCCGCGACATGAATTTGTGGCTCTCCGAGCCTGGAGGGCGTCCCGACATCCCTCCGCTAGCCTTAGGGGCTGCTCGTCACCACAAACAAACCGATGGACCCAAAGGGATCGCTGCCCGCAGCGTGCGGCGCTCGGGAGGTGACGGCGGTGGCCGCGGAGCTCGGCGCGGCGTCCCAGGAATATTTTCTTGCTGCGTTTCCCAGCTGCGGGGGAGGTTTTCCTTCTGGGGGGAGGAGGACGGAGTTAATTGCCCAAAAAACTTCCTGTGTTTAAACAGCTCCCGCTTCGTCAGGGCTGCAACTTTAATTTGTTGTGGACAGGCCAGCTGGGAATATCGTCCTACGGGCTCCGCATTGTCCTTCGTTGGCAAAGCAGCCGCTAATTGATGATAAGCAGAATTCCTCCCTGCAGCTTTGCCAGGGCAAAGTCATTTTTAAATAGCCTATAGCTTTTTTCACCAATTCTTCTGAAATTGCTTATTACTGCGGGTAACAATCAAGTTGTTAAAGCGTTTATTTGGCCGCAGTTTATAGTCCTAGGGGGTTTTTTTGAGTCTCTGGGAACAGCGCGGTGCTGCGAGAGCCACCTAGTGCCCTCATGGGAAGCAGAGACCCTCCAAAACCTTCTGCTCGTGTTGGTTCTTCGCATCATTTCCCCAGCTAAGCTCAACCTTTCTATTCCCGACTACCTTTAAGCCCTTCCCAGCTCCTCGTGTTGTCTTCCCGTGCGCTGGCGCGAGTCGCCGCGTCTCGCCAAAGCGAACAAATAACGGCAAACGGCCGGACCGCGGGAGGAACGGCAGCTTCTCGCTGCGGATCCCGAGCCGCGCGTCCACGTGTGCGCTAAAACCCAGCTGAGCTTTGTCACTCGGGGACTTTGTCGGGGCGGATGCCGGAGGAAAAGGCTTGAGCCGTGTTGAAGGTGTCGCTAGAGCGGCACAGAAACTGCCCGAGGGAGAACCCGCAGCCCTTTGCCGGGATTTATGCGCTTTGATTAGGGGAACAGGCCAGAGCTTTAATTAAAGCCACGCATCTGAAATCCACTGCCGCTTCCAGAGCGCTGAGCGCTCGCTTTAATTAAAACCAGTTGCGGCAAAGCCGCTTCTCGAGCACCGGCGAGGCGAGTGCGCTGCCGCCGCACCAACGGGCGTTAATTGAGCTACTCGCTGCTAATGGCGGCGGGAGCGCGATGCCTCCCGGTGTTTTCATTCTCTCTGCTTGTCGGATCGATGAATCCCCGTGGCTGTGAGTGGCTTTTGCCTCCCTTGGACAGCCTCTTTCTTCTCCTGCACAGCGCTTGCTGGGGTGATGCCGACCTGCCAACCCCCCTGGGTTTGCAGCCCTAATTACTCCCACATCCTCCCTAACGAAACCGCCGTGTGCAGCCCGCCCGGCTCGCTAATCAACCTGCTCCTGGCGTCCCGCTCGCTGCGGGGAGAAAAGCAAACTCTTGTCACGTCTTCCCCGGCACCCCCAGTGATTTAGGGCAGGTGATTCATTTGCCACTGGGCTGGTGGCTCCTCAGGGCTTTGGATTTACAGCCCGGGGCTGCTGCGGGTGATGGATCACGCTGGGGGCACCGAGCCGGCCTGGCCCATTCTTGGCATCCAGCACTAATAACAGAGCTGACAAGGTGCTTTTTATGGACTGAGAGTATTATATTTATTGTTGCGCTTAGATAAGGGCGGCTGAGAACGCGGCACGCCCAGCAGAGCGGCGATGGAAAGGCTGCGCCGCTCCGAGGACGCAGAACAAGTTAGCAGGGAAAGAAATCCGCTTCCAAACACGCAGCCCTGGGCGCGGAGCCGCGTGTCCCCCGGGGCTGCGGGCACTGCGGGGACGCTCGCTGGTCCCTTCGCCCGATGGGGCTGCCTCGTCTCTCCCCACGCTGTTTCCAGCTCTATATGGCTGTTCTCCCCTCTCGCTGATCTCCCAAGCATTTCGCCTTGTTTCTCCCTGTTCTTTCCATCCTTTTGTGTGACCGTCCTTTTCCCCCCGTGCTGCGCCTGCCGAAGCCACATGTGTCCCCGTGGCCAAGGAAAAGGCACAAATTCCCCTAAATCCCCGCTCTGGTGTTGCTTGTCCCTCCATGGACAGTAGAAAAGGCGACGGCTGGTTGTGCGGAGCTGCGTTTCCAGCCTGCAGTCCCTCTCCTTTATGCCTTAGTTTCCTCCGGCCTGAGTCTTCAGGTTTATATCCCTTCTGGCTCTGGAGGAGGTGGCTGAAGGTGGTTTTTTTGCCTTCATTTGCAGAGAGTGGGTACTGAAAAGCAGCCTCTTGATAGCCATGGCGGTGTACACCTACCTGCGGCTCATCGTGGACCATCACGGCACGGCTCAGCTCCAGGCGCTTCGACAAAAGGAGGTGGATTTCTGCATCTCCCTCCTCCGGGAACGGGTGAGCATCGTCGGGGACACAAGGGACAGCTGGGAAAAGCCACCTGCCTCCCCGGGGAGTCTGTGTCTGCGTGCGGGGGTGTCGCTCCTGTGAGATGTGTCACCCCCCAGCTCGCGCCGTGCGGGCAGTGACAGCGCAGCTGGAATCTTGTGTCCAGCTGTGGCCCCTCAGCTCCAGCAGCACAGGGAACTGCTGGAGAGAGTCCAGCGCAGCCACCAAGATGCTGGAGGGAGTGGAGCATCTGTCATTCTCAGCACAGACTGTGAGCAGCTTTTGAACCCTTTGCACCAACTCTGCCATCACGCTCCGGGCTGTAGAGGGGGGAAGAGCAGCCGTTTTGATGGCACTGCCTCATTTTAGTCTCTTTTATTCAAGCCACAAGGGTTTAAACCATTCTAGTCCCACCGCTGCAGCACCTCAGTGCTCGTCCTGCTTATGGTAGCTGCCTGAACATCAGTTTCTCCCTTTGGGAGGCTGCCAGTGTCCTCGCAGCCTTGTGGATAACACAGAACCAGCTCCAGGCCACGCTTTGGTCCCCATGGTGCAGGAGAAGCCACCAAAGCTGCATGACACAGGTGTCCTTGTCCCTCTCCCCCTCCTCCTCACATGGCAGGAAGGACCAAGCGTCAAGTCCTCATTTCAGAGACTTGCGAGAGAAAAAGCCATCAGATTTATGGGCTGATTGTTTGCTTCGCGAGAGAGAGAACGTTTTAAAATAGCCGCTGACCTTCCCGCCTGTCACCCCGTCTCTCAGAACCTGCTTCAAAAGAGGGGCAAGCTGCCAGGGCGGGAGCGTAGATATTGTGCAAAGAGTGAATCATCCACAGCCGGCAGGAAAGTTGAAGGACTGACCGTTCCTCCCTTCCCCCTCAATGAGATTTTGAACAGTAAATGAGATTTTGAACGGTAAATGAGACTTTTTTCCCCCGTTTCCCCAGTTCATGGACTGTTTCATGATCGGCCGGGACCTCGTGCGGCTGCTGCAGAACGTTGCGAGGATCCCCGAGTTCGAGCAGCTCTGGAAGGACATTATCCACAACCCGCAGGTCCTCAGCACGCAGTTCACAGGTGGGCAGGGCCGGGGCATCGCCAGAACCCTCCAAACCCTGAATTCCATCATTAATTCCGTTTTTCAACCCTTGTTTTGGGTCTCGCGGGGTCTTTTGAATGCGATCCTGCTTTTCTTGGTGAAGGGTCAGTCTGTCCTGCTGCATTAATTGCCAGTTAATTGTACTTTTTTACAAGCCTGGACACTATGTAAATTGACTTTTTAAATGAGCTGTAACTAGGGCTTATTTTTGGAGTAGGGCTCGTATTTCGAGCATCCTGAAAAGTCACACTAGGGCTTATTTTTGGGGTAGGGCTTATTTTTGGGGAAACGGGGTACATCAAATATTAATACGTCAGAGCTGCAGGAATGGATCCTCTCAAGGGTAACGAGGTGGGATGGGCTGTGGGTTTGGTACAGAAACATCACCCAGGAGCACAGAACGAGCGTCTGTCACAAACGTGGGGTAAAAAGGTGAATTTTAATTAATTTTAGTTTTACACGTATAGCTGCCTGGGCACTGTTTAAATCGCCTTTTTAATGAGCTGTGAGTAGGGCTTATATTTCAAACATCCTCAAAAATCCTGTGGACTTAACACTTCCATAACTCTTGTTGTTGCTTTCTTAAAAGTTAACTGATTTATAGGCTGAGATGAAGCTGGAGCCTAAAGATATATAGTGTCTGTGTCCTTCTGGTTCTAGAAAAGAGCCTGATGAAGCTCTAAAGCAAGTTCAGAAGGTGCAGCAACTGATTCTTTCTAAGCGGGATACTCTTGCTCCTGTTAGCATTGGTGTGACGAACACTCGGCCGTGGAGCTCCCTGCACAGTCTGGGTTACAACACACACAACGGAGAGAGCGTTACGTTTATAATTTTTATTGGTATCAATTATTCGCTTCTCCGGGGGCTGTCACATCGTTATCTGTCTGCGGCGATTTTA
This sequence comes from Columba livia, assembly GCF_036013475.1. NCBI lineage: Eukaryota > Metazoa > Chordata > Aves > Columbiformes > Columbidae > Columba > Columba livia. The sequence continues at coordinate 1,434,227 of NC_088629.1, read as the reverse complement.
GTCTTCGGAAATGGGGCTGTGTTAATGTCACTTGAAAGATCTCGGGGGAAACTCACAGCGCGTCATTTGATTAAACTCGTGATCTCTGGGTCTCTTCTCCATCTCCAGAGCTTTGCTCCTGTCCTTGCTGGTCCCTGCTGAGACCACAGGGACCGAGTTCCCCTCTCTGGTTAATCAGCGTTAAGCCATGGGGCAGAAGAATCTTAGTCCCAGCTTAAGGCAAGCTCACGTTTCACATTTCCAAGGCTCAGCCCTGCAGTGGTAGGACCACTAGAAGTGTTTCTCAGCGTGCTCTGGATCGTCCCAGCCGAGCGCTGAGCTTTCGCATCCCCGCTCGGAGCGAACAAGCGGGGCTTTTCCAACCCAGATGGTTCCACAAGGCTGCTCCTTTGCCCTCTTGCCTGCAGTAATTGCTCTAACGCCACCCAGCACCTCTACCAGCTGCCGGTCCCCGTGCTCTGGGGTTTGCATCGCTCTGGAGCCTCTAATCCGAGTCCTCACAGAGCTCGGTGCTCCCACAACCCGGACCGGGGCTCAGCAGCACCGAATGCAGGGGAAATGACAGCAGGAAGCGGCTGCGGGCGCAGGACCCGTTCCTCCCGCAGAGCTGAACAAGCAGGGTGCCTTCGTGGCTCTCCTCCCTTGACGTGCAGCTCGCTCCACCCTTGCTCTGAGCTCTGCGGGAGCTGCCGTCTGTTCTTTCCGCTTTGCAGCTTTCTCCTTCCAGGTGTGACCCCCCCTCCAAACGGCGAGAGAGCGAAGCGTCCCCGCTGCCTGCTCGTCTGCGTCAGCGCTGGCCGCCCTGTAAATCCTTCAGGTCTTGTCAGGCAGCAGCAAAGCCTCTCTCCGCTCAGGTCATAAATTCCGCCCCTTGCAGCTGTCTGGGAACGAGAACGGCTTGTGCAATGTCCCCTTCTCCTTCCCAGGCTCTGTTCTCTTCGTGCGCGGGCTCACGCAAGTTTGCTCTTATGTCTGATCTTCACATCTGGGTGGAATCATGGAATCACAGATAGTTTGTGTTGAAGGGACGTTTAAAGCCCCCCAGTGCCCCCCTGCCATGACAGGGACATCTTCACCAGCTCAGGGTGCTCAGAGCCCGTCCAGCCTGGCCTGGGATGTCTCAGGGATGGTTCATCTACCTCCTCTCTGGGTACCTGGGCCAGGCTCTCACCACCCTCAGGGACAACAATTTCATTCTATCCAGCCTGAATCTCTTAATTTAAACCATCACCCCTTGTCCTATCACAACAGGCCCTGCTCAAAAGTCTGTCCTCATCTTTTAAGTCCAGAAAGGCCACACTGAGGTCTCCCCGGAGCTTCTGTTCTCCAGCTGAACACCCCAACTCTCAGCCTGTCCCCCAGCAGAGCTGTTCCAGCCTCGGATCACTTTTGTGGCCTCCCTAAGATCGTCTTTGTGCTCCCTCACAAGGGGGTGGGAGATGGAGAACGTGCTCTGTTGGTTGCAACTTGGGACGTGGCCTCTGGACTTCCTCGTTTCCCCTCCAGATCTCGTCCCCACTCTCTGCACATCCTCCCTCCCTTTCTCTGGCATCCTCACGAGCGATCGCTGGCTAAACCTTCGCTCTGGACACGAGACGCTTTAGGAGACCTTTTCCAACCAAAATCTTGATCCTTTTCCACTGCCTGAAGCTTTGGGGAAAAAAGAGCTTATTGCTCCAAGCTCAGATGTTGGCAGATCCCGGTCGTGCCGTCTGTGGGGCCATCACGAGTGTCCCGTGGGGCGTCCCGTTGTGCCATCGTGAGCGCAGACCCACTCTTCTCTCTCTGTCTCCCCAGGTGTCCTGCAGCTCCTCCAGTCGAGGACTTCGCGCAAATTCCTGGCGTGTCGCCTCACTCCCGACATGGAAACCAAGCTGCTCTTCATGACCTCACGGGTAAGTCCCTCCCGCTCACCGGGGGGTGACACTCGTCCCTGCCCGGTCCCCATTCTGGCACTGGGAGGGAGGGCAGAGCTTTACTGGTGTATTTGTTGCTTGTGGCATCGAATGGCGACATGAGGAGGAAAACCTGCCCAGCAGGAGCTGGTGCAGATGGGCCTGAGACATCCCTGGTATTCATTAAAAGGCACAAAAAGGGCTTTTGCAGGGGAATCAGAATCACAGAAGGCTCACGTTGCTCCTGGCTGGCCGCTCGCCAAGGCACAGCGCTTGCTGGGAACGCTGCGATGCGGTGGGTTATCGCAGCTCCGGCAAACAGCAGCCGTATCCCGGGGAGGTCGGGAGCTGCGCGGCGGCAGCGGGGTTCGCCGTTTAGCTGTTATCTGCGTTCACACGCCAGGCAGAGCTCGCTGCCCCTTGCGGGGCTGGGCTGCTGTGCGGTCCCATTGCTCCGCAGGGGATGGGCCCCACGTGAGAACGCTGCACAACAGCCTTCCTGGCTTCCCTGGTCTCTCAAGCTGCTGCCAGCGCAGGGCGGACGGGGAGCAGGGTGTGGAGCCAAAGGGGGATGGCAGACCATGGTTCTAGCAGATTTTTGCTGAGACCTTGGGCAAAACCCACGTCTTTTGTGTCCAGCTGTGGCCCCTCAGCTCCAGCAGGACAGGGAACTGCTGCAGAGAGTCCAGCGCAGCCACCAAGATGCTGGAGGGAGTGGAGCATCTCCCGTGTGAGGAAAGGCTGAGGGAGCTGGGGCTCTGGAGCTGGACAAGAGGAGCCTGAGGGGGGACTCATTGCTGGGGATCAAGATGGAAAGGGGCAGTGTCAGGAGGATGGAGCCAGGCTCTTCTGGTGACAACCAGGGACAGGACAAGGGGCAATGGGTGCAAACTGCAACACAGGAGGTTCCGCTGGAAGATGAGAAGCAACTTGTTGGGGTGAGGGTGGCAGAGCCTGGCCCAGGCTGCCCAGGGGGTTGTGGAGTCTCCTTCTGTGCAGACATTCCAACCCGCCTGGACACCTTCCTGTGTAACCTCATCTGGGTGTTCCTGCTCCGGGGGGATTGCACTGGATGAGCTTTCCAGGGCCCTTCAACCCCTCACATTCTGGGTTTCTGTGTGATTCTTTCCCCCCAACCCAGGTGCGGTTCGGGCAGCAGAAGCGGTACCAGGACTGGTTCCAGCGGCAGTACCTGTCCACGCCGGACAGCCAGTCCCTGCGCTGTGACCTCATCCGCTACATCTGCGGTGTGGTCCACCCCTCCAACGAGGTGCTCAGCTCCGACATCCTCCCGCGCTGGGCCATCATCGGGTGGCTGCTGACCACCTGCACGGTGAGCTGGGAGGGCCAGACCCCAAAATGAGCCATGGAACCACCCGAGATCGCTTCCCTTGCAGGGAAGGGGGTGACCAGCTGCTGCTGGAAGCTGCTGGGAGGTCTGGTTGGGGATTTGCTGGCTGGGCTGAAGGGGAGAGTTGCAGAGCAGCGGTTAAGACATTGCCCTTTGTTCTGTGCTCTGGATATTTAATCCTGGCTCTGCTGCACTTGGATCCTTCGGGATCTGCTTTCCCAGCATAAAACTCACCTTCTCCCTTCCAGCTTGTCATGGTTTAGTTTGTGGTTGGACTCAATGATCTTAAAGGCCTCTTCCAACCAAAATGATTGTGTTTCTTGGACTCTATGCCCTTTGTTTCTGCTTTATGTTTATGACCTGACTACACGTCGTGGGGCCTCTCCTGTCCCAGCACATGCACTGGGGTGCCTCCTTACAGCCTCCTTGGCTTCCCATCTGTCCCCAAACCTGTCCCTCGCCCCACCCGGGACCGTGATCTGCGGCACTCGCAGAAGCTGGTGAGGAAACGGCTGTAGCTGTGCCTGTATTCATCAGCCAATTTTGTGGTTTGTTTTCTTTCCCTCTAGTCCAACGTTGCTGCTTCAAATGCCAAACTGGCCCTATTTTATGACTGGCTCTTCTTCAACCCCGAGAAGGACAGCATCATGAACATAGGTGACTCCACGGGGAGCGTTTCTCGCGATGGGCAGGGGTTGAAGAAGGGGTTCATGGCTTCCACGTAGTGGGATGTGGTGGGGAAAACCCAACAGATTCTCTCCGAGGGGTATCAGCTCACTCCCCTGGACTTGCTGAGGAGCTGTTTTGGTGGAGCCACTTTTAATTGTGATTTTTTGAGTTGGTGGCAGCAGTGTCTTCCCTGGGGTGGGTGACTGGTCCCAGAGCATTGTTTCTCAGGGGCTGTCCCAGGACCTGGGGACACATGAGCAAGGACTAATCCAGCCAGGGACCTTGCTCAGAGCTCCTGCCCGCAGAGAAGTTGCTTCTCGAAGCCTAAGTGTGATTTAGGAGCTGGATGAGGGTGCATAGGAGCTAAAAGGGGCTTCTCTCAGCACTCCAGAGGCAGAATGCTGGGTCTGTGGCGTGAGGGGGCGCAGGGGGTGGGTGTGTCTCTGGGGCTCTCAGCACAGGGCTCCCCACTCTCTCCTTGCAGAGCCTGCCATCCTGGTGATGCACCACTCCATGAAGCCTCACCCCGCCATCACCGCCACGCTGCTGGATTTCATGTGCCGGGTGAGCCGCTCCGCGCTCTTTCCAGGGAATTCTCTGCCTTGCAAATGAGTTACATGACGGGGGGATGAGCAATGAGGGCTGTCACCAGCGGGACAACTTGGGAGTGTCACCCAGGACAGGGTAGAGGGACCATGTGGCCAAGAACCCAGCGGTACCTGGGGTGTGTGAGGAAGAGCGTGGCCAGCAGGTTGTCCTCCCGCTGCTGAGGCCCCATCTGGACTTACTGGGACCAGTTCTGCGCTCCCCAGTTTAAGAAGGACAAGGAGAGAGCCCAGCACGGGGACACAGAGATGCTCAGGGGTCTGGAAGCCCTGAGCACTTAAGCGCTGAGCCCTGCTCAGTGTCCCGAGGGCAGGATTGGTGCCGCAGGTTCACACAGGGCATGTCTTCACCCCCCCGAGTTTTGGAGCGAAGCTGCGTTGCTGCCCCATCCCGCAGGAAGGGAATTCCACGAATCCTTAGAGCCGGTGATACTTGAGCAGCAAAACAGCGTCGTCTCGCTGCCTGCTCTTCAGAGCCAAAAAAACAAACAAACAAACAAGCTGTTCCCTCTTCTTTTTATTGCACATTCCTCAGTGCATCATCTGGTCTGTTCTGCCTTGATTGCAAAATCGCCTGCGGAATAGCTCAGTATCTGCTGGCAACCCTCTTAACCTCCCCTTACCCTGCTGCGTTAAGGAGGGATTTTCCCCTCGCTGATCTGCCAAGAGCTCGGCCAAATTATTCACCTCTTCAACCCAACGACCAGAGGCTTTGGCAAGTCCCTGTGGGCTCTGGATAAATCCGGGGCCGTTTCTGGCGCTCGGAGCGTTGGGCCCACGTGTCGTTCGTTAGCTGTGGGAACACGCCTGAGACTTCTCGGCTCTGCAATGAAATTCTTGCGGAATGATGAGCGTTGGTAGGAAAAAAGGCTTCTGAATTGTTGCCTTTAGTACTTAATGCTTGGCCCGGTGTCGTCCCCTGAGGGCAAACGGAATCTCCGTGTGGTGGGGGGACAAGTTGGACCTGTTATCTCCCTTCTGAAGGATGTCGGTCCCTCCTTGGGCAGGGAGCAGAGCTGCTCCTGCCCCTTGGTCCTGGGAACAGCACTGCAAAGAGCTGCTGGTTCTGGGAGTTTGGTTTCAGAGAGGGCTGATAGTGCTTCTTGGAAGCGAGATCTTCTCTGGCTCTGAGCTGCATCACTTTGCTCCCTCCGTGTCCTCCCATCCCCGCGCTGCCCGAGTCCAAAAGAACTGGGTGCAAGGTTCCCGGGATGACCGAGATTTCGGGGATGAGTCATCTTGCTACTTCCAGAAGCAAAGGACTGGACGAGAGAGGAAACGGCCTCGAGCTGAGCGGTGGTTTTAGCTCATCTGGCTGTGTCCTGCTGCCTGGCACAAGCCCGAGGGCAGGCAGGGGGGTTCATGGCTCTAACGCTGTTGTTCTCCTGTTTCCAGATCATTCCCAACTTCTACCCCCCGCTGGAGGCTCACGTCCGGCAAGGCGTGTTCAACTCCCTCACCCACATCGTGGAGAAGCGAGTCCTCGCGTAAGACAGCCCTGAATTTTCCTCCCTTTACACGGCCGCTGTGCACCAGTCCTCCCTGGGCCTCACCAGCTTAGTCCAAACGACCTCCGTGCTCTGTCAGAGCTGCGGGGGCATTTATGTTATGTACGAACGGTGGAAGAAGGCCCAGCTGCGTTTTCACGGTGCTGACACTTGTCCTGAGAGCTGGTCCTTGAAGCGAGGGGATTGGGTGGGTTAAGAAGTGAAGCGTTGGAACAGGCCGCTGGAGTCACCATCCCTGGCGGGGTTTAAAAGATGTAAAGATGAGGCTCTTAGGGACACGGTTTAGTGCTAGATTTAGGTTACGGTTGGACTCGATGACCTTAATGGTCTCTTCCAACCAAAATGATTCTGTTATTCCATAAGAAAGCTCCGACCGCTCCAGGCAGACAGGAGCGTCCCCGGCCCTTTCTGGTCCCTGAGACGGAGCCGAACGGAGCGGCCGTGCTTCTCATCCCTTTTCCCTTCCCGACACAGACACCTGGCCCCTCTCTTCGACAACCCCAAGCTGGACAAAGAGCTGCGCGCCATGCTGAGGGAGAAATTCCCCGAGTTCTGCAGTTCGCCCTCGCCGCCCATCGAAGGTAGGGAGCGGCGCGGCGGTGCTGCCTCTGGGGACGCGGTTCTCCCGGCTTTTCTGTTCAATGCATCAGACCGGGGCTGCAGGGAAAGGAGAGCTCTTGGCGCTTGTTTCATGGTCTCCCTTCATCCCAGCCCTGCCGTACACTTAAGATTTACACTGTCTTGTTTTCTCTCTGCTCTGTAGGGGCTGCTTACCCTTTCTTGTCTTGCAGAAAACCCAATTGATTAACATAATCAGGTTAAACAGAGAGCAAGCATCTCTAACGTTTATTTAACAAGAGAGCGCTGCTGCTTTGCCAGCTCTGCCGGTCTGGTTTTCCTGTTGCATCAGCTGCTCTGGCCACAGGCCCCACCGGAGCAGCCACCAAACACCACTGCCCTGCGCGTCTCGGCCTGGCAGAGCTGGCAAAACCGCTGCCCTGTGCGGGGACTTGGGCTCTGCTGCCGGCCTGGGCGAGGGAAATAAAGCACGAAGGATGCCAGGCAGCGCGGGTGGAAAATGCGCTGGTCCTGCCGTACTCACCATCCCCACTTGGCACCTGAGTGGAGTCGCTGGGAGCGGCTCTTCCCCAACATGAGTTTTCCAGGGTCTGCCGCTTGCCCAAACTCATTTTTCCCCTTTGCAGGGCGCTTTACCTCCTCTCTGGAGCGTGGTTATCGGTGGAGGTGACTCGCAGGCTCCTGCTCTGACCCTCTGCCTTCTCTTGCAGTCAAAGTTGAGGAACCCGTTTCCATGGAGATGGACAATCATATGTCTGAAAAGGATGACGGTTGCTACGACAACGCCGAGGCCGCATTCAGTGACGACGAGGAAGACTTGAGCAGCAAAGGTGAGGGAGCTCAGGCAGCTGAGCGCCCGCTCTCAACTTCGGCACCGTCGTGGCCGGATCGCCACCGTTTGCCTCCGCGCTGGTCGGTGTTTCCTCACTGGCTTTGAGGGCACCTTCCCTTCGTGATGGAGGATTCTTGGACAGACTTCTGTAAGCACAGTTCCCTCAAAACCCCTTTCCCACGAGCCGTGGGGGTTGCTGGACCCGGGGCAGATCCCCTTCTTGAGATCCAGGCTTCCTTCAGGTGTGGAGGCCAATGTTTTGCTGGTTCCCAGTCCCCGACAGCCAAAACCAGCAGACAGGACACAAATCTGTGCTCAAATTGAAAGGCCGCTGGGCTTCATCTCCTCACCTGGTTATTCCTTAGAGCTTAGACCCTTCAAACGCAGCATTTTCTCCACCCATGTGTCCTCTCTTCATGTCCGACTGGTCTCGAGCCCCGCCGTGCGGTTGGGAATCCCTGTGGCAGATGCTGTTTGGGAACAGGGTGTCTTCTCTGTTCTCAGGCAGCCGCTAATGAGGCTCAGGCTTCTAATTGCTCAGCCTCATGGTTTCCATTACACTCGCTCCCTCTCGAAGCCTGCAGAAGGCCAAAATCCCCTCTGCTCGCTCTCTGGAGCTTGAGGCATCTCGAGATGTTTGGGATGGGACTCTCATGGGCTTCCTGCTGTGCTGGGGGGTTAATCCTGCGCTGGGGAGAGACCACAAGCCCGGGATGGGGACAATATGTGACACTGTGCTGTAGCACCACGTCAAAATTCCCATCGGACCCTGGCCAGCTGCTTGGGGGCCTTGATAGGGACACGGGCTCGAAAGCCACGTGCAGGGAGGATTTTTGTCAAGGGGTTTGGCCACATTGTGCCATCCCATAGCAGCAGCTTGCTTGGGAGCGCTTGGGAGCGCTTCTGGCCTCTGCCACGGTTCATTTTTGTGGCCTCAGAATGGAGAATGAGGGTGCGGAAGAGCAGTCGGTATCTCAGTCCTGGAGCCCTGAACACGAGCATTTGCGTGTCGGGTGGAGAGAGGCTCGCAAGCCGGCTGTGCGCACGGAATGTGGCCAAGGGCAGGCGAGGCGTCAGGTTTGGAAACAACCGGACGGGAACCACAATTCTGGGCATCCCCTGCGTTTGGATCCCGTCCCACCGTCCTCGCTGTGACCTGGGCACATCTCCAAAGGGTGAAGGCGAGATCTGAGGCTGGACCCTGTCCCCACAGCCCCCCACGACTCCGCTGCTAGGACAGAAATTGCCTCTGACGCTTCTTAGATGCAGCTTTTAGGGAAAATAGACTGTTCCAGTGTTGCTTTCGTTGTTGCAGGGAAGAAGAGGGAGTTCAGGTTTCACCCGATCAAAGAGACCATTGTGGAGGAGCCAGTTGATATCACGCCGTTCCTGGACCAACTGGACGAGTCGCTGAAGGACAAAGTCCTGCAGCTGCAGAAGGGAAGGTTGGTATCATTTGGTCCTGTGACATTTTGTGTTGATCTCTTCGGGGAAACGCCACACAAGACCTTTCAGTTGTGTTGCGCGATGCTGCCCGCACCAGAGCGCTTCTCTCAGAGCTAACGCCATCCTGCTCAGGTCCTGCAGGAAATATCCAGAAGGTTTTCAAAGGCGCTGCGTTAGGAACCTTATAATTTGTCCTTGGAGCAGGCTCGGACCAGGGCACAACAGCAATTTGCTGGGGGCATTTATCTGAATCACTGACAGAAAGGCAAAAGGCTCTTGAGTTTTATCCTTCTCCGCTGTCGGATTGACGGGGGAAACTTCTTGGGGGTTTCAATACCTCTGTGCACGGGACACGTTCCCCAGGGACACCGACACCTGTGTCTGCGTGTTCTCCGGACTTGATTTTCAGTGACCTTGGAATTAACTCCATTTAAAGAAGGTTAAAAAAAGCTCTTGCTTTGCAGACCTTGGCGTGGTAGACTGATTTAATGTAATTTATGTCTTGATGGCTTTAAGTGCATTTAATCTTATGCTTTTAGTCATTTCATTTGTTTGTCTCGCTGCAGACAACCTCGGGCGCTTTTCTGGAAGTAGGTGCTGCCGCCGCACAGCGTGTTTTTCCAGGGCTCAATCTCCGCGGCGCGCGCTTCTAAGCCGGGCCTATCTCTAAGCCTGGCACTAGCACAAAGCAGAGCCCCCCGCCTCTCGGGTCTTGGAGGGGGGCGCTCCCAAGCAGAGCCAGCTCAGCACAAAGCCCCCTTGTCCCTGCTCCTCGGTATCTTCCTATGTAACTTGGATTTCCTCTTGTTTTTGTGCTGCAGCGATACGGAAGCTCAGTGTGAGGTCATGCAGGAAATCGTGGATCAAGTCCTGGAGGTAACGGCACAGATCTGCCGCCTAACTGGGAGAGCAGAGCGGCCGGACTGGTGTGGGCTGGGCAGCTCTGCCCCGAGAGCCGCGACTAAATGAGGGGACACAGGATCCCGAGGACACTCGAATCCTAAATGAGTCCAAAGCGGCGCGGCGTGCACTGGGTGTTAAACACGGCCCCGAGCTGCTGCTTGTGGGAGGGGAAAATTGCTCCGTCCCCCGTTGCTGTTGCGTTGGGGACGCTGCTGGTTTTGTGCTCGGCGGAGGCTGCAGCAAACCCGGCCCAGCAGAAGAGCTGCGGGTGTTTCCGCGAGCTGAGCATTCAAGGGAAGCTTCATCATCCCCTGCCTGGAACCAGCTCCCTTTCGAGTCAAGTGGCCTTTTAGCAGATGAGAGCTGCTTCCCCCGCTGCGGGAGCATGGGGAAAGGGTTTCTCAGGGTGTAAATCCTCATTGCCAAGCGCCTTCGGTCCCCGCACCCCTTGCAGAGGGAGAGCTGAGCTCAGTGAATTACTGGCCATTAGAGGATAAGTGGACCGCAGTGATTGTGAAGTGCTTCAGAGCTGGGCATCAATTAGGGGCTCATCTGGCTGACGAGCAGCTCCTGGTGCTGCAGTAAAGCAGCAAAACGGCTCCTGCGGAGCTCGGGGTCCATTCAGTGCAGCGGCGGCTCTGCCGGGTCCCCCCGGCCGCGGCTGTGCCGGTCGGGCAGGCTTGGAGCTGCAGCTTTCTCCTCTCATTCCTTCCTTTCTCTCCGTCAGGAGGACTTTGACTCGGAGCAGTTATCGGTGCTCGCATCCTGTCTCCAGGAGCTATTTAAGGCTCACTTCCGTGGTGAGGTTTTGCCAGAAGAAATCACGGAGGAGTAAGGTTCTATTTATTTTGGTTTGCGCGCGTCTCGTCCTTTCACGCTGGGATTTGGGCTTTTCCCACTCAAACATTCGGTTTTCAGCGGTCTGTGCTGAAGCCAGCGGCTTCCCCTGTGAAACAATCCAGGGTCAAGTGTGAAGCTGCTCAACAGGTGTCGTATCACAAGAGACCATCTTCTTCCTCCCCAGCAGGGAGAAGCTGGTGGCTCCTGGCTGCCTGGGGCGCAGAAGGTCTTAAAAACACCATCTGTCCCTGCTCTACTTGCCCAAACCACTAAGTATGGGCCCTTATCAGCTCCAGAGCGAACACTGTCCGGAAAAAACATGCAGCCAACATCAGAAAAATGCGGTTATTTAGGATAACCTAGTCGAAAGGAAAAATAACCAACAGAATTGGTCTTGTCTTAACCCACATGAGGACACGTACGCTCTTCCTCCTGGATTTTGTTGGAACAGGGCTGGGGGTCAGAGCTGCTGCCTCTGCTAACAGGACCATTCCCATGTCCCCGTGAGCTCAGGGTGGCCCTGGGTGGCCTGAGGACCTCGGCACTCAAGGTCCACGGGCTTTTCTCCTGGCCACTGCTGGGGAAACACAGAGCGTGGGTGCACATGGAGCTCTGACCGGTGCGTTTGTCCCGCAGGTCTCTGGAGGAGTCGGTGGGGAAGCCTCTCTACCTAATATTTAGGTATGTCCCGGGATATTTGTTGAATAAGTCAGAGCTTTCCTGTTTGCTTCCCGAGGGTGAACCCTGTGGGTCTAATTCTGCCCAGCAAGCCACAGGGCTTATCCCAGGATCAGTTTCTTGCTTCGTTCTGCCTTATGTTGTGTTTTGTTTAGTAGAAAGACCTAAAATACAGGAAAATCACAGCTCATTTGTGGGAGCCTGGGGTCCCCGGGTCACTCGAATTTGCTGGGTCCTGACCCCTTTGTTGCTGCACGTCCCGTTGGGTGTCCCTTGTGTACAGTCTGGAGAGCGGGTGCCCAGGACCGCGGGGTTTCCCTGCGAGCTGCCAGTCCCTGTTAGCAGAGAGCCGGTGCACGGGATGCCACGAAACGTCACCATCTCCTGTGCTCTGCTCCCCAAGGAACCTCTGCCAGATGCAGGAAGATAACAGCGGTTTCTCGCTGCTGCTGGATCTCCTCTCAGAGCTCTACCAGAAGCAACCCAAGATCGGCTACCACCTCCTGTACTATTTAAAAGCCAGGTAGATCCGCGGGGAAAGCATCCGAGCTTCCACTGGGCCGGTGCTGCCTCCAAGAGACGGCTCGGCGTCAGCGCCACCGCAGCACCACGGCTCCTCGCTCACCCACCCGTCCGTCTCCCTCCAGCAAAGCCGCGGCGGGGAAGATGAACCTGTACGAGTCCTTCGCCCAGGCCACGCAGCTGGGGGACCTGCACACTTGTCTGATGATGGACATGAAGGCCTGCCAGGAAGACGACGTGCGGCTGCTCTGCTACCTCACCCCCTCCATTTACACAGAGGTAAGGCAGCAGGAATCCCAGTTCAGATGGGCCTTCCTGCAGGCAGCTCAGCACCAGGGAGGTTTGGTCCTGTGCTTCAGGCCTGTTACGCTGCAGCCAAGAAGCTGGCAAGGCTAGGAACAGCTCTGTTAGGCTGAGCACAACGCAGTCTCCATCCAGCCCAGTCTAACGGGGTGGGGTGGATCAAAGAATCCCAGAATGTGAGGGGTTGGAGGGCCCTGGGAAGCTCATCCAGTGCAATCCCCCCGGAGCAGGAACACCCAGATGAGGTTACACAGGAAGGTGTCCAGGGGGTTGGAATGTCTGCACAGAAGGAGACTCCACAACCCCCTGGGCAGCCTGGGCCAGGCTCTGCCACCCTCACCCCAACAAGTTGCTTCTCATCTTCCAGCGGAACCTCCTGTGTTGCAGTTTGCACCCATTGCCCCTTGTCCTGTCCCTGGTTGTCACCAGAAGAGCCTGGCTCCATCCTCCTGACACTGCCCCTTTCCATCTTGATCCCCAGCAATGAGTCCCCCCTCAGGCTCCTCTTGTCCAGCTCCAGAGCCCCAGCTCCCTCAGCCTTTCCTCACACGGGAGATGCTCCACTCCCTCCAGCATCTTGGTGGCTGTGCTGGACTCTCTCCAGCAGTTCCCTGTCCTGCTGGAGCTGAGGGGCCACAACTGGACACGATATTCCAGATGCGCTGTTGTCCTGCCCTGTGAAAGCCCGACGTGCTCTGCAGATGACGAGGCTCTAACCTCGCTGTCCCAACCGCGTGCACGATTGATGTTATCCGCGCTTTTTCTCTCTGCTCCTCCCTTTCTGGAGAGCAGCAGGTGGAGGCTCCGAGCAGACGTGTCAGAGTCTGGGGGACAAGTTCCGCTGCCTGCCCCAAACTCTTGGATTTTGTGCAAGTTTGTATTGCTTTCAGCACTCGGTGCTGAGGTGGAGCCAGCTGGATTTAGCGCCAAGTTTGGAACAGAGAGCCAGGCATCTGCACCAGCTGGGTCACAGCTCAGTCCCAGTTCACCCAGTCCCTGTCACCACCCGCTGCTGGGACGCTGCCGAGCGCTCTCGCAGACAGTTTGAGTTGAAGTGGTCGCAAGGTCGGAAGCTGCTCCCAACAAGCGTCCAGCTTGTCTGGCTTCAGGGCCAGGAGAGGGAGGGGGGGGTAACGTGTGCTCCGAGGAGACGAGGGGGTCACGGTTCTGCATGTACTTTCTCGTTTCCCTGGGAGGAATGAGCTGCTTGCCCCCCCTCCTCCCTCCTTTCTGGCTGGTTCTGCAGGAACATCTGGGCGTTGAGGCCGTCCAGCCCCGTTCATCCCAGGGGCTTCTGTGGGAAGCCTGGGGAGGGGAAGAAAACCTGCGGAGGCATCGCCCCTATACCACACAGCAGCACGGAGCGTGTTCCGGGGGGTCCTGGCATGGAGGAGCAGCTGGATCCCCTCCCCGGCCCTCTGGGTTTCACAGCTTCCTCCCCAAAGTGGGGTCAGACCGCGGCTGCCCCCGTGGGCGTGCGGAGCAGCTCAAGGCAGAAGGTCCCAAGAACAGCTTGTCTGGACGGCCAGCTTGGAACGGTGCAGCCGCAGCTCGCCGCTGCCAATTTTCCTGGCTTTTTGCCCCGCGTGTTGGTCTTTTTGTTGTTTATTTCCTTGCCGTGCTGCGTAACGCACGAGGCACCGGAACAGCGAGCAAACCCAGCAGGGATAGGGGAAAACGTGGGGAACTTGAAGCACTCTGGCTTCTGCCCCCCACAGCTGGAGCGGCATCGCGGCTCCGCTCGCTCCAGATGTTTGGTGTCAGCTGCGGCTCCAGATGTGCTGGGCACTCGCTGCCTGGCAGCCCTTGGCCCACTCGAGCAGCAAATGCACCTGTCTGCTCCGGCCAACCTTCCTGCGCTTTCTTGGCTCCTTTTCCCGCTCGGCTGCTTCCCCTGTTGCATTTAGGGTCAGGCAGGGCGATGCTGCCCCTTGCGAGGAGGAGCGTGTGTCTGTGTCCGAACCGAGGAGGGGTTTTGCCTCGGCTACAGGACCAGGAGCTCGCGTGTCCTTTCCTGAGCTCTTTGCTTTTGAACTCTTGCAGTTCCCGGATGAGACCCTGCGAAGCGGCGAGCTGCTGAACATGATCGTCGCTGTCATAGACTCATTCCAGGTAAGGAGGGGACCGGTGGCTGGGGAGGGAGGCAGCACGTGCACAAAGCCGCAGCGCTTATATCTTCCCGTTCCCAAGAGGTTTTAGCCTGAAATGATTCTTCATGGAAAGGGCTTTTGGGCATTGGAACAGGCTGCCCAGGGCAGTGCTGGAGTCGCCATCCCTGGAGGGTTGAACAGATGAGGTTCTCAGGGACGTGGGGCAGTAACAGGGGTGGGTTAACAGTTGGACTTGATCTTGAGGGGCTTTTCCAACCCCGATGACTCTGCGAAGTGACGGGCACACACGCAGCAAAGTGCCCGCGGGGCTGAGGTTGTGCCCGCTCCCCCCGTCCTGCTGGGAGACGCGCTGGAGGCTGCGCAGCCGGACAAGTGAAGGCCAAACCCTCGTTAGACCCTCCTAGAGGGAACCTTTCCCCACGGTCACACCGAGTTGCCATGAGCAACCCAAAAATAGTTGCGGTGAGAGCCGGGGGCGGGCGGTGGGCACCGGCAGGAATGCTGGACTGCGTTTTTCTGCCGTCTGGGCTCGTCTGGAGCGTGATCTGCTGATAACCCTTCAACTCGCCCTATTTATACACCATTCCTGGCCAGTTGTGCTTTTCCCAGCTGCGCGGGGGCCAGAACGCCTCGCCAGCAAGTTTTGCTTGGCAGGCTGGAAAGGTTTGAGTCACGGTGCCCTGACCCCCCAGCCCAGCGCCGCTCGGACTCCTCTGCTCCCGGCTCTGCCGCCGCGCTCAAACACAAAGGGGTTGTTTTTCCCAGCAGAGCCTGTAGCGTTTCCTCTCCCCTCCCTTCTCCAATTCCTTCATTCCTTCCTGTTATTCTTCATCTGTTTCCCCGCGATGCTCTGGCTGCGTGGCCCCCCTACCCAGCTCTGCAAGTGGAGCCCCCGGGGCAGGATTTGGGCAGCGTCACCCCCTGCCCTGCGGCGCAGGGACAATCGGGGACCCCGAGCAGAGACGCGTGGGGCTGTCGGAGCTTTCCCAGCGGGCTGCCGAGCCCTCCCCTCCATCGCCAAAAACCCGGGTCTGAGAGCGCCTGCAGCACAAGGTCCCCGGTGTTTGTCACCGAGCAGGGTGACAGATCCCACCCGGGCTGCGCGCATCTGCTGTCTGTCCTGCGTGACACTTGCTCCCCGGCCTGGGTGTTGATGTGTGAAACCATTAACCTCTCGTTACTTCTTTGCCTCTGCCGGTCGCTCTCAACAGCTGCCGCTCCCTGGAGCTGCTGAGCCCAGCTCTGATTCACAAACCAGCTGCAGCCCGCGGGGTTTCGGGGCCTCCCTGCTCCCGCGGACACGGCTGATGCCGGCGGAGCGGCGGCTTCTCCGCTCACTTTCCACATCACGGGGCTGCGGCGGAGCCCGGGCGCCCCGCTAACCCCGTTTGCTCTGCCGCCCAGTTGCAGGAGCTGGTGTGCCACGTCATGATGGGGAACCTCGTCATGTTCCGCAAAGACTCGGTGCTGAACATCCTGAGTGAGTAACGACCTCGCGGGGGTGAAAGCAGAACCATTCCTGGGCACCCTAAGCCTTCCTTGCCTTGGGAGATCCTGTTTTGCAGAGACACCCCAAATCCTTGGAAAGGGAGAAAGCTGTGGCGTTCACCACAATTTGCATTTTGATTTGGGAGGGTTGCAGTCCGTGCCGAGCCGCGCCGGGCCAGCGGTGCCGCCCGTGGCCGCGCTGCCGTAGGAAGAGCCCCACGCAAACCGAGAGCGGCTCTTGTGCTGGCCCGGTCGTGCCGAGGTCTGGATTTCCTTGTGGTATTGCTGCTGCTTAAAGGATCGCTGCCCTAAACCGGATTGTCGGGTTTAGCGGTGTGATCCGAGCTGGGCGCTCTGACGGGTTTTACCCGGCTGCTGAGCCCCGGCGCTTTGCCAGAGTGTAATCCAGGGCTCGCACGTTCTCATAAGGTGATTAGATGAGGTTAAAGCCTGATCGACTTGATTCACATTCACAAATCTTGCGTGCTCACTATTTTCTTGTGTCCTGAGTATTCTCAGGACAGGTACTTATGATTTGGCTGTTTTCGGATTTCTCCAGGGTGGGTGTAATGCCGGGTGGGACCAACATTGTCCCCGTGTGCCGCGCGGCCCTGCTCACCATTTTGTGCTTCCCCCCACCAGTTCAAAGCCTGGACTGGGAGACCTTTGAGCAGTACTGCACCTGGCAGCTGTTCCTGGCGCACAACATCCCCCTGGAGACCATCATCCCCATCCTGCAGCACCTCAAGTACAAAGGTGAGCTGTCCCCTGGCGGGATCACCTCACAGCGAGAAAGGCCTTGAGGTGCTGGAGTTGAGAGAAGGGAACGGAGCTGGTGAGGGGCTGGAGCACAATGTGATGGAGACTGAGGGACCTGGGAAACGGCCGCAAGTTGCGCCAGGGGAGGTTGAGGGTGGAAATTTGGGGTGATTTCTCCCCAAAGGGCTGTGGGTGTTGAACAGGCTGCCCAGGGCAGTGCTGGAGTCGCCATCCCTGGGGGGGTTAAACACACAGATGAGGTTCTCAGGGACACGGGGCAGTGCCAGGGGTGGGTTAACACTTGGACTCGATGATCTCAAGGGGCTTTTCCAACCAAAATGATCAGATGTGACTCTGTGCTGTGTTGCAGATCACCCCGAGGCGTTATCCTGCCTGCTGCTGCAGCTGAGGCGAGAGAAGTGAGTGCGCGGGGCTCCGTGCTGTGACAGCGCGGCTGTCACTCTCCTGAGCACCCTGGGGACACGGGAGGGTGGACACGTGTGACACCAGCGGGGCTTTTCCAACCAAAACAATTCTCTGATTCTATGTCCCCGTTTGCCGCAGACCCAGCGAGGAGATGGTGAAGATGGTGCTGAGCCGGCCCTGCCACCCCGGCGACCAGTTCACCACCAGCATCCTGCGGCACTGGTGCATCAAACACGACGACCTCCTGGCCGAGCACATCAAATCGCTGCTGATCAAGAACAACAGCCTCCCCCGAAAACGCCAAAGGTGAGGGCAGGGTGGGCTGACACGCGGCCAGAGCCGCGGCTGAGCGTCTCTTTGGTCTCGCCTGCGTCCAGCCAGCAGAACCCGTTATTACCCAGCGCTGTGTGGAAGCGATTTCAGCTGCTGGTGTGAGCGGTGGGCACGGGGCCCTTTCCCAGCCTTTTATCCAACCTCGAAGACCAACATCGGCCTCTGGCCTCGGCGCAGCCGTCACCAGCTGAGACAAGGGACACGGGGTCCTGGCGCCGCTCTGTGCTGGGTCACGCAGCCCCTGGGGCAGGGGAGGAGGACAGTCCCCACGGCAGGGTCCTCTGTGTCCCTGTCCCCACAGCAGCGTCCTCTGTGTCCCTGTCCCTGCCCGCAGCCCGTTGCTGGAGTGGGAAGGACATCTAGTGTCCTGGGCAAGCAGAGCAGCCCCGCGCTCCTGCCGCAGCGTGTCCCCAAGGACGCCCACGCTGTGCCACGGCAGAGCTGTCCCCAAGGACGCCCACGCTGTGCCACGGCAGAGCTGTCCCCAGGGACGCCCACGCTGTGCCACGGCAGAGCTGTCCCCAAGGACCCTCGCACTGTGCCACGGCAGAGCTGTCCCCAGGGACACCCACGCTGTGCCACGGCAGAGCTGTCCCCAGGGACACCCACGCTGTGCCACAGCAGAGCTGTCCCCAAGGACGTCCATGCTGTGCTATGGCAGAGCTGTCCCCAAGGACCCTCACACTGTGCCACGGCAGAGCTGTCCCCAGGGACGCCCACGCTGTGCCACGGCAGAGCTGTCCCCAGGGACGCCCACGCTGTGCCACGGCAGAGCTGTCCCCAGGGACCCTCACGCTGTGCCACGGCAGAGCTGTCCCCAGGGACGCCCACGCTGTGCCACGGCAGAGCTGTCCCCAGGGACACCCACGCTGTGCCACGGCAGAGCTGTCCCCAGGGACGCCCACGCTGTGCCACGGCAGAGCTGTCCCCAGGGACCCTCACGCTGTGCCACGGCAGAGCTGTCCCCAGGGATGCCCACGCTGTGCCACGGCAGAGCTGTCCCCAGTGACCCCCCAGCTGGCCCCACGGCCACCGCTTGGCTGGGACCTGCCAGCAGGTTCTTTGTCATCGGGAACTCGCTGGTGCTCGCGGTGCCACCTCTGTGTCCCCCCGCTCTCCGGGGGGAAATCGGTGCCTTCGTCTGTTCCTCCGTGTTAATTAACAGTTTTTCACAGCTGAACAACGCGGCTGTTTTCTGTGCCGGGATCCAAGGCGGATCCAGGTCTAATCGCCACTAATTAACGAGCGGCCAGCTGGGGCCCCGGGTGCTTGGCACCGGGCACCGTCCCCCGGCCAGGACTCAGCACGGGGCGCCCGGAGCTGCCGGGGATGGCAGTGGCAGCACCCCGAGCAGGATTTGTCCCCTGGAGCAGCATGTGCTGATCAGCCTCAGGGGACATGTGACAGAGCCAGAAAACCGATTTTCTGCCGCTCCCCGCCCCCCCGACTCCGGCTTTTGGGGCACCCCAGGGTGACGTTCTCTGTGCTGCAGGGTTTGGGCTGTGACACTCAGCCCCCCCACAAACAAGGGGTCCCGCACCTGTCTTTGGTGGGGGGGACAAAGTCAGGGTCTGCACTAATGAGCGCTGTTCTTCACCCCCCCAGCCTGCGCAGCTCCAGCAGCAAACTGGCGCAGCTGACGCTGGAGCAGATCCTGGAGCACCTGGACAACCTGCGCCTCAACCTGACCAACACCAAACAGAACTGTACGTACCCCCGGCTCCGTCACCGCCAGCGGCCCCGGGGCGCTGTGTCCAAAATGGATGTGGAGGGGGGGTTCCCCTGCCTGGGGGGCACCCACCCTTAAGTCTCTGACCCAAATTCCTGCTGGTTTCTCGACAGTTTTCAGCCAAACCCCCATCCTGCAGGCGCTGCAGCACGTCCAGGCCAGCTGCGACGAAGCCCACAAGATGAAGTGAGTCTGTCCCTCCCCCGGGTGACATCAGGACACGGTGTGGCATGGGGTGGGGGTGACCTGACACCCCCTCCCACATCCCCCTCCCACTTCCTTCCAGGTTCAGCGACCTCTTCTCCCTGGCAGAGGAGTATGAAGACTCCTCCAGCAAACCCCCCAAGAGCCGCCGCAAAGCCACCCTGTCCAGCCCCCGCAGCCGCAAGAACGCGGCGCAGCCCCCCAACCCCGAGGAGGAGTCGGCGTCCAGCAGCGCCTCGGTAAGCGGCCCCGTCCCCCCCCACCTCAGCTGGACCCCCAGGACACGCAGGTCCCCCCCCCGGCAGCGGTCACCCCCACATCCCCCTCTCCCGGCACAGGAGGAAGAAGACACCAAACCCAAACCTGCCAAAAGGAAAAGAAAGGGCTCGTCTGCCGTGGGCTCGGACAGTGACTGAGGGCTCTGCCCGCCCCCCCACTCTCGGGGCCCCGCAGTGACACCCCCACGCTGGGACAGAAGCCAGGAGGGAAGGACGTCCCCGCGGGGACACGGTGCTGCCCCCGCCGCTTCCCACAATGTGACTTTTTAGCATCTTTTTACCAGCGGCTGGGGAGGGGTTGGAGTGTGCACCCCCCGCTTTGGGGACAGCGTGGACAGGGGACCCCGAGAGGCGATGTGGCAGGGGCGGGGTTTGGGGGGGTGTTTCTGGTTATATATCACACGTTCTCCTATTTTCTTATAAGAAGTTGAAATAAACAGTGCGAACTGGTTTGCTGCTCCGGGTGCTTTGGAGGGGGGGGACTTGTGGCCCTGCCTGCGGGGGCCAAGGGACCTTGTCCCCCTCCCCTGGCCGTGTCCCCCTGTGTCACGGAGCTCTTTGGGGGGGTCCTGCCCCCGTGAGGAGGGGACACGCCCCCCCGTCCCCCCGAGCTCTCAGCGTTTTTAAGTGGTTTTTTTAAAGAAATAAAAGCTCTCAGATGTTTTGTACCAAGTGCCACCTCTCTGTGCCGTGTTGGGGGGGCCGGGGTGTGACATGTGGCTCCTGGGGGAACGTCGTGGCGCTGAAACGGGAGGTGGGGGGGCGTGGAGGGTGGGGCCAGGAGGGGCGTGGCTCTGGACCGGGGGCGTGTCCCGGCTGGGCACGTGCAGTCTGGGCGTGTCCTGGATGGGCGTGTCCAGTGTGGGTGTGTCCCGGGAGCGTGCCGAGGGGGGGCGTGACCTGGTGTGGGCGTGTCCTGCGGCGGGTGTGTCCCGGTGGGCGTGTCCAGAGTGGGGCGTGTCTTGTGGTGGGCGTGTCCCGAAGGGGCGTATCCTGTGGTGGGCGTGTCTTTGTGGTGGGCGTGTCCCGTAGGGGCGTGTCCGTGCGGGGCGTGTCCCGGGCGGCGGGCGATGGCGGTGCTGGCGGCTGCGGCGGCGCTGGCGGTCGCGGTGGCGCTGGCGCTGCTGCAGCGGTTGCTGCGCCCGCACCTCTGGGCCGACCTGGCGTTCGCGGTTCGCGCCGCGCGGTGCCGGCGCCGGGCGATGCGGGGCAGGGGCGGCCTGGCCGCCCGGTTCCTGCGGGCGGCGCGGGAGGCGCCGGCGCGGCCGTTCCTGCGGGCGGCGGGGGGAGCGGAGCCCTACGGGGCGGCGGCGCGGCGGGTGGCCCGGGTGGCCAACGCGCTCCGGCGGCGGCCGCTGCCCGGGGGGGGCGAGCTGGGGCCCGGCGTGACCGTGGGGCTGCTGGTGGGGAACGAGCCGCGGTTCGTGTGGGGCTGGTTGGGGCTGGCGGCGCTGGGGGCCCGACCCGCGTTCCTGGGCACGGCGCTGCGGCCGCCGGCGCTCCGGCACTGCCTGCGGGCCTGCGGGGCCAGGGCGCTGCTGGTGGCGGACGGTGAGCGCGGGGGGGGCACCGGGGCGGGGGGACGGGGACACCGGGGCGGGAGGCGCTGGAGCCGCCGGGGCTGCGGTGGGAGCGGGGAAACGCGGGTGGGGAGTGAACGGGGTGGTGGCGGGTCCGTGGGTACCGGGGGTGGGAAAGGGTCCGGCGGGTGGGGGGATACGGGGGACACCAGGGACGTACCGGGCTCTTGGGTTCTGGGGGTGGCGAAGGGTCCAGGGGATGGGCTGGTCCCGGGGACACCGAGCCCGTGGTACCGGGGATGGGCTGGTCCCGGGGGCACCGAGCCCGGTACCGGGGGAGCTCTGGAATCTCCGGGGCGGTACCGGTGCCTCTGTGGGTGGCACAGGGGGATTTCCCGGGGGACTCCAGCGCTGCCCACCGGGCTGGGGGATCCGGACAGCGCGGCTCAGGATGGGGGTGATGGGGACACGCGGGTGTCCCCATGGGTCCCTCCTTTGTGCCGCATGAGGCTCAGTTGTGTCCCCTAAACCAGCCACATCCATCCTGTCCGGTCACCCCAGGTGGGGTCCATCTGACACCCCCCAGGACAGGGCTCAGGGCTGGCAGTGTCCCCAAGGGCTGGGGACACCCCGACTGTGACGCCGGGGGGTCCGTTCAGCGCCCCCACACAGCCCTGTCCCCCAGGCCTATTTGCGGCGGTGGAGCCCATCCTGCCCAGCCTGCGCGAGGACGACGTGGCCGTGTGGGTGCTGGGGGGGGGTCCGTACCCCCCCGGCGCCCTGGCCCTGCAGGACCTGCTGGACGCGGCCTCCGAGGAGCTGGAGCCCGAGGACGTGTGGGAGCCGCAGGACATGAGTGACACCTGTCTCTACATCTTCACCTCCGGCACCACCGGTGCGGGACGGGATGGGCGGACGGGGTGACCCGGGCGAGTGGGGAAGCTCAATGCCCCCCCCCCACCCCAACCAGGTCTCCCCAAAGCCGCTCGCATCTCCCACCTCAAGTCCATCATGTGCCTGAGCTTCTACGAGCTGGTCGGAGCCTCCAGCCGGGACGTGATTTACCTGGCGCTGCCGCTCTACCACATGGCCGGGTCCCTCCTGGGCATCGGCGGCTGCATCGGCATCGGTGAGCGGCACCGGGGCCCCGTGGCGGAGCCGCTGGCGCTTCGGAGGGGGCTGATCCCCCCGCCATCCTTCCCCAGGGGCCACGTGTGTGTTGAAGGAGAAGTTCTCAGCCGGCCAGTTCTGGGATGATTGTCGCGCCGAGGGCGTCACCGTCTTCCAGTACATCGGGGAGCTCTGTCGCTACCTGGTCAACCAGCCGCCGGTCAGGGGCCGTTCCGCCGGGACGGGGTGACCAGGGGTGTCCCCAAAGCTGAGCCCGCGTCCCCGCAGCGCCCCGGGGAGCGGGAGCACGGGCTGCGGCTGGCGGTGGGCAGCGGGCTGCGCCCCGACGTCTGGAGGAGCTTCCTGCGGCGCTTCGGGGACATCCGCGTGGTGGAGACCTACGGCATGACCGAGGGCAACGTCACCCTCTTCAACTACACGGGGACGCCGGGGGCCGTGGGGCGCAGCAGCTTCATCTACAAGGTGAGCGGGGCCGGGACGGGGGTGCTCAGCTCCAGCAGGACAGGGAACTGCTGGAGAGAGTCCAGCGCAGCCACCAAGATGCTGAAGGGAGTGGAGCATCTCCCGTGTGAGGAAAGGCTGAGGGAGCTGGGGCTCTGGAGCTGGACAAGAGGAGCCTGAGGGGGGACTCATTGCTGGGGATCAAGATGGAAAGGGGCAGTGTCAGGAGGATGGAGCCAGGCTCTTCTGGTGACAACCAGGGACAGGACAAGGGGCAATGGGTGCAAACTGCAACACAGGAGGTTCCGCTGGAAGATGAGAAGCAACTTGTTGGGGTGAGGGTGGCAGAGCCTGGCCCAGGCTGCCCAGGGGGTTGTGGAGTCTCCTTCTGTGCAGACATTCCAACCCGCCTGGACACCTTCCTGTGTAACCTCATCTGGGTGTTCCTGCTCCGGGGGGATTGCACTGGATGGGCTTTCCAGGGCCCTCCAACCCCTCACGTTCTGGGGTTCTGTGTCCCTGATGTCCCCCCGGTTCCTCTCCCCAGCTCGTCTCACCGTTTGACATCGTGCGCTATGACGTGGCGCAGGGAGCGCCGGTGCGGGACACGACCGGGCGCTGCGTCCGTGTGAAACCGGGTGAGTAGCAGCGATGGGGGGAACTTTTTGGGGTCCCCATGGGCGCCCCCATCACACATCCTCATCCCCGCAGGCGAGACGGGGCTGCTGATCGCCCCGGTGAGCCCCCGCACCCCGTTCCTGGGCTACGCCGGCAGCCGGGAGCAGTCGGAGCAGAAGCTGCTGCGCGGGGTGTTCGCCGAGGGCGACACCTATTTCAGCACCGGGGACCTGATGGAGCAGGACCGCGACCAGTTCGTCCGCTTCCGCGACCGCACCGGGGACACTTACAGGTGACAAAGGTCCCTCCGTCTCTCCTGCTGTCCCTGGGTCCCCATGTCTGTCCCGCAGGTCCCCACGTCCGTCCTGCTGTCCCCATGTACCCACCACGTGTCCTGTGGGGTCCCCACGTCCGTCCTGTCGTCCCCGGGTACCCAACGTCTGTCCCACACGTCCCCACGTCTGTCCCGTGGGTCCCTGTGTCCGTCCTGCTGTCCCTGCGTACCCAACATCTGTCCCACGTGTCCCCATGTCCGTGCTGTGGGTCCCCACATCTGTCCTGCCGTCCCTACATGCCCAACATCTGTCCCATGGGTCCGTATGTCCGTCCTGCCATCCCCATGTACCCAACATCTGTCCCGTGGGTCCCAAAGGACACCCCCAACTCTGTGCAGCAGCCCCACACACCCCATTGTGTAGCCAGCGGGGGGCTCAGCCCCATTTAATATTGCGGGGGGCTCATCCCTGTTGCCCCCAGGTGGAAAGGCGAGAACGTGGCCACCACCGAGGTGGCCGAAGCCTTGATGGCCCACGAGTCCCTTCAAGAAGCCACCGTGTACGGCGTCACCGTGCCAGGTACCGCGCCCCCCCGTCCCATCCCGCTGTCGCTGCCCCCCGGCCCGGCCGTGCCCCCCAGCTCTGCCCTCGCCCCACAGGCCACGAGGGCCGCGCCGGGATGGCCGCGCTGGTTCTGCGTCCCGGCTGCCGCCTCGATGGCTCCGCGCTGCACCGGCACCTGGAGCAGCTGCTGCCGCCGTACGCCTGGCCCCGCTTCCTCCGGCTGCAGGTACCGCGGGGACATGGGGGACACGGGGGACATGGGGGGGCAATGCGGGGACCCCCCCAACCTGCCCCCCCCCGCCAGGAGCGGCTGGAGATGACGGAGACGTTCAAGCAGCAGAAGGCGCGGCTGGCGCGCGAGGGCTGCGACCCGGCGCGTGTCCCCGCGCCGCTGTTCCTGCTGGACGCCGCCGCCGGGACCTACGTCCCGCTGGTTCCCGCGCTCTGGGAGCGCGTCCTGGACGGGCGGCTCCGCATTTAGAGCCGGAGCCGCGGGTGGCCCCGCGCCGGGCGCCACGGAGCGCCCGCCCCCCTGTCCCGCCAGCGCCGGGTGGCCCGCGGGTCCCCACGGCCGTCCCACCGTCCCCAGGTACCCAACACACGTCCTGTGGGTCCCCACGGCCGTCCTGCCGTCCCCACGTAGCCAACACAGGTCCTGTGGGTCCCCATGTCCGTCCTGCCATCCCTGGGTCCTCATGTCTGTCCCGTGGGTGCCCACATCTGTCCTGCTGTCCCCAGGTACCCACCATGTGTCCTGTGGGTCCCCATGTCCGTCCTGACACCCCATGTACCCAACACAGGTGCTGTGGATCCCCAAGTCTGTCCCGCGGTTCCCCACGTCTGTCCTGCCATCCCCATGTACCCAACACACATCCTGGGGGTCCCCGTGTCTGTCCTGCCATCCCCGGGTCCCCATGTCTGTCCCGTGGGTCCCCACGTCTCTCCTGCCACCCCGTGTACCCACCATGTGTCCTGTGGGTCCCCATGTCTGTCCCACGGGTCCCTGTGTCCATCCTGCTGTCCCCATGTACCCACCGCGTGTCCTGTGGGGTCCCCACGTCCGTCCTGTCGTCCCCGGGTACCCAACGTCTGTCCCACGCGTCCCCACGTCTGTCTCGCGGGTCCCTGTGTCCGTCCTGCTGTCCCTGCGTACCAAACATCTGTCCCACGGGTCCCCATGTCTGTCCTGTGGGTCCCCACATCTGTCCTGCCGTCCCTACATGCCCAACATCTGTCCCACGGGTCCGTATGTCTGTCCTGCCGTCCCCATGTACCCAACATCTGTCCCACGGGTCTGTATGTCCGTCCTGCCACCCCCATGCACCCCCCATGTGTCCCGTGGGGTCCCCCCGTCTGTCCCACGGGTCCCTCTGTCCATCCCCGTCCCCAGGTCCCCCATGGCCTCTGTGTCCCCATGTCCCCCCCCAATTTGGGAGCTGGGGGGGGGGTCACGTCCCCCCGCACTGGGGTCCCGCTCTTTGTAGGTACAAACACACTTTTTTAGGGGTTTTTTGGATAAATAAACTCTTTTTGTAGCAAATCTGCTCCCTGTCGCCGTGGGGGTGGGTGCTGGGGGGGGGACACCGGTGTCACCGTCCCCATGGGGCCCCCCAACCCCCCCACGACCCCCCAGCGCGACACCGAATGTTCCTCATGAACATCACGATAAATATCCCGAAGGGTTTTATTTTAATGTCGTTTTTACCTTTTATGCGAAGAAAAGAAACCGAGTCGCTGCGCTTTGGGGTTTCGGACGTGGGGCAAATGGGGGAAAAGAGGGAAAAATGAAGGGAAAGGTGTGAAATTAGGGCAAAAGGGGCCGGGCTGTTCCCCCCGCTGCGGTTTGGTTGGGGGGGCTGGGTGGGTGACTCTGATAGCCCGCAAATTTGGCCAAAATCCCGCAAATTTGGCCCAAAATGCCTCAAATCTGGGCCTGAAATCCCACAAATTAGGGCTCAAATCCCTCAAATCTGGGCCTGAAATCCCTCAATTTGGCCCAAAATGCCTCAATTCTGGGCCCGATAACCCACAAATTTGGCCTCAAGTCCATCAAATCTGGGCCTGAAATCCCACAAATTTGGCCCAAAATCCCTCAAATTTGGCTCAAAATCCCTCAAATCTCGGCCTGAAATCCCTCAGTTTGGCCCAAAATGCCTCAAATCTGGGCCCGATAACCCACAAATTTGGCCCCAAGTCTGTCAAATTTGGGCCTGAAATCCTGCAAATATGGGCTGAAATCCCTCAAATTTGGGCCTGAAATCCCTCAATTTGGCCCAAAATCCCTCAAATCTGGGCCCGATAACCCACAAATTTGGCTCCAAATCCATCAAATCTGGGCCCGATAACCCACAAATTTGGCCCCAAATCCATCAAATTTGGCCTGAAATCCCTGAAATTTGGGCCAAAATCACTCAAATCTGGGCCTGAAATCCCTCAAATCCCACAAATTTGGGCTGAAATCCATCAAATCTGGGCCTGAAATCCCTCAATTTGGCCCAAAATGCCTCAAATCTGGGCCCAATAACCCACAAATTCGTCCCCAAATCTGTCAAATTTGGGCATGAAATCCCTCAAATTTGGCCCAAAAATCCCTCAAATCTGGGCCTCAAGTCCCTCAAATCTGGGCCTGAAATCCCTCAATTTGGTCCAAAATCCCTCAAATCTGGGCCCGATAACCCACAAATTCGTCCCCAAATCTGTCAAATTTGGGCCTGAAATCCCTGAAATTTGGCCTGAAATCCCTCAAATTCGGCCCAAAATCCCTCAAATCAGGGCCCGATAACCCACCAGTTTGGCCGAAATCCCTCCAATTTGGCCCCAAATCCTGCAAATCTGGGCCTGAAACCCCACAAATTTGGCCCAAAATCCCTCAAATCTGGGCCTGAAATCCCTCAATTTGTCCCAAAATCCCTCAAATTTGCCCCAAAATCCCTCCAACCTGGCCCCGCCACCCCCCAACTCACCAATTTCCACTGAAACCCCCAAATCCACCCCCCTTAAAAACCCCAAAATCCCCCCTCAACCCCCCCAATTCCCCTCCAAAATACCCCCCAAATTTGTGCTTAAACCCCTCAAATCCGGGCCCAAACCCCCCAAATTTGGGCCGAACCCCACCCCACTCCCCCCCCCCCCTTTCTTTTTGCCGTTTGCACCCTTTATTTTGTGTTATTTTGCGTTATTTTGCTGGGGGGGGGGGCAGAGCAAGGAGGCCGCAGACCGCAGGTTGTTATAATGTATATTGTATATATGCCAATGCAATAATAAAAACAGTGCAAATACAGTTACAGTTTATAATACTCGTCCCCCCCCCACCCGGCCCCGCTCCCCCCGTGCTCAGCGCGCTGCCCCCCCCCCCCCCAAAAACCACACCCCCCTCCCCCCATATCCCCCACCCCACCCCAAAAAATCAAATTTTTTATTGTTTTTTTTTTTTTTTAATATTTTTTTTAAAGGTTTTTAAGCTTTTTGGGCCCCCCCCCCCGTCCTGCTGGTGCCGCGGTGGGGGGGGGGGTCCGAGTTTCGCGCGTGTGTGAAAGGCACAAGATTCGGGAGGTGGCCGCCGCCACCAGTGCATCGCCGGGACCCCCCCCCGCCGGGCGAGGGGCGTCACCGCTGTGTCCCCCCCCACCCCCCACCCCCCACCCCCACCCCCCCCCATCCATCCCCACCCCCCCCCCAACGCCGAGCCGCCGGGACCCCCCCCCTTTTTGCACGTTTTATTGTGGTTGTATCCATATCATACACACGAGGGCACACGGACGAGGACGTGACGACTTCCACAACACCCATGGCCAGGCGGGTTCGCTTCCCCAAATTTGGGGCTTTTTTTGTCCTTTTTTTTTTTTCTACACAATGTACAATTTTTTTATTATTTTTTTATAGTTTTCATCCTTTTTTTTCCTTTTTTTTTTTTACCATTTTTTTAACCATTTTTTATCCATTTTTAATGTGTCAAGAAATAGCTTATATACACGAATGAGTCCTTGTTATAACATTTCGGCAGCAATACCATAAGCCAACAAAGGGCGGGGGGGGGGGGGGGTTTTGGGGGGGGGGTTTGGAGGTGGGGGGGTACGCCTTTGGAGGACCCAAAAAACCAATTAAAACACCCCAAAAAAAACACAATTAAACCAAAATTAATAATAATAATAAAGCATCTTCCCAAGCGGATCTACCCCTAAGCGGTAAAAGAAAGCGCTGGGGGGGGGGCGGGGGGGTTAATGGGGGGGGGCGGTGGGTTCAGGGGGATTTGGGGAGGGGGGGGGGTGGGGGATAAAAGGGTCCCCGTGTCCCCCCCCCATATGGGGTGAATTCACTTATAGCACCATGAAGTCGGCGTCTCGTTGTCCATGGGTCCCCCCCCGTGGCCCCCCCATGGGCAGTATTGCACTTGTATATGGTGTGGGGGTTTTTCATCATTTTTGTGTGGTTTTGCCTTTTTTTGAAGGGAGTTTTGTGGTTTCGCTGCGGGATGGGGTGGGGGGGGGGCGCACAACAAAAGGCCCTTTTGGGGGGGGGGCAAGCTGATTAGTAACAATAAAGAAACCAACTAATAAGCAAAAGCTCGGGTTGGTCCAACGATTCCTCAGCGGGGGGGGAAGGGGAAAAGGGTCTCAAAGGACCCCGGCATCCGGGGGGGGTGGGGGGGGCGCCAGCTAAATAAGGTTAAAACCAAGAAAACCCACAAAAATATATATATGTGTGTATATACGTCGCTATGCTGCACGAGCTTAAAAAATGCAAATGTTTAAGTTTTCATTTTAAAATTTTAAAATTTGAAATTTTGAAATTTTAAATTTTGAAATTTTAAAATTTCAACATTTCAAAAGTTCAAATTTTAAAATCCCAACATTTCAAATTTTCACGTTTTAAAATTTCAACATTTCAAAATTTCAAGTTTTAAAAATTCAACATTTCAAAACTTCAAATTTAAAATTTTCAACATTTCAAAATTTCAAGTTTTAAAATTTCAAAGTTTAAAATTTCAAAATTTCAGAAATGTCACAATTTCAAAATTTTGAAAAATGTCCCAAATTTCAGATTTTGAAAATGTCCAAAATTTCAAATTTTAAAATTTTGGAAATGTTCAAAATGTCACATTTAAAAGTTTTGAAATTTCAAATTTTGCATATGGTCAAAAATTCACGTTTAAAAGTTTTGGAATTTAAAACTTTTAAAATGTTCAACATTTCAAACTTAAAATGTTGAAAATGTTCAAAATTCCAAATTTAAAATGTTGAAAAGAGTCATTT
This sequence comes from Columba livia, assembly GCF_036013475.1. Lineage (NCBI taxonomy): Eukaryota > Metazoa > Chordata > Aves > Columbiformes > Columbidae > Columba > Columba livia. The sequence goes on along the minus strand of NC_088629.1, from coordinate 1,404,967 downwards.
TTGAAAATGTTCAAATTTTCATTTAAAAATTTTGAAATAGAAAATTTTGAAAATGTTCAAAATTTCAAATTTAAAATTTTGAAAATGATCAAAATTTCACTCTTAAAATTTTTGAAACAGAAAATTTTGAAAATGTTCAAAATTCCAAATTTAAAACTTTGAAAACGGTCAAAATTTCACACTTAAAATTTTTGAACTAGAAAATTTTGAAATGTTCCAATTTCCAAATTTCAAATTTTGAGAATGTCCAAAATGTCACATTTAAAATTTGGAAAACGGTCAAATTTTCAAATTTCAAATTTTTGACGTTTAAAATTTGGAAAATGTTCAAAACTTCACATTTAAAATTTTTGAAACGTGAATTTTTGTAAAATGGTCCAGAAGCAAATTTATCATTTTGAACTTTTCCAAACTTTTAAAATTTGACAATTTGGAAAATTTCCAATTTGGAAATGGTACCAATTTCCACAGAAATGGGGTTTGGGCTCCAGGGCCCCCGGGGGCGAATCGGGGCCCCCATGGGGGGGTTAAGTGCTCATTGAACTGGGGGTGTCCCCATTCCAGGGGGTTTTTGGGGGATAGAACCCCCCCCCCCTAAGCTGGCGCTTCAAATTGCACAAGAAAATTCTAATTGGGGGCGGGGGGGGATTAATTAATTAAAAAATATATAATAATAAAAAACCCCAAACACAAAATTCCTTCGGGGCAAAGCGCCGGGGGGCGGGGGGGGGTGGGTTTGGGGGTATTTTGGGTGCTGGGGGGGGACGGGAAGGGGGGGGGGGGGCTGTTAGTGTGGAGGTTTAAGTGCAAATCAAGCGGTTTTCATTTCTCAGACTTGTTTTCTTGCTTTGGGTTCGTTCCCGCCGGCCGGTGACCCCCCCCCCCATCCCCCCCCACCGCGTCCCCATCGCTGCCACTGTCCCCAATGCATCGGGGGGGTATGGGGGGGACTCACCAAGGCCACCAGTCGCTCCCAGTCCGCACTGGGGGGGTCCCCGGGTGGCACCGACACCCCCTTGGGTCCATCCCGTAGCCAAAAGGGGGGTCCCGGTAGCATCCCCCAAACAGGGGGGGCGGCGTCTCGCGGCTCCGTGCGGCGAAGCGGGGGGGGGCGGCCCCCCCCAATCCAGGCTCCATCGCCCCCCGATTCCCCCTTAAAAAAAAACCAGAGCGGGTGCCCTAAAAAGTCTCTAGAAAAGGGAAAAAAAGAGGCAAAAATAAAAAGTTGAACCATCCGTATAGCGAGGGAAAAAAAAAGGCGGGGGCGGGAACGGAACACAACACAATGAAAAATTCTATGGTTTGGCGTTACAAAAAAGTAGCATAAACCAAGCGGGACACACGGAGAGCGCTGAGCGCCAGCGGAGCCGTTCTGGAAGAAGTGACCTCTCGCTGCTAGAGAAACCCAACGAGTGAAGGGTTGGAAAAGGAACTGTTGAAGGTCTCAAATGGGCTTTTTTTTAACATTTCTTTTGTTTTTTTTCGCTTTTTTTTTGTGGTTTTTTTTTCGCGTATTTTTGTGTCTGTTCTTCCCCGTGTGCGGCGGAGGCACCGGTACAGGCACGGCATGCGACGGAGGCGGGGAGGGCGGCGGGGGGGTCTCAGCAGGCGTTATTTCTGTCCGCTGATGGACTGCGATATAGAGCGGGGGGGGATCATATCCAACAGGTATTCGCGCTGCCGATCCGCCAAACTCGACGCTTTGTGGCCTCCGATCCCGGCGTTCAGGTAGGCGATGTTAACACCTGGGGGAAGACAGACAGAAGTCACCTCCAGAGCATCGTCGTGCGGCGAGCGCGGCACGTTCCCAAGGGATAATTTAACGCAAAACCATAAAACCGGATCAATTATAGTTGGAAGAGACTCTCGGGGTCATAACCCAACTCTGGCGCTGAACATGTCCTGAGAACCTCATCTGTGTGTTCAACCCCTCCAGGATGGCGACTCCAGCACTGCCCTGGGCAGCCTGTTCAACACCCACAGCCCTTTGGGGAGAAATCACCCCAAATTTCCACCCTCAACCTCCCCTGGCACAACTTGAGGCCGTTTCCTCTGCTCCTGGCGCTTGTTCCTGGGGAGCAGAGCCCGACCCCCCTGGCTCCAAGCTCCTTTCAGGCAGTTCAGAGATCAGAAGGTCTCCCCTCAGCTCCTGTTCTCCAGCTGAACCCCCAGGTCCCAGGTCCCCCAGGTCCCAGTGGCGGCAATAAATCCCCCTTCCCGAACCGCAGTCGCGGTGCCGGGGGCCGTTACCTGGCATGCCGAGGAGCCCGCCCGCCACGGAGAGCTGCGGCGCCTGCGCGAAGTTGGAGAGCATGGAGCGGGCGGAGGTGGGGATGCCGCGCTGCAGCGTGCCCTGCGGCTGCGGAGCCTGCGGAACGGGAGGACAGGGCTGGTTGGAAGGCAGCGGGATGGCCCCGGGGGGGAAACATCGCTCGTGGGGTTTGGTCCGTAAGGGTCGCTCACCTGCCGGAGCGTGTGGTGCCGCATGATGTTGTCCTGTTTGCTGACGCTGGAGACGGCGGGAGCCGCGGTGGGGGACAGGGCTGCCTGCTGCTGGAGCCGCTGCTCGATCTCCTGGGAGAGAACCAGAGGCATCCTCAGAGACACACGGTCACTTGGTTGGAAAAGAGCTTTAAAATCACGGAGTCCAAGCATTAACCCACCCTGAGAACCTCATCTGTGTGTGTTTAACCCCTCCAGGATGGCGACTCCAGCACTGCCCTGGGCAGCCTGTTCAACACCCACAGCCCTTTGGGGAGAAATCACCCCAAATTTCCACCCTCAACCTCCCCTGGCACAACTTGCAGCCATTTCCCCAGGTCCCTCAGTCTCCATCACATTGTGCTCCAGCCCCTCACCAGCTCCGCTCCCTTCTCTCAACCTCCAGCATCTCAAGCTCTTTCTTGCCATGAGGTGATCCCGCCACCCCTGGGGCCGCTGTTTGAGCCCTGAGGTGGTTCTGGCGCTGCCATTCTGAGCCCTGAGGTGATTTTGGCGCCATTCTGAGCCCTGAGGTGATTTTGGCGCCATTCTGAGCACTGAGGTGATTCTGGCGCCACTTTGAGCCCGGAGCTGATGGCCCCAAACCGCCCCCAGGATTCGCGGTTTGTCCTCCCCATTGCGCAGGGGTGGTCACTGTCCCGGTCCCACCGGCCACACCGGTGCTGCATCCGCTTCTCACCAACAGCCCAAAGCCTCTTTTTGCCCTAGAACAGGCAGGTCCTGTTTATCAGCAGCCGGATTCTACTTCATGTTTAGTTTTGTGTTCTTTTTTCTTCAGTTCACAAACAACAATTTCTAGTTTATTTTACCCCGGGGCCTCTAAACAAGTTCTCCAACACCAATTTATCACGGGATTTCAGCAAATCCCCCCAATTCCAGAGATAAGCGAGTGGGCAGCAAGATGTTCAGTCGCATCCATGCGGGTTTGTGCCCGTTGCCCCTCGTCCTGTCGCTGGGCAGCACCGAACAATCTGGTGCATCCTCTGCCGCCCACCCTGGGGTATCGATCACATCATCGGGTCCCTCTCAGCTCCTCTTCTACAGCCTTTCCAGCCCCCTCACACTCTGTGTCCCCACACTGGGCTCTTCCCAGCAATTCCTTGTCCTCCTTAAACCGGGGAGCCCAGAACTGCTCCTGGTAACGCCCCATGCAGCAACTAACCCACCGAAAAGCCGCGGATGCAGAGGGAAGGGGAACTGCAGGTTCCCGGAGCCTGGGGAAGCAGCTCCAGGCTCCGCAGCCCGCGGAGGAGCCGTGAACTTGCCTGCTCCTGCTGCAAAGCTTTCACGAAGGCGTTTTTCAGCCGGTTAGTGTGCTCGGCCTTCAGCGCCTTCTTCTGGTTGGAAGTCATGCACTGCTCGCACAGGATCTTGCCGTTCTTCTCCTGCTTCCAGTGCGGGGTGAAGTCGGTGCGGCACTGGGCGCAGACGAAGGGCTCCACGCGCAGGAGGGACGCGCAGCTTTTCCCTGGGGATCGCCACGAAACGGGACGTTAGGTGGGAAAACGGGACCATTCCCCCCAGCCCCGTGTTCCCACACCACCCGGGAACGGCAGCGACGGGGCCGCACTGAGCCCCCCTAGAGCTGGGTAAGAGCAGGAGCTGTTCTCACAGCCTCCCAAGCCACGTGTTTGGCAAAATGACAGAATAGAATAGAACAGGTTGGGTTGAAGGGACGTTTAAAGCCCCCCAGTGCCCCCCTGCCATGACAGGGACATCGTCACCAGCTCAGGGTGCTCAGACCCCGTCCAGCCTGGCCTGGGGTGTCTCAGGGATGGTTCATCTACCTCCTCTCTGGGTACCTGGGCCAGGCTCTCACCACCCTCAGGGCAACAATTTCATTCTATCCAGCCTGAATCTCTTAATTTAAACCATCACCCCTTGTCCTATCACAACAGGCCCTGCTCAAAAGTCTGTCCCCATCTTTTAAGTCCAGAAAGGCCACACTAAGGTGTCCCTGGAGCTTCTCTTCTCCAGCTGAACACCCCAACCCTCAGCCTGTCCCCCCATTTCCATGTCCTTCTCTCCATGCCCACCAAGCGCTCGATCGAAGCCCCTCGGGAGGGGACTCAAAGAAGACAGGCAGTGGGGAGCACCACGAACACGGCGCTGGGGGAAACGGCCTCACCTTGGCTGTCGATAACGCTCTGCACCACCTCCTCCAGCCCCACCATGTAGATGAACTCGCTGTTGGCCGCGCTGGGTAGGAAATGCAGGAGGGGAGCGGGCGGTTTGGGGGGCGGGATCTCCAGCAGCGTCTTCTCCAGCTGTTTGCGCAGGGCGAGCTTGGCGGCCGCCTGCGAGTTGGCCGCGTCGTTCAGGGCGCTGGGGCTGGGGAGCGGAGACGAGACCCTGTTCACGCTGCCGGGCTGGATGTGAGACGCAAGGTTCATATAGATGGCTGAAGACGACGTGCGCTGGCAAGGAACAGAAGAACTTGATTGCTGGAGGGGAAGAGGAGAGGAGGATTAATACAGAAAATTAACACTAGAGCTCAGCGACTAAGCCAACCCGGATGAGCCAGATCGCCTTCTCGCAACCTTTCGGTATCATCTGCAAATGTTCCCCAAGTGACTTGGGGAGACAACAGGGAGCTCGTCGCGGCCCCTACATTAAGCCATCGGTGCTGAGGAGCCTCCGGTTCACTGGAATTTGGAGCAGCTCCGGGAATTCGGCAGGTTTTGGACCCAGCGTCGACACCAATTTCTGCTCACCCGCTCCCAATTCCCAGTTCCATCTTCCTGCATGAGCAGCTTTATTCCCCGTCCTCCGGTCGCTGGGATGTGCAGGAGCCTCTGGCACACGGCGGCGGCAAAGCACAAACACTTTGCCGACCCGAGGATGCAGCTTTCGACGGTTTTTAGTGATAAAAAGCCCTATTTCGGGGCCAGCTTGTCACCCGGCCCACCTGCTTCCCAGGGTACGAATGAACCCGCTCGGCGACTGAAACAGGGTCAGCTACCAAAGCTCGGGGGACGCGTCGTGTCGATGGAGAATAACACCCAGGAGATGAAAATAAAACTGGGGCAAGCTGATTGAAGGCTGCTAACGCTCGGCTGACGGGGAAAAAGGGAAGGAAAGGGAGGAAAGCGAATCCCAAAGCACTTAGTGGAATGCAGGCCCAGGAAAATCAATGGCAGAGCTGATCGGGGATGCAGATTTAAATAAGCAGATGATGAATAACACAAATGATGAATTAACACCAATGAACCTACAACCAATGAATTAACACCAATGAACCTACAACCAATGAATTAACACCGATGAACCTACAACCAATGAATTAATACCAATGAACCTACAACCAATGAATTAACACCAATGAACCTACAACCAATGAATTAACACCGATGAACCTACAACCAATGAATTAACACCTATGAACCTACAACCAATGAATTAACACCAATGAACCTACAACCAATGAATTAACACCAATGAACCTACAACCAATGAATTAACACCAATGAACCTACAACCAATGAATTAACACCAATGAACCTACAACCAATGAATTAACACCAATGAACCTACAACCAATGAATTAACACCGATGAACCTACAACCAATGAATTAACACCAATGAACCTACAACCAATGAATTAACACCAATGAACCTACAACCAATGAATTAACACCGATGAACCTACAACCAATGAATTAACACCAATAAACCTACAACCAATGCATTAATACCAATGAAACTACAACCAATGAACTAACACCAATGAACCTACAACCAATGAATTAACACCAATGAACCTACAACTCCTTTGTAAAAGTAGCTGGTTGGGGTTTCTTCCATCAAACACATAATTTGACAGTTGTTTAGATGCAAGACTTTCAGATTGCTGGGTTTATGTTCTACAGATTGGCACGATACCCTCGTTAGGACAGATTAAATGTCTTAACTGCTGACAAACCCTGGAAGTCGTTAAGAGGGGTCGTTAATGTGGGCCCGTGTGCCAAGCGTCGCGGCCCTGGACGAGGAACAGGGACCCGGAGAAAGGTTTGATGGCAGCGCCAGAGCGGGGACGCGTTATCACTCTTCTTCTCCATTTCCCATCTTCGCGTCCGACTTCCAAAAGTCAAACGAAGGGATCTAAGCGTCCTCAACTCCAGGGACCTCGGTGGCTCCGCAGAGTTTTCCCTTATTTCTCATTCCGTTCTTCCACACGGGTCAAGAACACCATCGGGACGCATTTCCACGCGACATCCTCACACCGAGCTCCACGCGGCGCTCAGACCCGCACAGCGTTTCCTATTTTCCCTTCTCGTTAATCCCACCGGGCGACAACGCCGGCGCCAAGCGAGGGACCTACCGGCTGGTAGTTGATGGCTGGATTCATGCTCGGCGTTGTGGTGCGGATGAGGCCGGGTTTAGGAGGAACGCGCTGCCCCTGGAGCTGGGCCGGGTTCGGGGCGATCACGCGCTGCGACATGAGCATATGGGGCAGAGTCGTGTTTGTGGCGGACCTAATGACGCTGTGACCCTGCGGAGAGACGACACGAGAAATGCATTTGGTGAGAGCTGAGGGGAAGCGGAACGCTGAGCTCCCCGTCTATGTGGAATTCAAGCTGCCTGCTGACACAAGACACCTCTCAGAGAACTTCATTTTCCCTCAAACTCTGAACTAATCACAGGAATTTTGCTGGGAAGGAGGCAATTAAATGGGGACAGGAAATGACCTTGTGTGCAGAACCCAAGCATGGGACACCAGACTGGTCGAATTGTGACCTCATACAGGTGTCTGTAACCTCACCGAGGTGTTTGTAACCTCATACAGGTGTCTGTAACCTCATACAGGTGTCTGTAACCTCACCGAGGTGTTTGTAACCTCATACAGGTGTCTGTAACCTCATCAAGGTGTCTGTAACCTCATACAGGTGTCTGTAACCTCATACAGGTGTCTGTAACCTCATACAGGTGTCTGTAGCCTATCCAGTTGTCTGTAACCTCATCCAGTTGACTGTAACCTCATCTGGGTGTTTGTAACCTCATCAAGTTGTTTGTAACCTTATAATGGTGTTTGTAACTTCATCCAGTTGTCTGTAACCTCATCCGGGTGTCTGTAACCTCATCCGGGTGTCTGTAACCTCATCCGGGTGTCTGTAACCTCATCCAGATGTGTGTAGCCTATCCAGGTGTTTGTAACCTCATCTGGGTGTTTGTAACCTCATCGAGGTGTTTGTAACCTCATCTGGGTGTTTGCAGCCTCATCCAGGTGTCTGTAACCTCATCACGGTGTCTGTAACTTCACTGAGGTGTTTGTAGCCTATCCAGGTGTTTGTAACCTCATCTGGGTGTTTGTAACCTCATCGAGGTGTTTGTAACCTCATCACTGTGTCTGTAACCTCACTGAGGTGTTTGTTGCCTATCTGGGTGTTTGAAACCTCATCAAGCTGTTTGCAACTTTATACAGGTGTTTGTAACCTCATTCAGGTGTTTGTAACCTCATCGAGCTGTTTGTAACCTCATCCAGGTGTTTGTAGCCTCCTCGAGCTGTTTGTAACCTCATCCAGGTGTTTGTAACCTCATCCAGGTGTCTGTAACCTCATCCAGGCGTTTGTAACCTCATCCAGGTGTTTGTAGCCTCCTCGAGCTGTTTGTAACCTCATCCAGGTGTCTGTAACCTCATCCAGGTGTCTGTAACCTCATCCAGGTGTCTGTAACCTCGTGTTTGGCCCCACAGAGGGGACGGCTCACCTGTAATGTCCTCAAGTTCTGAGGCTCGACGCCCTGAGCTCCGGGCCTGGAGGGCAGTTTGGACAGGCCCTGCTGTCCCACGTGCGCAGGCGACGGTTGCACGATAGACGCCGCGTTCTGCACAACCGGAGTCTGCATGAGAGAGAAAATGAGAAACGGCATCAGGGCTGGGCGCTCCCAAAGGAGAGGTGGCGCAGAACAAACCTCCTCCGCGTTATCCCCCGAAAATAAGACAGGGGCTTATAGTAATTTTTGCGCTAGGGCTTATTTTCAGGGGGTGTCTTATCATCATAACCCTGAATTCTATCGTGAATTTCTTGTGATTGTTTCCTTTTTGCCAACCCTTTTGAATGCAATTCTGCTTTTCCTGTTGAAGGGTCTGTCTGTCCTGCTGCACTAATTGTTAATTAATTGTATTTTACAAGCCTGGACACTGCTTAAATTGTCTTTTTTTAATGAGCTGTAACTAGGGCTTATTTTTGGAGTTGGGCTTGTGTTTGGAACATCCTAAAAAATCACACTAGGGCTTATTTTTGGGGTAGGGCTTATTTTCGGAGGAAAAGCATACATCAACTACTAATACTTCAGAGCTGCAGAAATGCATCCTGAGGGTGCCAAGCGCTGTGGGTTTGGTACAGAAGCATCACCCGGGAGCACAGAACGAGCGTGTCGCAAACGTGGGGTAAAAAGGTCCGAGAGGAGAGTCGGTGTTTGGTGTTGGCCCGTGACCGGGTGTCAGCGAGGCCGATTCCTTCCCCCCACCCCACCCAGCCCTCAGAGCTTCACCTTCTGCACCACGTTCTCCTTTTGCAGCTGACTTTGCCTCAGTTTCTTCAGCAACACCAGCCTGGCCTCCTCCAGCCGCAGCTCGTCCCGGAGCTGCTTGATGAGCTGCTGCCGCTCCTCCAGGCTCTTCCCCTGCGAAAACACCAAAAATCAGGCAAAATTCAAAAAGCTGAAACCCACCGCTGCGCCGTGAGGGTGAGAGGGGGTTGTAGCGCAAATAAGCGACGACGCGACGCGCGCAGAAGTTACGGCGCTGCTCAGAAACGCCCTCGGCAAAGGGAGCGGCGCATACCCCTCACCTTGAACATCTCCAGGTTCGCTGCTTTGAGTCTTTCCTCCATGCGAGAGCTGGAGCGGGGACTGGACGCCTCGTTGTCGGAGAGGACGATGATATCAGGCGAGGGGGTTAATCGGCCCCTGTCCTGGTCGCTGAGGAAGAGAAAGTAAAATAAAGGCTGAGTCACAATACAATTCCAGAGACCACAGCTCAGCACCGCGGCTTTGGGACGCACAACTTCCATCCTCCTTTTCCAGAACGGAAAAAGACTCCTTGAAAATACTTTCTTGGCCAGGGTTGTTGAAGTGAATGAATGTGTGATGCAAATCCCACCTGTGGGAGGAGCGGTTGGGCGTTGATAATTAATAATTAAGCAGAGAGAAATGAGCGTTGCCAGGTGCTGGATGAGAGGGGCGATACCTTGGCCCTGTATTGTTCAATACTCAAGATCATCGCTCCTCGCACGATGCTGGAGATGAGAACGAGGTGAGCAAACCAAGCCGTAAATCCCCATCATTGACATCAGTTTCCTTCTCCCTCCCATACGAGAAGAGGCGAGAGGGGCCGCGCCGGCGCGGCACACGGGACGGGCTCGCCCTGCCACCCTCCCGCTCCAAACGGACAGAAACGGGGTTCGCTGATAGGAATCAGGGCGCAAATCCCGAGAGCTGGGGGGAGGCCAAAGCTGCTCCTGTAGACTCGTCTCACCAACACTCGGGCAGCAGCTTTTCAGGAGCTTTCTTAAGCTCAGCAGGAGGCACCGGGCGCAGGTTCGAGGGCGACTGTCCATGCACCTGCATCAAATCCGGCCCCCGGTTAAATAAAGGAACTTCTGTCGGTGCTAAGGAAAAGTCCTGGTTTAACGAGAGCCTCCTCCGCTCTGCCACCAGATTGTTGCGGATTTAACACTAAACGGATGGATGGAGGGAGAGTAAAACTCCATCTGGTTTTGGGGTGGTGAAGGAAAGGAAAAACAAGGTAAGAATAGCACTGAACGCTTGCTGGGAAAGCAAAGGGACTTCCCAGACACCAGGAGCGCTCCCCAGGCCGGCAAAATGTCCGTTTAACGCCTCATTTGGGATCTCCAGCCTGGCAAAGCCCGGGATTAACAACAGGCAAAGCTCCAGACTCTGGTTATTTGGCACCTACCTCCTCCTGGCGCTCATATCCACCGGCTCGTCGTTAATGTTCTCCTTGCCCGGCCGCCCCGCGGTCCTGCCGTCCCCGTGCGGCCTCAGGCTCCCGTTGAGCTTTTCTTCATAGACTTTCACCCCGTCCTGCTTCACCGGGAGCTCGTGCGGCACCTCGATGCCCGCCAGGTCTTTCCTCTTGAGCAGCGCCAGCATCTTCAAGCGCTCCATGGCCTCGTGTCCCTCCATCTTCAGCCTCTTGGCCAGGACGTCGTCCCGATCGTCCGCTTGGTCCAGGCTCCGTTTCAAGAGGTTCAAGCGCAGCGCGTCTTCCGTCATTCTGTCCATCCTGCGGGGTGATATAAGGACGCGCGGTCAGTATCGCGGCTGCGGTTAGACCCGGTTTAACTCCCCCCGGGGAGCTCTAAGCCCGGCCTAACCCTCGGGGAGCACCGGCCTCCCCCGCGCCGTGACGTGCCGTAACCTGCACGTTTTTAATCCCGATCCTAAAGCGGCCCCGGCGGGAGTTTCCCAAGCGCCAGGAAAAGCGAGAGCGGCCCCGAGACCCCAAAAATGGAGCCGCCATCCCTTGCTCAGCATTAAAACACCGCTCGACGGGATCGACGCGAAATGGGAGGCGGAAAAATGCGGAGCCGTGTCGGGACGCGAGCGCGGGGTGAGCGAACGTGTGACGCAAATCCCACCTGCGGGACAAGCGGTCGGGCGTTGATAATTAATAATTAAGCAGAGAGAAACGAGCGTCGCCAGGTGCTGGATGAGAGGGGGCGATACCTCAGCCCCATATTGTCCAATACTTACTCAAACAGAGTATGAGATGGAAGACAAGGACGGAATCGTCCATACTCCAAGTCTAGATCTAAAGGTCGCCCCGTAGAGGTAAACCAGCTCAGCTCCTTCTTGCGCTGCCTGGGCTTAGTCTCAGGTTTTGTTAAGCCCACCTGCAGCGGTGCCTCCGACGCTTCATTCGCCGCTTTTGCACCATCAGCTTTTGCTTTTTGAGCTCCCGAAACACCCAAAATCCCCCAGCGCGGGGTTTTTCTCCTGGTTTACGCTCCGGGGCGACGGCGCAGACAGGATCGTCCGCCCACAGCTCCAGCTGCGCTAACGCCCCGTGGCCAAGAAATGCAGGGAAAGAGGGGAAAAGGAGCCCGGCCCAACCCCAACCTGTGCTGATAAGAAACCAAAATGAATAACAAGAATAAAAGGCGAGCGAGCTCCACCGGCAAACGGTGCAGGACCAGCTCGGCGAGGCCTTGGCGTGCCGGGGATGGCGGCAAATTACGGGGGGATAATTCGGAATGGAAACGTTTTGGGGAGAGATGGTAAAAATCCGAGTGGTTTTTTCACCTGGAAACTTGGGAATAATTCCACGTGTTCCGGGGAGAAAGATGAGGCCAAAACGGGCGGATTTGGGGCATTTCAGGCGAGCTCGTACGGCCCTTCCGAATTGAAATCAAGCCAAATTTCTGCCAGGAGAACGTTCTAAACCCACTATGATTCCACACCTCTTGAAATGCAGAACATCAATGTGGCGTGAAGGGGATGAACCACGGCGGAGAAAACTTATGGCAAGAAAAGGAATGCAAACCTGCCATAAAACATCTCCCATATTCTCCATATTCAGGGGGAGCGCCGCCAAATTCCTTCAACTCGCCCGGCTGGTCTCTCCGCAAAAAACGGCACGTCGACGGTAACCAAATATAACCGGGCAAGCACGGGCGAGACACCAAAACCGCCGCTTCCCGCCCCCGGCCTAACGAGTGACCCCGGGTTAAATCGAAGCTCAAATCGGGTTGTTTAAGACATGACGGGATGGCGAAAATTCTCAGGTCACCCCGCGGGTTCTTCTCATCAAAAGCAGCTTCGCGTTGATATATAACTTAAATATATTGTTTAATAATCCCTACATTACAGAGCAGATTTTGCCCCCTTTTCCTGTTGGATTTTAAACACCTTTCCAGAGAAACCAGCCGCGTTAAGTCAGGGGATAATTTGAAATACAGTGTTTTCCCAAAAATAAGACCTACCCCCAAAAATAAGCCCTACCCCAAAAATAAGCCCTACCCTGAAAATAAGACCTACCCCGAAAATAAGACCTAGCACTACTTTTCAGGATTTTTCAGGATGCTCGAAATACAAGCCCGACTCCAAAAATAAGCCCTAGTTCCAGCTCATTAAAAAAGTCAATTTAAATAGTGTCCAGGCTTGTAAATAAGCACAATCAATTGGCAATTAACGCAGCGGGACAGAGAGGGTTTGGAGAGTTATGATGATGTTCCAGAAGGTGACGATGTGATTGTATTTGAATAAGCGTCGGGGTTTTTTTTTGTTCAAGAATAATTGTTCATGGAAAAATAAGCCACCCCCCGAAAATAAGCCCTAACGCATCTTTTGGAGGAGAAAATAATATAAGCCGCTGTCTTATTTTGGGGGAACCAGGGTTGAGATGAACCACAAGACCAGCCTGGCCGTGTCCTCCCTGTTTTCTTGACGTTGGTTCTAGGAATCCAGAACTTCGGCCGCCAAACCGGAGCACACGCGGCACCATTGAATTGAATTCTCCATCAACGGGAATGCCTCGATATCAAAGGACGAGTCGCCGTTTCTTGGTGTGCGGATGCTCTTCCCGAAGACTTCGGGTCTTTAATTTTGACCCCCCAATCATCGCCAATACCCCGAATCTCTCTCCACATGTTTCCACGCTCAGGATATCACCGCGGTTTGAACCGGGTGTTCTCCAGCATCACCAGGTCCCCGAGCTCACCGTCGTTTTTGGTTCCCGGCGCCACGGACGCGCCGTTCCACGCGGGACGGTGGGAGGATCGGTCTGCGCCGATGCCGCGAAGCGTTTCGTTACCTTCAGCATCCTCTACACGCTCCTGTAGCTTGGGGCGGTTTCGCTTCCCTGGCTCTCGAAAGACGGGTTTGCCGTTCCCAGCCCAACAAAGCGGCAGCGACTGTTTGAAAAGCTGCAACGAGCGAGTCGGGCTGAAGAAATGAATATTATAGTGGGGAAGCGAGTATGGCGAGGGAGGGGATGAGTACGGCGAGGGAGGGGATGAGTACGGCGAGGGAGGGGATGAGTACGAGGGAGGGGATGAGTATGGCGAGGGAGGGGATGAGTACGGCGAGGGAGGGGATGAGTACGGCGAGGGAGGGGATGAGTACGGCGAGGGAGGGGATGAGTACGGCGAGGGAGGGGATGAGTACGGCGAGGGAGGGGATGAGTACGAGGGAGGGGATGTGCCCGGCTCACAACGTGCGGCCTGGACGGATAAATATCCTGAGGAAGGTGGGATGGAACAAGCACAATTTGGCAGCATCAGCACTTCATTTCAACTGGAGTTTACTCAGGGAAGCCCCAGGAGGTTCCACAACCCTTTCCCATCTTCCTTTTAGGGCTCCTCTGTTGTGTTAACCCGCTTTAGTTTTCCTCCGCTCCCGTTTCCAGGCTCGGAGCCTCCAGAGTTAATCGATGGGTTGCGATGAACAGGACACGCGGTCAAGATGAAAAGCGACACGAGAAAACCTGCCCGGTTGAGAAACGGCAGCGCCAGGAGGAAAATCCCCCGGCATGGAGCTCTCCCAGCACCAAGGCAAAGCTTCTCCGGCCACGCGGTTCCGGTGACACAAGGTGTCCCCAGTCCCACCAGTAACAACCAGTTTCTTTGTGCTTCTCCGCAAGGAGACACCGGGTGCCGCAGTGAAAGGGCCGCGCGTGGTTCTGTTGTTGTTTCTTCGAGATGTCGCCTTTAGAACCGCGTACCTTCCGCTGCAGGCGGCGTGCCGGCTGCCACGGGCCGGCCCGGAGCGGCGCAAGGAGCCGCAATAACCCGGTAGGTCCTTCTTGGAGGATGAAGCGCCAAAGGCAAATCATTCGGGATGCTCAGAGCGAGCGGGGATGCTCAAGGATTGATGAGGATGGTGAGGAAGCCGGGCTGGGAGTAACGGTGTTGTAGCGACCGCGCTGCACGTCACGGCGCGGCCAAAAATGGCGCGGGAGCAATAACATGCGTATCACCTGCACACGTGTCTATGGAGAGACAATCCGGCGGCAAAACCTGCGGAGGAAGGAGAAGCGTCGGACGGAAAGACACACGGTGAAGAGCGGGAGCAGCTCCGGTATCGGCCCGAGCGCCGGCGCCGAGAACCGAACGCGGCTCCGCCAGGAGCATCCTCAGCGCTTCGAGAAGGGTGGTTTTGTCGAATGATTAATTTCTCCTCTTCCCAAGCAGCCTAACGAGGCTCCGGCCGACGAGGACGCTGCTTCTCCCGCCTGAGGGGGAACAAGAGACCTGCAGAAACATCCCCGACGCCGACGCGGTCCAGAGCATCTCCCAAAAGGGCAAGATCACTTTCGGTCACCTCCGTCACCGAAAGGCCGCCGTCCTTCAGCCACCGGCACGCGGCCGGGAACGCCGATGACCGGGAAGCATCAACCGAGTGGTTTTTTCTCTTCCACACCGCCCGAGGAGAGCAGGGACGCGAACGGCGGAGCCGCCGTCCCACCGGCCACCGGCCCCAGTCACCGGCTCAGCGGCATTTCCAACTCCGGCTTAGACTTTGCGCCAGATTTGGGCCCAGCTCACCCAAAACCAAACAGTTTCAACCCCACCGGGACGAGACTCGGAGGCGACGCCGCAAAATAAAACGCGAGATACGCGAAATTCAGGAACATTTGAGGCTGCGTCAAACGAGCTGAACGAAGACAAATAGAACTGCAAGAGATTCGGCAAATCGCAGGTTCGGTTTCCAAACCCCGCCGTCCCCGCGCTGTCCGGAGCCGAACCCGCGTGCCCGTTGCCGCCATCTCAGTCCCTCAAATTAACAGCAGCAATTTAGATATTTAAAGTTGTTATGTCAATGGGATAAAAGGTGTTTTAAGCCGCGTTCCAGCAGGAGCCGAAGTCGCGATTCGATGCCCCGTGGATGCGAGATCCAACGCACCTGAGCGCGCTCGGCCCCAAACGCGCGATCCCCCCGTAAGTTTAATATCCACGGTGGGTTTTAAGGCGTTTAAGCCTGGGGATGGAATTGGGGAATTTAGGGCGCCCGGCACATGCACCGACCCGACGTCTTCGCTCCTATCCACGCCGAGAACAACCCGACGTCGACGTCGTAAACCGCGCTTCGCCGCGGCACACACACAAAATGGCTGTGCTCCCCAGACGAGCATCTCCGTGCAATCCCATTAAAAGGATAATCACCTCAAAAGGTAATTAGGACTTAACGGCTGGGAGAGACGGGCTGGTGCGAAAGCGAAGGGGGGATCGAATCAATAAAGCGCTATCGAATAAAGACACGCTGGTGGTTGAACGCGACGCTACGGGTTGTGAGTTGTCAAGAAATACTCCGGCGGGCTCGGGTTATTGCGAGAAACCCACCCGACGGCCCCGTGGAGGAATCTGACGCAGGTAAGGGAGGAAATATGTAGGGGGTGTCGCGCACGAGGCTTTAAAGCAACACACGGCCCTAAATCCAGCGCTAACAAAGAGCAAAGAGAGGCGTTGAAAGGTTCCCCGAGTGGGAAAGGAGTCGCTGGTAAGGCGGGGGGGTCTCGCCGCCGTCCAGAGGACCCAAAATAAGACAAAGGAAAGACGTGAGAAGACAAACCGTGCGGGTGGTCGCCGGTCGGTGAATTCTCGGCGTCGTTTCGGCGCAAACGCGTTCAAGGGTTTCGCCGTCGCGGCTCCCGCGTCCCCCCCCCGTGAGGAAGAAACGGTTCAAAACCGCCGTGGTCCGTACGGCCCCATCGCGGCTTCTCGGCGGTTACCGGGGGGGGGGGCGCAAAACGCGCCCCTCGCAGCGCCAAGCGCCGCCGGGTTTTGGAGCCTTAAGCTGGGCTTTGCAAGGCCGGAGCCCAACGGGAAAGGGGGATGTTTCCTCTCTCATCACCCCCTCCTAACTTCGCATTTTTAGGCAAGTTAATTGACGAAGGGGAGGTAATTACAGCACAACGCTCGTTAGGTTTCACCCCACCAACTCGTTTTCGGGTGGCGACGGGAGGGAGGAAAAAGACCATTCTGCCCCCCGCTTTTTTAAAGTAAACCCATAAAACGCCCCTTGAGCTTCAGGGGGAATGGGGAAAACGCTCCCCCCACCCCCCGCAAATGGAATTTGGGGGTAAAATAGAAGAGATATGAAATAACGAGGAGCACCGGGTTCCATCCTCCCCCGGCCCCGCGAGCGCGGATGACGCAGGTTCCCTTATATAACGCGATTTCCTCGACTGCGGCTCCGGCCTTTGTGCGCCGGGCGACCCCGCGCCCGTCAAAACACCCTGAAAAACCATTAATAACCATCGGCGTAACGAAACGGGGGGGTTGGGGGATGGGGGGGGCGACCATCGGCGCTCGGCTCGAAGGCGAAAATTAATTGGGATTTGTTCTTTGGAAAGCAATAAGGCAAACGGGGTGAATTCCGGAAGACGGCGCCTGCGGAGAGGTGGGTTTTTATTTTAAAAGAGGCGGGGGGGGGGGGAACCGCTCCCACCGAGAAATATATTTCTTATTGAAAATATTCTTTAAATAGCTAATTAGTTGTGTTAATTAATAGAAATATCAAATAGAAGCTTGGCGCCTGCTGGTAGAAAATCAAACGAAAGGCCGGGCTAATGAATACTTACAGGTACAATATCCCCGTCGCCTCCTTCTAGTTGTCAATTAGGGAGCACGAGGGGGGTTCCTGGGGGGGGGGGGCGGCCGAGCCGGGGGGTGCGCCCCCCCGTCCATGCCCCCCCGTCCGCGCCGCGCGCCGGGCGCTTCGCTGCCAATCATGCGCCGTACGGGGATATTAAACAAAAGAACGGGGGGATGCTCGCCTCGTACCCATGATGCCTCGCGGGGCAGCGAAACCAGGCGAAAAAAGGCAAAAGAAAAAGCAACAAAAACCCTCAATCCGGTCGCAGCCGGTTTGTAACCCCGGGATGGGGACTTATTTCACCACTTTTCATTTTTGGGTAATGTATTTTGTGGCGGCGCTGCCATGTCCGTCCCCCCCCCCCGCCCGCCCCGCCGCCACCACCCCAGCCAAGCAGCCCCTGGCCCCCCGCCAAACTTTGTCTTCATTCATGAGCTCCTGGGCCCCTGGTGGGATTTTAACCCTTTCGCTGCCATCAAAACCAGCGGTGGGGTGGCTCGGTGGTTTGGGTCCCACCCCCCCCCCCACCCCCAAAATCCTGCCACAGGTCACTGGATGGGGACACAGGGCCTGGTTTGGGGTGCCCGAATGGTTTGGGAGGTGCTGGCGCTGGGGGTTTGGTGGGTGATTGTCGCTGTGGCACCCAGCGGCGGGGACAGGGTGACACCTCTGGTTCTGTCCCTGTGTCACCCAGGGAAGGAGCCAGTGGGGGGGGGAAACGTGGGGACACCCCCAGTCCTGTCCCTGTGTCACCCAGGGAAGGAGCCAGTGGGGGGGGGAAAACATGGGGACACCCCCAGTCCTGTCCCTGTGTCACCCAGGGAAGGAGCCAGTGGCGGGGGGGGAAACATGGGGACACCCCCAGTCCTGTCCCTGTGTCACCCAGGGAAGGAGCCAGTGGGGGGGGAAACATGGGGACACCCCCACTCTGTGCCTGTGTCACCTGGGGAGGGGACACAGTGACACCCCCACTCTGTCCCTGTGTCACCAGCAAAGGATCCAGATGGGTTTGGGTGCTGGGGGGACACAGTGACACCCTCAGTCCTGTCCCTGTGTCACCAGCAAAGGAACCGGATGGGTTTGGGTGCTGGGGGGACATGGTGACACCCCCACTCTGTCCCTGTGTCACCCAGGGAAGGAGCCAGAGTGGGGGACAGGGTGACACCCCCACTCTGTCCCTGTGTCACGCAGGGAAGGACCCAGATGGGTTTGGGTGCTGGGAGGGACACGGTGACACCCCCAGTCCTGTCCCTGTGTCACCCAGCAGGGGGGACACGGTGACACCCCCACTCTGTCCCTGTGTCACCCAGGGAAGGAGCCAGCAGGGGGGACAGGGTGACACCCCCGGTCCTGTCCCTGTGTCACCAGCAAAGGACCTGGATGCGTTTGGGTGCTGGGGGGACACAGTGACACCCCCACTCTGTCCCTGTGTCACCCAGCAAATGACCCAGCCGGGGGGGCCACGGTGACACCCCCAAGTGACCCATTTGGGGTGCACAGAGCCCAAATTCCAGCCAATTCCCCCCAGCAAAGGGGACGCCCCGAAATCTGCAGGGGAGATAAAACCAGGGCTAAGGACGGCGCTCACAGATCTGAGGCCTCGTTAAGGAATTAACGAACTAACGCGCGCGTTGAGCATCCAGCTGATCCCCATCCATCCGACTCCAACGCGGTTGAGCCCACGGGCTTTGTAGAGACACCAGAGTGACCGAATTGGGTTTACTTACGCTGAAAAGAGAAACGAAACCAGCTCCCCACACCACGGCCTTTACCGGGACCAGTCCGGCCTAAAGCCCCATCAACCACTTGGGTCAAGTCTTTTCCAAAGCCCAGCTTAAACCCGGCTTTACCAAACGCAGGGCGGGAATTGGGCGTCTTGACGGGATCGGTCAAAATAACCAGGGAAACGGGAACCTTCCATTTTGGACCGCGAATTAAAAACCGGCGCTAATCAAAGGTTAACGAGCGCCAATTTGGAGAGACTCCCCGGTTGTAATTAGGATTAGTCCTACGTTTAATTTCTTCGCGGAGCGAGAAGCGACTGACTTACAAACTCCATCTTTCGCAGGCGGGTTTTACAGATTATCGAATGGTCTTCGGCAAATAAAACTATTTGCACAAATAACCGTGTAATGTATAAAACACGCGCTAACGAACGCGTATTCGCTCAACCCACGGGCTGCAGAAGATCCGGTAATTAACCAGTTGCGACGCCGCTCCCATCGCTGGTTCTACCCGAGTTTGCCTTTATTAGATAAAATGGAACAATTTCATTTACAAAGGGGGAAATAACTAATTAGGCTTTAATTATACGGTAGTTACTATAGATTTATAAACTAATGAGGTGGCGGTTTGGGCCCCAATAAGAATTATTTCCAGGCCGGGGCCACCGAAAATGTGCGGAGAATGATGAGAAATGGGTGTTTTTTAAGAGAACAGCTTCAAAACTTCCCAAAATCCTCAAGGAAACGACGCGTTTTGGGGTTTTTAGGGGAAAATGAGGTTGTTCCCTTCCGAGAAGGTTGGGAAACGGCCCTTCCATTGGGCGCCTTGACAATGTCACTCCGTTGCCGTTACCTTCACCGTAACGTGGGCCTGGTGACAAAGTCGATCCTCTTTTCATTTAAAATCATTCGAATTCATGTAAAAGCCGGAATTGAGACGGTTTTGCCTCGGTCGCGGGTCTGAAATGAGTTTTTCCACCCTGAGTCTGTGCGTTGATGCTCAGCGCAGCCTCACCAGCGTCCACAGGCCCTCACGGGTGTCCACTGGTGTCCACTGGCCCTCACCGGTGTCCACTGGTCCTCAACGGCATCCACTGGTATCTACCGGCCCTCACTGGTGTCCACTGGTCCTCAACGGCATCCACTGGTATCTACTGGCCCTCACTGGTATCCACGGGCCCTCGCTGGTATCCACTGGTGTCTACTGGTCCTCACTGGTGTCTACTGGCCCTCACCAGTGTCTACTGGCCCTCACCAGTATCCACTTGACCGCACTGGTATCCACTGGCCCTGACCAGCATCCATGGGCCCTCACTGGCGTCCACTGGTGTCCACTGGCCCTCACCGGTATCCACTGGTCCTCACTGGTGTCCACAGGCCCTCGCTGGTGTCCACTGGTGTCTACTAGCCCTCACTGGTGTCTACCGGCCCTCACCGGTACCCACTTGACCGCACTGGCATCCACTGGCCCTCACCGGCGTCCACGGGCTCTCACCGGCGTCCACTGGTATCCACTGGCCCTCACTGGTGTCCACTGGTGTCTACTGGCCCTCACTGGTATCCACTGGTCCTCACTGGTGTCCACTGGCCCTCACTGGCGTCCACTGGTGTCTACTGGCCCTCACCATTATCCACGGGCCCTCACTGGTGTCCACTGGTGTCTACTGGTCCTCACTGGTGTCCACGGGCCCTCACTGGTGTCCACTGGTGTCTACTGGCCCTCACTGGTGTCCACTGGTGTCTACTGGCCCTCACCGGTATCCACTTGTCCTCGCTGGTGTCCACTGGTGTCTACGGGTCCTCACTGGTGTCTACCGGCTCTCACTGGTATCCATTGGCCCTCACCGGTATCTGCTTGACCCCACTGGTACCCACTGGCCCTCACCGGTACCCACTCGACCGCACTGGTACCCACTGGCCCTCACCGGGATCCACCTCATCGGGCACCAATTCCTTGTGATTTCTTCACCTTGTCACGGTGAAACATCAACGGGCATCGAGGAGGAGATGAAACCGTTTCCAACCCCTCACACCTCCCGCTCCGTCCTCCATCCCGCGCGGCTCCTGCAGGATGGTTACGGCCGGAGCGGTAAAACACCACCGGGATGCTCATTTAATTGAAATTTCGGCTCCTTTCACAAGGACCCATCCTCTGGGTGCTTCTGTTTCCAGGCTGAAAAGGCCTTTGACGAAGCGCCAACAATAGCGGCTTTTATGCCGCTCCGTTTCCCGAATCCGATTCATTATCTGCAGGTGATCCGGCGCTGAATCTCCCCCCGTTCCCGGCTGATTAAGCCCAAAGTCACTGTTTTCTCCTCGTCGACGTTTTTGCGGCGATTCCGATATATAAGACACAAAAAAGGGCGGCGAGGAGCTCCGGGGTGGTAATGGGGAGTAAGAAAGAGGCGGCCGGGCGGGAAAGGGGGATGCGGTGGCTCCGAGTTCATTTCTTGGGAAAGCTTGAGTTTTAAAGTCACTTGGGACATGGGACCTAAAGGAGCAGGGGGAGAGTTGGTCCTAAACTAAGCAGCAAAATTGGGGAATGTCCCCCAAACGGGTGAATTTAACCCCACGGGACGGCGGGTTGAGGGTGAAGCCAGAAAACCCGGTGAAAGCGGCACGAAAGCTCCTTTAGAATCAAACACCATCCAATGAGCGATAAATGTCGTTGAGGAGGAGAAAAAGATTGAATTACCGCAGTTCTATCAGATTTTAAACTCAACATCCCGCTCCTTCCCAAAAACGGGGGGTCCAGCACCAAATCCCCTCCTCTCCGTGGTGATTTGGACTTTTCTTCCTTCTCCATAGCAAGATGATGAGCAGCAGCTTCGGTCTAACAATAGGTATTTCTTTAAACATTTTGGTACAACCGGGAGACGATTCCCCGAGGGAAGTTTTTAAACCAGCCCTAAATTGCCGTTCGATACAACCGGTTTGAATGATTTCACCAAACACGGAGCAGAAAAACCTCCACGGGGCGAAGCTGCCGGTAAAACAAGTAGAATTAGCGCAAAAACGCCGGCGCAAGGGGAAAGGAACCAAACAGTCCCACTGGGGAGGAGGAAGCGAAGAGCCCAAGAGTTGCCGATGGTCCAACCAAAGTCCAACCAAAACCAGCGCTAAAATTCTGCACGAACACCCCAAACGGCCACGTGGTCACCGGTGATTTACGACGCGTCCTGGGTGGGTTACGGCAAACTGCCGTCGCCGCAATTTACCCCAATTTCGGCGAAATACGGCGAGCGAAAAGGCGGCCGAGCCAGAAGCGCCGCGTTCCCAACTGGTTTGGCCGAGGAAATCGGGGATGTGGCGTTTTGGTGAAGCCGTTCTGTTAAAAACGAGGCTCTTGGTGGCTTTTCCGATGGCGCCGGACGCGAGTCTCAAGTTGAGAATCAGGGGCTTTAATACCAAGTGGTGGCATTTTACCATAGTTGATTTTATTCCGCTCAAACAGCGACCCCGGTGCCGACAAAAGGCAAAACCAAGACCCACCGCGGCGCAACGAGTTCTCTAGTTCATCAAAGCCAATTATCCCTCGGAAAAGCCAAGTAAAGCGTTAAAAGGTGAAGTGTCGGCGGGAGGATTTGGGTTGTTTCTCTCCTTTCGGTCCCATCCTGATGTCGCTAATTCAGGGAAGCGAGTTACACCCAAAGCGCCGCGTCGGGGTGAATTTTGGGGTGAAAAAGCCAGTTTTAGTCTCCGGTGAGAGGCGTTTCCAACGTGTCGCGGGTTGAAGGACGCGCTTGCATTGGTTTCCTCATCGGGAGAAACGGGAATGGTTCCTATTCCCCCAAATCGTCATCTTCGGTGACCAAGACCCCGTTTCCAAACCGGAGCATCGACCGGGATGAAGGATTAGGATTTAAATGGTTATTCTTAGTTTATCAAAGCGCACGGCTTTGAAGCTGCGGCGTCCTCTGCGACGACAAGACGGGTTTAGGTCAAGCCTAGTCTCCGAGAAACGGGATCCTCACCTTCATTCTCTGAGATTGCCTGAAAATTAAGCCTAAATCCAACATATTGGGGAAAAACAGCGGGCGGTTTGAACTTACGGTCGCTACAACTTCCCAGCAGAACCGCGGCCACGCGACAGGATCCAGAATGAGTCGTTTTAATCCTCCCGTCGAAGCTCAATAATCCCGGGTTTGGGAGGGTTGAGAGCGAGTAATTAGCGGTGATATCCCAAATTTATATGAAAATCATAGAGAATAAGACAAATCCCAGCGCCGCAGCGTTTTCCTCAACACCGATGGGTGTTGCAAAGATAAACCAAACCCATCCAACTTGGGATAAAGGGGAGAAAGGCGGGTGCGGGTTTTATTCCTCTCCATCTTCCAGCGGTTGATCCAGCGCCGTAAAACTCCAGCAACATGTGGCACGGCCTGATAGGTTGAGTTCTGGCTATAAATCTCAGCCGCCTCGCGCCGGTCTCGTTAAAAAGTAGCAGAATTGTTTTAAAAAGGCCCAATTTTGCCAAAGTGGTTTAAAAAATGAGTGGTTTTGAGGAGCGAGCGGTGAGAAAAGGTTCGTTGTGAGTGGGGCGCAAAAAGGCTCACGCTCCTAAAAATGGGGGAGTTACTTGATACGGGTTGGGAGAGCGGGTTGGGAGCGGGGAAAAAAGGGCAGAATTCAATTAAAAGGGAATTGATAAGAAAAGAATAGGTTCAGCGCTTGATTTTGAGACGTAGAACGGACCAGGAAGCTGCTCGGTGAATGAATCCGTGGAACTCATCCCGTTTAAATGGATCCTGAGGGGGAAATATGGGTGGAAAAGCGGCTTTTGCGAGGTGAATTGGCTCCGCCGGGTGGGTATTTCTGCTCCGGGCCCCCCCCCGGGCGCTGGGGAGGGGGCGGCGGGAGCGGGATGCTCCGAGGAGGAGGAGGAGGAAGGCAGCAAAGATGGATGCTCCTGTCAGCGCGTCACGCTCGCTCTCCCGCGGCCTCGTGACCAGGAAAAGCGCCCGAGCGAAGGTGGCGGTGAGAGCTCCAACGGCTCGGAAAGCAGGTCGGGGGTTCCCCCCCCCCTCACCGAGACGCGGGTGTTTTGGCTCCTCGAACCGCCGGCTCCGGTGATGGAGAGAAAGCAAGGCGAGCGATTGCGGGCACGTTCCTAAATGGATCCCCCCGCCGAGCCCGCGGCCACGTGAGGCGGAACCGCGGCCGTCCCCGGTGACAGGAGCCGCTTCAAACCGGCATTTCGGGGGGCGGGGGGCACCCCAAACGCAACCAGCCCGCGGCACAACCCTTAAAATAATCCCTCGAAACCGGCGTCCTCTCGAACCGCTCGTTGTTCCAATCCTACCCCCCGAACCCCGAGACATAAGAGGCGGAACCCCCCCGCGCCGTACCCCAAAATTCCTGCTCCGCCCCGGCAGCGGCCGAGCTTCACCAAATTTAAATAACAATTAAAATCAACCCGTTTTTTGGGGGGGGCGGTTTCAGCGAACGGGTCCCATCGCATCCTCGCTCGCACAAACCTCCTCCCTTCCTCTCGCCGCCCCCCCGCCATCAAACAGCCCCTTCTTCCCATCCAGGCACCTTAAATGGCTCCGACGCTCGGTGTTTTTGGGAAATGGAGCACGGGGGGGGGGAATTGAGCCCACACAGCTCCCCAAAACGCCTCTGCCCCCCCCAAACCGGCGTTTTCATCCCCCCCCCGTGGCAAAAGGGGTGTGGGCAGCGCCGGCACATGGACAGAGGCAGCTCTGGATCTCGCTGCACGTTAAGCAGAGATGGGGAAGTTTTGCCTTCCCGGTCCCCCCCCCCGGGTTTGAAGCAGCATTGGGAAGGGGGGGGGGGGTAAAATCAAAATGAGGTGGAATCCGGCGGGGCAGAAAATCTGGTTCGGCACCCGTGAGCGAGTTGATCACCTGTTCCCATCATCAACGAGGGGAAGGGGAATCGCCCCCGAAACGCAGCACGAGAGGAGCGAACAAAGGGGGTGTCCCCTCCGGGTGACCCCCCCCACTGCCATGGGGGGCACATCCATAGCTCGCCAGCACTCCCCACAAAACGGGGACACCCCAAAGGGAGGGGATGGCAATGGGGGGTCCCCAATCTGCCTCAACACCCCCCCCCCAGATGTGCGGAGAGGGGGTGGCCCCCCCTCCCCACGGACCCCCCACGCACAGCAGGTTTGCAGCCTGCGCCCCCCCCCCCCCCCAACCACCCAGCCCTGCGGGAAGAGCCAACACCCCGTTTTACCACGGGGGATCCCCACCCTCCTCGCCCATTCCCGAGGGCTGGGCCGGCCCCTTCCACCCCCAACCCCTGGGGCTCTGCCCCCCCAACCCCTGGGGTTGGGGTTGGTTCGCTGTCCCCCCAAATCTCCCCCACAAGGGACGCGGTGCCAGCACAGCCCCACAAACCCTGAACCCCCAAATGTCCCCAACCAGGTGAGCGCCAGCCCCAGAATTTCGGGGTTCTGCCCCCCGAATTCTGCAGCTCTGCCCCCTCTAGAATTCCGGGGTTCTGCCCCCCGAATTCTGCAGCTCTTACCCCCTCAGAATGCCAGGGTTCTGTCTCCCAAATTCTGGAGCTTTGCTCCCCGAATTCTAGAGCTCTGTCCCCCTCAGAATTCCAGGGTTGTGTCCCCAGAATTCTGCAGCTGCTCTGCTCTCAGAATTCTGGGATTCTGCCCCCCCATCCCCGCCCCCAGAATTCCGGGGTTCTGCCCCCGCAACCCCTCGGTTCTGCCCCCGCAGAATCCCGGGGCTCTGCCCGCCCGAACCTCTTGGTTCCGCTCCCCCTTTCCCCGCAATCCCGGGGTTCAAACCCCCGCAACCCCTCGGTTCTACCCCCCCCTCCCCGGAATTCTGGGGCTCTGCCCCGCCGCAATCCCACAAAGGCACAACCCCCCCACCCTGCGCTCCGCTCCCCTCAGGGGCAGAACCCCTCCAAGGCCGCGGGCGCTTCCCCCCGCGAACGCCAAACATCCCCCTCAGCCCCCGCGGCCACTACCGGGCCCTGCCCCCCCCACCGCCGGGCCCTGCCTCCCCTCCCCCGCACCCCTCACAGCCGGGCCCGGCCCCCCCGCCCCCGCAGCCCTCACCTGGCGCGGGGGGCGCCGCCCTGGGGTGCGGGGGCGCCGGTGGGGTCCCTGAGGCCGAGCCGGGGCCGGGCCGGGCCGGGCCGGGCGGGCGGAGCAGACGCGGCGCCGCAGCCACCAGCCGCCGCGGAGCGCAGCCGGCACCACCACAAACAATGCCGCTGATTGGGCAGCTGCCCCGTCGCTCTCGCCCCGCCTCCCGACCCCAGACGCGACGCCCATTGGCGCGGCGCGACGACAGACGCCGCGTCTCACCAATCCATCCCTCCGGTCGCCCCGTGGGACCCACCCCGCGCTTCTTATTGGCGGGTGGGCGCGAAGATTGGCGCGACGTCCCGCCAATGGCAAGCCGCCGGGCTTCCCCGCGGGGCGCCTTTAATGGGTCCCTGAGCCTGGACATCCGGGCACCGCCGGTCGCGCGCGGTGTCGGCGGGCAAAAACCAACCCCCGGCCCCCCCCACTCTCCCCCACATGGGGAATTTGGGCCCAGAGCGGCCGCCGTAGCCGCCCGGTGCCCGCCCCACGTGGCCCGGTGCGACGTGCCGGAGTGGGGGGGCGGGTCCCGGTACCGTGTCCGCCACCCCCACACCCCCGGTACCGGCGCGACCACGCGTGGGTGCGTGTGTCACCCCCCCCGGCAGGGGGCAGGGCCCCGGCGAGGCCTCCGCCAGGCCCAAGATGGCCGCCGTGGCCTCAGGCCAGCGCTCTGGCACCGCTTCCCGCTCTCGGTGGTGCCGACACCCCCAGCTCCCCAACCCCCCCCCAAAAAGATTCCTGTGGAAGCAGCAGAGAAAATAACCGCAGCCGCTTTTTTATTTACAGCCCCCCCGGGGCGGGGGGTTCCTATTGCACAGTGTGGGGGAGGGGGAGGGGGGGCACCCCCAACCCCCCCCCCCGGGGGTCAGAGATGGGTGGGGGGGAGGGATGTGCAGCCCCCCCCCCCCACTGATGCCCACAAGCGAGGAGGGGGTGAATAAATAAATAAAAATATATTAATACTGACATATAAAACCCTGCAGGAGGAGCCTCAGGGCTGGGGGGGGGGGGGTTTTGGGGTGTCCCCCCCTCCCCTAACACTCCAGGGTGGCCCCGAAGCTCTTGCGGCAGTCGATGGCTTTGGAGCTGGGGGGCTGCGCCCGCCGCCGCCGCAGCTCGTCCTTGCCCAGGCTCCCGGCCAGCTTGGCGTACGCAGACTTGTATTTCTTGTCGAAAGCAGCTGCGAGGCAAGAGGGGGAACCCGTGAGCGCTGCACCCCCAAAACCCCCCGAACCGCTCCCCGAGCCCCCCGTACCGATATCCATGTGCTCCCTGCCCAGCGCCGCCAGCGTGAGGAACAGCAGCTCGCGGTAGATGCTCCTGGGGGGTGAGAAGGGGGTGGTCAGTGGGTCAGAGGGGTTCTCCTGCCCTGGTGACACCACACCTGGAATATCGTGTCCAGTTGTGGCCCCTCAGTTCCAGCAGGACAGGGAACTGCTGGAGAGAGTCCAGCGCAGCCACCAAGATGCTGGAGGGAGTGGAGCATCTCCCGTGTGAGGAAAGGCTGAGGGAGCTGGGGCTCTGGAGCTGGACAAGAGGAGCCTGAGGGGGGACTCATTGCTGGGGATCAAGATGGAAAGGGGCAGTGTCAGGAGGATGGAGCCAGGCTCTTCTGGTGACAACCAGGGACAGGACAAGGGGCAGTGGGTGCAAACTGCAACACAGGAGGTTCCGCTGGAAGATGAGAAGCAACTTGTTGGGGTGAGGGTGGCAGAGCCTGGCCCAGGCTGCCCAGGGGGTTGTGGAGTCTCCTTCTGTGCAGACATTCCAACCCGCCTGGACACCTTCCTGTGTAACCTCATCTGGGTGTTCCTGCTCCATGGGGGGATTGCACTGGATGGGCTTTCCAGCGCCCTCCAACCCCTGACATCCTGGGATTCTGTGAGGCAAAGCAGTGAATTGCGGGGGTGGTGACAATAGGGGGTGACAGGTCTACCTGGGCATGTGTCGCGGCCCCCCCGGGGCGGCCAGCGTCTCGAGGAAGAGCGCGATGGCTTTGTGCACCTCGCTCAGCCCCACGTGGCTCAGCAGGCTCTCCAGGAACGCCAGCGAGAAGGGGGAGCCGTGGGGCCGCCAGGACCGCAGCCGCGTGGGGACGTTACCTATGGGGGGGGGGACACCGTGTCAGCGTCACCCCCCCCGCGCCGCTCCCCCCGGCTCCCCGCCGCCCCCAGACTCACTGTGAAGCCTCCAGAGGACGTAAAGCGGGGGGCAGCTGTCGGGCTCGGGGGCCAGCACGTCCCACAGCAGCCGCACACGAACCGATGGGGACTCGGGGGGCTGCGCCTGCGGGACGGGGAGGTGGGCGCCGGGCTGGAAACCCCCCCATGTACCCCCCAGGACCCCCCCGGTGTTACCTGCGTGGCCGGAGCGACGTGCTGGGAGCCCAGGAGCAGGCGGGGGAGGTTGCTGGGCAGCCCCAGGCGCTGGAAGTACCAGACGAGGTTCCAGTAGATGATGGGGTGACTGTCCACCAGCTCCGGCTGCGCCAAAAACTCCCCCCCTTCGTTCTCCACCAAACTCTCCAGCTCCTTCCGCAGCACCAAGGGGCTCAGGTAGGCGAAAGCCACTCGCTCCGAGCGCCACGGCGCCTGCGGGAGAGCGGGGAGAGCTGCTGGGACACCCCCCGGGGATGGCTGTGTTGTGTCCCCGCGGTGCGCGGCACCGTACCGGTGTGTCCGGGACGCCGTTGCAGAGCTCCGGCTTGGCCTCGTCCAGGGCCAGGCAGCGGCGGCGGTCGCTGAGCACCGGCCCCTGCGCGGCGGCGGGAGGGACGGAGGCGTCTTCGGCGGCGCTGCGCGGCAAACGGGGGGTTACGGAAACGGGGGGCAACGGGGGACGTTGGGGGTTTCCCCAGGGGACAGAACAGAGGGAAGTTGGGGACAGTGGGGACACCGGGGGGATGTGGATGTTGGGGTGTCATCCCAAGGATGGTGGACACCAGGAGGGAGCAATGAGGGGAGTTGGGGACACCAGAGGGACATCAGGGTTTTCCCCCCAGAGAACACGGGACACCCACAGGCAGCACAAAGGGGGTTTGGGGACAGCGGGGACGCCGGGGGGATGTGGACATTGGGGTTTCGCCCAGAGGATGGTGGACACTGGTGGGGAGCAAAGAGGGACACTGGGGACACCAGGGGATGATGAGGGACATGAGGGTTTTCTTCCAAAGCATGGAAGGTTGGGGAGCAGCGCTGGGCAGTAAAGAGGGACATTGGGACACCGGGGACAATGGTGAGGATGTGGCACACCAGGGATTTCTCCCAGAGAACACAGGACACCAGTGGGCAGCAAAGAGGGACACTGGGGACACTGGGAAGGGTGTGGGACATCAGGGTTTTCCCTCAGAGGACAGGGGACAGTGGAGGGCAGAACACAGGGGAGCTGGGGACAGTGGGGACACCGGGGGGGATGTGGATATTGGGGTTTTGCCCAGAGGACGGAGGACACCGGTGGGGAGCAATGAGGGACACCAGGGACCCCGGGGATGTCGGGGTTCCGCGGGTCCCACCTGGGGGGCAGCTGGAAGTCCTGGATCTCGATGCTGAGGAAGGGGACGAAGGCTCGGGCGCAGAACGGGCAGGTGGTGTTGAGGTTGGAGTCGTCCGAGGTCCAGCCGGCCATCACCTCCTCGTCGTACACCAGCGCGCCGCAGCCCTGGCACCGCGAGCAGCTGGACAGCAGCACCTGGGGGCAGCGGCGTCCCCGTCACCCCCCTGGCACAGCGCGGGGGGGGATCCCCCCACCCCAACTCACCTCCACAGCAGGCGGCTCCTGCCCGGTTGCCCCATCAGCGGGCGGCTCGGATCTGGGGACACCGGTGCTCCCCACCGACGTGTCCGACAGGTCCAGCTCGCTGCCCAGCGACACGGAGCTCTGGGGGGGGGACACACGCGCCATCAGCAGGGACAGACGTGCACAGACAGACAGACACCCCCCCGGGAGACGCCGGTACCTCGGAGGCGGTGGATTCAGGGCGCTCCCGTGGGCGCAGCAGCGTGCTGGCGGGGCTGCGGCGCGGGGGGGGTTCCCCGTCACGCTGCTCGGGGTCCCGGGGGCCGGGGGGGGGCTCGGCGCTGGCCGGGGGGGGGGCGCAGCGAGGGCCGTTTGCCAGGGGACAGCAGCTGCTGCAGCTTGGCCGCCAGCCCCCGCCGCGGCGTGCCCCCCCCCGCCGCCGGCGCCTCGTCCGCCCGGTCGCTCTCGTCCGTGGCGAAGCTGACGTCCGACAGGCTCCCGTCGGCAGAGCCGGGGGGGCCGCGCAGCCGGGGGGGCAGCGGCTCCGGGGCCGCGGGGAGAGGGGAGGCCCGGGTGGTGGGGGGCTCCCCCGGCCCCCCCCGGCCGCCCTCGCTGTGGAAACTGAGGCTGCCGCTCTTCACCAGCCGGGGCGCCGGGGGGGGGTCCCGCAGGCTGCGACCAGCCCAGGTGGTTTGGCGCTGCAGGCTGGGCCGGGGTGCCGGAGTGGCTGTGGAGGGGAGCGAGGGGGTGTCAGCGAGGTGACGGTGGCCCCCCAAGCCCGTCCCTGTCCCCCACATACCCGGGGCGGTGGCGGCGGCCGCCCGGCGCTCCCGCTGCCGCAGGGGCTGCCGAAACTGGGCAGCCCCCAGCACCACGTTGCGGAGCTTGGCCCAGCGCAGGCGCCCGCTCTGCGTCCCCGCCGGCCACTTGCTCTCCAGCACCGCCTGCGAGGGGGGGACACGGCGTCAGGTGGCGGCGGGGACACCCCCCTGGAACCCCGGGACACCCGCATGACCCGTCACCTTGTTGTAGTAGCCGTAGGTGATGGTGTTGGGCACGATGCCGGCGCGTTTCATCTCCAGCAGCACCCGCACCGACAGCACCGGCTCGCCGTACTGCCCGCACAGCTGCATCAGGATGCGGTAGCAGACCTGGGGGGGCAACAATGGTGCATCAGGGGGGGCGGGGAACCCCACAGGGAACCCCAAACCCCCAAGCGCCACCCACCTCGTCCGGCAGCACCACTTTGTGCGCCTCCATCTTGCGCAGCACATCGTAGGCCAGTTGCAGCGCGCGCAGTTTGGCGGGGGCGGCGCGGACGTGGGTGGGCAGGTAGAGGAACCAGAGCCCGTAGCAGTGGCCCAGCAGGCACTTGGCCCACATGTCGGGCACCGAGGAGTATTTCTGGGCCACGCGCTGAGCCACCTTCATCTCCTGGGGCGAGGGGAGGAAGAGGAGGGAGATTGGGGGGGGGGCAGCGGCTGCATCGCGCCGTCCCGTCGATGCCGAGGCTCGAAAACGTCGCGGCACCGCTGGCGACGCTCACCTGCTTGGTGCGGCGCGGGGCCGGGCTGCTGGGCGCGCTGCTGCGGGCCTGGCACAGCTGGGCCACCAGCGGGTCCCGGGGGGGCTCCAGGAGCTCGGGGCGCAGCGTGGGGAACCCGTCGTAGCTGGGGAGGGGGAGCAGAGGTTGAGTTGGGGGGACACGGAGGGCGGCGATGGGGGGCGGTGAGGGGGGTCTCACCGGTACAGCGCAGGCAGCTCGGTGCCGTCGGGCCCCACCGGCTCCTCGGGGGGGGTGATGAAGACAGTGTGTTCGCCCCCCCGCGGGTCGTCCAGCTCCATCAGGGGGGTGTCCTCCGGCTTCTCCAGCTCTGCCTGCACCTGGGGAGGGGGTGAGGGTGTCAGCGGAGCGCGGGGGGCACAGGGAGGCAACGCGGAGCCGGCGGGACTCACCTTGTCCACGCAGGTGTCGAAGAACTCGAGGCAGGGGTCGCGGTCGCTGGCGAAGGAGCAGTCCTCGATGAACTGCGTGAACAGCTGCGTGCGCAGCAGCTGCCCGTAGAAGCGGTGGTACGCGCGGTCCCGCGACTTGAGGAACCCTGCAGGGCCGGGCCGGGGGCAATCATAAATCACAGGATCGTTGGGGTTGGAAAAGAGCTTTAAAATCATGGAGTCCAAGCGTCAACCCACCCGTGTCCCTGAGAACCTCATCTGTGTGTGTTCAACCCCTCCAGGGATGGCGACTCCAGCACTGCCCTGGGCAGCCTGTTCAACACCCACAGCCCTTTGGGGGGAAATCACCCCAAATTTCCACCCTCACCCTCCCCTGGCGCAACTTGAGGCCGTTTCCTCTGCTCCTGGCGCTTGTTCCTGGGGAGCAGAGCCCGACCCCCCCGATCCAAGCTCCTTTCAGGCAGTTCAGAGATCAGAAGGTCTCCCCTCAGCTCCTGTTCTCCAGCTGAACCCCCAGGTCCCTCAGTCTCCATCACATTGTGCTCCAGCCCCTCACCAGCTCCGCTCCCTTCTCTCCACTCCAGCACCTCAAGCCCTTTCTCCGCGTGAAGAGCCCAAAACCAACCCCACAATTCAAGGCTTGGGCCACCAACATCCCCCCTCCCCGCATCCCCCCGTCCCCACCCACCCTGCAGAGCGAAGAGGCTGCCGGTGTCGCGGCCGGCGGGCGCGGGGGCCGGGGCGATGGGGCGCAGGAAGGAGCGGTACCCGCGCAGGGCGCAGGCCATGAACCGCAGGAACGCCGCGCGCGCCTCCAGCTCCAGCTGCGCCCGCCGGCCCCGCGCCGCCTCCGCGTCGCTCAGCAGCAGCTCCAGCGACGCCTCCTCCCCCGGCCCGCTGTACACTGCGAGAAACGGGGGGGAAAATGAGGGGCGAGGGGCGCGAGGAGGGTGCGGGGCCCCCCCGCGGCCCCACTCACGCTCGTCCAGCTGCTGGGAGATGTTGTGCAGCGAGGCCAGCAGCACCTTGCAGGGCCGGCGGGGCAGCGCGCGCGGGGACAGCAGCTTGCGCTCCTCGCTCCTGGGGGGACAAAGGGACGAGGGGAGGGCACGGGCAGACCCCCTGTTGTCCCCAAGAACCCCCCAAGTGACGCCACCGCAGGGCGGGGGGATCTCAACCGCACCACGGCCAAGAATTTGGGGAGGCCACTCACTGGAAGATGGTGTTGGTGTCCAAATCGACGAAGATGACGTCGCGGGGGGGCTCGTAGAGGTCGAAGTAGCTGGAGTGGATGCCTACAATGAAGGGCACGGGGGCACACAGCACGTCAGCCAGCGCCAGCGGGCACAGCGGGATGTAGGGGCACTGCCAGCGCAGGGGGAAGATCATCTGGGGACAGGACAAGGGCGGTCAGCACCACGGAGCCGGGTTTCGGGGGTCCCCGGCGCCCGCGGCGCGTCCCCCCGGCGTCTGCGCGTCCCCTCCGCGGCACTCACCGCCACCAGCGCTTCGCCCACGCTGGTGAGGACGTCGGGGCGCAGGGAGTGGACGAGCAGCTTCTGCTCGGTCAGGACGGCCACCAGCAGAGCCACCGCGTTCTCGGGGCCCAGGTTCTGCAGCAGCGTCAGGAAGCTGGCGCCGCTGCGGGGGGGATGTCACTTGGCCGCCCCCACGTCTCGTCTTCCCGCTCCGTTCGCGTGTCCCCAAACCCAGCGCCCCGCGAGCGGCCCTACCTGAGCGGCAGCGGGGAGGAGACGGGCCGGCACAGCAGCAGGTTGTCGTACGGGGACATCTGGGGGGGACACACGGTGGAGCCACCGCGGCGGGGACGGGGACGGGGGCGCGGGGGCCACGCGGTGACTCACCTGGACCAGGATGCGCGGCCGCTGCGGGGACGGGAAGGGGACGTTGTGCATGAAATGCGAGATGTGCCTGCGGGCAGACGGGTCCGTGGGGACACAGCGGGGGACACCCCCTTGTCCCCCCCACCAAAACGCCTCCCCCCGGCCGCGGCGCTCACGTCTCGAGGGGCAGCACGTGGGGCCCCGAGATGGAGTAGCGGTAGATGAACATGAGGAACTTGCGGAAGACGTCGAAGAAGGGCCAGTGCGAGAGGACGCAGATGCTCTTGCGCGTCTGCAGCGAGCGGCCGCCCACGGGCCGCCGGTCCACCACGCTCAGCAGCCCCAGGCGCAGGCTCTGCTTCTCCGACAGCCGCTCCCGCGGAAACGCCTCGTGGAACTGGATGGCCGCCCCGTACACCTGCACAGGGTGGGCGCTCAGAGCCGGCTCCCCCTCCCCAAAACGCCCCCCGGCGCCCCCTCCGCGGGTCCTGCCTTGTCGCCCGAAGCGCCGGTGAGCACGAAGGTGGAGAAGACGGGCAGCGGGTACTTGGTGTCGGCCGGCCAGCTCTCGATGGTGGCCCCCATGGGCAGGCAGAACACGGGCACCGATTTGGGGAGGGGGAAGGACTCGCTGTCCTGCTCCGGGTAACGCCCCAGCAGCCCTGGACGGACAGACGGACAGAAAACCTCAGCTTAGCATCTCCCCCATTCCACCGAGGAGCGGCGGCCCCAGTCAGTGTCAACACACGACGGGTTGTCCCCCCCGAATTGCCCCCTCACCTGCTTCGTAGACCAGCGTGTTGGCCTTGGCCATGGCGATCTTGTAGCAGAGGAACAGCGCCGGGCCCCACTGCGAGGAGGGAGCGGAATGGGGGGGTCAGCGCAGGCTGGACGGCAGTGGGGGGGTCCACCCGGCACCCCAGCACCCACCATGCTGGTGTTGAGATTCTTGTCCACCCGGCAGAAGGTGTGGGGGGTGCTCTCGCCCTTGCTGGGCATGACGAGGCAGATGTCGGTGACCCCCAGCGTGTTGTGGCCGTGGGGCTCGGCCGCCCGCCGGTACGTCAGGAAGGTGCGTTGGTGCCCCGGCCCCCCCGAGTTGAGGTTGGCCGAGCGGCTGTACGGCGTCGTTTCCAGGATCTTGTAGCCCGCTTTCGGGCGGTCCTTCCCCTCGTAGTGCACCCTGCGCGGAGACAAGCGGTGAGGGGAACCCCCAGCGGGCTCCTGACCCCCCCCGGGTGCCAACTCACCCCAACTCGATGAGCGGCGGCTTGTCGCGGCCCCGCTTGTAGCACAGGAACATCTGGGGGTTGTTGAGCAGCCCGGCGTTGAGGTCCACGGGGTGGCCCGAGGTGGTGGTCTCGATGCAGGTGAAGCCGTGCGGCACCTCCTCGCCCTGCGAGCGGATGATGACGGCCACGTCGGTGATGGGCTCGCTGGGCCGCGCCGCGCGGTGCTGCTGGTTCTCCTCCTCCAGCGGCCGCGACGTGTCCGTCAGTCCGGCCACCACGAAGTAGTCCACCAGCTGCGGGGGCTTCTCGTCCGACATGGCTCACGGCATCTGCGGGGGGACAGCGGGACGGGGTCACCCCCCAAACCTGCCCCACGGGTCCCCCCGTCGCGCTGCGCAGGGCAGGGAAAGCTCCTCTGTCACACGGCGGAGCTGACGGGGCGAAAGCGCCGGCGACGGGAAGGGAGGAGGTTTCCGGTCACGCCGCGATGTGACAGAGACCCCCACGGTTTGGGGAGGGGGGACAGCACCCCACCCCGGCGCAACACCGGGGACACCCCTGGAGCAGCGGCTCTGGGCTGCGAGCCCCCCTCCAGCGTGGCCCCCCCCAGTTTTGGCGGCTGCACCCCTGGCCCGCAGACCCCCCCACGCGCCCCCTCCCTGTCCGCGGTGCCCCCCGCTTGCCGGGCGCCGCAGGAGGGTCCCGGAGGCGGCTGCAGGGCGGGCGGGAAAGGGGAAGGAAGCGGGCGAGGAGGCTGCGAACACCCACGTCACACCCCACGGCCGTCACCCCCTCCGCGCGGCACCGGGGCACCACGCCGCCCAGCCGCTGCCACACGGGGGGGGAATGGTCCCAATGTGGACACCCAGAGCGGGGACAGCGCGGTGGCTCCGCAACCCAGGGATTACACCCCATTATCTGGGGGTCACACCCCACTGGGGCTGCGGGGACGCGGTCACCGCAGCGGCTCAGTCTGTCCCCAGGACCCCGTCCCCGCGGGCGGACCCCCCGGGGGTATTTTTAGCGGTGGTGACGGCTGAGCCGAGGACACGCGGCCCTTTAGTGTCCTGCCACCTGCCTCGTGTGGGGACAAACCGGTGCGGGGGGTCCCCACAGCCGCCCTGTGCCCCCTACACACCCCCCAACCTCCCGGCTGGGTCCCCGCG
Source organism: Columba livia (assembly GCF_036013475.1). Taxonomy (NCBI): domain Eukaryota; kingdom Metazoa; phylum Chordata; class Aves; order Columbiformes; family Columbidae; genus Columba; species Columba livia. Next base: position 1,369,164 of record NC_088629.1, on the reverse strand, counting down.
GTGGGACACTGGGGGTCCTGGGTGACGGTGTCGCCTGCCCTGTCCCCACGGACCCCCAGTGACCCCATGGAGAGCGGAGCAGGAAGCGGCCCCAAGGGGAAGCGGTGACAGTGGGGGGTGTCCTGGTCACACCCCTGGGTCCCCAATGCCGGGGAGCAGCGGGGGGTCCCCCAGCAGCAGGTCCCGGCTGCCCCTGGGGACCCCACGGGCCCCTCAACCCGCACCCGCCTGGGGCTGGAAATGGGGGTGTCGGGAAATGACAGCCCGGCCATGGAGCCGCCCCGGGCGGCCCCTGGGGACCCCAAACCAGCCCTGTGCACCCCAAACCGGCCCTGTGCACCCCGAAACCTGTGCATCCCAAACCCTGTGCACCCCAAACCAGCCCTGTGCACCCCGAACCAGCCCTGTGCACCCCAAACCAGCCCTGTGCACCCCGAACCAGCCCTGTGCACCCCAAACCGGCCCTGTGCACCCCAAACCCTGTGCACCCCAAACCGGCCCTGTGCACCCTGAAACCTGTGCATCCCAAACCCTGTGCACCCCAAACCCTGTGCATCCCAAACCAGCCCTGTGCACCCCGAAACCTGTGCATCCCATACCCTGTGCACCCCGAACCCTGTGCACCCCAAACCCGGCCCCGCGCACCCCAAACCCTGCGCACCCCAAGCCGGCCCGGCCCTATGCACCCCAAACTCTGCGCACCGCAAACCCGGCCCTGGGCACCCCCAGCCGGGCCTACAGACCCCCCAACCGGCCCTAGACACACCCGGCCCCACAGGCCCCACACCCGGCCCCACAGGCCCTAAGGTCGGCCCAGGCCCCACACCCGGCCCCACAAGCCCCAGCCCCAGCCCCCCAGCCCCGGCCGGGCCCCCGCAGGCCCCGGTTCCCCCCTCGGGCCCCCCTGCCGGTACCTGCGGGCCGGGCCGGGCCGGGTCGCGCCGCTGGGCTCCACCGGGCCGCTGCAGAGCGCCCCCCCACGGCCCCGCCGCTCCCGACAGCGACACCTGGCGGGCGGGAGGACGCTCTGCAACCCCGTGGGACCAGCCATGCGCCCCCAGGAACCACCAGGACCCCCCAGCACACCCCGGCACCACCAGAACCCCCCCAGAAACCACCAGGTCCCCCTCAGCACCCCCAAGGAACCATCAGGATCCCCCCCCAGCACCCCCAGGAACCACCAGGACCCCTCCCAGAAACCATCAGGACCCCCCCAGCACCCCCAGGAACAACCAGGATCCCCCCAGAAACCATCAGAACCCCCCCAGCACCCCCAGAAACCACCAGGACCCCCCCAGCACCCCCAGGAACCACCAGGACCCCCCCCAGAAACCATCAGGACCCCCCCAGCACCCCAAGGAACCATCAGGACTGCCCCCCCCAGCCCCACAACCCCTCCCCATGCTTAAAAATCGTGTGGGGACCCACTGACCCCCCATAAGGGACTGGGAGCAGGCGACCCCCCCTGCACCCCCCCAAACCCTGGGGAGGGGACCGGGAACCTCCCCAAAGCCTCACTAGGTCATCCCCCCCCCATGAAATCAGCCACACGCCAGCACGGGAGGCGTTTAATTAACATATAATATATTTTTAAAAAATAATAATAATAATAAATCACTCTGGCTCCCTCCCGGGCTGGGGGGGGAACGCGGGTCCTGGGGCCCCAGGTCCCCCCGCCCGCAGACGGGGCCCCCGCGCTTTTTGGGGGGGTCCGGAGGGTGAGGGGGGGGGGGGGGGGGCAAAGTTACAAGTGCTTTCTACACGTCCCGCGGGGTCCCCGGCAGCTGGGGGGGGGGGGGGGGCTGGGGGTACATACGGGGCGCAGCGATGGGGGGGTGCAGCGATGGGGCGCAGCGAGGGGGGGGGCGCAGGATTTCTCCTTAAACATGATGATTAGGCAGAACAAAAAATAAAGGGAAATAAAAATGGAAGTGGCCCCCTCCCCACCCTGCCCCCCCCCCCCCCACCCGGGGGTTTCTACCTATGGGGTTATGTACAGCCCCCCCGGGAGACGCTTTGTGTCCCCCCCACCCCGCTCCATGCGGCTCCGGCGTCCCCCAACCCCGGCGGTGGCCCCGGAAGAAGTAAGAAAAATAAGGAGGGGAGGGGGGTGATGGAAGAATTGGGGCGGGGGGCTGGGGGGGCGCGGGACCCCCCCTCACTGCAGGCGGTCGGTGCGGAAGGAGTCCTCGACGGCCGGGTCGGTGAGCAGCGCGTAGGGGTCGCTGAGCATGGTGAGCCCGTCCAGGCTGAGCGGCTCGATGCGCAGCTCGTCCTCCAGCGCCTCCACCTCGAAGCCCGGCACCCCCGCCAGCGCCGTGGCGATCTCCTTCGAGATGCCGGGGGGAGAGTCCCCTGGGGGGGACACGGGGGTCAGCACACCCGCTATGTGACACCCCGCTTGTGGCGTCCCCCGCCGTGGGACACCCTGTGACACCCTGTTCACAGTGTCCCCTGTGTGACACCCTGTGACACCCTGCTCGCAGCGACCCCCATGGGACACCCTGTGACACCCTGTTCACAGTGTCCCCTGTGTGATACCCTGTTCACAGCATTCCCTGTGGGACACCCTGTGACACCCTGCTCGCAGCGACCCCCATGGGACACCCTGTGACACCCTGTTCACAGTGTCCCCTGTGTGACACCCTGCTCGCAGCATCCCCTCGTGGGACACCCTGTTCACTACATCCCACTGTGTGACACCCTGTTCACAGTGTCCCCCTGTGGGACACCCTGTGACACCCTGTTCACTACACCCCACTGTGTGACACCCTGTGACACCCTGTTCACGGTGTCCCCTGTGTGACACCCTGTGACACCCTGTTCACAGCATTCCCTGTGGGACACCCTGTGACACCCTGCTCGCAGCGACCCCCATGGGACACCCTGTGACACCCTGTTCACAGTGTCCCCTGTGTGACACCGTGCTCGCAGCATCCCCTCGTGGGACACCCTGTTCACTACATCCCACTGTGTGACACCCTGTTCACGGTGTCCCCCTGTGGGACACCCTGTGACACCCTGTTCACTACAACCCACTGTGTGACACCCTGTTCACAGTGTCCCCTGTGTGACACCCTGTGACACCCTGTTCACTACACCCCCGTGTGACACCCTGTTCATGGTGTCCCCTGTGTGACACCCTGTTCACAGCGTCCTTCGTGGGACACCCTGTGACACCCTGTTCACGGTGTCCCCTGTGTGACACCCTGTTCACAGCATTCCCTGTAGGACACCCTGTGACACCCTGTTCACTACACCCCACTGTGTGACACCCTGTTCACAGTGTCCCCTGTGTGACATCCTGTTCACAGCATCCCCCGTGGGACACCCAGTGACACCCTGTTCACTACACCCCACTGTGGGACACCCTGTGACACCCTGTTCACGGTGTCCCCTGTGTGACACCCTGTGACACCCTGTTCACTACACCCCACTGTGTGGCACCCTGTGACACCCTGTTCACGGTGTCCCCTGTGTGACACCCTGTGACACCCTGTTCACCGCGTCCCCCCCGTGTGACAACTTGTGACACCCTGTTCACAGCATTCCCTGTAGGACACCCTGTTCACTACACCCCACTGTGTGACACCCTGTTCACGGTGTCCCCCTGTGTGACACCCTGTTCACTACACCCCCCTGTGTGACACCCTGTGACACCCTGTTCACTACACCCCCATGTGACACCCTGTGACACCCTGTTCACTACACCCCCATGTGACACCCTGTGACACCCTGTTCACTACACCCCCGTGTGACACCCTGTGACACCCTGTTCACTACACCCCCATGTGACACCCTGTGACACCCCGTTCGCGGTGTCCCCGTGTGACACCCCGTGACACCCCATTCGCGGTGTCCCCGTGTGACACCCTGTGACCCCCCGTTCGCGGTGTCCCCGTGTGACACCCTGTGACACCCCGTTCGCGGCGCCCCCCCCCGCGCACCCACCGGTGAGGACGATGTTGGGGATGGGGCCGTGGCGGCTGCAGTTGCTCAGGTTGGGCCGGTTGGGGACGGGGGGGTCGTAGGTGGCCTCGGCGGGGGGGTAGCTCAGGGACCCCAGCTCCTCGGGGAAGGCGCCGCTGTTGGCGGTGGGGCTGTCGCCCATCCCGAACTGCTCAAACTGCCGGGGGGCGCGGGATGGGAGGAAGAAGAGGCAGGTTATGGGAGGAAGAAGAGGCAGGTTATGGGGAGGAAGAAGAGGCAGGATATAGGGAGGAAGAAGAGGTCGGTGACAGGGAGGAAGAGGCAGGTTATGGGGATGAAGAAGAGGTGGGTGACAGGGATGAAGGGGTGAGTGATGGGGAGGAAGAAGAGGTGGGTTATGGGGAGGAAGAAGAGGTGGGTGACAGGGATGAAGGGGTGAGTGATGGGGAGGAAGAAGAGGTGGGTTATGGGGAGGAAGAAGAGGTAGGTTATGGGGAGGAAGAAGAGGTGGGTTATGGGGAGGAAGAAGAGGTGGGTGACAGGGATGAAGGGGTGGGTGGGTGATGGGGAGGAAGAAGAGGTGGGTTAAAGGGATGAAGAGGCAGGTGATGGGGAGGAAGAAGAGGCGGGTGATGGGGAGGAAGAAGAGGCAGGTGATGGGGAGGAAGAGATGGGTGATGGGGAAGAAGAGATGGGTGATAGGGTTGAAGAAGCAGCGAGTTACAGGGATGAAGGGGTGGGTGATGGGGAGGAAGAAGAGGTGGGTTAAAGGGATGAAGAGGCAGGTGATGGGGAGGAAGAAGAGGGAGGTTACGTGGAGGAAGAAGAGATGGGTGATGGGGATGAAGAAGAGGTGGGTGACAGGGATGAAGGGGTGGGTGGGTGATGGAGAGGAAGAAGAGGTGGGTTAAAGGGATGAAGAGGCAGGTGATGGGGAGGAAGAAGAGGCGGGTGATGGGGAGGAAGAAGAGGCAGGTGATGGGGAGGAAGAGATGGGTGATGGGGAAGAAGAGATGGGTGATAGGGTTGAAGAAGCAGCGAGTTACAGGGATGAAGGGGTGGGTGATGGGGAGGAAGAAGAGGTGGGTGACAGGGATGAAGAGGCAGGTGATGGGGAGGAAGAAGAGGGAGGTTACGGTGACAAACACCCCGCTGTCCCCCCTCATCGTTCCCCGCCAGGAGCACTCACGCTGCCCAGGCTGAAGTCCCCCAGGCTCTGTCCCAGCTGCGGCTGCATGGCGGCGTTAGGCTGGTACGGGGGGCCGTACGGGCGCTGCGTGGCCACGCTCGGTGGCACCGGGGGCCGCGCCGGCGGGGCGGGGGGCAGCGGCGGCTGCGGGGGGTGCTGCACGGGCTGTGGGAGGGATTTGGGGCTGGGCTGGGACTGCAGGAGCAGCCCGGGCTGGCTGTAGGGGTACGGCGGGAGCCGCTGGTCGGCCGGCAGCTTGCTGGTGTCCAGGGGCACCCCCTGCAGAGAGAGCAAAGCGGGGGGGTCAGCGGCACCCACCGGTGCCTCCCGCGGGACGGGGAACGTCTCCGCCAGCCCCCAGCACCAGATCGCGGTGACCCTCACGGTGCGGGGAACCCGAACGGCAGCGCCGGGCACCGAGCCCCTGCACCCAGCACCCCCCCGGGGCGGGACACGCCGTGTCCCCCCCGCGCCCGCGCTCCCCGAGCCCGCGGAGCTGCCACGGGGGCTTCCCTGGCGTGTGGGCTGAGATGAGGATGGAAAACGAGACGACAGAGAGAGAGAAGTCGAGGAGGAGGAGGAGGAGACGGCGGCGGGCGATGGACCATGCATACCTGGGTGATGGAGGACAATGTGGGTGACATTGTTGGTGAGAACTGTTTGGGGTGCTGCCTTCTGGAGTCGCCACCCATTGGGAGGGTGAGGGGGCTGAGCGGGACCCGTCGGCGGGGCGAGGTGGTTATGGACGCCTGCACCATGGGGGAGTAGGACGAGCCGCTCAAGCCGGACGGCAAACTGGGGTTGCTGGGGGAGGACTGGATGGACTGGCTGCGGGGGGACGTGGGGAGGGACGGGTTGCTGAGCGAGGAGGAGAGCGAGGAAGGCAGGGACTGGTTGGAGAGCGAGGAGGGGATGGAGGAGCTGCTCTGGGAGGACTGGAGCGAGGGGTTGCTGAGGGAGGACTGGAGCGAGGGGCTGCGCAGGGAGGCCTGCAGGTTGGGGTTGCTAAGCGAGGACTGCAGGGACGGGTTACTCAGGGAGCTCTGCATAGGTGAGGTAAGTCCTGTGGGGACAAAAAAGAAGAGACACCAGCGTTACCCACGGAATCGCCCCGGGGTCTCCTCCCCGGGCTGGGCTGGGGCTCCCCGGCTGCCCCGTGGGATGGAAGGTGACGGAGGTGACGAGCGAAACGATGGAGACACAGACACAAACACACACACGCACCCCAGGAGCGGCGCCGCCGGCAGCGTGGGGCGCTCGGTGGGTTCCTCACCGGGGCCGCCATCCCACACCCCCACGGGAACCCCGGCTGCGCGGTTTCCATCCTGGGATCGCCCAGAGAGGCCGATCTGTGCCGCAGCCGCCCCCGGCGCATCGGCCAGGGGGTTCCCCTCGCTGCCGGCGGCTCCGCGCCACGGGGGCCCCTCTCTCGGCTCCCCCACGTCTCAGCGGCTGCAACGCCGGCCCCGGCGTCTCCCCGGCCTCACCTGGCGAGTCGTAGCCCGTCCCCAGGCACCATGCCGCCGCTGATGCCCAGGTGCGTCATGGTGTTGGCCAGGTTGCCGGTGCTGTTGCCCCCGCTCAGGCTGGGGGTAAACGGTCTCGTCCGGGTCGAGGGGGGTGGGCAGCGGGAGGGGAAGTGCAGGTTGGTGAGGTCGGGAAGGGAACCGCCCGTGTTGAGGGCCGAGGGGATGAGGGGGACGTTGGCGGGTTGATCCGGGGATGGAAATATGCTGGGGGGGGGGAAAAAACAAGACACACTCGGTGTGGGAACATCGCTGCTCGTTCCGGCGTCCCCCCCCCAGCCGCATGGCCCAGGACTTACTGGATCCCCGGGACTTCGCAGGAGCGCGGACGGGCCGAGGACGACGAGAGCTGCAAAGTGAAAGAAGAGTGAAGCCCCAGAGAAGCCCCAGAAATGATCCGAGGCTGGAACAGCTCTGCTGGGACAGGCTGAGAGTTGGGGGTGTTCAGCTGGAGAACAGAAGCTCCAGGGAGACCTTAGTGCGGCCTTTCTGGACTTAAAAGATGGGGACAGACCTTTGAGTGAGTGATAGGAGAAGGGGCGATGGTTTAAATTAAGAGATTGAGGCTGGATATAATGGAATTGTTGCCCTGAGGGTGGTGAGAGCCTGGCCCAGGTACCCAGAGAGGAGGTAGATGAACCATCCCTGAGACATCCCAGGCCAGGCTGGACGGGGTCTGAGCACCCTGAGCTGGTGAAGATGTCCCTGTCATGGCAGGGGGGCACTGGGGGGCTTTAAACGTCCCTTCAACACAAACTCCTCTCTGTTGAACCTGATCTCCCCCCAGCCTCCGCCAGCCGCGGTTTGAGGGCAGGAAGGAGGCAGAGCCACGCTGGTGTCACAACGTCCCACGGGCAGGAAGGAGACACGGAGGTGACATCCTCAGGGCCCTTCCCCTGCACGCACCTTCTTGGTGTCCCAGGGCTTCAGCGAATGCTTGTTGTCGTCAAACGTCTCTTCGATGGGAGGCACTTGGAAAGAAACACTGGCGAGGGGGTGGGGAGAGGGTCAGTGCAGCATGGGGACAGTGACACATCCACCCCGGGGCACCACCAGTCACAAGGGGGACATTACAGACCCCCGTCCCACCCGCTGCCGTCCGCCCCGACGCTTTGGTGACAGCAAGGGGAGGACACAGGTGGTGCCACGTGGCCAGCGCTCACCTTTGCTGTCGGCGTCCCCGTCCAGAAACCCTGCGAGAGAGAGCGGGTGACCGTGAGTGGGGGACACGGGGACAACACGAACCGGCGCCACAGAGCGCGGTCGGGGGGGGGGGGGGCTGCTGCCTGACCCCGCTGCCGAGGGACAGGGCTCCACGTGTCCCCGAGGGGCGCAGGGGAAGCGGGGGGCGACACTCACCGCTGCGGCGGCCAGGCGGGGGGCAGCCTGCGAGGGCGCCAGGTAGGCATCCTGGGGGTTGGGGTTCATCACGCTCATGTGAAGCGCCGAGTCGGAATTTGTTCTAATTAGCAAAGCAAAAGGGCTCGTTAGACTCAGCCCTCGCCCCCCGCCCCCTCTGCAGTGACAGTCCTGTCCAGGGGAGGGTGACAACAGTGGGGCTGGGGGGCCATGGAGCTACCGACACTGGGGAAACAGGGGAGAGAAGGCAGAATGGGGGTGTTTGCTGGAGGAACAACCGGCTCCGAGCCCCGGTGGCAGATGCTCTGCGGGGTCCTCGCCCCCTTCTGCCAACCCCCCCAGCGCGATGTCCCTCACCCTGCGCACCAACACGCTGGGTGCTCCGACCCATCTGCTCCAAGGGACGGCTCTGCCGCCGTCCCACAGCCCCCGGCACCGGGGAAACCGGGATCCCCCAGGACCTTTTGTTCCCCGCTGGGGGCTCTAGAGGGGCCGGGGACCCAGGGCTGTGACACCCATTGTGTCCCCAATTAGTGGGTCTGAAGCGGAGGAGCGCGGGGAGGGGCCGGGCAGAAGCTGCTGACGCGTCCTGGGACCGCACAAGGGCGATATTGTTCAGCTGGGAGGCAGGAAACCCCCCCCTGCCGCCCAAGGGACGCAGCCCCCTCCTGCGCGGGGCCCACATGGGGACGGGGACCGCCCCAAAGCCACCCCGGGGTGACGCTGCGGCTCTCCCAGGCTGGCAGAGGCGGCTCCTGCCTGTGCCCGAGCCCGGCGGGGGGCTCAGACCCCACCGGGGGGCTCAACCCACTGCTATGTCACCTCGCAGGGCTCCCCAGAGGTGGCTCGATCCCCTGGGTCCTTGTCCCATGTGCCAGCACCGAGCGAGGGCCGCCCTGGGGACACCCACTGTGTCCCCAAAAGCAGCTCCGTGGGACCACGGAGCCACACACCGAGCACGGGGTGCGCAGGGTCACCCCTCCGGGGAGCGGGGGTGTCACAACCAGGGCTGTGCCCACCCAGAGGGTCCTGGGACAGAGGGAAAACAGAACAAAAATCCTTCACCTGTTGAGAGCCGAGGGCAGCCTGAACAAATGTCCTTTCTCCGTCGGGAAGTTACCCCAGGGCATGGTCCTTTGGAAGGAAAAACACCGCGGCCTTATTGGGGGGGCCCCACAGCCCTGACACTGCGGTGACAGGCGGCTCGGCCTCGGGGACACGGCTGCGCCACCCAAAAACAAAGTGACACGTCACAGAGCAGGAGCCAAGCCTTGAAAATAAGGCCCAGGAGCTCTGAGTGAGCTCTAAAAGGGTTGAGCCGAGCCCAAAGGGACCTCGGCGGCACAGAAACGATGCTCGGGGTGCACTCTGGTCCCCTCACCCATCCCAGAGGCCGGGGGACGCAGCTCTTTCGGGCAGGATGAAATCCTTAAAATCCTCTCTAAACCCCCCCCGTGTGGGACAGGGTGGGCAGCACCCGCAATGAGAGAAGCGGGGAGACCTCCCGGGCGCCCTCCTGGCGTCTCAGCGTTTCTGTGTCCCCCCCGACCCGCGGGGTTTTTACCTCCTCCAGCTGGGCTCGGGCGGAGGGGACAGGTAGGTGGGTCCGTAGGGAGAGCTGTCGATGTGAGGGACACGTCAAGGGCCAAACGCAGAGCTCTGGTGACACCCCCGGGCACCGCGTCCAGCTCTGGGTCCCCAGCACAGGACACGGAGCTGCTGGAGAGGGGCCAGAGGAGCCACAGGAATGAGCCGAGGCTGGAACAGCTCTGCTGGGGACAGGCTGAGAGTTGGGGTGTTCAGCTGGAGAAGAGAAGCTCCTGGGAGACCTTAGTGTGGCCTTTTTGGACTTAAAAGATGGGGACAGACTTTTGAGTGAGTGATAGGAGAAGGGGTGATGGTTTAAATTAAGAGATTCAGGCTGGATAGAATGAAATTGTTGCCCTGAGGGTGGTGAGAGCCTGGCCCAGGTACCCAGAGAGGAGGTAGATGAACCATCCCTGAGACATCCCAGGCCAGGCTGGACGGGGTCTGAGCACCCTGAGCTGGTGACGATGTCCCTGTCATGGCAGGGGGGGCACTGGGGGGGCTTTAAACGTCCCTTCAACACAAACTATCTGCGATTCCGTGATTCTAACACAACCCCACAGACAGCAGAGCAGCCGGCTTTGCCAGTGCTCTATAACCCCAGAGAGAGACGAGCGCTGGGAGCACTGGGAGCCCCAGCCTGGCCCCACGGACGGGGCGGGAAAGAATGGGATAAGAGAAAAGGGAAAAGAGCAGCGGGTAAAGGATAAAGGCCAAAGGATATCTGCCGGACGTATCGCCGCAGCGGGGACATCATCCGGCGCGGGTCCCGCTGCACCCGCTCCACCAGCCCGTGGTGCCGGGTGCTGCGCGTGGAGTCCAGCGGCGAATGCAACGGGCCCTGCGGGAGGGACACTGAACTGAGCCCCCCCAGCCCCACCGCCAGTGCAGGGGGCTCCAGACCGGCCCCCCATCAACGCCCCGTGGTGGGGGGAGCCGCCACTCACCTGGAATTCGGAGACGCCGCTGCCGATCTGGTTGACGTTGGGCAGGGAGCCGCTGTAATAGGGGCCCCGGCTGTGCGCCAACCGCAGCTTCTGCGCCTGCAGCTGGGCCGGGGGGGACATGGGTCAGGGGGAGCACAACCGGCAACCCGGGGGGGCTGGGGGCTCGTCCCGACCACCTCGCTACACCCCACATCCCCCTGGCACCGTCCCTGTGGGTTGTCCCCATCCCTGTGGGTTGTCCCCATCCCTGTGGGTTGTCCCCATCCCAGCGGGTTGTCCCCATCCCAGCGGGTTGTCCCCACACTCTCCCTCCCACAGCGTCGACCCCAGGGTGTCCCACGGGAAGAGGGGCCGTGGATCCGCACGGGGGGGGCTCTGCCCCCTCCCGCCGCCCCCCGCACCCTTCACTCTTCGCTTGGAAGGCACCGAGCGCAGCGGTGGCCCCACAAGGGACTTTCCCGGCTCCGTGGGCGCAGGAAGGACGCTGAGGGTTCGGCGGCAGGGAAAGCGCCGGCTGCGGCACCCAAAGGGTGAAACCCCCCTCCAAAACAGCCCCCGCGCCCCAGCACGCAGGGCTCAGGGCTCCTCGCTGCGTCACCCCGACCCCTTCCACTTGGAGACGCCGGGTTTGCCGGCGCCTCGTCCGCACTGAACGCTGGATCACAGCCCAAAAACGGGGGACACCCCAAGGCGGGGTGGGACCGCTCGGGACCGCTCGGCACAACTCAAGGCCGAGGGAAGGAGTCGCGGCAAACCGCAGGCGGGAGATAACGCCATCCAAACACGCTGGAGAAAACCAGAGGGGGCTGGGGGTCCTGCGGCGGCACCGGCACCGACATCCCCGTCACGGCACAGCCAAGCGGGGGCTCGACCCGCCACGAGCGGCACAAACTTCCCCACGGCGGCGGGAAGACGCTCGGCGGCGCCGTCCCCCCCGCGGCACAAGGGGATGCCCCGCTCCCCGCGATCCCGGTGCGCGGAATCCACCAGCGCGCTGTCCCCGGCGCGTCCCCTCGCGCCAAACCCAGGGGAAGAAGAGCCGAACAAACCCCCAAAAAGGCGGCTGAGGAACGGGAAAGCCGCGACAGCGAATCCCCAAGCTGGAGAGAGCGGTCAAATCCAGATCCGAGGGGAGAGGAAAAAAACAAAGGGAAAACAAGCAAAAACCCAGGAGATTTAGCGAACAGCTGGCTGCGCTGGCACCGCGGGATTAGGAGCCGCGCTGGAGCTTAAGGTCTTGGGATCCGGCGCTGTTCTCCGAGCCAGGGTCCCTGCGGAGCCAAAAGCGGCCAGAAAATCACACAAAGGGGCCGCGACGCCCCAAAACCAGGCGGGAGCCGCCTCTCCCCGGCGAGGAGCCACCAAAAGCTGCCGGCACGACGGTCACTGCAGCTCCCTGTCTGTGGAGGGGACCCCGAAAAGCCGGGACACCCCCAGAACCGGCTCCGGTGCCTCCGCGGGACAGGGATTAGTGGTGAGGACAGTCCTGGTGCCTCTGCCCCGGCTTCGCTGCACATTAACCAGCTGTTTACTGTGCAAACACGGCGCCGGAGGCTCCAGCCCGCTCCCAAACTCGGCGGCGACGCGCAGGTCGCAGCTCCCAACTCCAGAGGTGACAAAACCCGCAGAGCGACGTCCCCGGCCTGTCATCGGCTCCGAGAGCCGCGCGTCGCTCCCCCGTCCCCACCATCCCCGGCACCGCGGTGGGTTTTGCTCCCGCTGAGCCCCAGGGTGACACCGGAGCCGCGTCGTCACCTGAAGAGCCTCCCTGTGCTCATCATCCCGGTTCTGCTCCGGCCGCACCGCAGAGCCCCGGCGTCGGCACAACCCGCCCCCCCGGCAGCTGCAATGTGGCCAAACCCCCATTTTGGCCAATGGCCACGTAACCCCCGCCGGCTGCGCGGGGTGAAACACCGACCGGCGCTGACCGCCTCATCTCAGCGGCTTCCCCACACGGCAAACCGCGCTCTGGGGGACACGGCAGCGCCGAGCGGCCCCTCCGGCAGCCGAGGTCCCTCCGGGGAGCCCCCGGGTGGCAAAAACTGCCCATCCCGCCGCTCGCTCCCAACGCTGCGTGTCCTCAGAATAGAATAGAATTGAATCATTTCAGTTGGAAGAGACCCACAGGATCATCGAGTCCAAGCAAAACCATCCGTTTCGGTTGGCTCCGGCCAACCTAAGCTGAAGCATCTCCAGGGATGGAGCTTTCGGTGCTTCCCGCGGGAACCGGGCGGGAAGGACCAAACCCGACCGTGCCCGGGTCGCCCAGCAGAGGTGACACGGGGCTGCCACACAGCTGGATGCTTCACCCGTCCCACGGAGACCCCGGTGGGTCCCAGCGGCAGCGGGAAGGCGACGGCCGCCCTGAGCCCCCGGTGAGCCCCCCGGTGAACCCCCCGGTGAACCCCCCGGTGAACCTCCTGGTGAACCTCCTGGTGAACCCCCCGGTGAGGCCCCGGTGAGCCCCCCGGTGAGCCCCCGGTGAACCTCCCGGTGAACCCCCGGTGAGTCCCCCGGTGAATCCCCCGGTGAACCCCCTGGTGAGCCCCCCGGTGAGCCTCCGGTGAGCCCCCCGGTGAACCCCCCGGTGAGCCTCCGGTGAGCCCCCCGGTGAGCCTCCGGTGAACCCCCCGGTGAGCCTCCGATGAGCCCCCCGGTGAACCTCCGGTGAACCCCCGGTGAGCCCCCAGTGAGCCCCCCGGTGAGCCCCCGGTGAGCGGGTTTCTGCAGCCGGCGCCGGACCCACGCGTGGTGCCACGGGCAAGCGAGCCACGTGCGATCCCGTGCGAGGAGCCAAGAGCAATAACACAAACAGACCCAGGGGAAGGAGAACCGGGGGGGGGGGGGCACCCCGAGGAGCAGCGTTTCCATTAAGGGGGGTCCCCTCCGCACCCCAAGCTCAGGCCCAGCCCCGGGGATGCCCCATCGGCTCCATCGCATCAAGGGCTGCACCCCAAAACCCCCCCGACCCCTCTGCAGCCCCGAGTCCCGCCAGACCCCCCCGGCTCCTACACTCCCCCTGCGCCCCGCAACCCCCACGACACCCCCAGGTCCCCTCACAACCCCTGGGCCCCTCACAACCCCCAGGCCCCTCACGACCCCCCGGGCTCTCAGCCCCCGGCCCTTCTCTCAGCCCCCGGCTCCTCAGAGCCCCTCACACCCCTCCCGACCCTGCGGTCCACCCCGGGCCCGTCGCGCATCCGGCGGTGGCGGGGGGTGCGGGGGAGGCCGCGGCGGCGCCGCTCACCCGTGTGGAGCAGATCTCCATCATCACCTCCTCGAAGGCCGCCGTCTCCTCCGCCTGCCGCTGCTTCTGCAGCGCGATCTTCTCGCTGAACTTCCGCGGGTTGGAGGTGCCGGCGCCGGCCGAGGAGCCCGCACCGGGCCCGGGCCCGGCCCCCGCGCCCGCCGCCGCCATCTTCCCTGCTCGGGCCGCTCCGGCCGCCGCCGCCGCCGCCGCCGCGCGGGGGATGCTGGGGCGGGGAGTCCGCGGGCCGGGCGCCGCCGCGGGGCACTGCGGGGCAGGGACTACAACTCCCGGCAGCCCCCGCGGCGGCGCACGCAGGGGCCGCTGGGAAATGGAGTCCTCGGTTCCGCCCTCCCCGGGGGGTGCGCGGAGCGGGGAGGGCGGGACTGACTACAAGTCCCGGCGTGCACCGCGCGGCCTGGGGGCGGGGCGGGGGCGTGGCAGGGGGCGTGGCAAAGGTTTAAAGGGGCGGGTGACGCTGCGCGGGGTTGGTGACAATACGCGGTGGGGGGTACAGCGGGGTGACCCCCCCACTTGGGACCCAGCCTCCCCTTCCCAAACCGGGGGACCCAGACCCCCCCACCCCCGCAGCACCATGGCCCCCCCTTGGGCACTGTGTGTCCCCCCCAAATTTAACGGACCACCTCCCAACCCCCCCCAGATAGACACGGCACCATCTTGTTTGGTCTTTTATTGGCTTCATCCGAAACCTTTCCCCGCAGGGCTGCGCGCTGTGGGGCGCCCACCCGCATTGTAAGGGCACTTGTGGATGGGGGGGGGTGGAATCCGCATGCTCACCCCCCCACGGCGGGGGGCACAGCACCGTTCCCCCTGTGCAGATGGGGAAACTGAGGCACGGAGCCCATCCAGAAGGGCTGGGGGGGGCGCAGGGGCTGCCCCGACCGTGGCGCTTTGGCACTTACACAGGGGAGGGGGCGCAGAGGGGAACCCCCGGCGGGGGGGCCGTGTGCACGGGGGTGTCCCTCAGATCTTGATGAAGAGGATGGCGGTGACGAGGCTGAAGCCGGCGAGGAGCAGGATGACCTTGGGGACGCGCTGCTGGGGCACCCCCAGCTCCTGCGGCAGGATCTCCAGGAACGTGATGTAGAGAAACGTCCCGGCCGCCAACCCCTCCAGCACCCCCCGGCACAGGCGCTGCCGCGGCCCCGCGCCCGCCGCCACCGCCGCCCCCAGCCCCACGCCCAGCGGGGACATCATGGCGAAGAGCAGCAGGCAGGCGGCCACGGCCGGGGCGCGCAGCCGGCCCCGCAGCAGCTTCAGCGCCAGGCTGAAGGCCACGGCGCACTTGTGCAGCAGCAGCGCCAGGCACACGCGCAGCACGGCCCCCTCGCCCTCCTGCAGCCCCAGCGCCAGCCCCTCCAGCACGGCGTGCAGCGCCAGCGCCAGCACCAGCAGCCCGGCACGCACCGCGCCGCGGGCGCCGGGGGGCTGCGGGGACGGCGCGGGGACGGCGCCGGCGGGCAGCAGCGCGCGGGTCTCCTCGGTGACGGGCGGCGGGTCCCGCTGCGCCAGCGCGACCTGCTCCAGAACCAGCACCAGGAAGAAGCCCATGGCCAGGATGAATTCGGGCAAGGGGAACTGCAGCTGGGGGTTTGAGGGGGGAAAGAGGGGGTTCAGGGCCCGTCTGTGCCCGTGCGGGGAAGGAAGCCGAGGCGGCGGCTGCCGGGAAGCGCGGGCAGAGGGAGGATCTTTCCATGAGTCACGCAGGGACACGAGGGCCTCGCGCGCCGCCGTCCCCTCCCCGCCGCCTCCCTGCTCTGCCGTCCTCCCTGTCCCCTCCATTGTCCCATCCGTACCGTCCCCCTCCCTGCCATCCCATCCCCGCTGTCCCCTCTCCCCGCTGTCCCATCCCTGCTCCCCGCTGTCCCATCCCCACCATCCCATCGCTGCTGTCCCCACCGTCCCCCCAAGCCGTCCGCTCCCCGCTGTCCCGGCACAGCCGACCCCCCCGCACCCAGCGGGCGCTGTTGACCTTGACCCCAATCCCGGCCGCGTGAACGTGGACACCGGGAACCCCCCCAGGCAGCCGTTTGCTCCCCCCGGGGCAGAGCTGGGACCCCCCCATTGCGCACAGGGCCCCGGGGGGTCCCGGGCGCTCACCGTGACGTGCAGCCCGTCCAGCGCCGCGCTGATGCTGGCCAGGTAGTCGGGCAGGAGGTCGAGCAGGCAGGTGGCCAGGAAGACGCCGCCGGCGAAGCAGCTCACCAGGCTGAGCACCGGGCTGCGGGCGTCTGCGGGGGGGGGCACTGAGACCCCCGCCACGGCCCCAGACCCGCCGGGCCCTTTGGGTCAGCCCTGCCCTGGGTGACAGACCCGTCCCCAGCACCCCCAGACCCTCCCAGGCTCCTCAGGGCACCATGGACCCCCCTCATGCCCCCAAGGCCCCTAAGAACCCTGGGACCACAGACCCCCCAGGGCTCCCCAGATCACCTGGATCCCCCCCAGCCCCCCGAATCAGCCAGACTCCCCCGACCCCTCCCAAACTCCCCAAGACCTCCTGGACTCCCTGGACTGTCCCAGAGCCCCCAGACACCTGAGACCCCAAATGCGCCCGACTCCCCCAGTCCCCTCCCAAACTCCCCAAGACCCCTTGGGACTCCCTGCACACCCAGGAACCTCCCAGCCCCCCCGGGACCTCCGGGACCCCGCAGACCCTCTGAGACCACCCAGCCCCCCGGACACCCAAACGAACCAGACTCACTCAGACCCCTCCCAAGCTCCCCAAGCCCCCCGGTCCCCCCGGCCGTACCGGCGGCGCTGGGGGGCTGGCGGAAGCAGCAGAGCGGGGCGAGGCCGCAGCCGAGGGGCAGCAGCAGCAGCAGCACCAACGAGCCCAGTTTGGCCTCCAGGCCGGGCGGGCGACGCGGCTCCGTCCCGGGGCTCCAGGCCAGTTCCTCCGCCCCGCTCCCGGTCCCCGCCGCCATCCCGCCGGGCTCCGCTGCGGGGGAAGCACCGACCCGCCGACTCGACGGCGCTTCACATCCCCGGGGCGGCCCGGACTACGGCGGAACGCGACGGGACGGGACGGTCAGAGCGGCCGGTGCCGCCTCCCGGCCCCGGTGACTCACCGCCCCCCCGCGCCGGCACCGACCGCCTCCCCGGCCCGGGGCGTCCGGGGCGCGGAGCACCGGGGTGGGTTGGGAGGGGATCCCCAGGGGCTGCGGCGCGGCCGGTCCCGCCGGGGGGTGGCCCCGTCAAGCGAGGCGGCGCTCCGGTACCGGGACCGGGATAGAGACCGGGACCGGCATCGGCGACCGGGACGGAGTCTCGGTTCCGGTCCCCGTTCCGATCCAAGGCCCCGGTCCCGCTGTCAGGTCCCGGTCGCGGTGTGTCCCCCCAACTCACCGTTCACTCCATGGTCCGCGCGGCCGCCGAGTTCCAAAGGGCGGAGCCGGTCCCGCGCGCCGTAGCCAATAGCAATGCGCAAAACCCCCCAGGCGCCGCTGAGTGACGTGCGCCGCGGCCAATAGAGAATGAGCAAGGAGGGCGCGCCGCCGCTCGCTCGGGAGCGCGCAAACGTGTCCGGCTCCGCCGGGCGGGTCAGATCGCCCCGGGGCTCCGGTACCGGGAGGCACCGGTCCGGGCCTGGAGCCACCGCCGGGCGCAACAAACCGGCTCCCGGAGCCCGGGACGGCGCGAACAGGGGCAGCGGGGCCGGTTCCGCGTCACGGAGTCGCGGTTGCCCCGTGGGACCGCTCGCTGCTGCTCCCCAGAGCCTCCGGGACGCGGCACCGGGGCAGCCCAAACTCGGTTCTCGCCGCTAAACGGAGCCGCTCTCTCCACTGTGCCCGTGTCCCCCGGTCCCTCCGTTGTCCCCGTGTCCCCCGGTGCACCGGGGGCGGATCGCAGGCCCGGGCGGGCGCGGGGAGCCCGGCCCCGCCGCCCGTGGGAGGCTCGGGGGTGGGACTTGGCTGCGTTTGCCCAGGATGCCGGAGATCCTGGTGCACGGCCCGGGCGGACGCGGCTGCACAACCGGGGACCCCGCGGCCGAGGTACAACCCGGGGACACCCCGAGGAGAAACCGGGGGTCTGGGGAGCCGGTAGAGGGGACGTGTGCGGTGACGGGTGACAACGCTGCAGGGTGGGATGGGAGCAGCTCCCGGGGGTCCCCGGGGTGACATCGGCAGCCCCCGCTCGCCCCGGTGATGGAGCCGGACACACCGGAGCTGCCGGACGCTCTCCCGGAGCCGCCGGACGAGCTCTTCCCCAGCAGCGAATTCACACCGGAGGCCGGGCCGCTCCCCGATGACACCGTGAGTCGGTGCTGGAGGGGGAGCAGGGCACGGAGGAGCCCCCCGAGGGACACGGGGTCCCTGTGTCCCCTTGCGCATCCTCCACCAGCAGCTCTGCGGCCGCAGGGCTGGGACGGGAGCAAAGCCGAGGAGCTGCTGCAGGTGACCGTTAACCCCAACGACGTCTGCAGTGCGGAGCCCCCCCAGCTTCGTGGGGTGCAGCCGGAGGACCCCCCCGTCCCCGCCACGCTGTACGAGGTGGTGTGCGACCTCCGCACCCCCCTGCGCGGCAGCGTCGTCTCCATCCAGCTCGGTCAGTTGGGGTTTGGCCACAGTGGGGCTCAGCACAGGACAGACGGGGGGCAGGACAGGCAGGGAGGGGGTGCAGGACAGGCAGGGGGTGCAGGCAGGGGGGCAGGACAGGCAGGGAGGGGGTGCAGGCACGGATGGGGTGCAGGCAGGGGGGCAGGACAGGCAGGGATGGGGTGCAGGCAGGGGGGCAGGACAGACAGGGAGGGGGTGCGGGCAGGGGGGCAGAACAGGCAGGCAAGGGGTGCAGGCAGGCAGGGGGTGCGGGCAGGGGGGCAGGACAGGCAGGGAGGGGGTGCGGGCAGGCAGGGGGTGCGGGAAGGGGGTCAGGACAGGCAGGGAGGGGGTGCAGGCACGGAGGGGGTGCGGGCAGGGGGGCAGGACAAGCAGGGAGGGGGTGCAGGCATAGAGGGGGTGCAGGACAGGCAGGGATGGGGTGCAGGCATAGAGGGGGTGCAGGACAGGCAGGGATGGGGTGCAGGCAGGCAGGGGGTGCAGGCAGGGGGGCAGGACAGACAGGGAGGGGGTGCGGGCAGGGGGGCAGAACAGGCAGGCAAGGGGTGCAGGCAGGCAGGGGGGCAGGACAGACAGGGAGGGGGTGCAGGCATGGAGGGGGTGCAGGACAGGCAGGGATGGGGTGCAGGCAGGCAGGGGGTGCGGGAAGGGGGTCAGGACAGGCAGGGAGGGGGTGCAGGCACAGAGGGGGTGCAGGCAGGCAGGGGGTGCGGGCACAGAGGGCAGGACAGGCAGGGAGGGGGTGCGGGCAGGGATGGCATTGCAGCCTCTCCTTGCAGACAACTGTCTCTGCCCCGTGCTGCTCCCCAGCTCCTGCCTCACCACCGAGCTGCCCGTGGTGCCGCTGCCCGCGCCCAGCCCCCCCGTGAGTCCCCGCAGCCCCCCGTGTGTCCCCCCGCCGGGGTGCCCGTCCCCACACGTCCCGTCTCTCGGCAGCTGCAGCTGACGGAGGAGGAGAAGCGGCTGCTGGCGCAGGAGGGGGTGACGCTGCCCGGCACGCTGCCCCTCACCCAGGTGCGCAGGGGGTGGCCGGGGGAGGCGCGGGGGGCACACGGGGGGCACACGGGGGACATTGGGGACGGGTGATGACCCTCCACGCAGGCCGAGGAGCGGATCCTGAAGAAGGTGAGGAGGAAGATCCGGAACAAGCAGTCGGCGCAGGACAGCCGGCGGAGGAGGAAGGAGTATCTGGACGGGCTGGAGAGCAGGTGGGTGCCGGTGGCACCGCGAGCCGGCACGTCCCCCCCCCCCCGGGTGTGTGTCCCCTCACCTGTCCCCCCTCTGCCCGGGCAGGGCGGCTGCGTGCTCAGCGCAGAACCAGGAGCTGCGGAAAAAGGTGCAGGAGCTGGAACAGCGCAACGGGTGAGCGTGGGGGGACAGGGACGGACGGGAGGGGACACACGAGAGACCTTGGGGAGCTGGAGTGAAGGGAACGGAGCTGGTGAGGGGCTGGAGCACAATGTGATGGAGACTGAGGGACCTGGGGGTTCAGCTGGAGAACAGGAGCTGAGGGGAGACCTTCTGATCTCTGAACTGCCTGAAAGGAGCTTGGAGCCAGGGGGGTCGGGCTCTGCTCCCCAGGAACAAGCGCCAGGAGCAGAGGAAACGGCCTCAGGTTGCGCCAGGGGAGGGTGAGGGTGGATTTAGGAACAATTTCTTCCCCAAAGGGCTGTGGGGCATTGGAACAGGCTGCCCAGGGCAGTGCTGGAGTCGCCAGCCCTGGGGGGGTTGGATACATAGAGATGAGGTTCTCAGGGACACGGGGCAGTGCCGGGGGTGGGGGAACACTTGGACTCCATGATTTTAAAGCTCTTTTCCAAGCAAAATGCCCCTCTGGCTCTCACGACCCCGTCCCGCAGGTCGCTGCTGCGGCAGCTGCAGGCGCTGATCAAGCAAACGTCCAACAAGGCCGCCCAGACCGGCACCTGCGTCCTGGTAGGTGCCACAACCCGCAGCCCCCGTGTCCCCAGCACCGCCCGGGGACACACAACTCCTGTCCCTCCCCAGATCCTGCTCTTCTCCCTGGGACTCATCCTCCTACCCAGCTACAGCCCCTTCCACCGGGGCTGGGGGGGCAGCGGGGACGGTGACAGACCCACCAGAGGTAACGGGGAGCGTGGGGGGCCGCGGGAGCCCGGGGGGGAGGCTGCAGCCACCCCGCAGCGTCCCCTGTCCCCACAGTGATTTCCAGGAACATCCTGACCCGGGGGGAGCAGCCGGGACCGGGCGGAGAAGCCGCGTTCCCTGCGCCGGGGCGGCTGCAGGTGGACGAGCCGGGAGCTGCGGATGGAACCGAGCGGGAGGACGGGAGGGTGCCCCCCGGCAGGGAACCGCTCACCAATTCCTCTGGGTGGGCCCCCCCGGGGGGTATGGGGGCAGCACAAGGGGGACACGGGGATGAGATGTAACAGTGGCCCCGGAGCTGCCCCCATCCCGGGGCTGTGGGGGGGACACCAACCCGGGCAGGGGGTGCTGGGTGTGACCCCCCCGGGGGCAGATCTGTGCTCACGAGCAGCCTCTGCTGAATAAACCCACTCCCTGTTTGCACCCCAAAGTGTGCGGGAGGGGAAACGTGGGGGGAGGAGGGTCAGAGTGGGGAGCAGAACCAGCAGAACCTCCTCGGGACGAGTGCCAGCGCTGCTGTGGTGACACTGATCAGGATTTATTCCACACCACGCTCCCCAGGGTCCCGGCCCAGCCCCGCGCGAGCACGACCCCCCCTCAGCCAGCTCCATGGGACACCCCGGTGTGTCTGAGACAGCCGGGGGGGCTCCCAGCAGGTCCCCGTGTTCATGGCGCAGCGCAGGGCCTGTCCCAGGCGCTCCGTCCTCCTCCCACCCAGCCGGGAGCGGCGGGAGCGCCGACCTCCCCATCGCGGGCTCTGCTAAATGGACTCGATCTGCTTGCGGACCTTCTCCAGCGCCTTCCTGTCCAGCACGCGCTGCCGCCAAACCACCAGCACGGCAAAGACGGCGGCCACGCACATCATGGAGCCCACGAACCTCCAGAAGACGCGAGCCTCCATCACAGCCGAGCGGCAGCTGCAGCACGGGGAGGGCAGAGCTCAGGACCCCGCAGGGATCAGCCCTGGCCCCCATCCTGCTGCGTGACCCCCCCGGGGCTTCCAGCTGCTTCATCTCCCCCGAGGACCTGCACCCACCTCTTGTACTCTTCCCTCTTGGAGGTGGCACAGTTGATCTTCTCAATGAAGCCGGTGCGGCTGCACTCCGGTAACGTCTTCTGCAAAGTGAGACAGGCACGTTGAGAGGCCGTGCCTCCAGCTGCGGCCCCTCAGCTCCAGCAGGACAGGGAACTGCTGGAGAGAGTCCAGCGCAGCCACCAAGATGCTGGAGGGAGTGGAGCATCTCCCGTGTGAGGAAAGGCTGAGGGAGCTGGGGCTCTGGAGCTGGACAAGAGGAGCCTGAGGGGGGACTCATTGCTGGGGATCAAGATGGAAAGGGGCAGTGTCAGGAGGATGGAGCCAGGCTCTTCTGGTGACAACCAGGGACAGGACAAGGGGCAATGGGTGCAAACTGCAACACAGGAGGTTCCGCTGGAAGATGAGAAGCAACTTGTTGGGGTGAGGGTGGCAGAGCCTGGCCCAGGCTGCCCAGGGGGTTGTGGAGTCTCCTTCTGTGCAGACATTCCAACCCGCCTGGACACCTTCCTGTGTAACCTCATCTGGGTGTTCCTGCTCCGGGGGGATTGCACTGGATGGGCTTTCCAGGGCCCTCAACCCCTCACGTTCTGGGATGCTGTGCCGGGGCAGGATGTGTCCCGCAGCCCCGGGCAGGACACGGTGTGCACCCGGCCCCGCCTCCGCCCGCACTCACCGCCTGGAAGCTGGAGCAGCGGGCGCACTCCTGGGCCACCACGAAGTCCTCCAGCCGCCAGCACGGCGTGGCCGCCACCGGGCTCGCTGCGGAGAGAACGCGGCTGCTCAGCCCGGGCCGGGCCGGGCCTGGCCCCCGAGTCCCCCCCAGCCCCACCCCCGGAGCTCCAAAGGCCCCAGACCAGGCCCAGCCGCAGCCCCCGGCCCCGCACCCACCCGAGCGCCTCTCGTCGTTCGCCACCATTGCCGCCGCCGCCGGCCTGTAGAGAGCGAGCCCCGCCAGGGCGCCCAGCACGGCGCAGAGGGCGCAGCAGCGCGGCCCGGAGAGACCGCGGGGCCCCATGGGAGCGGCGGGATTACCGGACCGGGACCGGGACCCGGAGCTCCGGGAGCGCCGCCATCTTGACGCGCGGGGACAGCTGGGAGAAACGGGAGGGGCGGGGCCTGCGCGAGAGGCGGCGCTAAGTGTGCTGAGAGGGCGGGGCTTGGTGGAATGGGCGGGTTTTGTGGAGTGGGCGTGTTTTGAGCGGGCATGGTTTAGAAGGGGCGTGGCTTTGGGTGCGGGGGTGTGGCTTTTGGTGAGGGGTGTGGTTTTGATGGGCGTGGCTTTGCGAAGGGGCGTGGTTTAGCGGCGGCGCCCCGGCCGCTCCGTCCTCCCCACCGGCCCCGGTTCCTCCCGCCGGGTCCGTCCGTCCCCCCCCCGCCCCGCGTCGTCCCCAACACAGACACCGGAGACGGGGCCAAGGCACAAGCTGGGCTTTATGGCACGAGGTGCGGACCGGGGGGGTCAGCCCTGCCCCCTCCCCGGTCCAACCGGGAGCCCCCCGGTATCCCCCCCCCGGAGAGGCGCCCGCAGTGCCCCGGGGCAGCAGCGGGGGACCCGGCAGCGCTACACCAGGGAGCATTTACCCCCGGCCTTCCTCGGAGGGCCGGACTCCAGCAGGGGCCTGTTGCTGCTGGGGGCCTGGAACAGGGAGGGGAAGGGGTCAGGGGGGCCGGAGAAGAGGGGGGGTCCCTCACCGGCCCCCCAGCCCCACTCACGGCTTTCCGGGAGGATTTCTGCAGGATGTCCCGCGCCAGCGTGCTGAAGGCCTGGGGAGAGGGGACAGTCATTGGGGACAGCAGCATCCCCCCATCTGGGGACACCCCGGGGATGAGGACCCCCCCGTGGTGTTCACACTGGGCTTGTGTGGCCCCCCCACTCACCTCCTCCACGTTCACGCTGGACTTGGCGCTGGTCTCGAAGAAGCGGATCCCGTGCTCCTTCGCCAGCTGCGGGACGAGAGGACCCCCCCGCTCTGACCCTGATGCCAGGAGCCCCACGGGAGACCCCCAGTCCCCCCCCTACCTTCTCAGCCTCGTCCCGCTGCACCTTGCGCTTGGCCTCCATGTCACACTTGTTGCCGATGAGGAGACGCTCGACCCCGGCGGATGCATTCTGTTGGGGTGAGAGGGGACAGGTGACAGCGTCCCCCCACCCCGGCGCCCCCCCGTGTCCCCCACCCCAGCACACACCCACCTCCTTGATGCTCTTCATCCAGTTCTGGATATTCTCGAAGGATTTCGCGTCGGTGATGTCGTACACCAGGATGATGCCCTGCGAGGACGTGTTGTCAGCGGGACAGGGACCGAGTTGGGGGGCTCACCTCCCTCCCCAGAGCCGCCCCAACCCTTCTATGGGGCTCCCGGCCCCCGCCGTACCACAGCACCGCGGTAATAAGCCGTCGTGATGGTTTTGAAGCGCTCTTGTCCCGCCGTGTCCCTGTGAGAGCAGAGGAGGGGGGTGAGCGCACAGGGGGAGAAGCAGGGGGTCCCCAATTCCCGGCCCCGTGCACTCACCAGACCTGCAGCTTGATCTTCTTCCCGTCGATGTCCACCGTGCGGATTTTGAAGTCGATCCCTGCGAGGGAAGGAGAGAACGGGGCGAGGAGGGGATGGCGGGGCAGAGCCGGCCATAAACTGCTCCACTCCCAGTCCCGGTTTCCCAGTAACCATCTGGCACCCCAGGAGAGGGGGGGGGGCAAAGTCCAGGCCTGGCACCGGCATCCCCAAAACCCCCCAGCGTGGCATTCCCACAGGACGGGGGGAGAAGAGACGCACGGAGCTGCCGGCCCCCCCAAACTCCCACATCTCTGCCCCCCCAGCTCGGCCCCGCTCAGCGTGTTTCAGGACATGGATTTGTCATGGTCCGGAGAGCGGAGGAAGAAGAGGAGGAGGAGGAGGAGGAGGAGGAACAGCTTCCTGCCACTGGGGCAGCCCCCAGGCTGGGGGTGACAGTGGGGTGACCCCAGTTGTGTTCTGGAGTTCCCGCAGACGTGGTGGGACGGGATGGGGTGGGATGGGATGGGGTGGGGTGGGATGGGATGGGGTGGGGTGGAACGGGGCGGCTGCTCCAGGCTCAGGAAACGGCTTCACCGGCGCCGGGGACGGTCGGTGCCGGGGTCCCGGCTCGCTGGCGGCGTGGCCGGTACCGGCTCCTTCGTGACACCGGTCCCTGGACACGGCTCCGAGCCCACGGCCGCAGCCCCGGTGTCCCCCAAAGGAGACGGGCAGCGGGCAATGGGAGCGGCCCCGGGGGGACACCGAGGGGACACCGGGGGGTCCCGGCTCACGCACCGATGGTGGAGATGTAGGTGCTGGTGAAGTTGTCCTCGGCGAAGCGGATGATGAGGCAGGTCTTGCCCACGCCGCTGTCCCCGATGAGCAGCAGCTTGAAGAGGTGGTCGTAGGCCTTGGCCATGGCCCCCGCCCGCCGGGCCGCTCTCCCCGCCACCCCGGGCCCGGCCCGGCCCGGCCCCGGCCCTTCCCCCGGGCGGGGCTTCCCCCTCAGCCCGGCCCGCCGCCGGTGACGTGACATCCCCGGGGGAGGGGGAATCCGGGCTGATATCACCGGTGCCCCTCCCAAAACGACCCCTCCCAAGCGACCTTCCCAACATGGCGCCCCCACGGCGGTTCCTCAAGTGACCTTCCCAACATGGCGCCCCCATGGCGGTTCCTCAAGTGACCTTCCCAACATGACAGCCCCACGGCGGTGACTAAAGTGACCTTCCCAACATGGCGCCCCTCACTTCCGCCCTTGCGGGGCAACCCCGCAGCGGATATAGCGGCTCCCGCTTCCGGTTTGGCCCCTTTTCGGTCGCGGCTGCGTGCACGCCAACATGCCTGTGAGTGCGGTACCGGCAGCGGGCCGCTCCGCCCGCCTTCCCCGGCCGCGGCGGGGCCCCGCGCCGCCATACGGGAGGGAGAGAAGCGGGTGGAAGGGAGGAGGAGGAGGATGCGAGCGCGGTTGGCGGGGTGCGTCGTGCCCGCCGCCATCATCCCCGCGGTGGGGGCCGCAAGATGGCGGAGCGGGCGCTGACCGGGTCCGACCGCCCGTTTCTCCCCGCAGTTGGCCAAGGACCTTCTGCACCCTTCCCCGGAGGAGGAGAAGCGCAAACACAAGAAGAAGCGGCTCGTCCAGAGCCCCAATTCCTACTTCATGGACGTCAAGTGCCCGGGTATGGCGGGGGGGGGGGCGGATCGCGGTTCCCTCCCGGTTTATTCCCTTTTTCACAGAATCCCAGAATGGGAGAGGTTGAGGGGCCCTGGAAAGCTGATCCAGTGCAATCCCCCCGGAGCAGGAACACCCAGATGAGGTTACACAGGAAGGTGTCCAGGCGGGTTGGAATGTCTGCACAGAAGGAGACTCCACAACCCCCTGGGCAGCCTGGGCCAGGCTCTGCCACCCTCACCCCAACAAGTTGCTTCTCATCTTCCAGCGGAACCTCCTGTGTTGCAGTTTGCACCCACTGCCCCTTGTCCTGTCCCTGGTTGTCACCAGAAGAGCCTGGCTCCATCCTCCTGACACTGCCCCTTTCCATCTTGATCCCCAGCAATGAGTCCCCCCTCAGTCTCCTCTTGTCCAGCTCCAGAGCCCCAGCTCCCTCAGCCTTTCCTCACACGGGAGATGCTCCACTCCCTCCAGCATCTTGGTGGCTGCGCTGGACTCTCTGCAGCAGTTCCCTGTCCTGCTGGAACTGAGGGGCCACAGCTGGACACAAGATTCCAGGTGTGGTCTCCCCAGGGCAGAGCAGAGGGGCAGGAGAACCTCTCTGACCTACTGACCACCCCCTTCTAACCCACCCCAGGTCCCATTGGCTTCCTGGCCACAAGGGCCCAGTGCTGGCTCAGCCCACAGCACCCGCTGTTCCCAGCTGGTCTCCCATCCAAGTACTGACCGGGCCCGACCCTGCTTAGCTTCCCAGATCAGACCAGATGGGGCGTTCTCAGGGTGCTATGGCTGTATACATTACATTATGTATATATATGTTCCCCAAGTATATCCTGATAGTATCTGAACTAAAGCCTCTATTCAAGAGCAGAGGGGCAGGAGAACCTCTCTGACCTACTGACCACCCCCTTCTAACCCCCCCCAGGTCCCATTGGCTTCCTGGCCACAAGGGCCCAGTGCTGGCTCATGGTCCCCCTGCTGTCCCCAGGACCCCCAGGTCTTTTCACCGCTCTCCAACAGCTCATTCCCAACTTAAACTGGAACTTGTTTCTCCCCACACACAAGACTCTACACTTGTTATATTTCATTATATTCCCCCCCACCCCCCAAATTAAATTATATACATTATCCCCTCCCTTCATTGTCCCGTTTCCTCGTAGGTTGCTACAAGATCACGACGGTGTTCAGCCACGCTCAGACCGTCGTTCTGTGCGTGGGTTGCTCCACCGTGTTGTGCCAACCCACGGGGGGCAAGGCCAGGCTGACAGAAGGTGGGTAACGAGAAAACCCCCCTAAAACATCATCCCAGCGCCGTCCGGAGATGCTATAAAACCTTAATTATCTTATATATGTATATCTTTTAGGTTGCTCCTTCAGACGAAAGCAGCACTAAGCCAAGGACGGACGCGTGACCACGGAAGGACCGACCAAGATGTGACCGTTGTGCTGCCCCTGTCTGCCTGACAATAAATTTTGGATAAAATACGTGCGATTTGACTTGGGTTTCGTTCTGATTCTTTTAGCCGGGTGGGTTCAAGGTTTTCATATGGAGTCGCTATTGCTGGGGGGTGTTTAGATGAGGTTTTAGGTTCAGGTTGTATTAACGCTTGGACTCCGTGATTTTAAAGCTGGTTTTATATCACAATATTCACCATTGAATCACCTCAACGAGGCTGAAACCACTAACAAAACACACCTGGATTTCCTTTAAATCCCTTTAATCCCTAAAGTCACCTTTACCAACATCCCCCTGGGGGCGCCAGAAATCAAGAAATAGTTAAAACAGGTGGTGAAATCGCAGCTTTAATCTCTTACATAATGTTAAACAATTTAAACTGAACTGGGGGGGGTTACAGTTACCACTTCAGGTAATAATTCCATTAATGGGACGCTTTTTGGAGCCAGATTTTCAAGGCAAACAGCTCAATTCTTAGAAGGGGAAGGATGGGACAGAAAATAATGTACTGGAAAGATACCTATGGAAGAAAACAGTCATTTTTGCTGTATTTTTGGTGTCACCGGCCCCCACTTTGGTCTCACCGGCCCCCGCTGGCTCTCACCGGCCCCACTTTGGTCTCACTGGCCCCCACTTTGGTCTCACTGGCCCCCACTTTGGTCTCACCGGCCCCCACTTTGGTCTCACCGGCCCCCACTTTGGTCTCACTGGCCCCACTTTGGTCTCACCGGCCCCCACTTTGGTCTCACCGGCCCCCACTTTGGTCTCACCGGCCCCCACTTGGCTCTCACCGGCCCCACTTGGCTCTCACCGGCCCCACTTTGGTGAATGGAGAAGTCAGAGGAGGGGACGATGGGCTGTGGATTTCAATAAAGATTTAAATAGAGGATAAGCTGTTCACTGAGGAAAACAAACATATATATATATATATATATATACACATATTGGTGATGTGCGGTTCAAGGAATCAATGCCTCCAGTTGCCTGTCCATAAATACTGAGGGGAAAAAGAAGCGATATATTAAAAATACTATTATTTTTCAGCAGAAATAACGCTCGCCCGCATCATATTGTGTGGAATAAGAATGATTTTCTTTATTATCGGTTAAAATGAGGCAAAACCCGCTCAAAGGGGAAATATCAGGAGCTCACTGAGTTTGTGTTTTTAACCACACGCTTCCACGCAGGCGTGAAAAATAACGTTATTATACATTATTATACAACCCGAGGGACGCAAAAAGAAGCAAAACGTGAGGAAAATTACTACCATATTCACCTCGTACCCGGAGAAGATCAGAAACAATATTGATATGGATGAAACTGGAACAGAAAAAGCGCGGGAGAGGCCGAAATAAGAGCGTGAGGGTTAATTATTTGTCTTCCTCTCTCATTTCCTTATTAGTGCGAAATATCTGCGCCACAATTCATCCCTTGGCAGCCGCCGCGTGTTAACTAAACACCGTTCGCGCCACATAAACACACTTCAGCGTATTTACACCACCACAAACTCCCTTCGCTGCTTTTTATTTCAAAACCTGAAAGAAAACGCTTGTTTTACCCCCAAAACTCCCGCTGGGGACGTGTGTTGGGATTAGAGACACAGCTCTGTTATCAGGAGTCATTAATCTGCGGATTAACGACAGAAACGCTCCTAAAATGGCTCGGAAATCTGAATTTCGCTTTGTCTCAGTGCCAGTAACGCTCATTTCTGCAGCGCGATGTTGTTTTTTCTGCCAATAACAGGATTTTAGTGCTGTTAGTTACTTAGAGGTTACGATTTAGAGAGCGGCCCATCAAACAGAGGCCAACTTCAACTTTCAAACCAGCGCCCTTGCAAATAAAAGGAAAAAATAGAGTTTTACAAACAAGCTTTAATTTTCTTACCGCCTACGACGCAGCGCGATGAGGAAGACGCAGCTCGCACGTTATCAACTTTGTTTTTGTGGAGGGATTGTTATTGTTTCATTAAATGGCGCCGGCGAGCGACGCCTTGGCGGCTTCTTCCCGCCTTCCCGCGCTGCGCATGCGCAGCGGCCACACCCACTCCCCGACCCGCGCACTGGCCACGCCCACCCTGCCTTTTACGTGCTGCTTATGCGCAGTGGCCACGCCCACACCCCCCCGACCCTCACACTGGCCACGCCCACCGCTCCTTTTACGCGCTGCGCGTGTGCGGTGGCCACGCCCACTCCCCGTTTCCCGCGCAGCCGCCGCGCGTCGCTCGCTCCCTCCGCTCTGCGCATGAGGCAACGGGGGTTAATTACCGGCAGTTAATTAATTACCGGGGGCTGGCAGCGGGTTCCCGCGAAGGGCTGAGGTACGAAATGGAGAACTCGCCCCCCGCAAGCCCGCCCTGCAGCTCTGAGCGGCACCGCCTTTCGTTTTCACGCACGCAGTAAAGCTCCACAGACATAGAGGGATTGGATTTTTATTTCAAAAGACAATAAGACAATTATTTTTTCTTTTCTCTTCGATTTAGTATCAAAACGCTTCGATAGGGTTTCATTTTATCCCCGGATCGGCCCCTAAAGCTGCTCCGAGCACAAGCGAAGGCGCCTGGACGCGGCTCCAGGTCACGTCAGCGAAAACGGGCTAAAAACAGGCAAAAAGAAGAACGATAACGCTTTCCCGAGAGCTGAAGCCGTTAAGCGTGACCCAGCGACGAGCGATAAAGCGCCAGCACGTGAAGGCAAATTAAACCCCGCGCAGCGGCGGGTTAGAGGGGCCGCGGCTTTTCGGATACAAATAAGTGGCCAACAGTGGGGTTGGAGGGAAATAACACCCGTGAAGGTTCAATTGTTTGGATAACGGGTTTGGCTTTAAAAAAAATAAGAAAAACAACAAGTCTCCCTTTGCCCAAGTTGCTTTTTCACCACAGAGTCACCTTAAAGCTGAAAAATGGAGCTCTTCTGGCAAACGGCTCCTGGAAAGGACGTTTTCCGCAAGCAGGCTCTAAATCCCTGGCCAAAATGCTGGGATTTAGTGGCCCGAAGCCAGGAACCATCCCTCCCTCATTCCCCTGCCCAAAATGAGCTGATTACCACAAGGTTAACACCGAATTGTTAAAGCCAAGAGCTTTGAAGTTGAGCTCCCCAGCCTCAAGAGTCATCTGGAATGTTCACCGAGCAAAACAAGGTAGTTACAAAATGTATACATCTCAAACATGCTCCCCAAACCTTATTGCATTGTTTATTTCCCTTAATTTGAAGCTTTGCCCGACCTGATGGCCTTTAACCCTGAGGCGAATTAGGAAAAAGAAACCAAAGAAAAGCAAACAAAAAGGACGTGTTTTGGTGAAGTTGGCAACGGGAGGTGTTGGCGCAGGGTTAGAGGCCAAGCGGCGGCATCGTGGGGATCCCTCACATCTCGTTCAGGTCGAGCAGGGTCTGGTCCAGCATCCGTTGCGTGCACAGATGCTCCTCTTTGGTGGATTTCAGTTTATCTGGCAAAGGAGACAAAGAGACGAGTGTTACCAAGCGAACCGGGGAAGGTTTTGGCCGCGGAAAAGCTTTGGCGCCCAGGTGGGTGTGCGGGGAAGCTCTGGGGTTACCTGGTTTGCGGCTCTCGCACGGCGGGTGCTCCCGGGCGATGGAATTTACCCAGTGTTTTATTCCATATTGTTTGCATGCAGGTGCGCTCCCCAGGGCTTCCCCGCCCCCACGCAGCCGGCCCCCCGTGGCCCAGCAAGCAGAGGTCAAACACGGATTCACGGCTGGATTGGTGCCCCAGCGCAGGACAGAGATGCCAAGCTGGTCACCGGGCCCGGCGCCACCGAGCGGGGAGCGGACAGGGGAAAAGGAGCCGTTCCCAAAGTGAAGCGGAGCGAGTGTGTTGCGACTGCCCGGGATCGCGGGCGGGCGGGCGATTCTCACGTGTTTCCTTAAGCCGGGAGGAGAGCTCAGACCAGCAACTACCGCTCTAGGTGGGCTTGACTCCAAAGGTGAGCCCGCCCATGTCACTGATGAGCTGCACGCGCTGGGACGCCGGCTGCGGATGAGATGCCCTTTAGGGACAGGAGGCTCCTCAAAGCCATTCCCCACCCTCCCCGGGGCAGAAACCCCCTTCCTAGAGCACTAGCGGCTTTAAACGCGGCTTAACACAGCGGATTTTAAGACTTGGCTTTCCACGAGCTTTCCCAACCCGTTCTGTGCCGACTGAGTCCCCCAAACGTCACAACTCGGCTCTACAGGAAGGTACTAGAGGTTTGCAGCGTCTTATAGACCGCGAGGTCAGTCATTTATTGTTAAAGGCATCATTCCATGCAGCACGAAATCATTTGGCTAATTGGAAATTAAATCATAGCGCTCGACAGGCATCTTCCAGCAGATAGAAGCCTAAATTCAGCCCAGCCCTCTCTTGGGGGTGCAGCCATTCTGGTTCCACAGAGGGACCAGGACCCCCCGGACAAGGGAAAAACACTCAAAGAACAGCCAACCAAGAACAGAGGTTACCTTAATTTAAAAAATAAAACTTAAATAAATTAGAGGATATATTCAAGTGCCTCGTTAAACAGCAGCAATTGCACAAAACGTGCAAGTGTGCCGGTCTCAAGAACCGCTCAGATCTCAGTGCGGTCCGCAGCGCGCGGGTGGTCGCTATAAGCTCGTTTAACGGCATTAGCGGGGCCCCTTCTCAGTCACACAGATCATGCAGCGTTAACTTCAGCTCGTTAGCGAGCAGGCGGTTTTTCTCGAGCTGGCTGTACAGACGCTCTGCAGCGGCAACGGGACGGGGAATGAGAGGGAGAGAGAGAAACAGAGAGAGGGAAGGTTAGTAGAGGAGCGAGACGAGCACACCAGGTAAGTTGTCTCCATGACTTGCGTTCTGAGGGTCAGGTCGAGGCCACGGGCAAAGGTTTGTCTTGGTCTAACTCATATTTCAGCTCAGGATGATGGGAGGAAGCGCTGCCAAGGGCTTGTGAAGCAAAGAGAAGAGCAGCGGGGGCACGAGGAGCCGCGGGGGACACGAGGAGCCGCGGGGGGACACGAGGAGCCACGGGGGGACACGAGGAGCCACGGGGGGACACGAGGAGCAGGAGGAGCTGTGGGCTGGGCCGTACCCAAGAAACACGGGATGCGCTGGAAGCCTGTGGAGCACTTTGCAGAGAGAAGAAATCCGACCACGGCTGAACCAGAAGTACCTCCCAGCGCGAGCCACGCCGCGCGGCAGCGGGTTTGAACGGTGGGCCGGGGATCACAGAAGAACCGGGAGTGACAGCAGCTCATGGGCGAGAACCCGCCATGTCCAGACAAGGCCTGAAGGCTCCGGGTACGGGACAGGGGAAGCTCTGGAGCACAAGCTCCTGTTTTGTGTCTGCCCCCAAGCAAGTAAATGAGCAAGACACAAACTGCTGCTGCATCTGAACAGTTGTCACCTCCCACCGGCCCCTGTCACAGAGTCATTTGGGTTGGAAAAGCTCCCAAAGATTGAGTCCATGCGTTAACCCACCCATGTCCTGAGAACCTCATCTGTGTGTTTAACCCCCCCAGGGATGGTGACTCCAGCACTGCCCTGGGCAGCCTGTTCAACACCCACAGCCCTTTGGGGAGAAATCACCCCAAATTAACAACCTCAACCTCCCCTGGCGCAACTTGAGGCCGTTTCCTCTCGTCCCCTGGGGCTCCAGTGGCCACACTTGTCCCCAGGGCCGGTTCCAGGCAGCTCCAGGGATGGGCACTCATATGAGACGGTCCCTGGAATCCAGGGGATCCTGAACGGAATGGAATCCCCACCATTCCTTGCTGCTCTCAGCCTGCGGATGTTTTGCTTTGAACACGATGTGGCCAGGTTAAGATTGAGGACGCTGAGTCGCGCTGTTCCCGTGGAGCAGCCTGAGCACATCGCTCGCTCCACTCTCAGCCCAGTCCCCCCAGCACCCGCCACAGCCGCACATCCCTCCGCAGGACAGCGGGCAGCGACACCGACTGACTGTCCCTTCGTTAAAGCCACCGAGGGACCAAGCAACAGCCAGAGAAGCCAACGATTTCCATCCCACCACCAGAAGCTGAGGGGACCCATCCTGGCCTACACCAGCACTCACTGGGCACATCAGCTGCTACTGCTGGTGGGGACCCGCTCTCCAGCCCCCATGAAGGGGAATGGGGACCCCAAGGCCAGTCTGCAGCCCCAGGTGATCAGCAGGCTGATGATCCCCCCAGATTGAAGTAATTAATTAGCACGACCCTTCCTAGAGCTCAGGAACCCTGAGGTGGAACGCTTGCTGCCGCAGCCCGCGGGGCAGCGTTTCCGTCCGTCTGGCACTGAGCCTCCTGGTCAGCTCATCCGCGTTTGTATCGCGCCCGAGCCCACGGCCCAGCTCCAGTAACCAGCCTGGCCACCCAGTTGGACCAGAAGCCGCTCAAAACCTCCCGGGGAGTTGTTGCAGCACCCATCCATCCGCCACCCAGCACGGAGCTTTGATAACATCGCTTGCGACACCGCTGCCACCAGCCAAGCCACCGGCTCCACGCGGGTGAGTCGGGAATGAACGGGACCTCCCGGTGAGGAGAGAGGCTGCTTCACCAGGGCAGGGCGTCACCTCCCACCGGTGAGAGCCGGCAGCCGAAATCCAGCCTGGGAACCTCCACACCCACCACGACACCGGTGACAAACGCCCTGGCCCTCCCTTGCGATCTAAACCCCGATGTTTGGTTCCTGAGGAGCTGTGGGTTCTTTTGTGCTTCCAGGGCATGGAGGATCATCCCAAACCCCAGGAGAGTCAGATCAGCACCTGCCAGAGCTTTCCAAGCTGTTATCCTTTGAAATTCCCAGTGGGGATGATGCCCCGTTCCCCACCCAGCCCTGATACAGAGGGAGAACAGGCAGCTCAGCGTGTCCGACTGTCCTCGCTGCGGAGAGCAGGGCGACACAAACCTGAGGAAACCAGGGGAGGTGTCTCATCTCATCAAAACTCTGGTCGCGAAGGGCTCTTCGGGCGCTGCGGCGGGCGAACCGATCCGGAGAGGAAAGAGTGTTTGACGAGCCGCCACGAGGCAGCACACACGGTTAACGAGAGGCCGGCGGGTGTTTATGGCACCGGAGCAACCAGCACCACGCTCAGAGCAGCGGTGACGCGCAGCGAGTGTTGGCAAGGCTGCGGTGCTCAGTGTAAAGCTCCCAGGGGATCCCATCACCCCCAAACCTCACACGGGGACGGGAGGACTCTGTGAAACGCAGATTCCCTGGCTCTGCTGCCCATAAATCATCCCCGCCTCGCACCAGCTGGAAACCAGCCCGAGCTCGCTCTATTTATTGTTTCACACCCTGCCGGTGCCCTGGCGACTATCAGCGCGGTGACGTCCCGCTGCCAGCCAGCGTTTGGCAGCGGTGCCGGTGAACGCCGCGGCGCGGGCGTGAGGAGTGTTCGGGGCGGGCTGGAGCGGGTACGGCTCAAGGATTTCATGCTACAAACCCCCCTCGATCCCACAGAACATGCTGCGATTCCAGGGACCAACAAGACACCCAAAAGGAACAATAACGCAGTGTGTTCCAGCGAGGGTTTGAAGGCAACGCGGAGCGGTCACTAAAAACCCATTTCTCAAAAGCGCCAGCCGTTGGGTTTATCCGCGGGTTGTTTTCCTTCAGAAAAGGTGACATCATGCTCGAGCGAGAGGCGACAGAAATACAAAAGGGGCTTTATGGCTCTACACAAGATATGCAGATGAGAACAACACCCTCCCAGCTACGCGCAGACGGCGAGAGGGCAGCCCCGCCGAGCACGGCCGTGTCTGGCACGTCGGATGGCACAGAGCGAGCTTTGTTTGGGGGCGAGCGCGGCAAAACCGGGGGGCTGCTGCTGCTGCGAAGCTCCAGCGTGCCCGGGATGCCCCGCACATGATAACGGGAGAAAGGGACTGGAATTCAGAGCGCGGTGCCGAGAGCGTGAACGCAGGTGCAGAGAGGCAAATCCAAAGCGGAGTTTGGAATCGCGAGACTTATCTGCGTGAGACAGAAGGAGACACCGATTTTAAGAGGAGCTGAGGTGTTGGTGCACGGCAAACTCGGCTCGGGGAGGTTTTGGGCGCCGCGTTAAGGCTCGTCCTCCGCAGCGCCCGGTTTCTGAGCGTTAGTGGTGAGGAGCAGCTGTTAGAACCCGCAAATCCCAACGGAAAGCCCAGTAGCGGAAAGACAAGAGTTCAGCTACTTCCACAGATCAGTTCACGGCAATTCCCAAAGAATCCACTCGAGCGCTTGTCTGGGAGGAACCCGGAGACGGGGAACTGCGCTCGGAGAGAGGTCCAGCCCGAACCCTTTGTTGTTACGCATGCAGAATGGAGTTAGCGCACGGCATGCTGCGGGGAAAGCCCCGCGACCCCCGATCTGTAGAAGTAACCTCGGCCGCGCAGCGCCATCGATTCTCCAAACTACGAAAACCACAGCACACCAAGCAAGCTCTGGCGGCCCGGCTGCCGAAGCGAGAGGCAAACACCAGCCAGCTCATATTTACATGGAAGTCATGTCATTCAGGG
Organism: Columba livia; assembly: GCF_036013475.1. Taxonomy (NCBI): domain Eukaryota; kingdom Metazoa; phylum Chordata; class Aves; order Columbiformes; family Columbidae; genus Columba; species Columba livia. The sequence continues at coordinate 1,333,556 of NC_088629.1, read as the reverse complement.
CGTGGTCCAGTTCCTCACTAATTGCTTTGTACTTCAGTTTCTGGGCATAGAGCTCATCTAGAAGAGGTTTAGGAGGAGAACAAAAGGCAAACAATGAGGGAAGGCAGGAGTTGAAAACACCCTGAGGCAAGGAAAGTTCATGAACAGGAGAAAATGAAGTTGGATGTGGAGCCATCGCGACTGCGGATTAGCTCCCAACAGCTCGAGGATGGTCTGAGCAGTAAGTGCTGTCCAGGGCTCCAAACCAGCTCCAAGAGCTATAACTCATGGGAACGAGCGGCCCAGTGAGAACCGCTGGCCAGAGGAGTCGTGGGAAGGCGACTCCATCGCTTTGGAGCGGATCGTTGCGCCCACATCGACTGAGCTGCGTTGTTCTCACCGTCAGCCTCAACACAAAACCTGCTCGGGACAAGTCGGTCTTGTGATCGCCCTGGGTAGAGGGGAATTCCCATTCTGTAGGATGCAGGGTGAGCCAAAAAGGCCCCACCCGTGTTCCCCATCAGATAACGGAGCAGAGATCGCCCGCCTTGGGTAGAGGCGGCAATCCCCAAACTCCTGCCGCCCGCCCCGCGCGGAGCTGGCGACAGCGCAGCTGGGAATGTTGTTAACGGCAAGAACTTTGTCACTTGTCACCAAGCGGGTCACGGCAGCGGCCCCGAGCCAACTCCCCGCCGAGAGGAGCGCGAGAGGGATTTCTGAGGGGTTGTTGCAGCTCCGCGGCGTGAGGCGGCTCAGATTGCTGCTTGGAACGGCTCAGCTGACACCGCTGCTATTTCTAGATAAAGAACCAACCTCCTGAGCGACTCCAGACACAGGGATGTGGCTTTGAATCTCTGAGACCTGGTGCTACGAAACCACAAAGGCAGGTGCTGTGGTGGCGGCAGGAGGCCGGGACGAGCCTGGGTTTACCAGCCACAGAAGAATCCGGCCCACAGCCTCGGATTTAAGGGAAGCGGGTGGAAATGTCTCCTGCACGGCTCGGGGAAAGGTGGGATGCTGAGAAGCCAAGGCCGGGGAGGACGACAGGAACCCATCCTCGGCACAAACGCGGCTTCTGCTGATTTAGTCTTGAGCCAAGACCGATACTGGGGAGCCCTGAGGCTTCCTGGGGGCTGTTTCAAGCCTCACTACCTACTCCTGTTGACTTGCATGAGATCCTGCGCACAAATACGTTATCGTAACCAATTCCTAGTGAGATGAGGCTTTTTTCCCTCCTCTGCCGCTCCTTAAAACGGGTTAAGCTGGAGCAGGGGAATCCAGCTGCATTCCTGAGGACATCGCAGCCGAGATAGCGCGGTTGGTGTTATCTGTTGCTATCAGATAGGGCACGGTGTTTGGATCGGGAGCAGCGGAACTGCCTCCAGGGGACAACACGCTCCCGAGGCACCGGCCTCGCCAGCTCGCGCTCCCAGGACCGGAGCAGCGTCTCCACTCTCCGGTTACCCAGGAAAGAACCTTCCTCAGCTCCCACCACGTATTTTTTGGCTTCCCGTCCCCCAGAATGTACCTTCCAAATCATCGATGGTCTTCTCCAGCTTGGCTACGGAGCGTTCGGCGAATTCGGCGCGGGTCTCCGCCTGCCAAGGAGATGTGAACCGCTGAGCGCAACAGTTTTGGGGTACGCCAAAGGACAACAGGCATCGACCTGAGGAGGTGACGTCCCCCCAAATCACCCCAACTCACCTCTTTGAGTTTATCAGTCAGGATCTTGATCTCCTCTTCGTATTTATCCTCTTTTTGAGAGTACTGTGGAAAAGGAGAGGAGTCAGCACCCAGCAGGGATCTCCCACACCACTCCTCCCCGCAGCCCAAACGCCTCCAGAAACTTCCACGGGGCTCGTTCACAGCCCTGCCCTAGTCCGGGAGAACCAGGTCAGGCAGCACATCCCACACCGGGCACGTCAGACAAACTCGGGCGCAGAAAATGTCTCGTCCCGGCAGCACCAACAGCTCGGCCGGCAGAGTCAGCCCAGAGATGGGAAGGACAGCGACCTCCCGCACTGCGGCTTCACCCTCAACACCGGCCCTGCACCGAATCCTCGGCTCTCCCGGAGAGCAGCGCGGCTCCCCGGGCTTGTTTAAGGCTGCGGTTGCATGGTTTCCATGCCGGGGGGCGCTCCGCTGGCTCACACCCTCCTAGCAAGACAGAACTGTTTCTGGCCCTCGGATGAGCAGCCCTACCTTCTCAGCCTGAGCCTCAAGAGACTTGAGATTGTTGGTGACATTCTTCAGCTCTTCCTCCAGCTCGGAACATTTACTGCGGGGTTTTGTAAAGAAAGGGGAGAGAAAACAGGAAAAGAAGAAGCGGGAGGGAAAGACAGGAGAGACAAGAGTGAATCGACGTGCGGGGAAGAGCGGGAGGCTCGCTGGGAGGCCGTCTGCTCGGACCGGACGGGAACGCGCGCTCTGCGGAAAGCGAGTTCCCTTCCTGCCCCCAAATCCCCGCTCTAAACGTCCTGCCAGCGCCCGGCCCAGCAGCCGAGATGCGGACACAGATTTCTGGAGCCTTCGAGTACAAAAGGCACGTTTAGTTTGCTAGAAGCTGCTCTCACAGACAGACAGACGGACAGCCACTCGGGGCAGAGAGGACAGGACGTTCCAGGAGACAGAAAGACGCGGTTAAGCTGAGGGAAGGAGCGTAGCGAGAAGACCACAGGAGTTCTGGTTTAATGGTTCGAGGAGGGAAAGGTTAGTACCTTTTCTTCGGCAACAGACAGACACTTCAAGTTCTGGTCCATCACTCTGATCTGCTCCTGCAGCTCCCGGCAACGACTGTTAGTGACGGTCACACGATGGCACAAGCCGGGTGGGGACAAGGGTCAAAAGGAGCACCAAAAACACACCACCACAGAGCAAAAAAAACAAAAGAGGGGGCAGGGGAAGAACACAAAGAAGTCATGGTCACGACATGCGCGGCCGGGCAGGAAGCGCAGTGCTACCGCGGCGTCCACACCGACTTTGTTAGACAAGGCCCAGAGCACAGAAAATGCCCTGACCGGCTCCTCGAGGAGCGGCTGGAGCATCCAAAGGAGCCCAGACGCCATAACGTGTGTGTGCGGTGAGCGGAGGAGTCCGCTGGCTGCTCGGCAGTGCCCGAGGCCGTTACCGCCGTTACCGGTTACCGCAAACACGTTTTGAAGAGGGCAGAGACCGAGCTCGGCCGCGGTTCTGCCCTCGGACACCCCACGTGCCGCTTTCGGCCAAGCGCCGCGCGCTCCCGCGCGAGATCTCGTGAGCCGCACAAAGCCGTGCCGGTGCGCACCGCGCGGAGGATCCTCCGGTAACCGGCGAGTCCCTCCGTGCAAAGGGGCAGAGCCATCACATCGCTGCAAATTCCTCAGCGCAATTAATTCCGTTCCAAACAGCAAAGCGCTTCCAATCCTTTCCCACCTGCGGATCTAAACCCACCCTGTGCTTCAGGCCTTGTGTAACAAGGTTAGAAATGCCGTGTTAGTTCCCATGCGGAGGTGAACGTGCGGGTGACGTGCGAGCGCGTTACTCACGACTCTGCGAGCTCGGCTCGCTCCTCGGTCCGCTCCAGATCGCCTTCTATGATCACCAGCTTCCGAGCAACCTGGAAGGGAGAACGGGAGCTCAGCGGAAGGAAGATGATTTGGAGCTCGCGGGCAGTAAAGGGAACATCCGCGGGAGCCATTGGAGAAGGGAAACACCGAGGGAGCTCAGCCAAGAGCCGGGTTTGCCCAGGAAAACCCCGTCAGCAGGAAGCGGAGCCGCCTCTGTTAGGCCAGGCTTAGCTGGACTAGAGCGTCCCAGGCTCTCACCTCCTCGTACTTCCGATCCGCCTCCTCCGCGATGTGTTTGGCTTCCTTGAGCTGGATCTCCTGCAGCTCCATCTTCTCCTCATCCTTCAGAGCTCTGTTTTCAATCACTTTCATGCCTCTGCCCAAAATAAAGCGCAGGGAGGGGAGATGTAAAAACTCATCCTGTAAAAGCCGGCGGGGCCATGAGTTTTTGGAGCATCCGACCCCAGGATTGTGTTGTTTCTTGAGCGCGGAGGGCGGCACAGGAAGGCAACACCACGGGGCTGACACAATTAAACGCGCCGTGGAGCGTTACTCGGGCAGCCCCGGGTTTCCCCGGATCGAGGGAGATGTGGCGCAGCCCAGAAAACACCGATTTCTCCTCGTGGCCGCGGGGACACAGGGCAGCACTCAGCACCCCCTCGGGTTCCCACACACCCGCCCAAGGCCAAGAGCTTTGTTTTAGCCGCTCTGCCGAAGCGGGGACCGACTCCCACATCCAGCCTTGATGTGGTACCGACTTCCCACCCTCCGGGAAGCCCGAGAGGCCAGAACGCGTCCCAGATGTCAAACGGAGCCAGAGCAGCAGCCCGTGCTCACCTTTCGCTTTCATCTGCAGCTTTCTCCGCCTCTTCCAGCTTCTGCAGGGCTGTTGCCAGCCGCTCCTGGGCTCGGTCTAACTCCTCCTCCACCAGCTGGATCCGACGGTTCAAAGACGCCACTTCAGCCTCGGCCTGGAGGGAGCAGAGATCGACTCAGCCCGGGCAGGTTCGGCCAGCGCGGCGTTGGATTTGGGGTCAGCGGCACCAAAACAAAGCCGGGGGGGGCTCCAGCACCCAAACCAAAGATGGGGGCTCCATCCGCTGGCACGTTAAGCTCCGCAGCGCTTCACGCACACATGCGCCCACCCTGCAGGTTTCTCACGCGCCGGCTTGAGCCGACGTGACAGTTTAAGCCATAGACGCTAAGTAGGTGACTTAACGCTAACGAGGCTCCTCCGCAGCTGCTGTAATCCCGCCGGGCCGTCAATCACAGCCCTGTTTGCCAGCGCCCCGCCACAGCGGCTATTTAGCACCAGGTCAGTTTACTCAGGCAAGCGCTGCTTGGAATGAACCCGCTCGGAACGAACCTGCTCGGAACGAACCCGCTCGGAATGAACCCGCTCGGAACGAACCCACCTGTCGGCAGCGCGAGGAGGATTAACAGGTTGGGAGATGGAAGCAGCGCGGCCCCAACGCATCATCTGGGCTTCCTCCCTCCCCACAAATCACTAAAACCCCAGAGAAAAACAACAAAAAGCCTCGACACAGGTTGATGGGGCCGCTCCCCAGCAACAGCCGCCTGGGTACAACCGGGGAAGCTGCCAAGAGCCCTCGGGCACCGCGCGTTTGCCAGAAGCGCGACCGCAAAAAGCGATGGAGGCTTTAAGGACTGAGCTCAGAAACCATCGCAGCCCCGGCCGGGCCCGTTACGGCCGCACCGCCATCGACCACGATGCCAACATCGCCACCGCAGCGGGGAGCACGGGATCCCGCTCGGCGGTGGGATCACCGCGCCGGTACAAAGACGAGGTCGCTGCCATTTCAAAGCAGCACCGTGATCTTCTCCAGAGCCACGTGCCGGGCGTATATGAAATATTCCAGCTCCTCGGAACAAAGCAGCCTGCAAGGACGCGCTGCGTCCAGCGGTGCCCGAGGAGGGAGGAGCAGCGCGATGAAAGGCGCCAGTGTTAGAGCCGACACAATTACTGGTCTCTTCCCCCTACAAGCGCTTCCCCCAGCCAGCAACAAGGTGCCGGGCGCCTCCCCGCAGACTATTTCAAAAAACAGGTTGCGAAAACACAAGCGTTGGGTTCTGCTCCCCGGGAACAAGCGACAGGATGGGAGGAAACGGCCTCAAGTGGCACCAGGGGAGGGTGAGGGTGGAAATTTGGGGTGATTTCTCCCCAAAGGGCTGTGGGTGTTGAACAGGCTGCCCAGGGCAGTGCTGGAGTCGCCATCCTGGAGGGGTTGAACACACAGATGAGGTTCTCAGGGGCTGGTTTACGGTTGGACTCGATCTTAAAGGCCTTTTCCAACCCAAATGATTTCCCGATGAGCAGCTCGCCCTGCGCTTCAACCCCAACGCCCTGATATTCGCCACAGCCGCGCCGCAGCCCCCACGTTCCCTCTGCAGAGGAAGAGGAACCAACCGAGCCGTTAAACCGGACTGGGGAGGACGCTGCTCCACACAAACGAGCCGTCAAGGCGGGGGGGTCTCCTCCGCGTCCCGGGGGATGGGGACACACCAGCACCGCTTGAAACGCATCGTTTCATTTCACCCGGAATTCCCGAACACACCCCAAAAAACACCCCTTGCTTTAAAGAACCATCTCCCTCCCGCGCCCCCTCGCTGGGCACAGCCGGGGTGTCCCCAGAGTGTCCCCAAAGGGCGAGGGTGACGCTTTCAGGCCGAGCAGCACGTCCCTGTTACTCCAGGTTTCCTTTGGGAGCTCCACAAGCCAAGGGCAGCGCTCAGCATCGCTCCCCCACACCACAGCGACCAAATGGGGACCGAACCGGGACCCCGGGCCGCAGGAGCCACCGCAACACCCGGAGAAACACGCGCGTTCCCATGACAACGGCGCTACAGCAGCAGAATTCCTTATGTGGCTGCAAAGAAAGAGCCCAGCGGAGCTCGGGGAGTGGCCTCGGCCCTCGGCGCCGCACCAGCTCCTGCCACCGGCCGCAAAACCCGAGCGGCGGCACCGCGGCGCTGCCCGGGGACAGGAGAGCCTCGGCTTGGCCTTTTGATGGGAGTCGGCAGGAAACCTGCAGAGAGCGGCTGTCAGATCCGAGCTGGTCACCCAGCCGGTGTCACCCACCCACCATGGGGTGTCACCCACCCGCCGCGGGGTGTCACCCACCCGCCGTGACATCGCCCTGGCAGGGACTCACCAGTTCAGATTCTGCTGGGGTTGCTTCTCAAGAGTGACACCAGCCCTGTCCCCAACGTGCCGTGTGTCCCCAACCCAGCGTCCCCTCCGTGTCCCCAGCGCACCCAAGGCCACTCGCACCTCCGCGCTGCCGACACGGGCCCGCGCAAGATGGCCGGTTCCTCCCGTTCCCCTCGCGAGAAGCAGCCGGGGGACCCCCCGGGGAACCGGGCCAACCCCTCCCCACCGGCCCCCGGTGCCGATGAACCAACGAGCCGCCGGCTCCTCCAGCTCCGCTCAGCACCGACCCGGCCCGGAGCAGCCGGGACGCGAACCCGGGACCCACGGACACCGCGGGGAGCGGCGCCAAGAACCGACACCCGCCCGCCGCCCCCGCGACGCTCCCGCCGCCCCGGGGGGCGACCCCGGGCCCACCGCGCCGGTTCTACCCCCGCTAAACCCCCCCGGGGCTGCGGGATCCCCCTCCCCGGGGGTGCGGGCTCCCGGTACCGGCGGTACCTGCTCGCGGTTGCGCCGCTCGGCCTCCACCTCCCGCTGCAGGCGGTCGGCCCGCTCCTCGGCATCGTCCGCCTGCTGCTGCAGCACCTGGATCTTGCGCTTCACCGCCTCGATCGTGGTGGCGCCCGCCATCCCGCACCGGCCCCGGCCCGCCGCTCCGCGCCCGCCCCGCCCTGAAATACCGGAACCCGCCGCCGCGGCGCCACCGCCCGGGAAGTGACGTCACTTCCGCCCGCCGCCTCCTCCCGTCCCGCGTTGTCATGGAGACGGGGAGAGGCTGCGCGGGGGCGGGGCCTGGGGACACGGAGGGGACACACGGGGGGACACGGGGAGCTGTCACAGGTGGGTGGGACCTGCCCTGTGTCGGTGTGGGACACCAGGACCTGCCCCACAGGGGCTTGGGGACACCAAGATCTGCCCCACATGTCTGGGGGGACACCGGGACCTGCCCTATATTGGTATGGGACACCAAGATCTGCCCCACAGGGGCTTGGGGACACCAAGATCTGCCCCACATGTCTGGGGGGACACCGGGACCTGCCCTATATTGGTATGGGGACACCAACATCTGCCCCACAGGGGCTTGGGGACTCTGTGACCTGCCCTATGTTGGTGTGGGGACACTGGGACCTGTCCCATTTGGGACTGGGGACACCAAGATCTGCCCCACATGGCCGGGGGGACAGTGGGACCTGTTCCACAGGGCACTTGGGGACACCGGGACCTGCCCCACAGGGCATGGGGTCCAGGGCCCTCCCCGTCCTGCCCTGTGGGGCGCAGCCCCTCACCCCACAGCCCCCACCCCTCGTGTCACACCGTGCCGGCTGCTCCGGCGTCGCCAAAACCCCCCGGTCTGTGCCAATGAGAGTGACAATGGCAGTGAGGAGCGGGGGGGGCGGGAGGAGGGGCCGGGAGTGAATTGTGGGGCTGGAAAAGCAACTGGGGGGGTGGGGGGACTCTGGATGTCCCGATGGCACCGTCACCCCAATGGCTCCTTCACCCTGATGGCACCGTCACCCCAATGGCACCGTCACCTCAATGACTCCGTCACCCCAACGGCACCGTCAGCCCAATGACACCGTCACTCCAATGACACTGTCACCCCAATGACACTGTCACCCCCAGTCCAGCACTGGAACATCCCAAGGACACCGTCACCCCAATGGCACCGTCACCCTGACGGCACCGTCACCCCAGCCCAGCACCGGGATGTGCCCCACGGTGTCCCCACAGTGTGACCAGAGGGGACACCAGCGCCGGGTCCCTCGATGCCGAGATCCGCGTGTCCCCGACGCCGGCCCCACGGTGTCCCCGCGGGTGACAGTCACCGTGGGTGCCGGCGGGTGACCAGCAGGACCAGCCGCTGCTGAAACCCGGCACCTCGCGCCATTGTTTTCCTGGAAACCGCCGCCAACAATAGGCGGGCTGTGCCGTTGTCACGCCGCGGGGACGGGGGCTCCGTCCTGCCCGCGGGGACACGTGTGTCCCCGGCCCACGCTCCAGGGGCTGCCCAGCGCCCCACCGCGCTCCGCCCCCGTCTCGGGGACCCGTGCGCTGCCGCGTGTCCCCAAGGGCCGCGGTCCCGGGGGTGGCAGTGGGGACACCGGCCCCCGTACGTACGTCGGCCGCTTTCTTCTCCGCCAGCTCCAGCTTCTCCTGCGCGTCCTTCAGCGCCTCCGAGTACTTGTCCAGCTCGTCCTCCGTCCCCTTCAGCTTCTTCTGCATGGCGGCCAGCTCGTCCTCCAGCTGCGGCCCAGCGGCACCGGCACCGTCACCGCGGGGCGGCCCGGCACCCGGCCTGGGGCAGCCCTGCCCCACAGAGACCCCCCGCCCCACAGAGGCCCCCCGCCCCACAGAGACCCCCTGCCCCACGGCATCGAGACCCCCTGCCCCACAGAGACCCCCCGCCCCACAGAGACCCCCTGCCCCATGGCATCCCCATGCCCCACAGAGACCCCCTGCCCCACAGAGACCCCCTGCCCCACGGCATCCCCATGCCCCACAGAGACCCCCTGCCCCATGGCATCCCCATGCCCCACAGAGACCCCCTGCCCCACAGAGACCCCCTGCCCCACGGCATCCCCCCTGCCCCACGGCATCCCCATGCCCCACTGCATCCCCCCGCCCCACAGAGACCCCCTGCCCCACAGCATCCCCGTGCCCCATTCTGGGACAGCCCTGCCCCACAGCATCCCCCCTGCCCCACATCATCCCCTGCCCCACAGCATCCCTCTGTCCCCATCCTGGGACAGCCCTGCCCCACTGTGTCCCCCTGCCCCACATCATCCCCCCTGCCCAACATCATCCCCCTGCCCCACATCATCCCCCTGCCCCACACGTCCCCAGTGGGCTGGGGAAGCCCTCGGTCTGCCCCACAGCACCAGGCCACGGTCCCGGAGCCGCGGGCCGGCGGCAGCTCCCACCCCCTTGTCCCCGCGTCACCGGACCCGGCGCGGGGAGCAGCTGAACCCGCTGCCCCCAACAGCCGCGACCCGGGGGGTCACCCCACGCCACCTGCTTGCTCCGCTCCTCCGCCTGCTTCTGCTCGGCCTCCGCCTGCTCCGCGCGGTCCAGCGCGTTCTCCTTGTCCAGCTTCAGCATCTGCATCTTCTTCTTGATGGCCTCCATCCTGGGGGACGCCGGGGACGCCGGGGACAGCGGGGACACCGGGCACAGCGCTGCCCACCGCCCGCTGCCCGCTTTATCCCCCCGGCGGCCGCGGGGGCTTTGCCTTTCTTGGGCCGAGCCACCTCCCCACCTTCCCAAAAAGTCTGTGCTCAGGAGCCATTGTCACCCCGGGGGGGTCCGCGTGGCCGCAGCCTTATTTGGGCTCTTGGGGACAGCTGGGGCGGTTATAAAAAGCAGCGGGGGGTCCCGCATTGTCCTGGCCCCCCGCCCCGTGACACGGGACACGGTGGCGCAGGGACGCGGTGACACAGGACACAGTGTCCCCTGCGCAGGTGTTGAGCCGGGTTTGCGCCCCCCCCGTCTCGCCCGCGGCCGTTTCGCGGTGTTTTGGTGGCCCCCCGGTGACATTTCCCGGCCCGCGGGGGCGGCGCGGGACGGGCCAAACTCTGCCTTGCGCTATTTTAAGCCGGGGCTTAAAAACACCCCCGGCCCAAATTGTTCGGGGAGCGCGGGGGGAGATGAACCCCCAGGAACCCACTGACCCCCCGTCCGGCCGGGACGCGGCGACGAGGCCGGAGGTGCCGCCCTGGGGACACTCGGGGACCAGCGGCCTCCATGGGGTCCCACCAGCCCCACGAAGGGGTTTTGGGGGGCTGAGAAGGGTCAGGAGACAAAGGGACGGTGCCATAAATAACCCGGCAGCGGGCACAGCGCCACGTGCCTTTGTCCCGGGCTCATCCCGCGGGACAGGTGCCGGGCGCCGATGCCAAACCGCGGTGTTCCAGGGGGTCGTCATGGCGCGTCCGGCGGCGTCGGCGCTGGGCGTCCCCGCCGCTGTAAGAATATGTTTGATATTTAGTTGGTTTTCCAATCAAACAACCTAATATCAAACATATCAGACAGAGGCCAGGGCAGGCGGGGCGGCCGGACCTGCAAGAGAAGAGACGCTCAGGACGCGGCACGTCGTGGCGCATCGAGGGGTCCGTCCCCACCTTACCTGGCTATCGGGGGGTCCCGGTTGCTGTGGTTCGGCGGCCGCCCCGCCACCGTTTATAAGGGCGGGCGGCAGCGCACGTGGCCCCGTTCCCATTAATTACCCCCCATCGGCGGCCCCGGCCCCTCCGCGGACCCCGCGCCCGGCGCCGCTCGATATGGGTCGATGGCCCCGCGCTGCCCGGCTCACACGGCGCCGTCATTAGCGGGGACGTCGATACCGGGAGCCGGGACACCGGGGGCTGCGCCTGACCCTGCCCAAGGACGAGCGCCGGGGGGCGGCTGTGTAGCCGCGTTTTGGGGACACGCCGGGACCCCCGCGTCGCGGGAGCGTTGACGAGGAGGTGACAATGGCCGGTGACCGGGCGGTGCCATCGCGCTGGGCGCAGCGGGGACAACGGTGGGACCCCTGATCTGCTCTGGGGGGACGTGATGGGGGTGTCCGGTTGTGGGGACCCGTGGGGCCATGTGTGTCCCCCCACAGTGTATTGGTGCTTCGGGGTCACCCACCTTGGGGACAGCGCTGGGTGTTGGTGGGGACCCAAACTTTGGGGGGGTGATGGGGCACCCGTGGAGCCTGGGGGGGGGACAGGTGCATGGACCCTGTCTGGGTTGGGGGTCTGGGGGCTCAGCCCAAGCGGGGAGGGGACAGCGGGGACACGGGGACACGCGGTGCCAGGAGCGCGCGTGCGGCGGCCGCTGATGTGATGCGACCCGACAGGCGAGCTAATGAGGGGCCGCGGGCGGGGGGGCCCGGCCCCGCGCCCCCCGGTGCTGTCAATAAGCAGAGCCAGGGCGGGCGCTGATGGGCCCCGCGGCCGGGAGACACCAAGGTCGGGCACGGGGACAAGGGACAAAGGACAAGGGCCCCCCCGTGGAGCGGTGCCCGGATGGCGAGCGGGGCTGGGGAGCGTCACACCCGCCCAGCTCCTGTCCCCGCCGTATGTGCCACACGGGCAGGGACACGGTGACACGGGGACGGGGGTGTCGTGCGCCAAGGGGACAGCGCGTGTGGCCAAGCCGGGAGCAGGACCCGGTGCCACCCGGCCACGCTGCCACCCCCTGGCGCAGCCACAGCCAGGGCCATACACGGGATGCGGCACACGCGGGGTCACCGGTGACGTCCCCGTGTCCCAGGGGTCCTGCTGGGCGTCCCTTCCCTCCCTCCACCCCCCAGCGCTGCCCCACGGCCCCAGACGCAGCAGCTGCAGCCCCGGTTCTGCCCAACGCGTTTTATTCTTGGCCGGAAAACTGGGTGACACCAGTTCGGTGCCAAGTCTGTTGTTTCGGTTTCAAGCCCGTCGGTTCTGTGCCGAGTCCGTTGGTTTGGTTTCGAGCCCATCGGTTTGGCGCTGAGCCATCGGTTTGGTACCGAGCCCACGGATTCAATTTCGAGCCCATCAGTTCGGTGTGGAGCCATCGGTTCGGTTTCAAGCCCGTTGGTTCGGTGCCAAGCCACTGGTTGGGTGCCGAGCCCACGGGTTCACTTTTGTGCCCATCGGTTCAGTGCTGAGCCATCGGTTTGGTACCGAGCCCACGGGTTTGGTTTTGAGCCCATGGGTTCGGCGCGGAGCCGTCGGTTCAGTTTCGAGCCCACGGGTTCAGCACTGAGCCATCAGTTCGGTGCTGTACCCGTGGGTTTGGTGCGGAGCTGTTGCTCCGGCACCACATCCGCGTGCGGGACGTGGAGCCGGCGGTCGGGCGCTCACAGCCGCTCCACGTAGAACGCCTTCCCGAGCCGCTGCAGCTCCCGCCGCTGCTGCCGGTGCTCGTCCTGCAGCAGCCGGCACAGCGCGGCTCGCCGGACCTGCCGGGCACCGGAGCCGCCGCTGAAGCCGCCGTCACCGGGACCCCCCGGTTCCCCCGCGGTGCCGCCGTCCTCACCGTGGTGAGCTCGGCGCCGGCGAGACGCAGCTCCGAGAGCACTTGCGGCCCCAGAGCCCCGTGGGGCGGCACCAAAATCCTCTCCCAGCGCCGCGGGTGCCCCCCGGTCACCTCCCCGCGGCTGCGGGGACACGGGGAGGGTAGGACAGGGCGCTGGGGGGACACCTGCCCCACAACAAGGGGTTCGGCCCCAGGGGTGCTGGTTCTACCTCTCCGGTAACTCCTCGCTCCCGTTTGCCAGAACCTGCAACCGAAACGCTGCGTTTGGGGGACCGGGCTTTAGCTCATAGGAGGGGGACGTCGCGCCCCGATGTCCCCAGCTGCCACCGGGACCCCCGAACCCGCCGCCCCCCTTGTCCCACCTCCTCCTGCCGCTGCCCGGGGCTCTGGCTGCTCGGCGCTGCCATGGCCGGTGCCGCAGGGACCCCGCGACTGTTGGTAACGGTCGGTAACGGTGCCCGGTAACCGCCGCGGGGCTCCCGCAGTCAGAGGCCGAGGGCGGCGCGAGGGGTCACCGTCATTTATTAAACAGCAATGAATTAAAAACAGCGCGGAGGGGCAGGTCCCCCCCGGCACGCGCCGCGGGGACGGACACGGCCACACGTTGGGGACCACGAGCTCCGGCCCCCGGTGAGAGCGGGAGGAGACCCCCGGCAGGACAGACGGACAGTCCCAGCGGGGATCCGGCCGCCCCGCGTGTCCCCAAACGCCCCAGTGCGGGAGAAAATCATAAATAGGAGTAGAAACCGCAGCCCAAGAGGCGGCCGAGAAACGGGCACCAAACTATTTACACCCCGTCCCGCGACGGGGAAAACAAAGAGCGTTCGCCCTCCGGAACGATGGGACGAGCGGACGGGACGGACAGACGGAGGAGCGCTGGCTGCGATCCGTGTCTTCTGTTCTATAAATAAGCTAAAGCTGATCAGTCTGTTCACAGGGCGCCAGCCCACGCGGCTCCTCCGCCGAGGGACACGGGAGCGCGCCGGCTCCTCACAGGGTGCTCTCCAGCGTGTTGTAGTTGTCCTTGAAGCTCTTGAGCTCCAGAAAGTGTTTGGCACGTTTGCTCTTCTGGCTGGAAGGCAGGTAGGTGACCTGGATGGTGGCGGGATTGGGGACGTCGGGGCAGGGGGTGAGGTCCTTGGCCGCCGACTGGTGCTGCCGCTGGCTGCCGGCGCCGCGCGTCTTGGTGCTGCCACAAATGAACCCAAAATTCACAACACAGAATGTGAGGGGTTGAAGGGCCCTGGAAAGCTCATCCAGTGCAATCCCCCCGGAGCAGGAACACCCAGATGAGGTTACACAGGAAGGTGTCCAGGCGGGTTGGAATGTCTGCACAGAAGGAGACTCCACAACCCCCTGGGCAGCCTGGGCCAGGCTCTGCCACCCTCACCCCAACAAGTTGCTTCTCATCTTCCAGCGGAACCTCCTGTGTTGCACTTTGCACCCATTGCCCCTTGTCCTGTCCCTGGTTGTCACCAGAAGAGCCTGGCTCCATCCTCCTGACACTGCCCCTTTCCATCTTGATCCCCAGCAATGAGTCCCCCCTCAGGCTCCTCTTGTCCAGCTCCAGAGCCCCAGCTCCCTCAGCCTTTCCTCACACGGGAGATGCTCCACTCCCTCCAGCATCTTGGTGGCTGCGCTGGACTCTCTGCAGCAGTTCCCTGTCCTGCTGGAGCTGAGGGGCCACAGCTGGACACAAGATTCCAGGTGTGGTCTCCCCAGGGCAGAGCAGAGGGGCAGGAGAACCTCTCTGGACCCAGCTGGTCTCCCATCCAAGCACTGACCAGGCCTGACCCTGCTTAGCTTCCCAGATCAGACGCAATGGGGCATTCTCAGGGTGCTATAGCTGTATATATTTTATATATATGTATATATGTTTCTCAAGTGTATCCTTATAGTATCTGAACTCAACCCTTTATTCAAGGGCAGAGCAGAGGGGCAGGAGAACCTCTCTGACCTACTGACCACCCCCTTCTAACCCACCCCAGGTCCCATTGGCTTCCTGGCCACAAGGGCCAGTGCTGGCTCAGCCCACAGCACCCGCTGTTCCCAGCTGGTCTCCCATCCAAGTACTGACCGGGCCCGACCCTGCTTAGCTTCCCAGATCAGACCAGATGGGGCGTTCTCAGGGTGCTATGGCTGTATACATTACATATGTATGTTCCCCAAGTATATCCTGGTAGTACCTGAACTAACCCCCCTTGCCATGGTCGCCCTCCCCACGAAGCCACCGCCGGCAGCGACACTCACACATTGGCCAGCTCGTTCAGGGCCTCCTGGTACTTCAGATATTCCGGCTTCCCGAAAACCTGCAGCAAACAGAATCCGGGTTGGAGAAGCTCAGCGAGTATCCCCCGTCCCCGCGGGGGACACCCCAAAGCTCGCCCCGATGGCGCAGACTCACCCCGGTGCCGTAGCGGGCGCTCTCGTAGCCGTCCAGCAGCGCGTCGATCAGCGCCTTGCGGACGCCCTTGAAGGAGCCGCTGGAATTGCGCAGCTCCAGCAGGTACGCACAGAAATTCTTCCCGATTAAAGACTTGGGGTAGCGGCCGTCGGCGTGAAACGGGATTTCTGGGCGACACGACGCGGGTCAAAGCGCTGGCGCTCACCCCGAGGCCTCCCGCCCCCCGCCCCGAGCGCCCTTACCGGACGTCCTGATGGCATCCAGCGCCTTCATCCGGTACAGGTAGTTACAGCAGCCTGGAGGGGGAAAGCAGCACGGGGGCGGGTTTGGGCCACTCGGGTCAAAGCGGCGGCGCCAAAATCACCTCAAAACCACAAACTAGCTGCCCAAGGGGTGGCGGGATCACCTCACAATGAGAAAGAGATTGAGGTGCTGGAGCGAGTGGAGAGAAGGGAGCGGAGCTGGTGAGGGGCTGGAGCACAATGTGATGGAGACTGAGGGACCTGGGGGTTCAGCTGGAGAACAGGAGCTGAGGGGAGACCTTCTGATCTCTGAACTGCCTGAAAGGAGCTTGGAGCCAGGGGGGTCGGGCTCTGCTCCCCAGGAACAAGCGCCAGGAGCAGAGGAAACGGCCTCAAGTTGCACCAGGGGAGGGTGAGGGTGGAAATTTGGGGTGATTTCTCCCCAAAGGGCTGTGGGTGTTGAACAGGCTGCCCAGGGCAGTGCTGGAGTCACCATCCTGGGGGGGTTGAACACACAGATGAGGTTCTCAGGGACACGGGTGGGTTGACACTTGGACTCACTGATCTCAAGGGGCTTTTTCAACCACAACAATTCCCCAATTCGGGAGCCGGTACCTGGTGCCTCCAGCTGCAGGAGCCGACTGTCGTCCTCCGCCAACAGCCGCGGCTCGTACCTGATGTCCTGCACCCGCGACAGCCGAATGTCGATTTCTTCCTTCAAATCCTGAAAAGAAAAGGCATTTACAGAGCTTTGTGGGATCACACCAGCCAGGTCCCCCGTGAAATAACAACGTCCCGTCACCACAGCGAAGCGGCAGCTCCGGAAAGGTCTGATTTGGGAGCAGAGCCCCCGGCCGGCCCGTGGACGCACCTTGGGCGCGTGCTGCCCCACGGGGACGTGGGGGCCCCGGCGCGACTTCATGGCGAAGCGCATGATCTGGCGTTTGACGAAGATGAAGAGCAGCACGAAGACCTGGGGAGGGGGGTCAGGACACCGAGCTGAAGCGACACCCCCCTCCCAACCCTGGGGACACCGTGGGGCCACACAGACCCCCCCAAACCCGGCACGGCTGTCAGGAGCCCCATAGACAGGCTGCCCCCCCCCCCAGAGGCTCCCACTCGTGTCCCCTCGCTGCCCCACAGACACCAGGACCCCACGGACACCCCGGCCCAGCCCCATGGGGGTCCCGAGTCTGGGTCCCCGAGGGTTCCCCATGGACACTCCAGGATGTGCCTCACTAGCCCTATAGGAACCCCATGGACACCCACGGGAGCCCCACAGACCCCCCAAACCCAGACCCACAGACCCCCAGGATGAGCCCCACAGAAGCCCCATGGACGCCCTGAGGCTGGTCCCACAGGAGCCCCACGGACCCCCCAAACCCAGCCCCACAGACACCACAAGCCCAGACCCACAGAAACCCCACAGACACCCTGGGGCTGGTCCCACAGGAGCCCCACGGACCTGCCAGAATGAGCCCCACAGACCCCCCCAAAGCCCCCTCGGACACCCTGGGGCTGGTCCCACCGGAGCCCCCCAGGATGAGCCTCACAACCCCCCCAGATCCCACCCCCAGGAGCCCCAGCCCCCCAGCCCCAGTGTCACAAACACCCCCCGGCCCACCCTGACAGCCCCCCAGGATGAGGCCCCCGGCACCCCAAGCCCAGCCCCACGGGAGCCCCGCAGCCTGCCCAGGACGGGCCCCACAAACACCCCCCGGCCCACCCTGACAGCGCCCCCAAGGCCGGGCCCCACGGCTCCCAGGCCCACACGAACCCCACGGGCGCGGTTCCGCGGAGGCCCCATGCGCACGGCCGCTCTCCCGCCGCCGCGGGCTCACCAGGCTGCCGTAGGCCATCACCAGCACCACGTTAACACCGGACAGCCAGTTACTCCCGGCCCCCGCCATCCCCGGCCCGGCCCGGGGCCGCACAACATGGCGGCCGCCGAGGCCGCGCTGCTCCCGCGTCACGTGACGAAGGCGAGAAGGCGCCTGTATCACGTGACGCGGCGCACGGCCGTGGGTGAAGCCGCGCTGGCCCCGCCCCCGCGCCCGCATCACGTGATGGGGGCGGGCGCCGCTGGGAGTTGTCAGTGTGGTGAGACCCAGGTAAAGTTGGCTGCGCGGAGGCGGCTCCGGTAACTGCGCGCGGCCCCTTTAAATCCCGCCTTTCCGCCTTCGTTCCCTCCCGGTTCCCGTTCTCCGCCGCCACCGCGCACCCCTCGGCCCGCCCGGCGCCGCCGCCGCCCGCCCCGGCCCCACCGCGCCGCTCCGGGGGCGGCCGCCGCGCCCCCGCCGGGCCCCGCGCGGCCTAGTGGGCCGGGCCGCAGCCGGGGGCTGGCGTAAGAGCGCGGCCGCCGCAGGTGAGGGCGGGCGGGCGGGTTGGAGGCGGGCGGTGGGGTGGGGGGGAATGGCGGCCGCGGCCATGAGGGCGGAAGCGGCCCCGCGCTCGCCCGCCTCCCGGCTGCGGGCCCGGCCTGGCGCCGCCGCGGGGGCTGCGGCCTCCTCCGCTTCCCGGCGGTTCCGTGCGGTTCCCTCCGGTTCCCCCCGGCCGCCCGCCCCCATTGTGTGCGGCGGGCTGCGCTCGCTGGGCCGCGGGGTTCCGGCCCTGCCCGTGCTCCCGGCGGTAACAATGGGCCCCGCGCTGTCCCGCTCCCGCCGCGCTCCCGGGGCCGCTTTCTCGGCGGCGCCCCGGGGGCCGTTACCGGGCGGGATTCCCGGGCGATGCCGGTTCCGCGGTCCCGTGTGCTGCGCTTCCCTGGGGGCAGCGCTGCCGAATCGGGGGGAATCCCCCGCATCTGCCACCCGCACGCCCCTCGGTTCGCAGCCTTGATCCACCGCCCCCCGCATCGGGCTCCTCTGGGGGCTCCTGCCCCGCGTTGCAGCAAAACGCTTTGCCCTCCCCGGTCCTTTTCGGAGCCTTTCGCTAATGCAGCTTTATCGAAGGGGGATGGAAATACCGATTTTCTGTATTAACAGATAAGGGAAACTGAGGCTGGGATGTGCCGGGACTCGCCCGGCAGGTCTGACACAGCAGATGTGCCCCGCAGATCCTCGTCCGAATGTAACTGCCCTGAAATCTCTAATAAAATGCACAGTTTCTTACAGTTCTGTATCAGCTCTTTTTCCGGAGACTCCGCACTTGCGCGTAGCCGGGACTCTGCACGCGGGAGGCGAGTAGCGCCGTGGCCTGGAGAGGAGCAGAGGGGTAACGGCGAGCGCGTCGCGTTTGCGTGCAGCTCCTTTGACGAAAAGGTGTTGTGATCTGTGGCCGTGAAGCTTCTTGTTTGCCCTAAATCCTCCGTGAGCTTTTGAAACGTAACCGTGGCCGTTTCAACGCCGTTTCTCTGATGGGGATCAGCCATGGTTCCCTGTAGCTGGAGTCACCTTTTGGTGAATGTATATAGTTGTAGTCTATAGAAATAACCACGTGAAACGCTTTAACAAAGACTGTTTTGAGCTGGTAAACTCACATTGTGGTTATTTCTGCGCGGGGCCGGTTGAGGTGTCGGGATAACCGAGTTTTGTGGTTAAACGTTGCCCGCGAGCTGTGCTGGAGTTGAGGGGTAAATGAGTGACCGAGTCATCTCTTACTGGGGACACCCATCGCTCTTATTAAACTTGGGCCTGTGGCTCATATTCCTATAATTCTGGGGTTTTTTTGGCCCGTTAAAGATAAAATAATCATGATTTAATGGCGTTGAAACCGTAGATCAAGTTACCGCGAGCGCACGGGGTCGCTTCTGCCGCCGAATCGGCTTCATGGACCGGCTCGTTTGCGCGTGAAACGCTTAAAAGTGGAAGAGCCGTGGCAAAAATCAGTCCCGTGGGGGCTTTGTCTGTGCCGAGACGCAGCCTGGGTGCTCTGTGCCGCATCACTGGGTTGGATCCCGCTAAGAAACCCGCGGCAAAGCTGGAAAACGGTGGTTTTTAAGTGACCGGCAAAGGGGAATATTTGGAGGTTTTGTGGGAGTGGTTGCGTTGGAAAACTGTTGTGAAGATGGTGACGTTGGGGTCTCTTGGGGAAGCGTCTCCGACACCTCAGCTTGTGGATTTAGACACGAGCCCCCCCAATTCTTCCAGGGCTCTTTGCTGACACCCCTTTCCCCGCTTTGTGTCGGGTTTTCTCGCTCACGTTTCCCCCTGTTGTTGCGTCTTGTCCGCGGCTCCTCCCCCGTCCCCGTGAAGGTGTCGCCGTCTCGTTACCAAAATCCAAAGCTTGGGCTGATGGAGCTTTGGGGTCGGGGGGGGCGTCGCGGAGCATCGAGGCGCTCGGTGCCGCCCCCGTTCTCGCCGTCCGCGTTCCGCTCTTCCCCCAAAGCTCGCGCGACGTTATCAAACGCGTTTCACACCCTCCGCAGCCTGAACTTTTATAGCGATTTTTAACCCCAAGCAGCCTCCGAACAGCATCACGGCTGCTTTTCCTCCTTGGCGTTCAGTTCGCTTTGCTTGTAGCTTTTCCATCTCGGATACGCAGTGGAAGAAAACTTTGTATTTCCAGTTAAGAGGAATAATCCAACCAAGCAAAAACGGGCAGGATTCTATTTCAAACCGTTTCCCACAAGCTTGTAGCGCCGCTTATTACCAGAGAGCTTTTCCTTCCCCTCTTTTGAAGGTGAGAAGGGGGGTAACTCTTGTATCTGCGGCTCCCAAAGCGAAGCTTCTTTCCATTTGTAGGGTTTTCCCAGCATTTTGTGCTCCAGCCCATCGCGAGTCGTTGAATCCCTGACCCCAAGTGCTTTAGGGTCCCGATCGCTCCCCCGCCTGCAGATGATGTTGTATTGAGCGTGTCCCGCCGTGGAATACCTCAGGGGGCTCGAGTGGCCTTTTTGTCACGGGACACGCGGTGCCTTTGCCAGTCGCCTCCCCCGCGCGGTCCTTCAGCCCCGCCGCTGCGTTTCGTGGTGTTTCCTGCTCTCTAACAGCCTGTTTTCTCTCCCCCCGCAGAGTTCTACCTTGTAAATACTGTTATTTGTATATACTGTAAATGATGACATCGGTGGGCACGACCCGCGCCCGGGGGAGCTGGGAGCAGACGCAGACACAGAGCCAGACGCAGCACAAGCAGCGGCCGCAGGTAAAGGCGGCGCTTTGGCTGGTTTTCCTTCCGTCTTAGCGCTCCCCGTTCGCTTTAACGAACGCACGTGGCTAAGCCACCCCCCGCTGTGGCGTCGGGGTGACATCTGCCCCAAAACAGCCGCAGTTTAGGTGACTGTTGGTGACGTCCCTTTCTCCCTCGCTCCTCTGCTTCCCGAAGCTCGTGGCGCCTCCCCGTCGCGCCGGTTCCTTTCCAGGGATCCCAGCGTGGCCTCCGCAGGACGGTTTCTTGCTCTCACCGCGCTCTCCCTCTCCATTCCCGTTTCTTTAGGCCACCGCGGAACAGATTCGACTTGCACAGATGATTTCGGACCACAACGACGCCGACTTTGAGGAGAAGGTGAAACAGGTGAGTGCGGAAAGCGAAGGCGAGAGAACGTCCGGCGGGTCGCTCCCTCAGTTTCCTTGGAGCGGCTTTTATTTTTAGGGGCCCCAAAACGCGGGGAAGCGGTTTTATCCTGAGCAAACAAGGCTGGGTTGTGCTGAAACAGCAACTCAGAAATTCCCACCCTCAGTTAATTCGCATCGAGGGGACATAATTAAACCAGGGAGGCTCCCAAACGCCGACGTTTCCTTATAGAATTTCTGGCTGGGGGTTGAACTTGCGTCCCCTCTGAGGTTTTGGTGGCGCCGGACGTGTTGAGCGCGGTGTTTTCTTGTCTCCAGCTGATCGACATCACGGGCAAGAACCAGGACGAGTGCGTGATCGCTCTGCACGACTGCAACGGCGACGTGAACAGAGCCATCAACGTGCTGCTGGAGGGCAACCCCGACACGGTAGGACGGGTCTTGTGAATCCCGTGAGGCCCCGTTGGCCGTAACCGCCTATTTGGGGGCAAAACCTCCAGGAATGCCAAGATAACGAGAACCAAAAGGCACTCGTTGGGCTCGCACCAAAATCGGCACCGAGAACAAGCGAGCGCTGGCGTAGGAGGAACCTCCATTCGTTTTGTGACACGACTTGTGTTCCAGCCCAGTAATAACCTCTAAATATCAGATCCTTCCAAACCGCCGCTGATCAAACGGATCCTCCCGGCGTCCCGGTTTAGCTAAAGCTCTTTGTAGAGTCCAGGCTCTAAATCGAACTTCAGAATATTACGCCTTAGCTTGTTAATTTTCCTCGTTATTAGCCCTGAGCTCGGACTATATTCCGCGTAACATCATATTTGCGTCTCGCGTCGCTCAGACTTTGCGTAACTTCTTCCCCTTTTTCCCAACGTGCAGCATTCCTGGGAGATGGTCGGGAAGAAGAAAAGCGTCTCTGGGCAGAAGGAGAGCGGGCAAACGGAGCCCAGCGAAGAGAGCAAAGAGAACCGGGAGCGGGAGCGGGATTTCAGCCGGCGGCGCGGCGGGCCACCCAGGCGGGGACGCGGCACCAGCCGCGGCAGAGAGTGTACGCACAAAAACCGGGGCGGCTTTGACTAAAAGCGGCCTCGCAGTGAGCGGAGGAGGAGAAAGGGATGTGGGGGACAGCGGGGGGACCATGAGCCAGCACTGGGCCCTTGTGGCCAGGGAGCCAATGGGACCTGGGGTGGGTTAGAAGGGGGTGGTCAGTAGGTCAGAGAGGTTCTCCTGCCCCTCTGCTCTGCCCTTGAATAAAGGGTTGAGTTCAGATAATACCACGATATACTTGGGAAACATATATATATACATAATGTAATATATACAGCCAGAGCACCCTGAGAACGCCCCATCTGGTCTGATCTGGGAAGCTAAGCAGGGTCGGGCCCGGTCAGTACTTGGATGGGAGACCAGCTGGGAACAGCGGGTGCTGTGGGCTGAGCCAGCACTGGGCCCTTGTGGCCAGGAAGCCAATGGGGCCTGGGGTGGGTTAGAAGGGGGTGGTCAGTGGGTCAGAGAGGTTCTCCTGCCCCCCTACTCTGCCCAGGGGGGTTGTGGAGTCTCCTTCTGTGCAGACATTCCAACCCGCCTGGACACCTTCCTGTGTAACCTCATCTGGGTGTTCCTGCTCCATGGGGGGATTGCACTGGATGGGCTTTCCAGGGCCCTCCAACCCCTGACATCCTGGGATTCTGAGCGTGATTCGCTGCTCCCCAGGATGATTCCTCGGGTGACACCCCCGAAACCGGCAGCTTAAAAGAAGCGACGGGAGCTCTCGATGTGGTTTCCCACACGTGGGTGTTCGAGGTCTTCGTGTTGTTTTGCCTTTCAGTTCGGGGCCAGGAGAACGGACTGGATGGCGGTAAGAGCGGAGGCTCGTCTGGACGAGGCACAGAAAGAGGGAGACGGGGCCGCGGCCGAGGCCGAGGTACGCGCGGGTTTGGGGTCGGAGCAGAGTTCTAGAGTTCCACCCGCAGATCCATCTCCTCCGTGAGGTTTGAAAACCTGTTTTCAGAGCAGCAGCCAAACCGAAAAGGAACGCTTGATTTTTCTGTCTGTTCTTCGCACCTACACATTGTTTCCCCATCTACAAACATGGTCTAGTTCTCGCGTCTTCTCCGTAGAGTTGAACAAAATAGGGATTTCTTGTGGAGAAGTGGGAAGTTAGGAAAGAAAAGGTGGTTGTTTGGCAGGGGAACCGGTAGCTTGTCAGCAGAACGCAGATCCTCCCATCCTTGCGCGGTTGTTGCAAACGCTTTTCTGGGGTTTTGAAGTAACACAAATTCATTATTGTACAAAATTTGTGCCGCTTGGGAGTTGTTTTTGAGGGCGACGCTGCGGAAATCGGAACCCGGGGGCTGGTGCTTGTGGTTTGAGCCGCTCGGGAGCCTCGTCTGAGCCTGGAATCGCACGCTCAGAGCTCCCCATGTTGTTCAAGCGGCTTTTCCCGGCGACGCAAAGAGACGCTGAGCAGCGCCCAATTTGTGTTTTCCAGGTGGTTCTGGAAGGCGAGGGGGAAGGTTTTCTGCCCAAGGCATGGGGTAAGTTTTACCGGTACAAACCGCAGCAGCAATAAAAGTCTTTGTGCATGAATAGTTCTGTTTGTGTCCGTCATTTGTGTTCCGATCACACAGCCAAAACTGTATCCCGGTAACTTAAATTTGGGGGGCTGCTGTGGGAGAGCTGTCTCTGGAGCCGCGTCGCGCTGCGAATAAAATTGGTTGCATTGATAAATCACTTTGGGATTAGGAATAAAGGTTTCCCTCCTGTTTCCTATAGAACTTTCAACCCTGCCGACTACGCCGAGCCGGCCGGCGCGGACGAGAGCTACGGGAACAGCACCAACAACACGTGGAACAACAGCGGCAGCTTCGAGCCCGACGACGGCACCAGTGAGTGGTTCGGTGCCCAGAGGGGACGCGGGTTTTGTTCTGGGCGGCTTTTTTCCGTCCTTTTCTTTTTATAAGCCTCTTTATATAAAAATTGGACTCCGATAAACACAAGCGGGTTCCCCGGGGTTCGCTGCACCCTCCAGAGAACGTCGCTCGCAGCTCAGGGTGTCGGTACGAGGAACGTTCTCTTATTGGCATTTTGCTCAAACTGTTGGAGGACGAGGCTGCAAATAACTCATCAGCGCTTCCCCATTTGAAGCGCGTTCCCCCCGGGGCGGTTTGTGAGCACCGACCTGCCCGGCGCCTTCTTTTTCAGTGGAAAATGACATTTTTTTGGCTTGTTTTGGGTACGAGCGAACTCAGATTTAACAGAGTCGCAAGAGACGACCCTGATTGTAAGTAATTTGTGGGGCGTTTTGAGAACGATGTGATTTTTTATGGAGCAAACGTGCACCACCACTATTCCATTTCCCCACCATTTTTGAGCCAATGAGCTTTACACGCTGGGAATTTTACCGTCTGGTCTGAAGAGGCTTCTGTGCTTCCATTTTAGTAGCCGCAGGCGTCTCTTTAACAATATCCACAGGTACGATGCGAGTGTAACGGGGGCGGTGAAACTCGCCTTCGCTTCTCCAAGTCAAAATTTCACTGGTTGTCTTGTCTCTTTTTTGTTCTGTTTCAGGACTTGATTTCATTGGGGGTGAGGGGGCAAATTATCCCCGAAAATTTGACACTGCTCCTGGTATGATACATCCAGGTGCACCAACTGCCCCGGATACCTTTACTTTATACCTTAAAACAAAACCACCCTGAAATATCTGTGGATATGTCGTTCTCCTCTCTCTTAATTTGTTCATTTTACTGAATATTTGCTGGTTTGATTGTGCTTTTACTAATGCTGGCGCCTCGAATGTGAACTGGGAGAGGTTAACCGCAAATTCTTGGCGGATAACGTCAATCTTTAACTTCGGCCACCGCTTCTCGGTACCCGGAGCAGCTCGGTGTCCCCAGCAACGCGGACAAGGTCCCACCCGAGGGGGCAACAAATATGGGACCTGCCCTTGTCCCCATGGGGGTTTTGGTTCTCTCTTTGCTGCTTCAGGACATAACGCTCCTTAGGAGGGGAATTAGTCTGGCTTAACTATCTCAGCGCCTTGGCTCTGCTTGCGGCTGCCTCGCTGGTGTGTCCTGGCCGCTCCGCTTCACCGGCCTGCAGTTGGAGATCTTAATTATAGAATAATTAGAATAGAATGTCCCTTGGTGTGAGGTGATCCCGCCACCCCTGGCGCCGCCATGTTGAGCCCTGAGGTGATTCTGGCGCCGCCATGTTGAGCCCTGAGGTGATTCTGGCGCCGCCATGTTGAGCCCTGAGGTGATTCTGGCGCCGCCATGTTGAGCCCTGAGGTGATTCTGGCGCCGCCATGTTGAGCCCTGAGGTGATTCTGGCGCCGCCATGTTGAGCCCTGAGGTGATTCTGGCGCCGCCATGTTGAGCCCTGAGGTGATTCGGGCACCACCATGTTGAGCCCTGAGGTGATTCGGGCACCACCATGTTGAGCCCTGAGGTGATTTTGGCGCCATTTTGAGCCCTGAGGTGATTTTGGCGCCATTTTGAGCCCTGAGCTGATGGCCCCAAAAGTGCCCCCAGGTTTCGAGGTCTGACCTCGCTGTGCCCAGCACAGGGACGGTCACTGCACTGGTCCTGCCGGCCACACCGGTGCTGGCACAACCAGGGTGCTGGTGGCCTCTTGGCTCATGTTCAGCCCATCACCAACACCCCCCGGTCCATTTCCAGCCGCTCTTCCCCATCCTGCAGCATCCACGGGGTTGTTGTGACCCACGTGCAAGACCCGGCACTCGGCCTCGTTGAACTCAGACAATTGTCCTCACCCCCAAGATCCAACTTGCCTTGGGGCTACCAAATGCCACCGATGGCCATAACGAGGCCGAAATGGCGTTTGACCAAAGTGTTCTCACATCCGGGTTAATCTTTAACTCCTGTAGGCAGCTCGAGGCCGCTGCTCCGGCGCTGCCGGGGCGGTTTTGCCCCGCTTTGGTTTTATTTGGATTTACATTCCTTTGAGGTGCAGAATTGGGGGGTTTAGGTTCGTCTTGAGCCCATTCATGTTGTTCTAGCTTGAATATTAAAAACAAACCTCAAAAATCTACAACAACCAACTTAGGAAAGGCCTCTCAAATGGGCTCAACTCAAAGCACCCAAAACCCAACAGTAAGAAAGAATAATTCACTGCTAATATATGTATTTAATGCATTAAATCTTCTAGACAAGCAGTTGGTGGGATGTTTTTGCCTTATAAATCTGTCGTTTCCTTCCCCCCAAATCTCTGTGAGTCTCCGCGCTCTTCTCCTTCCCCACGTGCTGCTTTTATGCTCTAAAAGGCTTTTTTGACTTATAAAAGGGCCGACGCCAACTTGTTCCGTCCTTGTGAACGCTTCCAGGTTTAGCTGGGTCGGGTTTAGTCAGTCTGGCTTGCACGGCCTGAAAACAAACGGCGCAAAATGGGGCCGGTTTGGCTCTGAGGCTTTTTGGGATGTAAAACGCTCCCGATTTCTACCCACAGCAAGTTTTAAGTTGCCTGATGGACTCGGAAATCACCACGTAAAATACTGAGGTTAAACCCTGAAGGAAAGAAGGGGCGGAACAAGTTGAAGATGGTGGAGGTTTCCATGTTTATCGGGAGGGGGGAAAGATAAACCACGTGTGTTTCCAAAGGGTTTGATGGGTGACAAGATCCCGAAGGAGACGCTTTGTCTGAGCGGCTGGGCCGACACGAGCTGTTCCGGGGCGCAATCTGAGGAAAAACGGCCCAAAAAGAGGCCACGGGGGTCCCTGTTGGGCGCCGGGGTGCGTGTGGTCCGGGCCGTTTCCTTCCCGGGACTCGCGGCTTGGGACCGTCGACCGCTTTTAACTCGCAAATAGCAATTCCTCTGCGCTGCTTGCAAAGCTCCCGGGCGCTCCCCGGCTTTCGGAGGCGAAGCTTCGATCCTCGCGTTAATTGTCCTCCCTGTCGTTATCCCCGCAGGTGCGTGGAGGGCGGCGACGGAAGAATGGGGCACGGAGGACTGGAATGAAGACGTAGGTGCTCTCCAAACCCTCTTTGTACACACAGCACAGCGAGACGAGCGCAGAGCCCGTCCTCCCTAAGCTCCAGGCGTAGCCTAAGCCGGGCTGCCAATGAGTAAATAAGCCGCGTTGCTTCTGGAGCTCCTAAGAGCCCAAAATGGGCCGGGATCTGGAGTCTTGTCCTGCGTGATCGAGTGTTTCTATGCACTGACCGGACTCCACGCTGGTTCTTGCTCCGCTTTGCCCGTGGAGCGGCAGTTTGGGGAGATTTTGTGTCTCCTTTGGGTAGAACGGTCACCGTTATCACCCACTTTACCGCCTTTGTTCCAGTTCCTTCTGAAAACGGGTTCCAGTCCCTCTCTGAATCAAGGGAGCACTTATATTCATGCAGCGTTGGGTTTTTATTAGCCGATGCTAATGGGAGCCAAACGTTAGAGAATAAGTCTATAACCACCCGAATTTTGCGAATCTTTCCGTTCCTATTTGTTTTACTTGGAATCCTGAGATGCCGATCTCACTTTTGGGCTCTCTTTGCCTCTTTCAGCTGTCGGAGACGAAGATCTTCACGGCCTCCAACGTGTCTTCGGTGCCTCTGCCCGCCGAGAACGTGACAATCACAGCCGGACAGAGGTGACAGCCCCGGCCATGCCGTTTACCCCGAGTTGCTCCCGAGTCCCAGAGCAATTTGCCATCTGAGACTAAACCTTGCCATAGGGCTTAATGAATAAGGTGGATTTAAATGGCAAAGTTCAGAGTTTCCTAATCCTGGATTAGAGTTTTCTGCTGCTGGTTCTTCCGATTTGGGAGCGTTTTGCTGTGTTAAATTAACGGGAGAAACGCTTTAAAACACAAGTTCTTGCTCGGTCCCCCCAACCTTTTGAGTTGTGAGTTAAAGCTGTGCAGATTTGTAAAGTCGAAGCTATAAAGGTAGAATGGCGCTGTAACGGGATGTGATGGAGCTCGTGTTTAACCTCCGCGCGCTCTTGTTCTCGGCCCAGAATCGACCTGGCGGTCTTGCTGGGGAAGACGCCGTCGTCTACGGAGAGCGAGTCGCTGAACCTGGAGTCGGCCCAGGCGCCTTCCCTGGCCCAGCCGCTGGTGTTCAGCAACTCCAAGCAGAGCGCCATCGCCCAGCCCGGCTCCGGCAACTCCTTCGCTCACCACAGCATGGTACGGGAACGCCGCGCTCTGCCGGGTGTGCTTCCCCGGGCGCGTTTGGGTGATGCGAGATGTGAAGCTCTGACGCCCGATGGCTTCTTGTGGGCGGCGAGAATTCTCTGCTCTGAATACACAAAGTGCGCTGCTTCGCTGGAAATAATTGGGATCGTTCCTCCCCTGTTGCCGTTGGTTGATTTGCAACATGTGCTGCTTTCCTGCTCGGAGGAAGAGACAAATTGGCAGTCCGGGGTTTGTGAGGAATAATATTTATGCCAATTTATCACTGGCTTTGTTCTGTCGCAGGTGAGCATGCTGGGGAAAGGCTTTGGCGACGTCGGCGAGGCCAAGGGCAGCAGCACCACCGGTTCGCAGTTCCTGGAGCAGTTCAAGACGGCGCAGGCGCTGGCGCAGCTGGCGGCTCAGCACGGCCAGCCGGCCGGCAGCGGCTCCACCGCGGCCTGGGACATGGCGGCCACCACGCAGACCTCGTCCCTCGTGCAGTACGGTGAGGACGAGTCCCCAAAAACGGGCAGCGCGTTCTCCACGGGCGGGAGGGATTCGGTGAAGGGAAGGATCGCAGGGTCACAGTGAACCGACTGCTGGAGGGATTAGAAGCGGAGAATCGCGGAGTGGTTTGGGTTGGAAAAGCCCCTCGAGATCCAACCATAACCATAATCATAGAAGAATCATCAAATCGGTTTGCTTGGAAAAGAGCTTTAAAATCATGGAGACCAACCATAACCTCAATTTAGCGCTACCCCATGTCTTGAGAACCTCATCTCTGTGTTTAACCCCCCCAGGACGGCGACTCCAGCACTGCCCTGGGCAGCCTGTTCAACACCCACAGCCCTTTGGGGAGAAATCACCCCAAATTAACAACCTCAACCTCCCCTGGTGCAACTTGCGGCCGTTTCCCCCGGTCCCTCAGCCGCTCCATCACATTGTGCTCCAGCCCCTTCCCCACACCCTCTGCGCTTCTCCGCTTTCTGATCTTAACAAGCTCCAGAGTGATAACAATTTGATTTTTCTTGATGTCCGGAAGCGTCCCAACTCGATTTAATTTCAACTCCTGTCTCCTGTAGATCTCAAGAACCCGACGGACTCCTCGGTGCACAGTCCCTTCGCCAAGCGTCAGGCCTTCACGTCAACCTCCACCATGATCGAAGTGTTCATGCAGGAGAAGCCGCCCGTGGTGACGGCACCGGCGGCCGCGCCGGCGCCCTCGTCCTCGCCGCTGCCCAGCAAAGCCAATCCCGGTCCCCAGATGTCCCCAGGCTCCTCGGACAACCAGTCCTCCAGTCCCCAGCCGGCCCAGCAGAAGCTGAAGCAGCAAAAGAAGAAAGCGTCGTTAACATCGAAGGTGACGGCGTTGTGGAAAAATCCCTTTGGGGAGGGTTGGGCTTGACCTTACTGATCTTAGCTTCCCGCTTTGGGTTGAAAAGCGCGATTTGGAGAACACAAACCGCGCTGACCCCTTCCCGTCGTTCCTCC
Organism: Columba livia; assembly: GCF_036013475.1. NCBI lineage: Eukaryota > Metazoa > Chordata > Aves > Columbiformes > Columbidae > Columba > Columba livia. Next base: position 1,304,146 of record NC_088629.1, on the reverse strand, counting down.
CGCGCAGATTCCTGCCCTGGCGGTGGAAATGCCTGGCTCGGCGGATATCTCAGGGCTCAACCTGCAGTTCGGAGCGTTGCAGTTTGGTTCGGAGCCCGTTCTGGCCGAGTACGAGTCGACGCCCGCCACGAGCGCGGCCGCCAGCCAGTCTCAAAGCAGCCTGTACACCAGCACGGCCAGGTGAGAACGGAGCGGCGGAACCCGGGGGTCGCGGCCCGCGGGCGCTGTGGCGCCGCATACGCGTAGACCCTTTCTGCCTCCGCCGTGGGCACAAAGGGGGGACAACGTATGCGACAGCAAAGCGTTGAGTTGCCGGCAGGCTCGCCCAGGCAGCGCCGCCGCCGCTTGGCCTGCGGTTACTTACACAGAAAACACGTTTCTTGCCGCGGTGCTGGAAACGCGGGAGGGAAACAGCCGGTGTGGTGCTCCGTGAGCAGAGTCCGCGGGGTTTAGGCTGATTTTTGCCTGGCCAACAGGGCCGTGGGGACGCGGTGCATCCACAATCTGTTCCTGCGGTGCCTTCATGCTGCTTCTTGGGGCTCTTTATTTTGAAGCGCTGACAGCACGGCTGGTTTGGAGGAAAACGTTAAGTCCTTTTTGTGTGTTTTTTCCCTTTCGTAGCGAATCTTCCTCCACGATTTCGTCCAATCAGAGCCAGGAGTCTGGTTACCAGAGCGGCACAATACAGACAGCAACGTTTACCTCCCAGAACAGCGCTCAGGGACCACTGTACGAACAGAGAGCCACCCAGACGCGGCGATACCCAAATTCCATCTCCTCCTCGCCCCAGAAGGATCTGACCCAGGCCAAGGTAGGAGAAGAGCCTCGTGCTGGGGCAGCGGCACTGAAATGCTGTCTGGGGGGAAGCCGAGTGGTTTTCGGGTGTTTCCGTGATGCTCCAGAGCTGCCACCAGAGCCCGTGGTGACATTTCTCAGCGGGGTTAATAGCGGTTAAGTTGATCACCGGCCGTGAGTCGTGTCGCGCATAATTACCGCGTCACACATAATTACCCCGCTGCGTGGTGGCGTTCAGGTTACAGGTTTCATTTTCTCTTAAGGATTGAATCCTTTTGTGCTGAACACAAATTCAAGGTCCAAACGAGCGGCTGCAACGCCCACTACTCTTTATTTTCTTCTCTCTTTCCTCAGAATGGTTTCAGTTCCGTACAACCCACGCCGTTACAAACCACGCAGGCCGTTGAAGGTGAGCGGGCGTCCTGCCTCTTGTGCTGCTCGCGCTCTTCGCTTTGGATTAAAGTCTTTATGTTCCTAGCAAGTCCTTTCCCTGCTGGACTAATTGCTGCCACTCAGATTGTTTGCTTGCTCTGAAATGTTCAGCTTTGTGCTGCTGGATCTGGGAGATCGCTCCTGGTGACGATAATTAACTCTGATTTATGAAAGGCACCTCATCTGGAGGTCTTGGTGGCGTTTGAGTAAAGCTGAGGTTCTTGGGGACGTGGTTTAGGCTGGGTTTAGGTTATGGTTGGACTCGTTGATCTTAAGGGTCTCTTCCAACCAAAATAACTCCGTGATTCTATGAAAGCACCATCACCGCCCCAGCGTGGAACTGGCTGGCAGCAGGAGGGAAGCCCCAGATTTCTCCAGGAGCTGCTCTTCACCCAAAACCTTTTGCCCGCAGGTGCTACGGGCCCCGCCGTCAAATCCGACTCCCCCTCCGCCCCCAGCATCGCCCCTCTGAGCGACGGGGTGTCCGCCTCGTCCCTGCTGACCACCGCCAGCCAGCACTCGACGGCGCTGGGCGGGCTGAGCCACGCCGAGGAGCTCCCCAGTACCACCAGTGCCCAGCTCAGCAGGTGAGGAGCTCAAGCGGGAGGGATCCGTGGTGGAAATCGGCGGGGAAGAGCCAGGGGACGTGTGTTCGGTCACGGCGCAATGTCTGGATGGGCGCTGGTGACACGTGGTGGCCCCTCCAGGACTATCTGAACATCCTCATCAATGATATAGTGGGATTGAGTGGTTGATTGTGGGTGACACCAAGGTGGTGCAGGTGACACCCTGAGGGATGGGATCCATCCAGAGGGACCAGGAAGCAGCCCCCAGGAGAAGGACTTGGGGACAGTGGGACATGTTCTGACATGACCTACCCACATGCACTACAGCCCAGAAGGTCGATCGTATCTTGGGCTGCATCAAAAGGAGTGTGGCCGGCAGATCAAGGGGACTGTCCCCTCTGCTCTGCTCTGGTGACACCCCCGGGCACCGTGTCCAGCTCTGGGTCCCCAGCACAGGACACGGAGCTGCTGGAGAGGGGCCAGAGGAGCCACAGAAACGATCTGAGGCTGGAACAGCTCTGCTGGGGACAGGCTGAGAGTTGGGGTGTTCAGCTGCAAAAGAGAAGCTCCAGGGACACCTTAGTGCAGCCTTTCTGTGCTTAAAAGATGGGGACAGACCTTTGAGTGGGTGATGGGACAAGGGGTGATGGTTTAAATTAAGAGATTCAGGCTGGATATAATGAAATTGTTGCTCTGAGGGTGGTGAGAGCCTGGCCCAGGTACCCAGAGAGGAGGTAGATGAACCATCCCTGAGACATCCCAGGCCAGGCTGGACGGGGTCTGAGCAACCTGAGCTGGTGAAGATGTCCCTGTCATGGCAGGGGGCACTGAGTGAACTTTAAACATCCCTTCAACACAAACTGTCTGCGATTCCGTGATCTGAGCGGATGGGGAGTGGGATCTGCCCTGGGCTTGATGGCCTTTCATTCATCTTCCCGCAGTACGTTACCCACCCAGCAGAACAGTCTGTCCTCATCCACATCCTCCGGGCGAACGTCGACTTCGACTCTCCTGGTGAGTCCGGCTGCGCTCTCGTGCCGTGCGGCCCCTTCTCAGCTCGGTGCGCTCGGCCGTCAGGGGCTGCGGTTGTGCCGGGTGTTGGGGGTTGCATGGAGAGAGGATGGAGGGTTCTGTGTTCAGTTGTGTGCCATTCACACCAAGAAAGGCCTTGAGGAGCTGGAGTGAGTTCAGAGAAGGGAAGGGGCTGGAGCACAAGTGTGATGGAGCGGCTGAGGGACCTGGGGAAACGGCCGCAAGTTGCACCAGGGGAGGTTGAGGGTGGAAATTTGGGGTGATTTCTCCCCAAAGGGCTGTGGGTGTTGAACAGGCTGCCCAGGGCAGTGCTGGAGTCACCATCCCTGGAGGGGTTAAACACACACAGATGAGGTTCTCAGGGACATGGGTTGGCTTAACGCTTGGACTCCATGATTTTAAAGCTCTTTTCCAACACAAATGCTTCTGTGACTCTATATTATGTGTAGACAACACCCTGCAATATTTCTGCCCTAACTCTTCCCTCCCTTCCCCAGCACACGAGCGTGGAGAGCGAATCCAGCCTCCATTCCTCCGCCAGCACTTTCTCCACGTCCTCCAGCACCGTGGCGGCCGCGCCGCCGGTCGTGAGCGTCTCCTCCAGCCTCAGCAGCGTCTCCAGCCTGGGCCTCAGCCTCGGCAGCAACTCCACGGTGACGGCCTCGACTCGCAGCTCCGTCGCGACAACATCAGGTACTTCTCTGAAGCGGCGCGGGGGTGAAGAGAAACGGCTCCCGCTGTTTGATCCCAGATGAACTTTGTGTTTCTCTTCCTTTTCTTTAGGAAAAGCGCCTCCCAATCTCCCCCCTGGAGTCCCGCCGCTGTTGCCTAACCCCTACATCATGGCTCCGGGGTTGCTCCACGCCTACCCGGTGAGTGGGGCCACCGGCTCTTCGCGGCGTAGAGAAACCGTAATGCCCTTAGATGGGAAGCGTTTGGACCTGCTGTTCTCCATAAAACAGCAGCGGAGAGAATCCACATTCCCGGGGGTGTAAATATCTAAATCTCATCACCCCGGAGCAGATTCTCTGCGGCTTCCCCAGCTGTTGGGGAGCAGGAATTTCTAGAGGAAAAGCGTCGATGCCGTTGTGGTCTGGGGCGGCGGCGCTGGCCCTGGGCGCTCGCTTTTAATTGAGCGGCTTGTAAAACCCCTCACGGCAGCGTCGCGGTGGTGGACACTGGGTAATTCTGTAGCCTCCGATCCTCTGCTTCTGGCTTTATCTCACATTTATCTAGATGTTTGATCTAAAACTAGGTGTCTTTATCTCATCTGCGGCCCTATCATCATCTCCTGCTCGTTTTCTAGCCACAGGTGTATGGATACGATGACTTGCAAGTGCTCCAGACGAGATTCCCGTTGGTGAGTACCCGAGATGAGGAGCCAGCAACACGGGGCGCGGGTGGACGTGGCTGCAGCGAGGAGCTCATCACCCGCTCCTCTGCACTTGGGGAGTTGGGAACACTAATTATCAGCACTAATTATTCAGCCAATGGTATGGATGGTGGGGCTGGGGAATGTCAGGGCAACCGCAGAGAGCAGTTTGGCCCGATGGGCACCATAGATACGTGTCTCTGATCCTTGGAAGAGGTGGCGACTAAATCATCAAATACCAGGTTGGAAGGGGTTGCAGGGATCATCTGGTCCAAGCCTTCCTGGCCAAAGCCCAGTCTAGACAAGCTGGCCCAGCCCCTGTCCAGCTGAATCTTAAAAGCAGTTAATATTGGGGAATCCACCACTTTCCTGGGGTGATTATTCCAACGACTGATTCTTCTCGTGGGGAAAAACTTCCCTCTTGTGTCCAATGGGAATCTCTCCAGGAGTAACTTGTACCCATTGCCCCTCGTGTTTTCCATGAGACTCCTTGTAAAAGGGATTCTCCGTCTTTGTAGCACGGTTTAAATCCTGAAGGCGGTGATGAGGTCCCTCCTCGCCCGCAGGCCGGACGAGCCCCCTTCGCTCGGCCGTTCCTCGCACGGCACCGTCCCGGTCCTCCCATCACCTTCCCGGGCCTCTCCAGCCCGTCCTCATCCACGAGAACGCCTTTTATGTGGCGGTACCAGATGTATGGCTGTCGGGAGGCGCTTTGGGCACCGCATACCAGTAGACCTTGCCTGGTTCTCACCATAGCCAGACGAGGGGGACGGTCCATGCGACACGAAGCCGGGGTTGCCGCAGGCTCCGATCAGCCTCCGCGTGGCTGGTTGAACCGCGATGCTCCGACATAGCCAGCACCCAAAATCCCTCTTTTCCCAACAGAAAAGCATCTTTAGGCCGAGCTCCTAAAACCTTGGTTTGTTTTTATCCCTCAGGATTATTACAGCATCCCGTTCCCTACGCCCACCACCCCGCTGACTGGAAGAGACGGCAGCCTGAGCAGCAACCCGTACTCTGGTAGGGAAAAGCTCCGCTCTGGTTCCATATCCCGGCGCCTCCCGTGCTGCCCTTGGTCTGGAACGTGCTTCTCAGCGGCTGAATTCCTGGCTTTTCCTTTATTTGATGATCCGGTTGTGCGGGGGCTCGTTACCGGGACGATGTGGGCGAGTGGGAGTTGATGTGGCAGCGGAAGCGCTGAAAGAATCCGAGGTGTAAAACCGGGGAGCCGCGTTTTAGGTCGTGGCGAGACAGGGGTTAAGCAGCGCTTCCAAACACCGAGAATTGAAACACAAAATCTGGAGGGATTTTTAATCTGACAGTCTCATGAGCAACAAAATGTGGAATTTAGGAGCTTGAAAGCTCAAACTAAATGACCCGAATGCCTGGGGGGCCGATGTCTTGCTGCGTTTGCGCGGCGCGCTGAGGCTGAAGCCCGAAGCTTGGAGCTCGGCGTGTGTAATTTGTAAGTTAACGTTGGTGCTAATTAACGTTTGGGGCCGTTCTGGAGTGACTCGCAAGCTGGGGCGGCGCTGAGATGTTCTCGCTGTGTGAGATGTGAACGGGGAGAGTGTTGGCGTGGAAAAACCGAGCAGATGCTCAGCAAAAGGAGCTTCCCCGAGTCTGCTGTAGAACGGGACCGTTCCTGCACCCTCAACTAGAAGATATTCCGGTATTTCGCTCTCCTCTTTGCTGGTGGGACGAGGTCCCCAGGCCACGGCTCTGGCTCAGGAGGGAGAGGAGTTGTTCTCAGACCCACTGCTGATCCACGAGCTTAGGAGGAGCTTAGGAAGAGCTTTAGGAAGGGCTTAGGAAGAACGTTAGCATGCAGGCTCTGCTGGATCTATCCAAGGGCTGACGTGAGGCGGTTTTAGCTGCTGTGGCGTTCCCTTCCATCTGAATTTCTCCTCTCGGGGCTGAGAAGATCAATTAACAGCTCAGCATTAGCAGCGAGGGATGGTCCAAAGGCTGCGATCCTCACTAGATGGAGGAAGAGGGTTGATTCAAGTCTGTGTTGATCACAAGTCTGTGTCAGCTTTGGCTGGGCTGGGATTTGACACGTCAGTTCCTCACTCCCATCTCCTCTTTTGCAGGTGATTTAACAAAATTTGGCCGAGGCGACGCCTCCTCCCCAGCTCCGGCGACGACTTTGGCGCAGCCTCAGCAGAGCCAGACCCAGACTCACCACACCACGCAGCAGACGTTCCTGAACCCCGCGCTGCCTCCCGGCTACAGTTACACCAGCCTGCCGTACTACACAGGGGTACCGGGGCTCCCCAGCACCTTCCAGTACGGGCCCGCCGTGTTCCCTGTGAGTGACCGCGGGCAGCGCGGGGGTCCCGGTCCTGGGGGCACTTTGGGGGCCCTCAGCCCAGGGCTCAACATGGCGGCACCAAGATCACCTCAGGGCTCAAAATGGCACCAGAATCACCTCAGGGCTTAGAATGGCGGCGCCAAGATTACCTCAGGGCTTAGAATGGCAGCACCAGAATCACCTCAGGGCTTAGAATGGCGGCCCCAGGGGTGGCGGGATCACCTCCCACCAAGAAAGCCCTTAAGGTGCTGGAGCGAGGGTAGAGAAGGGAGCGGAGCTGGTGAGGGGCTGGAGCACAATGTGATGGAGACTGAGGGAGCTGGGGGTTCAGCTGGAGAACAGGAGCTGAGGGGAGACCTCCTGATCTCTGAACTGCCTGAAAGGAGCTTGGAGCCAGGGGGGTCGGGCTCTGCTCCCCAGGAACAAGCGCCAGGAGCAGAGGAAACGGCCTCAGGTTGCGCCAGGGGAGGGTGAGGGTGGATTTAGGAACAATTTCTTCCCCAAAGGGCTGTGGGTGTTGAACAGGCTGCCCAGGGCAGTGCTGGAGTCGCCATCCTGGAGGGGTTGGATACACAGAGATGAGGTTCTCAGCGACATGTTCAGTGCCAGGGTGGGTTAACCCTTGGACTCTGATCTTGTGGGGCTTTTCCAACCAAAACAATTCTACGATTCAGACAACGCAGGGAAGCCTCTCCTCACTCCGCTTCTCCTTCCTGCAGGTCGCTCCTACCTCTTCCAAGCAGCACGGTGTGAATGTCAGCGTCAACGCATCAGCCACCCCGTTCCAGCAGCCCAGCGGCTACGGCTCGCACGGGTACAGCACCGGTAAGAGCCCCGGCAGAGCCGCGTTCCTTTGCCGCAGTGCCAGGGCGTGTTCACAGCTGTATCAGGGGACCGTGTTTTTCTCTACCGGAGGAAGATGGCCGCAGTTGTTTGATTCTCCTTGGAAAGGCGCAGGCTCGTCCTGCTCCGTGCCCAGCAGCCCGGTGGCTGTGGTGTTGGGCTCACATCAGAGAGCTTCAGCTGCTGAATTATTTGTTGTTTGATTGTTTTCTTACTGCCTGCACGTGATTAATAGAACAATAATTATTCCAGATTTGAGCCTGGGCACTTGTGTGTCCTGCACGCTTTCTAGACAAGCCTCCTTCTTGATTCAAAGACACAAGGAGGTTGTGAATCTGCTGCTTGTCCCGTGCTGGGTGTCACTGGTTGATCTCTGGCTGACCTACAGAGGGCCTGTGTTTAAACTCCCGCTGTGCGGTAGCCGGGGTTGGACTGTGGGGCCTCCAGAGGTCCCTCCAACCCCAACCAGTCCAAGGTTCTGTGTGTTCCCGTTGCCAAGACCCCGCTCCCCAGAACGACGTTGGCCTCCAAACCTTGGCACCGCCAGTCACCCCCGAACCGGCGGCTGCTGCCTCACTCTCTCTTGCCATTCCGTCTCCCCAGGTGTGTCCGTGACGTCCAGTAACACCGGAGTGCCGGACATCTCGGGCTCTGTCTACTCCAAAACTCAGGTGAGTGTCTGAGCGCTCCGGCCCGGCGCCGCTTGGCCGGCGAGGCAGCGCGGTCTCTTCCCCTCGGAGCCGCCAGCCAGAGAGAGGGAAACACTTGGCTTTTCCCATTTTAGAACAGTTTCAAGCCTGGAAAGAGCCGTAGGCAGAGTCTGTCTGTTCTACCCCCCTGCTCTGCTCTGGTGAGACCCCCTGGGTACCATATCCAGCTCTGGGTCCCCAGCACAGGACACGGAGCTGCTGGAGAGGGGCCAGAGGAGCCACAGGAATGATCTGAGGCTGGAACAGCTCTGCTGGGGACAGGCTGAGAGTTGGGGTGTTCAGCTGGAGAAGAGAAGCTCCAGGGACACCTCAGTGCGGCTTTTCTGGACTTAAAAGATGAGGACAGACCTTTGAGCAGGGCCTGTTGTGATAGGACAAGGGGTGATGGTTTAAATTAAGAGATTGAGGCTGGATAGAATGAAATTGTTGCCCTGAGGGTGGTGAGAGCCTGGCCCAGGTACCCAGAGAGGAGGTAGATGAACCATCCCTGAGACATCCCAGGCCAGGCTGGACGGGGTCTGAGCACCCTGAGCTGGTGAAGATGTCCCTGTCATGGCAGGGGGGCACTGGGGGGCTTTAAACGTCCCTTCAACACAAACCATCTGTGGTTCTCTGTGGCACACGCTTGTGTAACCGGGCAGGGGAGCATCGCCCCGTCCTTGCCCTCACCCCGATGTCTCCCCGCAGCAATCCTTCGAGAAGCAGGGATTTCACACTGGAACCCCGGCGGCCTCCTTCAACCTGCCGTCGGCGCTGGGCAGCGGGGGGCCCATCAACCCGGCCACGGCGGCGGCGTATCCCCCCACCCCCTTCATGCACATCCTCACCCCGCATCAGCAGCCCCACTCCCAGATCCTCCACCACCACCTGCAGCAGGACGGGCAGGTAAGAGACCCCCCGATTTCCCCCCCCAGCCAGCACTGGGGTGTCCCCTCCCTGCCCACCTCCCTGTGACACGCGCGGTGACACACACGCTGACACAAACACGCAGGGCCGAGAAAGAGGATGAGGTGAGGAAGGCCTGGGGGTGCGCTCAGCTGTTTTTGGGGGGTGCTCGGCACAGCCCCCCCCAACTGCCAGACCAGGACCCGCAGGGGCGCCATCCATCCCACCTCCCCATTTCCCCCCCAGTTTGGCAACAAAGGGGTGAACTCACCCCCAGCCCCCCCGGCCCCGCTGCCGTAGCTTTCGGCTCTAATCGTGGATTTCTACTGTCATAGTTTGTCCCTTTATTTTTACATATCCTGGCACTGCAACAGCTTCCATATTTGCAGATGATACTGTGCTGCCAACGCCAGCAGGAAGACCAGGTAATGAACCTCTGATAACACCGTGTGCTCGCCCTGGGGTGTCCCCCACCCCTAAGGCCCCCCAGGAGCCCCGTCCAGCCCCCGTGTCCCCCAGGCGAGGAGAGAGACCTGAGCACATTGTGCACAAACACACACCGCGGGCACCACACACACCCCCACGCCTTTCCCTCCCCACCGAGCTGCCGGGACCTGGGGGTGTTGGTGACGGTGGCTTGATGTGAGCCGGCGGGTGGCCGAGGTGGCAGCAGGATCACCTCAGGGCTCAACATGGCGGCGCCAGAATCACCTCAGGGTTCAAAATGGTGGCGCCAGAATCACCTCAGGGCTCAGCATGGCGCCAGAATCACCTCAGGGCTCAAAATGGCGGCACCAGGATCACCTCAGGATTCAAAATGGCGGCACCAGGATCACTTCAGGGCTCAAAATGGCACCAGAATCACCTCAGGGCTCAAAATGGTGGCGCTAAAATCACCTCAGGGCTTAGAATGGCAGCACCAGGGGTGGCGGGATCACCTCTCACCAAGAAAGGCCTTGAGGTGCTGGAGCGAGTGGAGAGAAGGGAGCGGAGCTGGTGAGGGGCTGGAGCACAATGTGATGGAGACTGAGGGACCTGGGGGTTCAGCTGGAGAACAGGAGCTGAGGGGAGACCTTCTGATCTCTGAACTGCCTGAAAGGAGCTTGGAGCCAGGGGGGTCGGGCTCTGCTCCCCAGGAACAAGCGCCAGGAGCAGAGGAAACGGCCTCAAGTTGCGCCAGGGGAGGGTGAGGGTGGAAATTTGGGGTGATTTCCCCCCAAAGGGCTGTGGGTGTTGAACAGGCTGCCCAGGGCAGTGCTGGAGTCACCATCCTGGGGGGGTTGAACACACAGATGAGGTTCTCAGCGACATGTCCAGCGCCAGCGTTGGTTTCACCGTTGGACTCGATGATCTTGAGGGGGCTTTTTCAACCAAAACACTTCTCTGCCTCTCACTCCGCAGCACCACGAGGTCCTGTGACCCCCACCGGACGCAGCCCCGGGGGGCTCAGCCGTTAACCCGCCATCACCACCCCTCCCGTTGACCCCCAATAACCGCCATGTCCTTTTCCCTCCCCGCAGAGCGGCTCCGGGCAGCGCAGCCAAGGCAGCTCCATCCCCCAGAAATCCCAGCCCAACAAATCCGCCTACAACAGCTACAGCTGGGGCACCAACTGAGGGCTGGGGGGCCACCCTCCGCACCCCCCGCCCGGCGCCGAGGGACCGCGGGCTGAGCGGGAGGGGCCCCCGCCCCCGCGGCCCTTTCCTCTTGTATGTAATATAGAATTTGTATTTTTTTTTCCCTTTTATTTTGGTTTGTTTCGTTTCTCTCTGCATTCAGACTCTGAATCCGTTTGCCGTAGGGGATCTTTATTGGTTTTTACTCCTTTTTCCCCCTATTTCCCCCCTCCTAAAACCTTCCCCCCCCCCTTCAAAGGAGTGGAAGCTGCGAGTCGCCTACAGCAAACCCCTTATTATTAGGAATCCGAGCAGTAATTGATATGAACAGCATTGTAAGATGAATTAGTTGAAGTGTTTTGGTTATTTTTTTGTTTTGTTTTTATTTTTGTTTTGTTTCCTTTTTTTTTTTTTTTTTGTACCGTGTTCTAAATTTAATGGATAAATGTGTCTTGTATATAAAAACAAAAACCCCACACGCCGCCGTCCTCGACTGCTCTCATTTCCACTTATTGACGTTGTCCTGCCCCCCCTGCACGCTCTAAGCCCCTTCCCCTATTCATTTGGGGACTTTTTGGCTCTTTTTTCCCTCCGCAGTCCCCATTGTGTTATTTTGAGCCGCCCCCCCCCGCGCTGATTCACTAAAGCCAATAAAACTCACAACCTCACGTCTGCATTTTTTCATCCCCCCGTCCCCATTTTTGCCACAGGGGCTGCTTCCCCTTCCCCATTTTTTTTCCCCCACCATAGGGACAATGTCCCTTGTCCCCTGTGTCCCCCCCCGATGTTATTTTTGGTGCCATCTGGTGCTGCTGGGGGGGTCGCATTTGAGGCTGGGGGTGGGATTGGGAACACTGGGTGGCCTCAGAGCCCCCTTGGGCCCCTCCCATAGGGAAGGATCCAGCCTGGGAAGAGCACGGGGGGGGTCTGCGGGCCGGGATGTGCCCCCGGGGGGCGGGACAAGACCCCCGGGATCGGGCCCCGTGTGCCGGGATCGGGCCCCGTGTGCCAGGATCGGGCCCCGCCAAGCAGCCTTCGCTCCGTTTCCTCGGCGCTTCGCGACACCCGGCGGCGCTTTCCGGCGCCGTTTGCGCCCTCGGCGCTTTACGGCAGGCGGAGGGCGGAGGAGACGCGATGAGTTTTTACGACGCGTTTCGCGGTTTCTTCGGCTTCCCGGGGCGCGGAAGGTAACGGCAACACCCCCCGGCGCCCCCCGGCGCCCCCGGCCCGGGTGTCTCAGCGCCGCGGTCCCACAGGCCCCGGGACCCGCTGTTCGGCGCGGCGTGGGACGAGGAGGACGAGGAGGAGGACGACGCGGGCCCGTCCGCGGCGCAGCCCCCTCAGGATTTCGGCTTCGGCTTCACCCCCGGCGGCTCCCGCGGCGCCTTCGAGGAGCTGTTCCGAGACATGGGGGAGCTCCTGGGGCTCTTCGGGGGATCCTGGGCCGGGCCCCCCCAGCCCTTCGGTGGGGATGGGAAGGGGCTGCCCCCCACCTGGGGGGCTGCGCGGGGTCCCGGGGTCACCCCGGCCTGACCGCCCCTCCCCGTGCCCCCCAGAGCCCCCCCAGCCCCGCCGCCCGCTGCGCGACTCCATGCTGAAGGAACCGGACGGTCCCGCTCCCGGTGCGGCCTCGGGAGACCCCGAGGGTCCCAGCGACCCCCGGCCCTGGACGCCCTTCCTGGGGGTGGGTGATGCGGGTTGGGCCGTCGTGGGGTCACCTGTGTCACCTCGTGTCACCTCGTGTCACCGGCTTTGCCTTGCAGCTGGACGACGCTCGCCCGGTTCCTCCTGCGCTCAAGGAAGATCAAGGTGGGTGGTGGCGCGGGGCCGGGGGGTCTCAGTGTCCCCCACGCCGCTGTCACTGTCACACGTCTCCCGCGCAGACCTGGACTCCCAGGTGTCCTCGGCGGGGCTGGGGACCATCCTGAGACCCAACGAGCCCGAGTCCCGCTCGTACTTCAAGAGCGTGTCTGTCACCAAAGTGACGCTCCCTGACGGGGTGAGTGTCCCTGGTGGGCTGGGGGTGACTTGGGGACGCTGTGGTGTCCCTGGTGGGCTTGGGGACACTGTGGTGTCCCTGTCAGGTTTCGGGTGACTTAGGGATGCTGTGGTGTCCCCAGTGGGCTGGGGGTGACTTGGGGGTGCTGTGGTGTCCCTGGTGGGCTTGGGGACACTGTGGTGTCCCTGTCAGGTTTGGGGTGACCTGGGGACGCTGTGGTGTCCCCAGCTGGTTGGGGGTGACTTCGGGACGCTGTGGTGTCCCCGTCAGGTTTGGGGTGACTTGGGGGTGCTGTGTTGTCCCCAGCGGATTGGGGGTGACTTGGAGATGCTGTGGTGTCCCCTGCAGACGGGAGGTGACTTGGGGATGCTGTGTTGTCCCCAGTGGGCTGGGGGACACTGTGGGGTTCCCGTCAGGTTTGGGGTGACCTGGGGACGCTGTGGTGTCCCCAGTGGGCTGGGGGTGACTTGGGGACGCCGTAGTGTCCCTGGTGGGTTTGGGGTGACTTGGGGACGCTGTGGTGTCCCCGGTGGGTTTGGGGTGGCTTGGGGACGCTGTGGTGTCCCTGGTGGGTTTGGGGTGGCTTGGGGACGCTGTGGTGTCCCTGGTGGGTTTGGGGTGGCTTGGGGACGCCGTGATGTCCCTGGTGGGTTTGGGGTGGCTTGGGGACGCTGTGGTGTCCCCGGCGGGCTGGGGGTGGCTTGGGGACGCCATGGTGGTGGCGGTGGCGTCCCTGAGGCCGCGGTGCTGCGCGGCAGGCGGTGGAGGAGCGCCGGACGGTGCAGGACAGCCAGGGCCACCGCGAGACCACGGTGACGCGCCGGAGAGGAGACCAGGCCTTCATCACCACCACCAAGGAGGACGGGCAGCGCCGCGACTACCGCGAGGAGGTGCTCAACATGGACGACCGTGAGTGTGTGTCCCCCCCACGGGGACGGGGGGCGAGCGGAAGGTTTGGGGCCCCCCCCGAGCGGTCCCGCTGCTCTCGCAGGGGAGCTGGCGCAGTTCACGGACTCGTGGCCGCGACAGGACGAGCTCCGCGCCCCCACCCTGAGCGACGCCTCCTCCGCGCTGGGCACCTTCTTCCGCCGCTGGTTCTCCAGCTGGTAGCTGTGCCCCCCCCAGGACGAGCTCCCCGAATGTGTGAGATGGGGGGGGACCCCACGTTTTGCTGAGGTGCTGGGATGGATTCCGCTCCGTCCGGGGCGGGGGGTGAGCAGCAGCCTCTTCCCCCCGCCCTGTTTTTATTGCAGATGGGGCAGATGCTGCGGGGAGCCGGTGCCCAGGCTGGGGGGGCCCCGTGGGGTCACTTGTGTGTGTGTACAAAGAAATAAAGTTTATTTATGCTAACGGCGACCTGCCGGGCTCCTTCAGGCTGGGACCCCCTGTTTGGGGGCACAGCCCCCCCTCCGCGGTCCTGCCTGTGCTGACACCCCGCGAGCAGCGCTCCGGCCGTCCTGGAGCCTTTCCAAGGGCTCTTCATTAGCGCTGCCTGCGGCTTGGGGGGGATCAGGCGGAGGAAATTGGGGATCCCTGGGGTAAAACGCCAGCGCTGGCTCAGCTGAGTGGGGGCTCATCAGTTGGAGATGTCCCTGATCAGTTGGATGTCCCTGGTCTGGTGGAGATGTCCCTGGTCTGGTTGGAGATGTCCCTGGTCTGTTGGAGATGTCCCTGGTGTGGTTGGAGATGTCCCTGGTGTGGTTGGATGTCCCTGGTGTGGTTGGAGATGTCCCTGGTCTGGTTGGAGATGTCCCTGGTCTGGTTGGAGATGTCCCTGGTCTGGTTGGAGATGTCCCTGGTCTGGTTGGAGATGTCCCTGGTCTGGTTGGAGATGTCCCTGGTGTGGTTGGATGTCCCTGGTGTGGTTGGAGATGTCCCTGGTCTGGTTGGATGTCCCTGGTCTGGTTGGAGATGTCCCTGGTGTGGTTGGAGATGTCCCTGGTGTGGTTGGATGTCCCTGGTCTGGTTGGAGATGTCCCTGGTGTGGTTGGAGATGTCCCTGGTCTGGTTGGAGATGTCCCTGGTCTGGTTGGAGATGTCCCTGGTCTGTTGGAGATGTCCCTGGTCTGGTTGGAGATGTCCCTGGTCTGGTTGGAGATGTCCCTGGTCTGGTTGGAGATGTCCCTGGTCTGGTTGGAGATGTCCCTGGTGTGGTTGGATGTCCCTGGTCTGGTGGAGATGTCCCTGGTCTGGTTGGAGATGTCCCTGGTGTGGTTGGATGTCCCTGGTCTGGTTGGAGATGTCCCTGGTCTGGTTGGAGATGTCCCTGGTCTGTTGGAGATGTCCCTGGTCTGGTTGGAGATGTCCCTGGTCTGGTTGGAGATGTCCCTGGTGTGGTTGGAGATGTCCCTGGTGTGGTTGGAGATGTCCCTGGTCTGGTTGGAGATGTCCCTGGTCTGGTTGGAGATGTCCCTGGTGTGGTTGGAGATGTCCCTGGTCTGGTTGGAGATGTCCCTGGTCTGGTTGGATGTCCCTGGTCTGGTTGGAGATGTCCCTGGTGTGGTTGGAGATGTCCCTGGTCTGTTGGAGATGTCCCTGGTCTGTTGGAGATGTCCCTGGTGTGGTTGGAGATGTCCCTGGTCTGGTTGGAGATGTCCCTGGTCTGTTGGAGATGTCCCTGCCCATGACGAGATGCTCTTTGAAGGTCCCTCCCAACCCAAACCCTTCCATGATCACAGAATCACAGTTTTGGTGGGACAAGACCCTCACGATCATGGAGTCCAACCATAACCCACCGCTGGTGCTGAACATGTCCTGAGAACCTCATCTGTGTGTTCAACCCCTCCAGGATGGCGACTCCAGCACTGCCCTGGGCAGCCTGTTCAACACCCACAGCCCTTTGGGGAGAAATCACCCCAAATTTCCACCCTCACCCTCCCCTGGTGCAACTTGAGGCCGTTTCCTCTGCTCCTGGCGCTTGTTCCCGACCCCCCCGGCTCCAACCTCCGTTCAGGCCCCTCCTGCACCCGTGAGCGGGACCGTCACACCGGGGCTGTCCCTGGTCCCCCAGGACCCCCGGAGCTGCTCCTGATGCCCCAGGGACTGTCCCTGACCCCCAAGACCCCCTTTGGCCCCCCAGGACTCCCCTGGGACCCCTCACACCCGGCTCCCCACACCCCCGGGGTTGTTACACTGGGACCCCCCCGGGGTGCCCCTGACACCCCCCAGGACACCTGGCTCCCTGGGAGCCCCCGGGGCTGCTCCTGAGACCCCCAAGACCCCCCGATACACCCCCAGTGCTGCCCTTGATACCCCCTGGGACCCCCCACTCCCCAGACCGCCCAGGGCTGCCCCTGAGACCCCCCGGGACTATCCCTGACTCCCAGGACCACCCCCAAACACCCCGGTGCTGCCCCTGATACCCCCTGGGACCCCTGGAGCTGCCCAGCACCCCCAGGGTTCTTACACTGGGACCCCCCCGGGGCTGTCCCTGAACCCCCAAGACCCCCTTTGGCCCCCCAGGACCCCCCTGGTACTCCCCCCGGTGCTGCCCCTGGGACCCCCTGGGATCCCCCACTCCCCACGACCCCCCAGGGCTGCCCCTGAGACCCCTCAGGAGTGTCCCTGACCCCCAAGACCCCCTTTGGCCCCCCAGGATCCCCCCGGTACCCCCCCCGCTGCTGCCCGTGATACCCCCCGAGCCCCCGGGGCTGCCCAGCACCCCCAGGGTTCTTACACTGGGACCCCCCCGGGGCTGTCCCTGAACCCCCAAGACCCCCTTTGGTCCCCCAGGACCCCCCCGGTAACCCCCCCCCACCCCCCCGCTGCTGCCCGTGATACCCCCCGGGGCTGCCCAGCGCCCCCATGGTTGTTACACTGGAACCCCCCCAGTGCTGCCCCTGAACCCCCAAGACCCCCTTTGGCCCCCCAGGACCCCCCCGGGACCCTCGCTCCCCACGACCCCCCGGGGTCCCCCCGTCCCTCCCGCCGCAGCGCCGGCTGGTTCCCCGCCTCCCCTTCCCCGCCACTTCCGCCGCCGACCGGCGCCGCCGCGGCCATGGGGCGCTGAGCGGCGGCAGCGGCAGCAGCAGCGGGGCCGCAGCGGCCCCGCCACCGGCCCCGGCCCCGGCCCCGGCCCCCGCTCCCCATGGGCTGCGGGGCCGCGGGCCATGGAGCGGTGCGCGGCCCGCCGGGCCCCGGGTGAGCGGGGGGAACCGGGAGGCCCCGCTGGGCCCCGGCGGGCCCCGGCGCGGCCGTTGTCCCGGTAACGCGGCGGGAGGGCCCGGGATGGACCCGCAGTCACGGCCGTGCCCGGGACCGGCCCCCGAAGGGACCGCGGTGCGGCGGGGTTGCAGGGCTGGGGGCTGGGTGCGGATATCCAGGGCTGGGGGTGCAGGAGGAGCTCTGGGGGTGCAGGGTGGGTTCTGGGGGGGCTGGGGGTGCAGGGTTTGGGTGCAGAGGTTCTGGGGGTGCAGGGTTTTGGGGTGCAGGGGATTTGGGATGCAGGGTTTGGGGTGTAGGGGGGTTGGGGTGCAGGGGTTCTGGGGGTGTAGGGGTTTGGGGTGCAGGGGTTGGTGTAGAGTGGTTTTGGGGGTACAGGGATTCTGGCGATGCAGGGGGTTGGGGTGCAGGGTTCAGGGTTTGGGGTCAGGTTTTGGGGTACAGGTTTAGGGGTGCAGGTTTTGGGTGCAGGGTTTGGGGTCAGGTTTAGGGGTGCAGGTTTTGGGTGCAGGGTTTGGGGTCAGGTTTGGGGGTGCAGGTTTAGGGGTGCAGGTTTAGGGGTGCAGGTTTGGGTGCAGGTTTAGGGGTGCAGGTTTAGGGGTGCAGGTTTGGGGTCAGGTTTGGGGGTGCAGGTTTGGGGTCAGGTTTGGGCGCAGGCTGACGGGCGCTGTGCCGCAGAGGAGGAGCGGCGGGTGCGAGCCAACGCGCGGGAGTACAACGAGAAGTTCCAGTACGCGGTGAGTGGGGGGGCCAGCCCAGCCCCCCTCCCTCGGGCAGGGTTCGGGGGGACCCCACACAACCCCGCGTCACCCCCCGGGTCAGCGGAGCTGAAACCGGCTGCTTGGCCCTGGGAAAACGGTGCTGAGGGGTCCTTGATGGAGCTATGGGTCTGGCGGGGGGGCACACGCAGCCCCCCATTGACACCCCCAGCCCCCCCATTGACACCCCCAGCCCCCCCATTGACACCCCCAGCTCTGCCTGCACCCTGACGAGCTTCTGGTTAATTAACGAGCTTCTGGAGGGGCAGCGCTCACCTTGGTGTCCCCCCCCTCCACACTGAGGTTATTTCTGGCTGGGGGGGACACGGGGTCTGGGGTCACCCCTTGGGGGGCACTGGGTGGTGTCCCTGTCACAAACTGGGGACCGAGGGGGAGGAACCGGCTCTCGAGGGGGTCTGAGCTCCCAAATTGAGGGGACGGTGAGCGGCAGCCCTGCCCCCCCTCCCCGAGCGATGCCGGGGGGGCCTCGGTGGCTCCTGACCCCCCCGTCTCGTCCCCAGAGCAACTGCATCAAGACCTCCAAGTACAACATCGTCACCTTCCTGCCCGTCAACCTCTTCGAGCAGTTCCAGGAAGTGGCCAACACCTATTTCCTCTTCCTCCTCATCCTGCAGGTAATTCTGGGGGGGCAAATGGGCCCCCCCACCCTGCCCTTCCCTCCCCGAGCTCGGGTGGGGTCTGGGGTCCCCTGTGACCCCCGTCCCCGTCCCCAGCTGATCCCCCAGATCTCCTCGCTCTCCTGGTTCACCACCATCGTGCCTTTGGTTCTTGTCTTAACCATCACCGCCGTCAAAGACGCCACCGACGACTATGTGAGTGGCCCCCGCGTGTCCCTGTCCCCGGGGGCGGCTGCAGGACATGGGGACAGGGGGGGACAGGGGACCCCATTGCGGTTGACACTCATCTTTTCCCCCAGTTCCGCCATAAAAGCGACAACCAGGTGAACAACCGTCAGTCTCAGGTGCTGATCGGCGGAGTGTGAGTGTCACAGGGAGGGGACGCGGGGACACGGGGACGCGGGGCAGGGGACGGGGGACGGGCGACGGCAGCGGCTCCCGCCGTGTCCCCCGTGTCCCCCGCAGGCTGCGGCAGGAGCAGTGGATGAACGTGCGCGTCGGGGACATCATCAAGCTGGAGAACAACCAGTTCGTGGCGGTGAGCGCGGTGCCGAAACGGGTCCCGGCAGCGCCACGGGGCGCTGCCATCGCTCGGCTTTCGGGCTCCTCCATCACCTCCTCACAATGGGAAAGAGCTTGAGGAGCTGAAGCGAGATCAGGGACGGGAACGGAGCTGCGGAAGGCGCTGGAGCACAAGTGTCCCCAGCCAGGGCTGCTGAGCACACGTGTCCCCAGAGCCTTGTCCCCAGTGTCCCCCGGTACCAGCCCGGCCCTCCATGTCTCCCCACAGGCCGACCTGCTCCTCCTGTCCAGCAGCGAACCCCACGGCTTGTGCTACATAGAGACATCGGAGCTGGACGGGTAGGTGTCCCCGTGTCCCCCGCGTGACAGGGGAAGGCAAGCGGTGACAATGAGAGCAAACAGAACTTGGGGAGCATTCGAGTGTCCCCCCTGCCCGGCCGCCGCTCACCCCCGCGCTTCGTTATGTGCAGAGAGACCAACATGAAGGTGCGCCAGGCCATCCCCGTCACCTCGGAGCTGGGGGACACCGGCAAGCTGGCCGGGTTTGACGGTGAGTGCCTGTGACCCATGGGGAGCCCCTGGGGTCCCCACTTCGTCCCCTGGTGTGGGTCCCACCCAGAGAGATCAGGACCCTCCACGCCGTGTCGAAGCGTGGAGTGGGGGAACGGTACTGGGAGCACTGGGGTGGAACTGGGCGCCTGGAGGAGGCGGGTGACAGCCGAGCCGTCCCCCCTTTTCCCAGGTGAAGTGATCTGCGAACCCCCCAACAACAAGCTGGACAAGTTTGGGGGGACGCTGTACTGGAAGGAGAACAAATACCCCCTGAGCAACCAGAACATGCTGCTGCGGGGCTGCGTCCTGCGCAACACCGAGTGGTGCTTCGGCCTCGTCGTCTTCGCAGGTGGGTCGGGACGGTGATGCCGCCCCCCCATACGGAACGGGGACCCCCCCCTGACCCCCGCCCCTCTCCCCAGGGCCTGACACGAAGCTGATGCAGAACAGCGGCCGGACCAAGTTCAAGCGGACGAGCATCGACCGGCTGATGAACACGCTGGTGCTCTGGGTACGTGGCGGGGGATCCCGGATGACCCCCCAGCTCTGGCTCGAGGGCTCTGACGTCTCCCCCTCCTCTCCCCAGATTTTCGGGTTCCTGGTGTGCATGGGGGTGATCCTGGCCATCGGCAACGCCATTTGGGAGCACGAGGTGGGCGTCTGCTTCCAGATCTACCTGCCCTGGGACGAGGGGGTGCACAGTGCCTTCTTCTCCGGCTTCCTCTCCTTCTGGTCCTACATCATCATCCTCAACACCGTGGTGCCCATCTCGCTCTATGTGAGGTAGGGGTTGAAGGGCTGGGCGAGGAGGGGGGGGGATTAATTTGGGGTGCCCTGCGGGGAGGGGACACAGGGACGGAGCTGTGTGTGCGGGGGGGGTGCGGGGCTGCCCTCGGGGATACCCCAAAACCTGGCACCCCACTTGTCCCCCCCGGCTGCATCTGTCTGGCTGCTCATCTCTCCCCGCCCTGGCTGCACGCTGGTTATTTTGCTGCCCCCCCGCGCAGCTCCCAGGCTCCCGCACTGTCCCCTTCTCTCTCTCTTTTAATTTCTCTCTCTTTTCGTTCCCCAGCATGGGTTCTGTCACCCTTACCCCGAGGTAAGAACGTGTCGCCCCCACCCCTCCCATTAGCTCATTGCCGGGGGGCCGGGGAGGGGGTTTGGGGGCGCGTAGGTGTGCGAGACGCCCGGCGGGACGTCCCCTCGGTGCCGGGCCCCATGTCCCCAGCCCTGGCTTGGCTGTCGGTAGGAGCGGGTGCGGGACGGGGGGAACCCCGGGTGGTCCACGGTGGGCGCGCGTGTCCCCGGCGGTGTCACCCGGCCCCGGTGACACCCGGTTGCGTCCCCTTGGCAGCGTGGAGGTGATCCGGCTCGGGCACAGCTACTTCATCAACTGGGACAAGAAGATGTACTGCGCCAAGCGGCGCACGCCGGCCGAGGCGCGGACCACCACCCTCAACGAGGAGCTGGGCCAGGTCGAGTACATCTTCTCCGACAAGACCGGCACCCTCACCCAGAACATCATGGTCTTCAGCAAGTGCTCGGTGAACGGGCACAGCTACGGTGAGCGCCGGGGGCGGGGTGCTCCGGCTCCCTCCCGCGGAGGGTTTGGGGTGTTGCGGTTTAACCCGGGCTGGCAATAGAACCACGCGGCCGCTCACTCACCTCCCGTCCCTCAATAGGGGAGAGAGTCGCAACTTGGATTGAGATAAACACAGAGAGTAAGAGCGAGAAATGCCAGAGAGAGAGGTCCTGACTTTCCTTAAATAATCAGCATGATGCTAATTGGCTGGAATACTCTGATTGATAAATGTGGGTGTCAGTCCAGCTCTGTCCGTCCATCCCCTTCCTCGCTGCCTCACCCCTGTGGGCAGAGCTCAGAGTGTCCTTGGCTCTCAGAGCAGAGCAATTAAACACATTAACTGTGCTGGGCTGGTATCTCTTGTTCTCAGACTAAGTCCAAATAACGAGCGATGGGAAAGGAAGGTTTGTAACTGCACAAGGAAAATTAACCCGTTTTCAGCCAAACCGGCACGGGGGGGGCAGCGTTGGGTCCGTGTCCCCGCTCATTTGTGGCCCCGTTTCGCAGGTGACGTGCAGGACGTGCTGGGTCCCAAGGCGGAGCTGGGAGAGGTAAGGGCAGCGCGGGGCGGGCGCCGGGCCGTGCCGCAGCGGGTGACCCCCCCGTGTCCCCCGGCAGAGACCAGAACCCGTGGACTTCTCCTTCAACCCGCTGGCCGACCCGCGGTTCCAGTTCTGGGACCCCAGCCTGCTGGAGGCCGTCAAGCTGGGGGACCCCCACGTGCACGAGTTCTTCCGCCTGCTCTCGCTCTGCCACACCGTCATGTCCGAGGAGAGGAGCCAAGGTGGGCGCTGGGACCCCCCCGGCGCTATGACCCCCCCGCACTGTGACCCCCCAGCACTGTGATCCCTGGTGCTGTGACCCCCCAGTGCTGTGGCCCCCCCCAGTCTTGTGACCCCCCCAGTCTTGTGTCCCCCCAGTCTTGTGTCTCCCCAGTCTTGTGACGCCCCCAGCGCTGTGACCCCCCCAGCACTGTGACCCCCCCCAGTCTTGTGAACCTCGCAGTGTTGTGACTCCCCAGCACTGTGTCCCCCCAGTGCTGTGACCCCCCAACACTGTGACCCCCCCCCAGCGTTGTGACCCCCAGCGCTGTGATCCCCCAGCACTGTGACTCCCCAACACTGTGTCCCCCCAGTCTTGTGATCCCCCAGCACTGTGACCCCCCCCATTGCTATGACTCCCCCAGCACTGTGACCCCCCAATGTTGTGACCCCCCCAGCGCTATGACCCCCCAGTGCTGTGACCCCCAGCACTGTGACCCCCCAGTTCTGTGACCCCCCAAGTACTATGACCCCCTTGGCACTGTTAACCCCCCCAAGTGCTGTGTCCCCCCAGCACTGTGACCCGCCCAGTATCGTGGGGCACTGTGTCCCCCCACCACTGTGTCCCTCAGCACTGTGACCCCCTGGCACTGTGACCCCCATCACTGTGGCCCCCCCCGTGACCCCCCCACTGTCCCCAGGGGAGCTGTTCTACAAGGCCCAGTCCCCGGACGAGGGCGCATTGGTGGCGGCCGCCAGGAACTTTGGCTTCGTGTTCCGGTCCCGCACGCCCAAAACCATCACGGTGCAGGAGCTGGGCCGGGCCGTCACCTACCAGCTGCTGGCCATCCTGGACTTCAACAACATCCGCAAGCGCATGTCCGTCATCGGTGAGCCGGGAGCTGGGGGGTCACAGTGGGGCTGGGGGGGTCACAGTGGAGCTGGGAGGGTCACAGTGGGGCTGGGAGGGTCACGGTGAGGGTGGGAAGGTCCCCATGGGGCTGGGAGGGTCTCTGTGGGGCTGGAGGGGTTGCAGTGGGGCTGGGGGGGGTCACAGTGGGGCTGAAGGGGCTGTGGTGGGGCTGGGGTCACGGTGAGGCTGGAAAGGTCCCCATAGAGCTGGGAGGGTCCCCCTGGGGCTGGGAGGGGTCACAGTGGGGCTGGGAGGGTCCCCTTGGGGCTGGGAGGGACACAGTGGGGCTGAGAGGGTTGCAGTGGGGTTTGGAATGTCATGGTGGGGCTGGGAAGGTCCCCATGGGGCTGGGAGGGACACGGTGAGGCTGGGAGAGTCCCCATGGGGCTTGGGGGTCACAGTGGGGCTGGGAGGGTCACGGTGGGGCTGGGGTCTGGGTTCAGTGCCGGGGACCAGCCCCACGCGGGCGGTGACGTGACCGCGGAGACGTCACAGGGTCAGGATGGGGGTTGGAGGGGAACCTCCTCCTGCCCCCCCGAACCCAGCAGCGTGTCCCCGTCCCCCCCCGCAGTGCGCAGCCCCGAGGGCAAGATCCGGCTGTACTGCAAGGGCGCTGACACCATCTTGCTGGAGCGGCTGCACCCGCTCAACCAGGACCTGAGCAACATCACCACCGACCACCTCAACGTGAGCGGGGCGGGGACGGCAGCGCGGGCGGGTTCGTCCCCTGTCCCGGGGGGCCGCGAGGGTCCGGGGGCCACCGCCGGGCTCTGCCCCGCACCCAGCGCCGCGCGCTTGCAGGAATACGCCGGCGAGGGGCTGCGGACACTGGTGCTGGCGTACAAAGACCTGGAGGAGAGTTACTACGAGGACTGGGCTGAGCGGCTGCGCCGCGCCGGCAGCGCCCCCGAGGCGCGGGAGGATCGCCTGGCTCGGCTCTACGACGAGGTGGAGCACGATATGATGGTACGGGGAGGGCTGGGGGGGGGACACGCGGCGGCGGGGCAGCCCTGGTGGAGCTGCCGCCTTTTTGGGTGCCCCCCCAGCTGCTGGGAGCCACGGCCATCGAGGACAAGCTGCAACAGGGGGTCCCCGAAACCATCGCCATCCTGACGCTGGCCAACATCAAGATCTGGGTGCTGACGGGGGACAAGCAGGGTGAGGTGCTGGTGGGATGTGGGGCTGGATCCCACCTGCCTGGGGGGCGGTGGGGCAGATGCCGCCCCCACGAGGTGACCCTGGCTTAGCCCCCGGTGTCCCGTCCCCAGAAACAGCCGTGAACATCGGCTACTCCTGCAAGATGCTGACGGACGACATGACCGAAGTGTTCGTGGTGACGGGTCACACTGTGCTGGAGGTGCGAGAGGAGCTCAGGTGAGGCTCGGGGCGCAGAGGGGACGCAGAAGTGCCCAAAATCGAGAGTCCTGACTCTCTGAACTGCCTGAAAGGAGCTTGGAGCCAGGGGGGTCGGGCTCTGCTCCCCAGGAACAAGCACCAGGAGCAGAGGAAACGAACGCAAGTTGCGCCAGGGGAGGGTGAGGGTGGAAATTTGGGGTGATTTCTCCCCAAAGGGCTGTGGGTGTTGAACAGGCTGCCCAGGGCAGTGCTGGAGTCGCCATCCTGGAGGGGTTGGATACACAGAGATGAGGTTCTCAGGACATGGGGCAGGGACAGGGTGGGGTAACAGTGGGACTCGATGTAAAGCTCTTTTCCAACCCAAACAATCTGATGATTCTCCGATTCTCTTTCTCCGCAGGAAGGCCCGGGAGAAAATGATGGACGCGTCGCACTCCACGGCCAACGGCTTCTCCTACCAGGAGAAACTCTCCTCCTCCAAGCTCACCTCGGTGCTGGAAGCCATCGCGGGCGAATACGCCCTGGTCATCAACGGGCACAGCCTGGTAGGGACACTGGGGTGTCGGGTGTGACAGAGTGACAGCATCCCAGAACGTGAGGGGTTGAGGGGCCCTGGAAAGCTCATCCAGTGCAATCCCCCCGGAGCAGGAACACCCAGATGAGGTGACACAGGAAGGTGTCCAGGCGGGTTGGAATGTCTGCACAGAAGGAGACTCCACAACCCCCTGGGCAGCCTGGGCCAGGCTCTGCCACCCTCACCCCAACAAGTTGCTTCTCATCTTCCAGCGGAACCTCCTGTGTTGCAGTTTGCACCCATTGCCCCTTGTCCTGTCCCTGGTTGTCACCAGAAGAGCCTGGCTCCATCCTCCTGACACTGCCCCTTTCCATCTTGATCCCCAGGAATGAGTCCCCCCTCAGGCTCCTCTTGTCCAGCTCCAGAGCCCCAGCTCCCTCAGCCTTTCCTCACACGGGAGATGCTCCACTCCCTCCAGCATCTTGGTGACGGGACAGCCGTCTGGCCGTGTCCCCCACCGTCCCCCGCTGTCCCCACAGGCCCACGCACTGGAGGCCGACATGGAGGTGGAGTTCCTGGAGACGGCGTGTGCCTGTAAAGCCGTCATCTGCTGCCGCGTGACGCCACTGCAGAAAGCCCAGGTGGTGGAGCTGGTGAAGAAGTACAAGAAAGCTGTCACCTTGGCCATCGGCGACGGGGCCAACGACGTCAGCATGATCAAGAGTGAGTTTGGGGAGCTCCATGTGCACCATCCTGGGGTGTGTGGCGGCCTCTGTCCTTGTCGCTCTGGGTCACCGCTGGTCCCTGGTGCTCCGTCCCGACCCCACGTCTCCTCTCCGCAGCCGCCCACATCGGGGTGGGGATCAGCGGGCAGGAGGGCATCCAGGCGGTGCTGGCCTCCGACTACTCCTTCTCCCAGTTCAAATTCCTGCAGCGCCTGCTCCTGGTGCACGGGCGCTGGTCCTACCTGCGCATGTGCAAGTTCCTCTGCTACTTCTTCTACAAGAACTTTGCCTTCACCATGGTCCACTTCTGGTTCGGCTTCTTCTGCGGCTTCTCGGCGCAGGTGAGCGGCCGAGGCGAGTCGGGGGGTTCACCCGTGGGACCCTCTGCTTGTGGTGGGTCTGAATTGCCTCGATGGAGGTTGGAGCCGGGGGGGTCGGAACAAGCGCCAGGATGAGAGGAAACGGCTGCGAGTTGCGCCAGGGGAGGTTGAGGTTGGAGTGGCCCGTGTGCCGGGGGGGCCGGCGGTGGCTCCGCTGTCCCCGCCGGTGACATGGTGGCCATGCGGGACACGGGGTGGTCACATCCCGCGTCCCCCTGAGCGCTCGGTTCCGCGCAGACCGTGTACGACCAGTACTTCATCACGCTCTACAACATCGTCTACACCTCGCTGCCCGTGCTCGCCATGGGCGTCTTCGACCAGGTACCGCGGGGGAGCGCCGGGTCCCCGTGTGCGCGGAGCCGGCCTGGCTGCCCGCGGCGAGGTGACAAAGGGCCGCCGCGCGTCCTTGTCCCTCCGCGGGCGCTGGCACAGCCTGGCGCAGCCCCAGAGGTCGGGGGGGCGTCCCCAAATCGTCCTGTGCCCCCCAGGACGTGCCGGAGCAGCGGAGCATGGAGTACCCCAAGCTCTACGAGCCCGGGCAGCTCAACCTGCTCTTCAACAAGCGCGAGTTCTTCATCTGCATCGCCCAGGGCATCTACACGTCCGTCCTCATGTTCTTCATCCCCTACGGCGTCTTCGCCGACGCCACCCGCGACGACGGCGCCCAGCTGGCCGACTACCAGTCCTTCGCCGTCACCGTCGCCACGTCCCTCGTCATCGTGGTCAGCGTGCAGGTGGGGACGCGGCCCCGAGCCCCGGCCAGGGCGGAGGGGAAGGGCTGGTCCCATCCTGCCCTGCGGCCGTGCCGGGAGCTTGGTGGCCATCCCCTGAGCATGGTGGCCATTCTCTGAGCATGGTGGCCGTTCCCTGAGCATGGTGGCCATCCCCTGAGCATGGTGGCCATTCTCTGAGGTTGGTGGCCATTCTCTGAGCGTGGTGGCTATTCCCTGAGCATGGTGGCTATTCCCTGAGCATGGTGGCCATCCCCTGAGCATAGTGGCCATTCTCTGAGCATGGTGGCCGTTCCCTGAGCACGGTGGCTATTCCCTGAGTAGGGTGGCCATTCTCTGAGCATGGTGGCTCTTTCCTGAGCATGGTGGCTATTCCTTGAGCACAGTGGCCATCCCCTGAGACCAGTGGCCATTCTCTGAGCATGGTGGCTGTCCCTGAGGACGGTGGCCATTCCCTTGAGCACAGTGGCCATCCCCTGAGGATGGCAGCCTTCTCCTGAGGATGGTGGCTGTTCCCATAGCACAGTGGCCATTCTCTGAGCACAGTGGCCATCCCTGTAGCACAGTGGCCATCCCCTGAGCACAGTGGCCATTCCTTGAACACAGTGGCTGTCCCTGAGCACGGTGGCCATGCATGTAGCACGGTGGCCATTTCCTGAGCACAGTGGCCATCCCTGAGCACAGAGACCGTCCCCTGAGCGCTGCCTCCTCCGTCCCCTCTCCCCCAGATCGGGCTGGACACGGGTTTCTGGACGGCCATCAACCACTTCTTCATCTGGGGCAGCCTGGCCGCCTACTTCGCCATCCTCTTCGCCATGCACAGCGACGGCCTCTTCCAGATGTTCCCCAACCAGTTCCGCTTCGTGGGTGAGTCCGGGGGGGTTACCGAGCGACACCCCCCACCCTGGCGGGTGCTGGATTCGCGTCCCCCCCCAGGTAACGCGCAGAACACGCTGGCGCAGCCCACGGTCTGGCTGACCATCGCCCTCACCACCGTCGTCTGCATCATGCCCGTCGTGGCCTTTCGCTTCCTCAAGCTGGACCTGAAGCCAGAACTGTCCGATACGGTGAGACCGGGGTGGGGGGACACACACACGGCGAGCGGGAGGTTCCTGACGCCGTCCCCGCGGTTCCTGACGCCGTCCCCGTGTCCCCAGGTGCGCTACACCCAGCTGGTCCGCAAGAAGCAGAAGACGCAGCACCGGTGCATGCGGCGCGTGGGGCGCGCGGGGTCGCGCCGCTCCGGCTACGCCTTCTCGCACCAGGAGGGATTCGGCGAGCTCATCATGTCCGGGAAGAACATGCGGCTCAGCTCCCTGGCGCTCGCCGGCTTCGCCGCCCGGCCCAGCGCCGGCTGGATCGAGACCCTGCGCAAGAAAAAGGGCAGCGACGCCGGCAGCCCCGACAAGGCGCTCAAGGTGTGAAATCGCAGCCCCCCCCCACCCAGACCGCGGGACGCTGGGGATCGTTGCGGTGTAACCAAAAATACACCAGACGGACAGACGGATGGACGCTGCGTCCCCGCCCCACCCATAGTATTCACCTCCACGGAGCGCCAAACCCCCCGTCACGCGAATGTATCGTGCCAGAGCCACCGGCGCGGGGGTCCCGGGGGGGCGGTGACAGCGCCCTCCCCCCCCCGCGTGTCTTTTTTTATATAAAAAGAAGAAAAGAACAAAAAAAGCCACAAACCAGAAAAAAAAAAAGGGAAGGAAAACTGCTCCAAGTGGACAGAGCGACTCGTTTCTCGAGGGGGGGGTGGGGGCAGGGGTGTCATTGTCCCCTTGTCACTGTCCCTGGTGTGTGTTCCAGCGCTGGGGGGGAAAGGGGAAGTGATTCCGGCTCCTTCCTGATTTTTGCGGGTTCACGGGTGCTGAGATTCGGTCCCATGCCGGGGGGGTCGCAACCGCTGCTTCCTCCTCCTCCTCCTCCTCGGAGCCTTTTTGGGGGGAACGTTGTCCCGTCACCGGGGGGTCCCGGGGCTGCTCTACTTGATACCAAAGAGGAGCTGGAGTGGGTGTTTGGGGGGTTATTTTGTGTTGGGGGGGACGGGGGGTGTTTTAATTTATGATGAGTTTCTATATGGTGGGATTGTAGCGTTTGGTGGGTCCGTAGAGAAACAAACACAACAGCAACAAAACAGAACAACCCCCCAAACTAAAAACAAAAAGCCAAAACAACAATAACCCCCCAAAAAAACAAACAGAACCCCCCCCCAAAAAAAAACAAACATGAAAAACCACACAAAACGCCCCCAAACAAACATAATTTTAAAGGGAAATAAACAACAGGTTTTTTTATAAAGCCCCTCAATATTCTAAACAGTTTCTGCCTGTCCTGTGTCCTCCCGGGGCGGGCCCGGGACACCGGGGGACACCGGGAGGGGGCGGAACCGGTTGCCCCGCCCCTCCCGGGCGCACGTGCTGCCCGCGGGGCCGCCCCCGCCCGCACCCCCCCCACCCCCCCCCGCCTGTCCCGGTTTCACAACCGCGGGCACCGGCCCCGCCGATGTTTTCCTGGCCGGGGCCGGGCGCATGGCGCGGCCTCTCCTGCTCCTCCTCCTCCTGCTCCTGCTCCTGCTCCTCACCTTCCTCCTCCTCGCCGCCGCCGCTCCCCAGCGGCCCTGCGGCCCCGCGGGTGAGTGAGCGAGAGCGGCCGGGACCCCCCCCGGGACACCCCCCTGGGAGCCCCGCGGCGCGGGCGGGGGGCGCTAGGACCCTGCGGATGCGGGCGGGTGGCGCTGGGACCCCGCGGGTGCGGGACATGGACGCGCCCGGGCGGTGTTGGGACCCCGTGGGTGCGGGCGGGGGACGCTAGGACCCTGCGGGAGGGGGGCGCTAGGACCCCGCTGGCGGGAGGCGCTGGGACCCCGCGGGCGGGGGGCGCTGGGACCCCGCGGGTGCGGGCGGGGGGCACTAGGACCCTGCTGCGTTCTTGGGCCTGGGGCACTGGGACCCTGCGGGCCGGGCGCGCTGGGACCCCGCGGGTGCGGGACGTGGGGACACCGACACACAGACAGACACACACACAGACACACACGCGGGTCCGTGCCCGGCCCGTGGAGCTCGGGGGGGGGCACCGGCTGGGTGCTGGGTGCTCGGGACTGGGTGGGTGCTGGACGCTCTGTACTGGGCGCTGGGTGTTTTGGACTAGGTGGGTGCTGGGTGCTTGGTACTGGACGCTCTGTACTGGGCGCTGGGTGTTTTGGACTGGAAAGTGAGTGCTCTGTACTGGGAGGGTGCACAGGGGTGGGTTCTGTGTGCTGGGTGTTCTGTACTGGGAACTGGGTGCTGTGTACTGGGTGGGTGCTGGGCGCTGGGTGCTGGGCGCTGGGTGCTGGGCGCTGGGTGCTGGGCGCTGGGCGCTGGGTGCTGGGCGCTGGGCGCTGGGTGCTGGGTGCTGGGCGCTGGGTGCTGGGCGCTGGGTGCTGGGCGCTGGGTGCTGGGTGCTGGGTGCTGGGTGCTGGGTGCTGGGCGCTGGGTGCTGGGCGCTGGGTGCTGGGTGCTGGGCGCTGGGCGCTGGGTGCTGGGTGCTGGGTGCTGGCGCGTTCCCGGCAGCAGGAGCCGCTGGGAACGGGCAGGTCCGTGCTGGCTCTTGACCTTTGCAGCCGGGAGGGTGCCCGGGGGGGCCGGATCGCTGCCCTGGGCGCGTTCCTGGCGCGGTGCCCCGGGCCAGAGCGGCCGCTTAACCCTTCCCGCACCAGGACCCCCCCGGGCCCCCCCAGGACCCCCAGCTCGTGGTTCTCCCACCTCCCCTCTCCCCACGTCAGACCCACAACTTGCACCCTGACCGGGTCCCTGTGCTGGGGGGGGTCCATTCCCACCCCCCTGCGGAACCGCTGACTCAGCAGGTGCTGCCGCTCGCTCCGTCTCGCTGCCTCCTGCAAATATTGACATGGAGCGGGAGCAGATGGCGCCGTGTGTGTCCCCCCCCTTGGGACACCTGTGCTCTTGTCTCCATTGCCTGACCCCCACCTTTTTGTCCCCCCCTCCCAGGGCTCTCGCGGAACACGGTGCTGGGCCGCCCGGGAGCCAACATCACCTTGACCTGCCAGGACGAGGGACCGGCCAACGTCACCGTCACCTGGCGGCGGGAGGAGCGGGGGCCGGCGGCGCGGGGGGGTCACAGCCAGCAGCTGCCGGACGGCAACGCGCTGCTCCTGCGGCGCCTGCGCCACGAGGACTCGGGGCGATACGTTTGCTCCGGGGGGGGCCGCCCGCTGCGCTCCCTGCAGCTGCTGGTGGAAGGTGGGTGCTCCCCGGGACTCCCCCCACCCCGCGTCCCCAGCGCCCCCCGCACCCACACCCCCCTGCCTTGCAGAGCCCCCCGAGCCCCCCCGCGTGTCCTGCTACCGCCGGAGCCACGACAAGGACGTGCTGTGCGAGTGGCCGCTGCGGGCGCAGCCGTCGCCGGGGACGCGGGCGATGCTGTGGGTGAAGCGCAGGTGGGCGCCGGGTGTCACCGCGACCCCCCCTCACCAAAACGTTTCCCCCGGTGTCACGGCCGCGTCCCCGCAGGTTCGCGGCCGAGGACGCGGCGGCGCAGCGGTGCCGCTACTTTGCCAGGACGCGCAAGTTCGTCTGCCGGGTGAAGGTGCCGCCCGGCGCCGAGGACACCAAACCGCTCGTGGTGTCCACGTGCGTCACCAACGGCGCCGGCGCCGCGGCCGGCGAGGACAGGATCATCACGCTCAGTGGTGTCCGTGAGTGCTGCTCGTAATGGGGGGGCAGCTTGGCCGGTGCTGGGCTCTGACTCCCCCAATTCCCCGGCAGTGAAGCCTGACCCCCCCATCAATGTGACGGTGACGCCGCTGGAGATGTCACCGCAGCGGCTGCGCGTCACCTGGTCCTACCCCCGCTCCTGGGACCCCCGGTTCTACTGGCTCCGCTTCCAAATCCGCTACCGCCCTGAGCCCGCCCAGACCTTCACGGAGGTGAGACCCCCCCACCCCACCCCATCCCACCCCACCCCACACATCCCATCCCATCCCATTCATCCCATCCCACCCTATCCCACCCCATCCCACCCACCCCACCCATCCCATGCCACCCCATCCATCCAATCCCATGCCATCCCACCCCACCCCACCCCATCCCACCCATCCCACCCATCCCACCCATCCCACCTATCGCACCCCATGCCACCCCATCCCACCCCATCCCACCCCACCTATCCCACCCATCCCACCCCATCCCACCCACCCACCCACCCCATCCCATGCCACCCCATCCATCCCATCCCACGCCATCCCATCCCACCCCACCCCATCCCACCCATCCCACCTATCGCACCCCATCCCACCCCATCCCACCCCATCCCACCCCATCCCACCCACCCACCCCACCCATCCCATCCCACCCAACCCACCCCACCCATCCCATCCCACCCAACCCACCCCACCCCACCTATCCCACCCATCCCACCCACCCCACCTATCCCACCTATCCCACCCATCCCACCCCACCCACCCCACCCCACCCATCCCATCCCACCCATCCCATCCCACCCACCCACCCCACCCATCCCATCCCACCCAACCCACCCCACCCCACCTATCCCACCCATCCCACCCACCCCACCCCATCCCACCCATCCCACCTATCCCACCTATCCCACCCATCCCACCCCACCCACCCCACCCCACCCATCCCACCTATCCCACCCCACCCCATCCCACCCATCCCACCCACCCCACCTATCCCACCCCACCCACCCCACCCCACCCATCCCACCTATCCCACCCCACCCCATCCCACCCAACCCACCCCACCCCACCCATCCCACCCATCCCACCCACCCCACCCCATCCCACCCATCCCACCCACCCCACCTATCCCACCCATCCCACCCCACCCACCCCACCCCACCTATCCCACCCATCCCACCCACCCCACCCCACCTATCCCACCCCACCCCACCCCACCCCATCCCACCCATCCCACCCACCCCACCTATCCCACCCATCCCACCCCACCCATCCCACCCCATCCCCTCCCACCTACCCCACCTATCCCACCCCACCTATCCCACCCCATCCCACCCCACCCACCCCACCCATCCCCCGCGCGGGGGTGTCCCCCGCCCCACGGGGGCGTCCCCAAGCCGCTGTCCCCGGCAGGTGGAGCAGGGGACCCGGACGTGGCTGGACATCCGCGACGCGTGGCGGGGCACGCGGCACCTGGTGCAGGTGCGGGCGCAGGAGGAGTTCGGCCACGGCACCTGGAGCGAGTGGAGCCGGGAGGCATCGGGCACCCCCTGGACAGGTAACGGGGGGGCGACACGTGGCCCTAAGGCCGGGGGGGGGCAGCGTGGGGTCCCCCCAGCCTCACACTCCACGTCCTCTTGCAGACCCAGGGGACGTCACCTCCGAAATGGGACCCTTCAGCTCGCAGGTGGGACATGGCTTGGGGGGGACACGATGCATGGGGACATGGGGACAAGGGGACAGTAGCACGGGGGGGGCCGTGTCACATCACCCCCCCGTTCTCTTGCAGTTCCCCATGGAGGATGGAACGTACTGGGTGACGCTGCCCCCTGAGCTCTTCGGGCGAGACGGTGGTGAGGGGGGGGCCCTGGGTTGGCTGTGGGGACCCCCGGGGTCTCTTGTCCCCACAACGAGCCTGTGTCCCCCCCCGTGCCGCAGGGGCTGCCGTGGAGGCCAGTGCCAGCGCGGCGCCGCCGTACGCGGTGCTGGCGGCCGGGGGGAGCCTGGGCCTCGGCATCGCCCTCCTGGTCGCCATCGTGGTGAGGTGAGTGACGGGGGGGGACAAATTGAGGACACCGGGGGTCTCTGCCCGCGCTCCCCCCCGACCTGCGCCCGCTCTCTCCCCGCAGGTACCGGCAGATGTGGGGACGGGGGGACCCCAAAGCGGAGGGCGAGGGGCAGCACGTGCTGGTGCCCCTGGCCCCCCCCAGTGCCCCCCCGCTCAGTGACACCCCCCTGCTGCCCCCCCCCGCGCCCCCGGCTCTGCACGTCACCAACTTGGACTATTTCTTCTCCAGGGAGTAACCGGGTTGGGGCTGGACATGGGTCTGGGGGGGGGTGCTCCCAGTGCTGGGATGTGGAGTAACCCCTGCACCCCCTTTTTGGAGGTACCAAAAGTCCCCCCCCCCGGATCTATCACTCTGATGGGGGGGGCAGTGCCACCCCCATGGAAAACCAGCCCGGGGGGGCCCCCGAGATGCGTCCCGGGGGGGCAGCTCCGGGGCTGCGGCCAAGCGGGGTGAGCGGGGTTGACGGTGCAGCCGTGGGAGCGAGTGGTGGGGGGTCCCCGGGGACGGGCTGGGCCCCCCCATTGCTGCGGGGCGGGGGGGGCCTGGCTGGACCAGCCCCGTCCCGCCGCCCTGGGCCCCCCTGGGGTTGTTTTTAAAGCACGTGGTGCCGAAACGTGCGTCGGAAATAAACACTGTGGATTTGTATGGGTGCTCCGGGGGGGGAGGGGTCACTGCGCCCCCCCTCGCGTGGGGGGGTCCTGGGGGTGACGCGGCACTGTGTGTGCCCCCCCTCTCCCAAATCCATGCACCCTCTGCCACCCATGGCCCCCCCCATGTCACCCAGTGCCCCCAATACCGTGTCCCCCCCCATGCCACCCAGTGCCTGCCATGCTGTGTCCCCCCCCCCCACGTCACCCAGTGCCCCCCTTGCTGTGTCCCCCTCATGCCACCCAGTGCCCCCAATACCATGTCCCCCCATGTCACCCAGTGCCCCCCATGCCACCCAGTGCCCCCCATGCTGTGTCCCCCCCCGTTGTGCAACACCCCGGGAGCTGCAGCTGCAGCGGGCAGGAAACCGCAGGGTGGGGGGAGCGGCTGCCCTGGGGCCACCAGGGCCCCCCCGCGCTATTAAAAGCCCGGCAGGATGCAGATGTGCGGGGGGGGAACCCCAGTTCTCCTGCCCCCACCCCCCAAACCAGGGTGGCTGCTGCGGGCTCAGTCACCTGCGTGTCCCCCCGCAAGAGGCGGGTGACCCCCGGGGGGACAACGAGGGGCACGATCCTGGGGTGACCTCCCCCCCCCCTCCACCCTCCCTGACCCACTGCAGCCCCCCCCCAGCCCCACTGCAGCCCCCCCAGCCTCCCAGCCCCATTGCACACTCCCCAATCCATTGCAGCCCCCCCCCAGCCCATTGCAGCCCCCCCAGCCCCATCCCTGCCCCATTGCAGCCCCCCCAGACCATTGCAGCCCCCCAGCCCCACTGCCCCCCCCCAGCACCACCCGCTTCCTCTCGGCCACCACGTTTATTTTACCACTTCTTTACATGGCCCAATGTCACCGTGACCCCCCCACGGCCCTGGGGGCAGCCCCACGGGGGGCGGGGGGGGGGACTCCCACACTGGGGGGGGTCACAGCCCAGCCGGCCCCACGGCGGACACCGACCGCCCCACGGGCACCGCCGGGCCGGACCTGCCCCCCCGCAGGGCCGGGGGCCCGGCACAGTTTGGGGGGCTCAGCCCATTTCGGGGGGTTCTCAGGACCAGTTTGGGGGGTTCTCAGACCCATTTTTGTGGGTTCTCAGGCTTCTTTTTGGGGGGGGGGTCTCAGGCCCATTTTTGGGGGGGTTCTCAGGCCCATTTTGGGGGGTTCTCAGACCCATTTCGGGGGTTCTCAGGCCCACTTTGGGGGGTTCTCAAACCCATTTTGGGGGGGGGGTTGTCAGGCCCATGTCAGGGGGGGTTCTCAGGCGCATTTTGGGAGGTTCTCAGACCCATTTCAGGGGGTTCTCAGGCCCATTTTGTGGGTTCTCAGACCCATTTTTGGGGGGTTCTCAGGCCCTTTTCAGGGGGCTCTCAGATCCATTTTTGGGGGGGTTCTCAGACCCATTTTTGGGGAGGTTCTCAGGCCCGTTTCGGGGGGGCTAATGCAGTTTGCAGTGCACGGGGTGCAGCAGCGCCATGTGCTCGGCGCCCTTGAACGGCAGCTTCTCGGTGGAGTAATGGTGCACGACCTCGGGGACGCTGGCGAAGCCGCCGCCGGCCTGGTCCAGCGTGTACTTGTTGTCCCTGGTCTGGGCCACGATGATGTGGACGCAGCCCTGGCTGGTTCTGGTTGGGGGGGACACACGCGCGGGGGTGTCGGCGTCACCCGCGGCCGCCCCTGTTTGTTCCGATTGTTTCGGCTCCAGGGGCTCCGCTTCCTCAGGAAGGAAACGCCACCGGCGCTCCCGACAATGCGCCGGGATGGGGGGGCCGTGCCGCTCCACACCCCCCACAGCAGCGCCAGGACGCCTGGGTCCCGTTATGGGGGATGGGGGGGGCGTCCCACTCCGTCAGGGTGCTGGTGTGGATAATGGGGGCTCCCGCTGCGGCAGCGCCCAGGGTGGGACCCACATATCCCCAGGTGGGACCCACATATACCCCAGGGTGAGACCACATATCCCCCCAGGGTGGGTCCCCCACATCCCCCAGGTGGGAGCCCCCAAATCACCCCTGGGGTGAGACCCCCCACATCCCCAGGTGGGACCCACATATCCCCCAGGTGGGACCCCCACATCCCCCAGGTGGGACCCCCCCAAATCACCCCTGGGGTGGGACCCCCACATCCCCCAGGTGGGACCCACATATCCCCAGGGTGAAACCCACAGCAACACCCAAGGGCGGGACCCCCCACATCCCCCCAGGTTGGGATCCACAGCATCCCCCTGGGGTGGGAGGCCCATAACCCCCCAGGGAGGGATCCCCTGCACCCCCATAGGGTGGGAACCCCATAACCCCCCAGGGAGGGATCCCCTGCACCCCAATGGGATGGGACCCCCTGTACCCTTCAGGGGAGACCCCCCCATATCCCCCCAGGGTGGGACCCTCTGCATCCCCACAAGCTGTGACCCCAACGGGACCCCCATAATGTCCCGTGCCCTCCCCCCACAGCCCCTGGCCCACTCACTTGAGCGCGATGGAGTACTTGCTGCTGCCGGTCTCGCTGGCGCGCACCAGGTAGCCGGCCTCGCGGCACGCCTGCAGCCGGCTCTCCGCCTCGGCGCGCGTGATGGCCCCGTGGTACCAGCTGCCGAGGGGACACTGAGCTGGCGGAGCCCCCGTGTCCCCCCCAGCCCCCCGCGGCTCAGCCCCGCGACTCACGGCTGCTTCTCCAGCGCCAGGGCCGGGTCCACGCGCTCGCCCTC
Source organism: Columba livia (assembly GCF_036013475.1). Classification (NCBI taxonomy): domain Eukaryota; kingdom Metazoa; phylum Chordata; class Aves; order Columbiformes; family Columbidae; genus Columba; species Columba livia. The sequence continues at coordinate 1,267,872 of NC_088629.1, read as the reverse complement.
GCCGTGCTCGGCGCCCGCCGCCTTCAGCATCTTGGGCGTCCAGCTCTTCTGGCGCAGGTGCTGCCGCGGCGCCTCCTCCTTGGGCCGCTCCGAGCCCTCGAACTGGACTGGGGGGGCCGGGCTGTGAGACCCTGAAGCCCCTCCAGCCCCTCCCCAGAGCCGGTCCCATCCCCATCCCCATCCCCATCCCCATCCCCGTTCCCATCGCCATCCATGTCCCCATTCCCATCCATGACCCCATTCTCATCCATGTCCCCACTCCCATCCATATCCCCACCTATACCCCATCCCCATCCATGTTCCCATCCCCATCCATGTCCCCATTCCCTCCCATGTCCCCATCTACATCCCATCCCCATCCATGTCCCCATCCCCATCCATGTCCCCATTCCCTCCCGTGTCCCCATATCCCATCCCCATCCATGTCCCCATCCCCATCCATGTCCCCATTCCCTCCCGTGTCCCCATATCCCATCCCCATCCATGTCCCCATCCCCATCCATGTCCCCATTCCCACCCATGTCCCCATTCCCATCCATGTCCCCATCTCCATCCCATCCCCATCCATGTCCCCATTCCCTCCCATGTCCCTGTCTCCATCCCATCCCCATCCATGTCCCCGTCCCCATCCCCGTCCCCTCTGTACCCGACAGTGCTTTGACGATCTGCTCCTTCTTCCACTCCCAGGGCTGCTCGTACTCCCCCGCGGGCCGCTCGTCGTCCTCGGGCAGCCGCCCGTCCCCCCCGCGGGCCCTGCGCTCCGGGGCGCCCCCGGCCACCCCTTCCCCGGGCTCGTAGGGGGTGTCGTACAGCTGCGGCCCCTTCCCCGCCGCCTCCTTGCCCCCCGGCCGCTTGGCCAGCTCCGCCTTGTCCGCGGGCTCGTCCAGCAGCAGGATGGCTTTGACCAGGGGGTCCTTGGAGCCGCGCCGGCGGATTTCTGCGGGGAAGAGCCACAGGGGTTGGGGACAGGGCTGTGTGGCTCAAACCCCGTTCCCAACACCCAACGTCCACGCTGGGACCCCCATCGGGAACGCGCGCCCGTCCTGCTGGCACATGGCCCGGTGTCACGTCCCCATGGGCACCGAAACCCACCGGTGCCAGGACACTACACCTGGCACCGGGCGCTCGGCCACCCCGGGGGGCTCACCCCCCCACACCCCCCGTTCCACCCCCCGGCGCCGGGCTCTGCCAAACAGGCCGCCCCGGCGCGGAAAAAAACCATCAGCAGCAAATCTTTTATTCCCAGTTTCCGGCCCAGTCAGTTCCTGTTGTTTTGTCCAGCTGGGCTGGGCCGGGGGTCACCGACCGGGGGGCACGGCCGTGGGGGACCCTCGGGGCGCCGCGTCCCCCTCCCCGGGCGGCACCGCGGGCTTCGCGCCGCGCGGTGGGTGGTGGCACCGGTGTGGGGACAGGGGACAGCGTCCCGCTCCTTATCTGTCCCGGCACAGCGCAGGAAGCGGCGAGAGCCTTTCCTGTAGCCGGAGCCCCCGCGCCGGGCGGCCGGCGGGACGCGGTGCCGGTGGTGCCGGCGGTGCCATCGGTGCCAGCGGTGCCATCGGTGCCACGGCCCGGCCCGGCGCGTACCCGTGATCATCTGCTGCGCGTCGTAGGGCTCCATGTAGCCGTCGTTCTCGCCCAGGCGCTCGGCGTCGCGCTGGCCCTTGGTGCGCTTGGCGTCGTACGGGTCGGCGTAGTCCTCCAGGATGATGACCTGGGGGGGGACACACCGTGGCACCGGCCTCAGGGGGTGCTGGGTGGGGGGGTCACACCGGGTGTGGGAGGTTGTGGCGGTGATGCCACCCCAAGGGACACCGGCGGTGGTTTTAGTGGGGTAGACACAACCACGGCACAACCCAACGGGGGAACCTTTGGGTGGGGGCAGCGCCCTGTGCACCCAGCGCTGGGGAGGGGCTTGGGGACCCTTTTGGGTGACAACACCCCCCCCAGACTGGCTCGTGGCCACCGCGGGGGGTGTGGGGGTGAAAGTCCGGCTGTCCGGCTCAGCTTGACGTCAGGCTTTGTTTAACCAGAGCCGGGGACGGGGACACTGGGGGGGCCGCGCAGCGCTGTCCCCCCCATGGCCGATGAAGGGCGGCCGGGATGAGGCTTTGAACGGGAGATGAAGGCGGCAGAGCCGGGTGCCATGAAAAGCCGGGGTTAGCGGGGCTAATGAGCCGGAGCCCAAAGCCGTTTAAGCCTCTGGTTCCACACAGCCCCCCCAAACCACATCCCAATCCCCCCCCTCTTACCGTCTCCGTCTTGGCGCTCTTCCCCTTGTCCTGCTCGGGGGGGGTCAGCGCGGCGGGAGGGGGGCCCGGGTGCCCCTTCCCGTTCTTCTCGTGCGCCTCCACCTTGATGAGGCGGTTGATGTAGGTGCCGCAGGTTTTGGGGGGTCCCTCGGCCGCCCCCTCAGCTCGCGAGTTCTTGCGCATCTTGCCGGTGGCGGCCTGGAGCAAACCCTGCAGGTTGTCCCTGGACAAGCGGCCCCCCCCTTCCTTAGCGCCCCCCGGGCCGGCCCGGCACCCCCCCAGCTCCGCGGCCGAATTCTTGCGGCTCTTGGCCAGGTTCCCCCCGCCCGGCCGCGCTCGCTCCGAAACCGTCTTCAGGTTGGAGGGAAACTCCTTGAACCACTTGGCCGCCATGGGGCCGGCGAGGACCCCGGTGCCGCGGCCCCCCCGGGGCTCCTCCGCACCCCACGGCCGCCCCACGGGCTCGGGGTCGGCTCAGCCGGGGGGGACGGGGCGGCCCAGCTCCCCCCGGCCCCCCAAGCGGGACCCTCGGTGGCCGCGGGCCAGCCCGGGCGCGGGGACGCGAGTCGGGGGTCCGGGGCCCTCGCCCCCGGTGCGGTTGGGGGGCTCCAGGCGGGGCCGGCCGGCGGGGCCCCAGGGGTGCCGGTCGCCTCGTCCCGTGTGTCCTCGGGGGTCCCTGGTCCCGGGGGAGGGTCCCTTGGAGGGGGAGCGTCGGGGTCTCTGCTCCAGCGATGGGTCCCGGCGGGCGTGCGGGGCGCTCCGGTTGGGGCGGCTCCGAGGGTCTCCTGCCCCCCCGGGAAGGGGCTGGGGGGTCTCTCGGTGCTCCGGGAGCGGGTGACCGGGGGGGCCCGTCGCGGCTCCTCTCTGGGGCCCGTGTCCGGGGCTGCGGGGAGGGGGTCAGGCCGGCCCGGGGGGCCCCATGCGGCGGCGGCGGCGGCGGGACGGACGGCACGGACGGGACGGAGCCGGAGGGGCCGGAGGGGGCGGTGGGGCCGGCGCTCCCCGCCCAGATCCGGAGGGGGCGGCCCCGGGGGACGCAGCGGCCCCGGCCGGGCGGGCACCGGCAGCCCCGGGAGCCCCGTTCTGCCCGGGGGAGGGGGGGTCCGGGAGCCCTCGGGACAGCGGGAGGGACCCCCCGGGCACAGCCCGCGGAGCTTCGTGCGCGGAGCTGGCGTGTGGCCCCACGGGTGGAACACGGAAAGACCCCCCCGTGCACAGTGTCCATGTACAGACCCCCCGTATAGACCCCCCTATGCACAGAACCCCCCAGTGCACAGACTGCCTGTACAGACCCCCCCATGCACAGCGCCCCCCCCCCCCAATGCACAGTACCCGTGTACGGACCCCCCTATATAAACCCCGCCCCCCCCCCCACCCGCCCATGTATGGAACCTGGACAGACCCGACCTCCCCATGCACAGAACTCCCCCCCAAATGCACAGACACCCCCCAAATGCACAGACCCCATGCACCGACCCCCCCACACACCCTGACAGGTGGTTCTCTTGGTCCCCCCATTTCTGCTGGTTGCACCAAATCCTCACTGGAGAACCCAGCAATTTGGCAGCACCGGGGGGGCTTCACCAGCCCGTTTGCACCAGAAAGGGTTTGGGAGGGGGTTTGGGGGGTAAAGACGCCCCCCAGGACATGATGTCCCCAAAAAAGCAGGTGGGTCCAGGGCAGGTCCCACAGCTGGGGGGCACTGGGAGAACAGACCCCGACTGGGCAGGGATGGGCGGTCCCAGCACCGGGAACCCCCAGAATGGGTGGTGGGATGTGGGGCAAATTGGTGGGGTGTTGGATGAACTGGTGGGGTGTTGGATGAACTGGTGGGGTGTTGGATGAACTGGTGGGGTGTTGGATGAACCGGTGGGGTGTTGGTTGAACTGGTGCGGTGCTGGATGAATTAGTGGGGTGTTGGATGAATGGGTGGGGTATTGGTTGAACTGGTGGGGTGTTGGATGAAGGGGTGGGGTGCTGGATGAATTAGTGGGGTGTTGGTTGAACTGGTGGGGTCTTGGATGAGGTGGTTATGGGATCTTGGCCCAACTGGTGGGATATTGAATGAACTGGTGGGATCTCAGCCCAACTGGTGGGATATTGAATGAACTGGTGGGATCTTGGCCCAACTGGTGGGATAATGGATGAACCGGTGGGATCTTGGCCCAAGTGGTGGGCTCCTCCCTCCCCTCCCAGCAGCCCAGGGGACAGGACGCAGCTTCTCGGCCCCGCAAACCTCGTGTCCTTCAGCAAAACCCCCAAAACCAGCTCCGGCAGCGCCAGCAAATCCCCCCTCATCGCTTATCGCCAATGAGGCCAAACGAGGGAACAGCTGCCGGAGGAGATAACGGAGCACGAGGAGATAACGAGCCGCGAGGAGATAACGAACTTCTGAGGCCCTTTGATTTTCTAATAACTTTTATTCAAAGACGGGGGATTAATAGCGGGAGACGCTCGTGACTCAGCTCTGCCCTCCAGCCGAGGACACCGGGGGCTCCAGAGGCTCCGACACCCCAGCTCGAGGAGGATGAAGCTACGCGGGAGCGGCGATGGCTCCTTCCTTCCACCATTAACCTGAAATCCCTGCTGTTTTCTGCATAACCGAGTGGTTAACGGGGGAAAAACTCAATGGGGAGAAGTTGGTGGGAGCCCCATGTCCTTCTATAAAATGTTTTTCATCTTCCAATGCAGCCACAAAAAAAAAAATCACTCAGACCAGTGTCTTCAAATTAACAAACTGTAATTATTTTTCTCCAAAGATACATTTTCCATACACATCCATCATACACTGTAACAAAAAAAAGCAGTGTACATGAAATAAGAAAATAAATTAAATCCGTAGCGGAGGAGGACGCTCCGGGCGGGAGAGCGGAGAGCGCCCCGCGGGGCGAGGGGCCGGGACGTCGGTGTGTGACGAGAAAGCCTGCGGGCGAGGGGCCGGCGTCGGGTCGGGTCGGGTCAGGCCGGCCGCTGCAAACGGGTTTATTTAGAGTTTATTCGTGAACGGCCGCCGTTGTCCGTCGAGGTCCTGGAGGAGGCGGGAGATGCGGGGCGGCGCGCGGGCTCAACCGTCCTCCTTGGGCGGCGTGTACCAGCCTGCGGGCGAGAGGGGACGGCGGGGAGTTGGGGTGGAGAAGAGCTTTAAAGTCATCGAGTCCAAGCGATACGAACCCTGAGAACCTCATCTGCGTATCCAACCCCCCCAGGATGGCGACTCCAGCGCTGCCCTGGGCAGCCTGTTCAACACCCGCAGCCCTTTGGGGAGAAATCACCCCAAATTTCCACCCTCACCCTCCCCCGGCACAACTTGTGGCCGTTTCCCATCACTTGCTCATTGGGAGAAAAGCTCCCGAAAGCGGCGGCGCCAACGCACCGAAGCCCCCGTCCCCCAAATCACCGGGATGCTTCCTCTCCCTTTTCTTTCCCGACACCACCCGGATAACAACGTGTGTAATTATACGTGTCTAATTAGACCCAAAACGTTGAGGAGGAACAGAGGGGCTGCCCCAAACAGCGGCTGATAACGATGTGTGTAATTATACGTGTCTAATTAGACCCAAAGCGTTGAGGAAGGACAGAGGGGCTGCCCCAAACAGCGGCTGCCGCGCTCCTCTCTGCGCTTTGCGGCAGATAAAACCCAAGCGCTAGGCTGGATGTCCGGCCTAGTTGAGCCCGGACTAACGCGGGACTCCGCAGGTCCCTTCTGTCAGCGCTCACCGTTCTTCTCGTGGATCTGCACCAGGGATTTGTAGGACTGTTGCGCTCTGGTCAGGCTGTACTGGTTCTGCGGGGGTAGGCAGGGCTGGCGTCAGGCGGCGGGCGGGTGACCCCGCTCCAAACGCCCCCCCGAGCTTTAACAGCCCTACCTTGTTGGCTCCGAACTGGACTCGCGCTTTCCCCTTGACCAACGTCGCGCTGATCTGCATGATCACCGACTCGACGGAGTAGGCGCTGCTCCAGCCCTGCGGACGGAGCGAAACGCGGTGAGAAACCCCCAAAGTGGTGAGAAATGCAGTAAAAAAACCCCCAAAATGGTTTGGGGGACAAATGTGACGGGCTGAGGGACACGGGGGGTTCAGCCTGGAGAACAGGAGCTGAGGGGAGATGGACACAACGAAACAGCCTCAAGTTGCACCGGGGGAGGTTGAGGGTGGAAATTTGGGGTGATTTCTCCCCAAAGGGCTGTGGGTGTTGAACAGGCTGCCCAGGGCAGTGCTGGAGTCACCAAACCTGGGGGGGTTGGACACACAAACACGAGGGTCTCAGTGACATGGGGTGGGGGGTAACACGTGGACTTGATGACCTTAAAGCTCTTTTCCAACCCAAATAATCCTCTGATTGCACAAAGCGCGGCGGCTGCTCGCGCCACGACCCACCTGTTTGGTGAGCAGCTCCATGCAGATGGCTCCGCCGCCCAGGACGTACCTGGGGAAGGAACGGGGTGTAACGTTACGGTAGGGACAGACACAACCCCCCCACGTGCCGCTCCGGCTTCTCAGATGGAAAAATAGACAGGAATTTAAAAATCCAACCCCCCCTCGCATGGGGGATCTTGTATCGGGGAGAAAACTGTAGCGAAAAGCGCACGTGGGGGCACAGAAACGGTGACTTACCCCCCCGAGAGCACCGGGGACACGACCCTCACGAAGGGCGGGTCGAAGGGGAAGTTGTCCTGCGGGGAGACGGGGGGCGAAGCCGTTGGGACCGCGCGGGAGGACCCGGCGCGGCGCGGGGGGGACACGGGCGGCCTCACCTTAAAGGAGAAGTTGAGGAGGATGAAATCGGTTCCTTCTTTCTCCTTGAGGATCTGGAGATCGTTGTGCAAAGCGCTGTCCTCGTCAACCCTGCCCGAGGGGGGAACAAAGGGCGGCGCGGCCGAGTCAAGGTCGGAAGCGCAGAACCAGCGGAATATCTCATTTTGTTCTGGAAATATCAGTTCGCGACGCGCGGACGATGTTTCGGGGTGTCCCCCCACCCCAAAATCCCCCATCGCAAGCCTTGTCGCCACCTACTTGAGGAGTTTGACGTTCCAATCGTACAGGCTGTCGTTCACCAATTCCACTGCATAGTATCCTGCAAGGTGGGGAGCGGACACGTCAGCGGGGGGGGTGAGGAAAGGGGACACAAGCCACCCCCCCCCCCCAATTTCAAACGCCCTCAGCCTGGCACAGACCCCCCCAAAAAGCAGCAATTCAGCAGAAAAACCACCCCCAGGGCAGCGGTTTTCCTACAACTGCTCCCCCCCCCGAGTCCTTGTGCTCTTGGGAACACCCCAAAATAAGAGAAGAATAGATAATATAATAGATAATTTAATGGATAATATAATACTCACCCCCCTTGAAACTTGGCGAGCGGTAAATATCCCTGAGCTCCTTCATCAGCCGGTCGGTGGCCTGCACAGACCCAGACACTGCGCCCTGCCAGCACAACCGGCCTCGTTAGCGCCGCCGCCTCGTTAGCGCCACGGCCTCGTTAGCGCCACGGCCTCGTTATGAGGGCACCACCCCAGCTCGGGCTCCCTAAACCACCCCCAAATCCGCCGATAAATCGCACCCCGGGGGTGTGAACCCCAACACAGAGCAGCGGGGCACCCCGAATCTCAGTGCGGGATGCAGCCACCCCTTGGGACACCCCGAAATTGGTGTATTGAGACCCCCCCGCTGCACCGCTGGCCGGGGACGGCCCCTCCGCGGCCCCCACCCGCCCGCCCGCCGGCGACACGTACATTTAAGTAATCTTGCCTCTGGTTCTTTTTGATTTTCTCTAAGATGGCCAGGTTCTCCTTGCCGATGCCTTCGTCCTCCGTCTTCTTCCCGTCCGCCGGCTCCTCCTCTTTCATCTCGTAGTGATCCAGGTCCTCGGTGTCCTGGGGAGACCAGAGCGAGCAGGAGACGCGGCTCCTGCAAACCCCGCAGGTTCTCTGCGACCGGGAGGGATTTTGGGGGCGAATCTCCCTCCCCGGGGCATCCCGAGCCCCATTTGGGTGGCAAACGCAGCACAACGGCTCTGCATCCCCACCACCCTCACCAGCAACATCCCCACGCCAACACAGGTTGTCGGCAACACCGGAGACGCTCGCGCCAAAACTCGGCGGCGTGGGACGTTCTCCCCTCAAAGCGACGGCGTTTGGGTCCAGACGGCCCCAGCGCCGGGGTTAAACCCCCCGACCAAGCGGTTATTTCGGCCTCGCCGCCATTCCGGACGTTTTTGGGAGGGATTTTGATGCTTTTCGCCCAGCAGATGAGAAATAGATCCCGGTGGAAAATCCCCGAGCGGATTAAGCCGCCGGCTCTTCCCACGCGGCCGATGGATCCGAGCGAGAATGCACGAGGACTTTCCAGCGCCACGACTCGCGTGTCGCCAGTTTGTGGCTACGGGAGGTTGCGCCGGTACCGGTTTACGCCTCGTTTTCTCCGGCAAAGCTCAGTTTGATCCAATTTTGCTAAAAACCCCCCGAACCCGCGGCCGTGCCGCCCGCATCGCCCACCGTCACCATGGAGACCCACGGTTATTCCACCCACCCCTCCAGAGCACCGAGCGCCCGCGGGTTCTGCAGCGGGGGGTGCTCGAGGTCCCACCGCGTCCTCCCGGTTTTAGGCCAAGCGGGAAATCCCGGCGCTCCCGAGCGCGTTTTGAGCTCTAGATGTGGATTATCCTCTCGGCGGCCGGTTCGGACCCCCCGAGCTCCCCCCGCGCCCTCCAGCGTCTCCCCCGGTTTAACTCATCGCCGAATTTCCTGGCGACGCGGCGCTCACCTCCGGCATCTCCTCGTCTTCCTCCTCCGAGGACACCTCCTCCTGCGTGCTCTGCGGGGGCAAAGCGCGGTTAAACCCGGAATTACAACCAGAACTAAGCTAAAAGCAGCGCAAAGGCAAAACAACCTATAAAAACCGACAGCGGAGCGGGCGAACGAGCCCAACGGAGCCAGTTGGCGCCACCCAGGATGGGAACAAACCCCAGAGAGAAGATCAACCCCCCCAGCTCTAAAATAAAGTGCTGAACAAGCTGTTTCTGAGCTTAGAACGGCTGTTGTGCGGCACCCACCTGTTCGGCCGGCAGAGGCTGGTCCAACATCTCCACGTCGGGGTGTTGGGGGAGGTTGTAGAGCTTGCACAGGTCGGAGATTATTCGCTTCAGGTGCTGCAGAAGCTGTTTGGGGAGGGGGGAGTTAAACCGCGGTGCTAAAACGCTGCACGGACACGGGGGGGGGGGGCGGGAATTACACCCCGGCATCAAATAGAAAATAAACGAGAGCGGGACGGTCGAACGGACACGGAGATGAGGTTCTCGGGGATGTGGGGTGATAGTGGGATTCAACCTCAAGGGGCTTTTCCAACCGAAATGGTGTGATAACCCCGAATCTGCCAACCCCGACGCAGCCCCGGGAGGGGTGTGACCCCCCCGAAACGGGCAGAGCCCCCTCACCAGCGTGTTCCCCTTCCTGACGTCCGCCAGCCGCTCCAGGATGGCCGCCAGGTTGGGGTCGTCCGACTCCACCGACCAGATCGGGGGAACGGCCGGATAAGCCTCCTGGAGAGAAGGAAAACGAACGGGGGGGGGTTGAGCAACGAGCAGCCCCACAGACCCCCCCCCGGGGACGGTTTGGCTCCCGGCGCTTTGGGGGGGGGGGGGAATCTCCCAAATTTCCACCCTCACCCTCCCCGGCGCAACTTGAGGCCGTTTCCTCTGCTCCTGGCGCTTGTTCCCGACCCCCCCCCGGCTCCAACCTCCATTCGGGCTCTACGGGATGAACCCCCACGTCCTACACCCCCCCCAAAAAAAAAAACGGGGGAAATATAAAAAAACGGGGGTGCAGGGGCTCATATTGGGGGGTGTGTTATATGGGAGGGGGGGTGAGGACACCGGGATGGTGACAACCCCACGTGTGCCCCCCCCACGGTGGGGGACAACTCGGGGGGTCGCCCCGGGGCTCGTACCCGGTTTTATCCCCGCCCCCCCCCCAATCCGGTGACACCGGGTGACCCCAACGGCCGCTCTTCCCCAACCGAACGGGCCCGGGGTGGGGTGGGGGGTCTGTGGCCCCTCCCGTTCCCCCCCCTCCCCGGTTCTCACCGTGATGTTGCAGTGGATGCGGACGGGCCCCGGCGGCGGCCCGCGGGACGCGGAGGCCCCGGCGCGGGCCCCGGCCCCCGGGACGAACTCGCAGCTGATCTCGTCCGGGCAGGCGCTGCCGATGCGGAACCGCTCGTGGCCCCGGTGGAAAATGGACTCGAGCAGCCGCAGCTCCCGCTTCAGGAGCCGCCCGCTCTGGGCGGGGGGCGGCGGGAGAGGGGCGGCCGCCGCCAGCGCCACCTCGGCCCCGCTCCGCCCGGCGCCGCCGCCGCCGCCGCCTCCTCCCCCCGCCGCCGCCTGCGACCCCGCCGCCTCCTCCGGCCCCGCCCGCTGCATCTTCCCATGGAGGGACCCGCTCCGCCGCCGCCGCCGCCGCAGCCCCCGGAGCCGGCCCAAGATGGCGGCGGGACGGCCCCGCTCTGCGGAAGTGACCCCTCCCGCCGCCAGCGGAAGGGGCGGGGCCTCGACCGACCGCGGCTCTCGCACAACCGGGCGAGGCAGCGCCGAGCCGGAAGTGACGTATACTCGGGGAGTCGCTTCGCAATGTTAAAGAGGCGGGGCGAGCGATAGGGGCGGGGCTAGGGGTGGAGAAGGGGCGTGGACAGTGGGAGGGGCGGGGTTGCGTGAGGAGAAGGGGCGTGGTCGGCGGGAGGGGCGGGGCTCGGTTCTCCCGGTCGCGCCGCCCCCGGTCTGTCGGGGTCACGTGGGGGTCACGCAGCGCCACCGGCGGCGGAGGGTCCGGGGGTCCCTGCGGCCCGGGGCGGGTCCCGGATCTTGGGGCGTCCCGAGGGGTCCCGGGCGGTCCCGGAGCTCCGGGGGGGGACCCGGGGGTGGCGGGGACTTGACCCCGGTGGAGCGACCCCCCTCCCATCCCCGGCGCCCGTTGCTCCGCCGGTGTCCCCGGGGCGCGGCGGGGCGGGGGCGGCCCCGGGGCCGCTGACGGCGGCGGTGACGGAGCGGGGAGCGCGGGGCGGCCCCGGCGCAGCTCCCGGCACCGCCTCCCGCCCGGGGCCGCCCCGCCCGGGCCGCCGGTTCCAGCACCGCGGAGAGCGCGGGCAGCACCGGGGACAGCGCCCGGGCACCGGCAGCGGCAGCGGCACCGCCAGGGCCGCCCCCATGGCGCTGCTCCGCGTCCTCTGCCTCCTCGCCGCCCTCAGACGTAAGTACGGGGCGGGGGGGGAACGGGCACCGGCACCGGTACCGGCGGGGGAGGCACCGCACCGGGCCCGCGCCTGTCGCACAGAACCAGCCGGTACCGGCCCCGCGCCCCCGGTGCTCCCCCCAAAGCGGGGCTCTGCGGGATGGGGGGGGCCCGGCTGCCCGATCCGCTGCGGTACCGGGGAGGGGGGGCGGGGGGGGAGGAAACGGCAGCTCCGGGACTCCAGGCCCTGCCCGGGGTTCCGGGGGTTCCCGGGGTGCCCAGGGGGGTCCCGGGGGGGCCGTTCCCGCTGACCCCCCCGGTTGGCAGGCGGGCTGGGCACGGACACGGAGGAGCGGCTGGTGGAGTATCTGCTGGACCCCGCGCGCTACAACAAGCTGATCCGCCCGGCCACCAACGGCTCCGAGCTGGTGACGGTGCAGCTCATGGTGTCCCTGGCGCAGCTCATCAGCGTGGTGAGTGACCCCCGGTAACGCTCATCAGAGTGGTGACACCCCCCCGGTAACGCTCATCAGCGTGGTGAGTGACCCCCGGTAACGCTCATCAGCGTGGTGAGTGACCCCCGGTAACGCTCATCAGAGTGGTGAGTGACCCCCGGTAACGCTCATCAGAGTGGTGAGTGACCCCCCCGGTAACGCTCATCAGCGTGGTGACCCCCGGTAACGCTCATTAGAGTGGTGACCCCCCCCCGGTAACGCTCATCAGTGTGGTGAGTGACCCCCGGTAACGCTCATCAGCGTGGTGAGTGACCCCCGGTAACGCTCATCAGAGTGGTGACCCCCCCCGGTAACGCTCATCAGCGTGGTGAGTGAACCCAGTAACGCTCATCAGCGTGGTGACCCCCCCCAGTAATGCTCATCAGCGTGGTGACCCCCCCCGGTAACGCTCATCAGCGTGGTGAGTGACCCCCGGTAACGCTCATCAGCGTGGGGAGTGAACCCGGTAACCAACACCCCTGGTAACCAACACCCTCCGGTAACTGACACCCCCAGTAGCCAACACCTGCCGGTAACCGGCACCCTCCCGGTAACTGACCCCCCCAGTAACCGACATCCCCCGGTAACCAATACCCCCCAGTCACTGACCCCCCGGTAACCGACATCCCCTGGTAACCGACCCCCTGGTAGCTGACCCCCCCAGTAACCGACATCCCCTGGTAACCAACACTCCCCCGGTAACTGAACCCCGGTAACCAGCCCCCCGGTAACTGACCCCCCGGTAACTGACCCCCGGTAACCGGCCCCGTCTCCCCGCAGCACGAGCGGGAGCAGATCATGACCACCAACGTCTGGCTGACCCAGGTGGGAGCTCCGGGCACAGCCGCGGTGCCAGGGACACCGTGTCCTCCCCGACCGGGACCCCCCGCCCTGGGACCCCCTTGCACCCCGTGTGGGACCCCCCTGTCCCCCCCCATACACCCTGGATAGGACCCCCCATATCCCTCCTTTCCTGGGGACCCCCTTGTCCCCCCCATATGCCCCGTGTAAGACCCCCCCATGTCTCCCCCCACCTTGAGTCCCCCATACACCCCATGTGGGACCCCCAAGTCCTGTGGCCCCCACTGCACCCCCATACACCTTGTGTGCAACCCCCCATATCCTGGGGACCCCCCTGTCCCTCCGATACACCCTGGATAGGACCCCCCATATCCCTCCTTTCCTGGGGACCCCCTTGTCCCCCCCATATGCCGTATGTAAGACCCCCCATGCCCCCCCTTTCCTGGGGCCCCCCCCTCCTTGAGCCCCCTATACACCCCATGTGGGACCCCCACATCCCGTGGCCCCCACTGCACCCCCATACACCTTGTGTGGAACCCCGATATCCCTCCTTTCCTGGGGGCTCCCTTGTCCCCCCCATACGCCCCGTGTAAGACCCCCCCATGTCCCCTTCCCCGCCTTGAGCCCCCTATACATCCCATGTGGGACCCCCAAGTCCTGTGGCCCCCACTGCACCCCCATACACCTTGTGTGCAACCCCCCATATCCTGGGGACCTCCCTGTCCCCTCCATACACCCTGGATAGGACCCCCCATATCCTGGGCCCCCCATAGCCCCATGGTGGGACCCCCACGTCCTGGGGACCCCCTGCCCATGGCGGGGGGGTGCACTGACGCTGTGCCCCCCAGGAGTGGGAGGATTATCGCCTGACCTGGAGGCCGGAGGACTTTGACAACATGAAGAAGGTCCGGCTGCCCTCCAAGCACATCTGGCTGCCCGACGTCGTGCTCTACAACAAGTAGGTGGCTTTGGTTTCATTTCGGGGGGGTCCTGCATACCCGAACCCCCCCCCCCAGGGTTTGTGGGGGCGCAGGGAAGAGCCAGCGCTGACATTCCCCCCTTCGCCCCAGCGCCGACGGGATGTACGAGGTGTCGTTCTACTCCAACGCCGTCATCTCGTACGACGGCAGCATCTTCTGGCTGCCGCCCGCCATCTACAAGAGCGCCTGCAAGATCGAGGTGAAGCATTTCCCCTTCGACCAGCAGAACTGCACCATGAAGTTCCGCTCCTGGACCTACGACCGCACCGAGATCGACCTGGTGCTGAAGAGCGAGGTGGCCAGTCTGGACGACTTCACGCCCAGCGGAGAGTGGGACATCGTGGCGCTGCCGGGCCGGCGCAACGAGAACCCCGAGGATTCCACCTACGTGGACATCACCTACGACTTCATCATCCGGCGCAAGCCGCTGTTCTACACCATCAACCTCATCATCCCCTGCATCCTCATCACCTCCCTGGCCATCCTGGTCTTCTACCTCCCCTCCGACTGCGGCGAGAAGATGACCCTGTGCATCTCCGTCCTCCTCGCCCTCACCGTCTTCCTCCTGCTCATCTCCAAGATCGTGCCGCCCACCTCGCTGGACGTGCCGCTGGTGGGCAAGTACCTCATGTTCACCATGGTGCTGGTGACCTTCTCCATCGTCACCAGCGTCTGCGTCCTCAACGTGCACCACCGCTCGCCCACCACGCACACCATGCCGCCCTGGGTCCGCACGCTCTTCCTCCACAAGCTCCCGGCGCTGCTCTTCATGAAGCAGCCACGGCAGAACTGCGCCCGCCAGCGCCTGCGCCAGCGCCGGCACACCCAGGACCGCGCCGCCGCCGCCGCCACCGCCGCCACCACCCTGTTCCTGCGGGCCGGCGCCTGCTACGCCAACCCCGGCGCCGCCAAGGCCGAGGGGCTCAACGGGTACCGGGAGCGGCAGGGCCGGGCGCCGGGGGCCGGCGGCTGCGGCTGCGGGCTGGAGGAGGCGGTGGACGGCGTGCGCTTCATCGCCGACCACATGCGCAGCGAGGACGACGACCAGAGCGTGAGTCGGGGGGTGGCGGGGGCGCAGGGGGCACAGGGAGGGTCAGGGGGTGCAGGAAGGGTCAGGGGGTGCAGGGAAGGTTAGGGGGTGCAGGAAGGGTTAGGGGGTGCAGGGAGGGTCAGGGGGTGCAGGCAGAGATGTGGGGTGCAGGCAGGGGTGCAGGGAGGGTCAGGGGGTGCAGGGAGGACTATGGGGTGCAGGCAGAGATGTGGGGTGCAGGCAGGGGTGCAGGGAGGGTCAGGGGGTGCAGGAAGAGCTGTGAGCAGAGCTGGGGGGTACAGGCAGCACTGTGGATGCAGCTGGGGGTGCAGGCAGAGATGTGGGGTGCAGGATGGGCTGTGGGCAGCACTGGGGGTGCAGGCTGGACTATGGGGTGCAGGCAGGACTATGGGGTGCAAGCAGATATGTGGGGTGCAGGCAGGGCTGGGGGGTGCAGGCAGGCTTAGGGGGTGCAGGCAGAGATATGGGGTGCAGGCAGGGCTGCAGGTAGGGCTGGGTTAGGGGATGCAGGCAGAGTTGGGGGTGCAGGATGGGCTGTGGGCAGCACTGGGGGTGCAGGCAGAGTTGGGGGCACAGGCAGGGCTGGGGGTGCAAGCAGAGATGTGGGGTGCAGGAAGGGTTAGGGGGTGCAGGATGGGGGTGCAGGCAGGGCTGGGGGTGCAGCGCTCGCCGGTTCACAGCTGCACCACGGGAAGGGACGTGCACAAACCCCTGGGGGGGTCCCCAACCCATCCCCGTGTCCCCCTGCAGCCCCTGCCCTTCCCTGGCCCCCCCAAAGCAGCCACTGGGGAAGCCGGAGCCTCCCGGGGGGGCCCTGACCCTGCGCCGCACCGTGAGCCTGCAGGTTTTGGCAGAGAAACGGGGAGAGCGAGTCCCGGGGGGGCACGGGAGCAGATTCGGGGCTCCGCGGAGCCGCCGCGTTCCCCTGGGTGACACGGGGGTGACACCGGGGGTGACACCGGGGGGTGACAGCGCAGCCGCTGACCCCGCGTCCCCCCCCAGGTGAGCGAGGACTGGAAGTACGTGGCCATGGTCATCGACCGCCTCTTCCTCTGGATCTTCGTCTTCGTCTGCGTGTTCGGCACCGTCGGCATGTTCCTGCAGCCGCTCTTCCAGAACTACGCCACCAACTCCCTGCTCAACCGCGGCCAGGGCACCCCCACCTCCAAATAACGCCGGGGGGGACAGCGAGGGACCGCGGCACCGCGGCTCTGGCACCGCGCCGGGGGTGGGAGCGCTGGGTGCAGCCACCACCAACTAATAAATACTCACAGTGGAGGGGGCTGGTTCATTTTGGCGTCGTTTTGGTGTCATTTTGTGTCCCCACCCCATGGGTAAGAGGAGCCGGGATGAGCGGGGACTCTGGTTCCTCTGGAAGAGGAAATTCCTGAGTGCCAAGGGAGGGAACCGGAGTGGAACCAGAGTGGAACCGGAGTGAAACCGGAGTGAAACCGGCTCCACGGGGCGGGCAGGACACCACGTTTTGGCCGGTGGGCCGGTCCCCGCTGCGGTGACACCAGTGGCACCACCAACCCGCGGCCGGGCGAGGAAGAGGGGACCAAATAGGAATTAATCAAGCAAGCCGGCAGGAATCGGCCGCATCGGGGAGAACCGGAGTTTGCTATAAATACCGTTAATCCTCAGCGCCGCGGAGCGCAGCGACGCACGCGAGGTTGGAAATTAATTAAATTAATTAATCCCGGCGCTCGGGGCGGGCAGAGAAACGCGGGGCTGCTCTTCCCCACATTCAATGTTCCGTTTGTCACCCCTAAACCTCCCCCCGCGGCCCAGGGGGAGCGGGGAGCGCAGGAATTAACACCCACAGCCCGGAGCCGGCGTCATAAACCAGAAATCTGTCTATTTTTGATCAAACGTGGAATGTTGCGCCGGATTCGTCCCGGTAAACGGGGAGCGAGCCTGCCCGGCTTCAAATAAAGAAGAGAAGGATTTCCATGCATGTTTTAAAAAGAGCAAGGGCGGGAGATCAGTGCGAGGAGGGGAAGCGGCTCCCAAAGGCGCGGGCGGCTCGTCACGCGTCGAGGAACGAGAAGTTCTCCTCCTCGCGGGGTTTGCGGATCCAGCTGCCGTAGCCCATGGTCTCCAGCGCGCCGAAGAAGCGCCGCTTGGCTTCCCGGTACGGCGCCGCCGCTTCCTTGGCCTCCGAGTACACCGAGAGCTGCTGCAGGTCGCGCCGCTCGGTTTTGGCGCATAACTGGCGGAACAGGGCGAACATTTCCCTCTTGGAGACGCGAGAAACCTCCAGTTTCGGCCTGAGGAGGGAAAATGGGAGTGATGGAGGATACGAGAGCCGGGAGAGCGAAGAAAGAGCCGCGAAACGCCGAGAAGCCGCGGCGCTCTGGGAGCGGTTTCACAGCCGCCAGAAGAGAAAAGCAGCGTGAGGACAAGCTCTTCTTACCCCTCGATTTTCCCTTTCGTGCCGTCCAGGACCTCGACGTCGCCGCCGTCGGCGAGGCACCAATTCACCGATGACTCCTTGGTCTTGCCCGTCTGCCGCGCCGAGTCGTACACGCTCACCCGTCCCACCTGCGGGAGAACAAAGACGTTTTAAGGGAGGATTTTCCACCCCAAAGCGCCAAGAGCAGCAAACACAAAGTTCTCGCTAAGCGGGAATGCGCCGGGGGGACCTTGGATTCTGTTTCGCAAAGCGGACGCTGCGGGATGAGGCAAAAGGGGCCGATTTGTGGGTGTCACCCCCACCAAAACAGCCGGGGAGCTCCTGCGGGGGACGGCGGCGCAGAGGAGGCGCCAAACGTGAGGGCGGAGGCGGAGGAGGGGACGGAAATGCCGGTACCTCGGGGTGGTTGACGCGATACGGAGCGCGGAGGTTTCCCTGCAGCGCGGCGCCGTCTCTCGCCACGCGGCAGCAGATGGCGCGGGTCAAATGGCCCTGGCTGTACAGGTAACCTGGGGACACAAAGAGGAGGCGTCAGGACACACGGACAGCGGGTGAAACATGGAGAATCCCAGCGCTTCTCCCAAATTCCGGAATCGCGCGGATCGGCAGTGTGATGGAGCGGCTGAGGGACCGGGGAAACGGCCTCAAGTTGCACCAGGGGAGGGTGAGGGTGGAAATTTGGGGTAATTTCTCCCCAAAAGGCTGTGGGTGTTGAACAGGCTGCCCAGGGCAGTGCTGGGGTCGCCATCCTGGAGGGGTTGAACACACAGATGAGGTTCTCAGGACATGTTCAGCACCAGCGGTGGGTTATGGTTGGACTCCATGATCGTGAGGGTCTTGTCCCACCAAAACTGTGATTCTGTGATCATGGAAGGGTTTGGGTTGGGAGGGACCTTCAAAGAGCATCTCGTCATGGGCAGGGACATCTCCAACAGACCAGGGACATCTCCAACCAGACCAGGGACATCTCCAACCAGACCAGGGACATCTCCAACCAGACCAGGGACATCTCCAACCAGACCAGGGACATCTCCAACAGACCAGGGACATCCAACTGACCAGGGACATCTCCAACCAGACCAGGGACATCTCCAACCAGACCAGGGACATCTCCAACCAGACCAGGGACATCTCCAACCAGACCAGGGACATCTCCAACCAGACCAGGGACATCTCCAACCAGACCAGGGACATCTCCAACCAGACCAGGGACATCTCCAACCAGACCAGGGACATCTCCAACCACACCAGGGACATCTCCAACCACACCAGGGACATCTCCAACCACACCAGGGACATCTCCAACCACACCAGGGACATCTCCAACCAGACCAGGGACATCTCCAACCAGACCAGGGACATCTCCAACCAGACCAGGGACATCTCCAACCACACCAGGGACATCTCCAACCACACCAGGGACATCTCCAACCACACCAGGGACATCTCCAACCACACCAGGGACATCTCCAACCACACCAGGGACATCTCCAACCACACCAGGGACATCTCCAACCACACCAGGGACATCTCCAACCACACCAGGGACATCTCCAACCACACCAGGGACATCTCCAACCACACCAGGGACATCTCCAACCACACCAGGGACATCTCCAACCACACCAGGGACATCTCCAACCACACCAGGGACATCTCCAACCACACCAGGGACATCTCCAACCAGACCAGGGACATCTCCACCAGACCAGGGACATCTCCAACCAGACCAGGTTGCTCAGAGCCGCATCCAACCTGACTCTGGATGTTCTCAGGGATGGTTCATCCACCACCTCTCTGGGCAACCTGGGCCAGGGTCTCCCCACCCTCAGCATCACAAATGGAGTTTGGAGATGGGATCTTGGGGGTGATTTCTCCCCAAAGGGCTGTGGGTGTTGAACAGGCTGCCCAGGGCAGTGCTGGAGTCACCAGCCCTGGGGGGGGTGAAACACACAGACGAGGTTCTCAGGGCCGGGGTGGGTTAATGCTCGGACTCCACGATGTTAAAGCTCTTTTCCAACCCCAGCGATGCGACTGTTCTGCACACACACCCGAGACACGTGAGCTGCAGCTTTACACACCGCAGCGTTTTCCACCCAGGACACAATCTGTCTCACCCTCTCAGATCACAAACCAAAAACCTCGGAGAAAAACCCACTCAGCAAAGCCACAACACTCCCTTTTTCGCTTCCAAACCGCTCGGTCACTCCCGCAGCTCCACGACGGAGCTTCTCCATCATTTCGGGAAGGGAGGCGCCTCGTCGCGCGGCCCAGATCTGAGGAGCGAGACGGCACGAGCGCCGCGGGCGCCGTACCGAGCGTGACGGAGCTGAGGTAAACCGGCTCGACGAAGTGCGAGAGCAGCGCTCCCTGCAAGCCCAGCACGTTCCAGCGCAAGATCTTGTCGCTGCAGGACATGGTGCGGAGCCGCTCGCCGCGCTGGATCCCGTCCCACGTGGGCACGATGTCGCTCGACTCCACGGGGATGGTGCCTTCCCCTGCGCGAGGGAATCAAACCAGTTCTCTAAGGAGATTCAATACATCCAAACCCCAGCAGCTTTTCCGGTGATTTAATAAACCCGAACCCCAGCGCAACAAGCCGTTTTCTACGCATGGAGCGCCAGAGTTGGCTTGTCACGAGCTCCGGGGAATATTTAATATCGCACAGCGCGGTGCTGATGACCAACAAGTCGTTTTTGGCATGAAACGGGGTCAGGGACATCAAAACTTTGCAGGAAACGTCAAGCGCGCTCTTGCCAGTCCAACAGAAGGACCTCAAGGCAATTAAACCTCAACGCAATTAAACAGTACTCCCTGAAAATAAAACAAAGTCTCAGAACAAATATGAGGCCTCAATACTTATTTTAACGAACCGGTTCATTCTAAAGCGGTCGCAGTTGGTGACAAGAGGCTTCGTATCTGAACACGGCACAACTTGTGAAAACAAGTTGCAATATTAACTATTTCCCAGCACTGTTGCTCTTCCCTTTTTCTTTAGGGCAACATTTGGTTCACGGCGACACTATAAGGGTCTAAAATACCTTTACGGGGCGTGAGGAGTAACGTGCGGTTCGAATCCGCGCGGTGCTGGATTGAGCCGTGAAAAGGAACGTTTTAGGGTATCCAAACATTCCCGAATTGCAGCCTGGTTGCCACAATTTGGAGCGCTGAAAATTGTTATGACGTTCCCATCGTGGCACCAGTTGTACCCTTGAGCTCTCCAAACCAAAGTGAGGTTAAAGGCTCCTAAAACGGTTCCTAAATGCGTCAAATCCCCCAACGCCACCTCAGAGGAAGCTCCGGAAAGGCCGAGAGAGGTAAGGACTCACCGTTCTCCACCTTGGTGCGCAGTTTGCCCTGCTTGGCGTTCTCGAAGAGCGGCTGGTGCTGGGTCTGCCCGGCCGCGCCGGCCTGGTCGCTGCAGGACTTATCGAACAACGCCCCGTCCCCGCACGGCGCCGTGCTGGAAAACAAACCGGCTCAGCGCCCGGAGCGGCCGCGGCGGGACTGCGGCTCCGGCACCCCCGCACCAACCTGATGTAGAGGTGGAAGGTGACGCCGCTCTTGATCCTGAGCCTGTTGCCTTCGGCCGGCTCGAAAACGCTCTGTTGGGTCGAGGAGGGGTCGGCCGGGTTGTACTTGAGCAGCTCGCTGTAGAGAAACCTGAAAACAACATCACGTCAAAGAGCCGCTTGGCTCCGGGGTGGGGAGTTTCACAGCGATGAAGGGGATAAATATGATGGGTTGGGGGGTTTGGGGGGTTCAGCTGGAGAACGGGAGCTGAGGGGAGACCTGAACTGCCCAAAAGGAGCTTGGAACGGGGGGGTTGGTTTCCTCCTTGCGTGAAGGTTTGAAGGTTGTTGACCCAGCGCCTTCAGTCAGCAGCAAAGAGCCAAGAGCCCCGCGATGGCCGGAGGCGAGCGGTATTATTAGCGCAACCCCCCGATCTCGTTACGATGACGGGGAGAAAAAAAAAACCCTGAGGTGTCCAAAATAGCGTCAAGGACTAAAGAAAAACTGCAGCTTCGCTGAGATTCCTCGAGCAGAGCCTGCGTTGGGATTGATTTGCAAGAGCCGCCCAGGAGGCACCGCGGGGACAACGAACAGCTGAGACCGCTGAAAAGCACAAAAGAAACGGCCGCAGGTTGCGCCGGGGAGGGTGAGGGTGGAAATTTGGGGTGATTTCCCCCCAAAGGGCTGTGGGTGTTGAACAGGCTGCCCAGGGCAGTGCTGGAGTCGCCATCCTGGAGGGGGTGAACACACCAAGATGAGGTTCTCAGGGACACGGGTGGGTTAACGTATGGACTCCACGATCTCGAGGGGCTTTTCCAACCCAAATGATTCTATTATATGATCTGACGGCTTCCCAGCTCGCTGGGGACCTGCGCTCCGCACCTTCCAGCGCTGAGGAACGCGGAGAACGCGGCAGCACGAAAACGCTTTAACAAAGCGGCTGCCGTCGCCGCTCAGACATTCACACCCCCCTTTGGTGTTTAAAAACCGCGTGTTTATAAAGAGAAAAGAACAATCGTGCGGTTTAGCTGGGAAAACTCTTTCCAACCGACGACTTATCGACGCAAACACATTCGGCGTGTTTTCCTGAGACCTTGCACAGCCAGAAAGGCCACGGAGGACCCGGCTGCACATTCCCCGGTGTCTCGGCCTGGACACCAGCGGCTGCCACGGGAGCCTTTATTTTGAGCCCATCAGATACGGCCCCAAAGGCTCTTGGCAAATGTCCAGCTGGGTACTAAATCGGCACCGCTGAGGCGCGGCCCGTTCTTATCGGCAAGAACTTCCCTCTATTTAACACCACGCGGGTAAACAGCGGCGGCGGAGGATCAGAGCGCACGGAGCGGGCCAGCAGGTCTCTCCTCTTCAGCTTTTCCCTCGTCTCACCTCATAAAACCCCGTCGAGAAATGATCTCGGCGTGACAGTCGTTCACCGTCTCCCCCTTCAAGCTCAGCTCTTCGCCTTTCACGCAGCGGTTACCTGGAATAGGTAAAAAGCAGCGAAGTCAAGGCGCAGGAAGAGGGAGGGCATCGTCTGGCTTGGGGTTTTGCTTCTTTAGGCTCCCGAGCCGCAGCAGCGCTAAGAAACCTTGAGCGTGACCTAAGCAGCTCGGAAAATCAAGGGACAAAGCGCACACGGTACTTTAGGGACAGTAGAGATGTCAAATGTCACAGGTTTCAGGGCAGTGTCACTTCCTAAGCGCTTTCCAGCTGCCGGTTAACTGGGGAGGGAGCGAAGGTCAAGAGAAATTGGGGAATCTCGTGCTTACAACACGAGGAACCCACATTCCGATGCGAAGATTACAAGCGATGCGGCCACAAGCACATTCGCTTTGTCCCCTCTCTCCAAACAGATCGCTCGTGACCCCGTGTGAGCCCCGGGAATGTTTTGTGCCCTCTCCAAAGACGCCCGCGGCACAAAACAGTCCCCGGCCGGGGTTACCGGGGAATGGAGAGGGGAAGGAGCCGACCGTACCCGTGCCGATGCTGACCACCACTCCCAGGCCCTTGTCGCCCCTGCGCATGATGATGGCGGCCAGGATCTTCCTCCCGAGCAGGCTGTGCTGGATGCGAGCGGTGAGGGCGTTGAAGCGCTGGTGGCTCAGCATGGCCAGCTGGTCGTGCAGGGTGCTGCCGCTCACCGGGAGCTGCAAACGGGCACGGAACGGGATTAACGCGGGACACGGAGCAAAACGGCTCGAGAAGCAGCTGGTGTGAAGCGCAGCGAGGCAGGAAGGTGGGGATGCAAAACGGGAGCTCGAGGCGGCGAGATTTTGGGGAGTATGGTGTGAAGGGGCGGGTGAAGTTTTTGCAGGCTGTTCAGCGCTTTGAGGTCACATTGTTGGAGCACAATGTGATGGAGCGGCTGAGCGACCTGAGGAAACGGCCTCAAGTGGCACCAGGTGAGGTTGAGTTGGAAATTTGGGAGGATTTCTGCCCCAAAGGGCTGTGGGTGTTGGAACAGGCTGCCCAGGGCAGTGCTGGAGTCACTGTCCCACCGTCGGAGCCACAGGACAAACCGCGCTCCGAAAGAAGCCGCGGTTTTGGAGGAAGAGGATTTACCTCGGTGACGTTCGTCCCTTCCATGCGCTCCATCTTCTCCGTCTCCCCGATCAGGACTCGGAGCGCCGCGTCGGCCGCCTCCTGCTTGGCCTGTTTCTTGTTGTGCGCGGTTACGGCCGGGAACCAACGGCCTCCGACCTTCGCCTGGTAGACAAACCTGTGAAGACAGCGGCGTGAGGCTGGGAAAGCAAGAAAATCTATGGATTTTGGAGGCAGGAGGAGGCAGGAGGAGGCAGGAGGAGGCAGGAGGAGGCAGGAGGAGGCAGGAGGAGGCAGGAGGAGGCAGGAGGAGGCAGGAGGAGGCAGGAGGAGGCAGGAGGAGGCAGGAGGAGGCAGGAGGAGGCAGGAGGAGGCAGGAGGAGGCAGGAGGAGGCAGGAGGAGGCAGGAGGAGGCAGGAGGAGGCAGGAGGAGGCAGGAGGAGGCAGGAGGAGGCAGGAGGAGGCAGGAGGAGGCAGGAGGAGGCAGGAGGAGGCAGGAGGAGGCAGGAGGAGGCAGGAGGAGGCAGGAGGAGGCAGGAGGAGGCAGGAGGAGGCAGGAGGAGGCAGGAGGAGGCAGGAGGAGGCAGGAGGAGGCAGGAGGAGGCAGGAGGAGGCACGAGGAGGCACGAGGAGGCACGAGGAGGCACGAGGAGGCACGAGGAGGCACGAGGAGGCACGAGGATCCCCTCCCGGGGGGACGGCAGGTACTCACTTGGGGTCATGGGGGGGTCCCGACTGGTCGATGAGTTTGAACTCGGCGGCGAAGCCGTTGGAGCGGGCGTACTCCAGCAGCCCGCTGATGGGGTTGACGTTCAGGTATTTGATGAGCTCCCTGACGCCCCTGGCTTTCGCCGCCTTGGGTTCGTCGGGAGGGACGCTCCACGGTCCGGAGCCACACGCGGGCTGGTCGCCGTGGGGCTTCGCGACGGGCTGGAGCAGAGGTAGAACGGAGAAAGTGAGCTTTTTGGGGTAAAATCCAGCGGAATACGAAACAAAGCAGCGGGGGAACCCAACCCGAAGCACTCGGGTGTTCCAAAGAAGCTCTTTGTACCTGCTCGGGCAAGACACGGGGTGCAGATTCTCCGGAAAGAATCTTCAAGGCAACTTCTGCTGCCATTTGCTTTGCTCCTTTCTTGCTGTTTCCTACCACAGCAGGGAAAATTTGGTCACCCATTTTCACACAGTAGCTGAACCTGACAGGACATTACAGCACATGAAAAGTGTTAAGGGTAAGCGTCTGCATCTGCTTATTATCCCCTTCTCCCAGTTCAAGTTCAATCCTTCTGCTTTATCTTTAATTTAGATCTACCAGGATGGCCTGAAATATTCCCAGAGGGCACTACGGGTAGGACCGGAACCTGTTCCTGGTCTGGGAGATAAAACAGCATATTTCTGTGAGAAAAACCACCAGTTTGGGTCTTGTTTTTGGCTAAGAACACTCAGGCAGGTCAGCGACGCGTCCAGGGTAAGAGAAAAGGTTATTAAATAAAAGATGCATGTCTTCCCCAAAGCTGCCAACGCAACGACGTACCTGGGATCGTGAGGGGGCCCCTCCTGAGAGAGCAGCTCGAATTCAACGGTGCTCCCCGATTTTTGGCCGTACTCCATTAAGACGCTGATGGGGTGTTTGCCGGGGGGCAGGTTGAGATGAGCCGGTGCGGACGGCGCCTCCGGTTCCGCCTGCGGGAAGACGGAAAACACCATTTTGTAGATTAAACGTCGTTTGATCGGCATCGCGAGCGAAGAAAACGAGACTCACCAGTTCCGCTGTGGAGCTGTCGGAGGGAAAGGGCTCTTCGCACTTAATGCCGCCATGTCTCCCGTTCTCCGCCTCGCTCATCAGAACCTTCATGGCGTTGGCCGCTGCCTCCTGTTTGGCCAGTTTCTTGCTCCCGGCTTCAGCGGGAGGGAAGCGGCGCCCGCCGATCACCGCCTGGAACTTAAATCTTGGAAAGAGAAAAGCAAAAGGGTGGGATTAGAACAGGTGAGGCCACGCTTGGGGTTCCAGTGAGGAGGAACAGCGGGGGAGCGAACCCAGAGGAGAAAAACACCATCGACAGCTCTGTGTCTGGGCACCGTTTCATGGCGTTTCCAGAGCTGTTCGTGGCACAGGAGCGGGTTTTGGTCTGAAGGAATGAGGTGAGTTTTATTCGGCGCTGGGGAGGCCAAATCTTGAATCCTGGGGGCAGTTTTGGGGCCATCACCTCAGGGCGCAACATGGCGGCGCCAGAACCACCTCAAGGCTCAAAATGGCGGCGCCAGAATCACCTCAGGGCTCAAAATGGCGGCGCCAGAATCACCTCAGGGCTCAAAATGGCGGCACCAAAATCACCTCAGGGCTCAAAATGGCGGCGGCAGAACCACCTCAGGGCTCAACATGGTGGCACCAAAATCACCTCAGGGCTCAAAATGGTGGCGCCAAAATCACCTCAGGGCTCAAAATGTGGCCCAAGGGGTGGTGGGATCACCTCATGGCCCAAAATGGTGGTGCTGGGGGCACAAAATCACCTCAAAACACAAAATGGTGGCATGAGGGGCCCCAAGATCACCTCAAGGCTCAAAATGGCGGCCAGAGGGGTGGTGGGATCACCTCGTAACAAGAAAGAGCTTGAGGTGCTGGAGTGAGGGAGGTCGGGCTCTGCCCCCCAGGAACAAGCGACAGGATGAGAGGAAACGGCCTCAAGTTGCACCAGGGGAGGCTGGGGGTGGAAATTTGGGGTGATTTCTCCCCAAAGGGCTGTGGGTGTTGAACAGGCTGCCCAGGGCAGTGCTGGAGTCACCATCCCTGGAGGGGTTGGATACACAGAGATGAGGTTCTCAGGGACATGTGTGGGGGTTACGGGGCTGAACCCCCTCAGATCCCCCTCACAAAAAAACCCCATCTTTCAAAACAAGGCCGATTTTCCCATCTAGCGGATCTATTGACACACCCCAGCGTGGCACAGATGGTGCTTTTCAGGAACAGCCGGGGTTTAGCGAGGAATCCACAAACCCCCATGGCGTTCTGTGCCACAGAAACGTCCCAAACGCGTTCACCCCATCGAACCCAAGATACCTGCACCCAAACCCCTCGCTCTGCACTCCCCTTATTCCCCTTCCAGGCTGAGCAGCAGCTTAGACACACCAATCCCCCCCCTTATAGAATCAAATCGAAAGCAAAGCGATTAAATCCGATAGGACTGAGCTGAAGAGATCAGTCCCAGCTTGGTTGCCAAAACAGGGCTTCAATTTTAGCCTTGTTTTAGTTCTGTGTGATTTCTTTGTTTGTTTTAAGCCGCCACAAGTAATCAACCAGGCTAATCCTTCTGAAACGAAGCAAACGTTAACAAGCAGGCCCCCCCAGGACAAAACGGAGCGGGTGTAGCTAATAATTCAGATGGTTTTAAGCTAAAAAGCTCGGAAAGGTTCTTACCGCGGCTCGTGAGAGGGCCCGCTCTGCTCCAGCATGGTGAACTCGCAATGCTGGGACGTGTACTGGGAATATTCGGTGAGGCCGCTCACCGGGTTCTTCTCCTGACACGCCAGCAGTTTTTCCACGGGCATAGACGGGAAGCCGGTTTCAAACTGGGTGGCGTAACTGGGGGAAGACTGGGAATTCCCAATGAATTCCACCCCGTCGGGCTGCTTGTTGATGGCGTTGAGGTTATCCGGGATATCATCCGTGGCCCACTGGCCGTTTTCGGCGTTATGGTAGTGACTCAAAGTGGAGAACTGGGGTTTAACGTCCTCGGGCAGAGCCGCTTCCACGTCGCTGCCGTCGCTCTGGTCCGTTTGCCCCGA
Organism: Columba livia; assembly: GCF_036013475.1. Classification (NCBI taxonomy): domain Eukaryota; kingdom Metazoa; phylum Chordata; class Aves; order Columbiformes; family Columbidae; genus Columba; species Columba livia. Next base: position 1,240,833 of record NC_088629.1, on the reverse strand, counting down.
AACCCGTTGTCCGTTCTCTAGGCTTCCATCGTGCGACGTGGTCGCGGCCGGCGACGCTACGGCCACCTGGGGACACGGAGGAACCGATTCAGGCGGATTCGGCGTCTGCGTTACCGCGCTGGCCTTCACCTTCATCTGCATCCGCTCGCGTTTTCTGTCCGTCAGGGCCCAGCGCGGGGGGTTCGTGTTCTGCTTGTGGACGTCCCCCAGCTTCTCCAGGGCGCTGAGGAAAGCGTTGACATCCTTAGCCCTGGAAAAGCCGATGTTTTTGGCGAGGTTGAGCGCCGTCGTCTCTTCCACGCTGAACAAGTAGCTGCAGATCTTGTCCTTCGTCTCGGCCATGGCGGGGCTGGCGTCGCCCCTCGCTGCTCTCTCCTCTCTGCGGTCAGCGGGGCTGCGTTCCCTCGCCGCGATGCTCCACAGCGGCGGCGTCTCCTCGGATCTCCGCAACTTGCCTTCCCGCAGGAGTTTATACAGAGCGCGGTTGACCTCTTTCTTTTGAGTTCTGAGCCGACGCGCAAGATCATGAACCGTCCGCGTCTCCCCCTCCCTGAGCTGCCTGAAAACGGACAGAATTTCTTCTTCGCGGTTCTGCCCAGCGAGAGACAACCTCTGGAAGTTCAGCCTGACGCTGTCGGAGTCTCTCTCCGAGTCCTGATGGCAAAAACGCGGCAAAGTTCCCACCCACGGGTGCTCGCCGGAGAACTTATTCCACCCCGCCGCGCCGCGGCCAGGTTGCCATCGCTGCGCCGGAGCTTGCGTGCCGCGCGGCTCCTCCTGCGGCCAGAGCGCGGCGTCGCGCTCGGCAAGGAGCTGCTGGTGTAAACACGTTTCGCGGTGAGCGGCTCGCGGGGTCGGGGAGCGGTTCGAAAAGCCTCGGTTGGCGCCGGGCCGGGTCCGTCGCGGGCGGGTGAGCCACGAGCCTCTGCCGCGCCCGGCGCCTCTGCTCATAGCGCACGGCGGGGGCGCCGGGGGGAACGGGGCAGCCGGCGCGCCGGGGCTCCCTCTGCTCCGCGCCGCCCTAAACGGGGCAAAAACCAACAATTCAGAACCTACTTACGCAACTTTACAATCTCGGAGACGTAGTTTAAGGAGCGTCCCCGCGACCGACGCATCTCGAGCATCGTCACCTCCTCAACCTTCGCTGCTTTCTACCGAGTCTAAATTACGAACGGAAACACAAATAGCAAACTGGGTGTGTTGAGGAGTCAGCCAGGAGCCGCAGGGGGGTAAATAACGAGGAGAAGCTTCAATCACATCGACCCTCCGCTGGGATTAAACCCTTTGGCTTTTTGTGACGCTTCCGAAAGGCGAGCGAGAGAATCACAGAATCACAGAATGGACTGGGTTGGAAAAGCCCTCAGAGATCATCCAGTCCAACCCTTGGTCCAACTCCAGTCCATTGACTAGATCTTGGCACTAAGTGCCATGTCCAATCTCAGTTTAAAAACCTCCAGGGACGGTGAGTCCAGCACCTCCCTGGGCAGCCATTCCAATCCTGACCACTCTCTCTGCAAAGAATTGCTTTCTAATATCCAGCCTAAATTTCCCCTGGCAGAGTTGAAGCCCATGGCCCCTTGTCCTATTGCTGATGCCTGGGAGAAGAGCCCAAACCCCACCTGGCTAGAACTGCCCTTCAGGTAGTTCTAGAGAGTGCTGAGCTCAGCTCTAAGCCTCCTCTTCTCCAGACTAAACAAGCCCAGCTCCCTCAGCCTCTCCCCATGGTTCTTGTGTTCAGTCCCTTCCCCAGTCTTGTTGCTCTTCTCTGGACCCGCTCCAGCACTTCAATCTCTTTCCTGAGCTGAGGGGCCCAGAACTGAACACAACACTCCAGGTGTGGCCTCCCCAATGCAGAGCACAGGGGAAGGATCACTGCCTTTGTCCTGCTGACCACGCTGGTTTGGATCCAGGACAGGACACCATTGGCCTTCTTGGCCACCTGGGCACACTGGTGGCTCCTGTTGAGCTTCCTGTCCATTAGTCCCCCAGGTCCCTTTCTGTCTGACTGCTCTCCAGCCACTCTGTGCCCAGCCTGGAGCGCTCAGGGGGTTGTTGTGGCCAAAGTGCAGCACCCGCCACTTGGCCTTGTTGAGCTTCATCCCATTGGAATCAGCCCATTGTTCCAGTCTCTCCAGATCCCTCTGCAGAGCCTCCTGCCTTCCAGAAGAATCTCAGCGCAAAGCTGCAATAGGGTCGTGGCCAAAAACACTCCAAAAAGCCCAAACGCCCTTTGCTTTCTGGGTGTTATGTGACCATAGAGATAAAGCATCAACCCACGGGGGACGTAAAGCGATCGCACGCCGAGAAATCGGATACATGCGCGGTTGGTAACGGCGTGAAAGGGGGTTTGGGGGCTTTAGCCCGAATTCTAGCTGTAGCACAAACAGCTGCGCCACCCCCTAATGGATACAGGACACAAATCGAAGCTTTTCATATGTTTTTTAAGTATAAAAGACCCAGCGTGGGGTATATTCTAGCTGTTCGGCAGCAGCTGGGTGTGAAACCGGGGGATAAAGTGCAAGCGATACCTGATGGTGAGTGACCTCGTTACGGCCCCGATCTTCATACAGTGTTTCCAACGCCAGTCTCACCTGTATGAACCTCCCGACCTCCAAACGCGCCCCGAGACCTGAATGACAGCCCCATAACCCACAAAACCTGCATCTGCAAGTGGACACCCCAACACAGGGCGATGGCTTTGGGCACAACCTAATATTTAAGCCAGTACAGCAGAAATCGCTTATGAAACAGATTTTGCAAGCAACATGGTTTCTAAAAACAAGTACTTTCAGAATTTAAATACAAGCATCTACCAATGCCCCAGTTTGGATGGCTGTGACAGTAACTAAAGAGCGATTACATATAACTTGAAGGTCCCTAGAGCTCTGTCTAAATTCAGAACCCCAGATGATCTAATGCACTTCCCAGTGCCAGATCAGTCACTGCAAATCCAGCGCCTGAGCCTTCTGCTGCGCATTTCTGAAGCCTGAAAAACAAGAGGACGTTTGACAGAAGAGCCCAAGAGGTTTTTAACTCTCCAGTCGCCGCCTGAATTCAGAGCTGGTTCAGATCTACGCAACATTGGAAATATAAGAACATTTTTACCAATGATGCGCATACAAAATTTCCACCAAGTGATTTCTAAATCATTTAAAGCCAATTCTTCTTCAGGTTCTTTCCCTCCCCCTGTAACAGAGATGAACTAGGTGATTTAAGACAACGAGAAAAGTGGTAGGTAGAGGTGGGAATGACCCATTCCTTGCATTCGGAGTAATTTAATTTAAATTGTGTCTTCTTTAACCCTATTTTATTTTTTCAAAAGTGAATTTACGCCATAAGGTTTGCAGATGTACCAGCGAAGACAACATTTGTTCCACAGAAACCTCTGTTTCATTCAATAAGTTAATGAAAAGCCCCCAAGCGCACCCAGCTGCCAGCACCGCCACTTGTCTCACCAACCTCCCGCACAAGGAACTGGCCTGAAAAGCGACTTTTGAGCCAAAGGGAGGACACAAATCCCAGTGGGCAGGAAGGTTTAACAAAGGTTAAAGTGCTCTTGCGTCCGTCTCATCCACACAGAAATCGCCTTGTTTTGTGAGGAAATAAAGGGGAAAAGCAATCGGGGAACGGAGCAGCCTGGAAAAATGGCTGCGAGTTTAGTTTCGGTTCCCGCTGCGGCGCACGGGGAGGGGACGCGGGGCCGCGGGGCCGCGGGACCAGGGGCCGGACCGGGCGGGTTTCCCGGGGCCCGAGGGCGCCGGGCGGGAGGGGCCGCGGGGACCGAGTGCCCCCGTAACCGGGACACCAGCGAAACACCGGCCCCGGGGAAAACAAACTTGATTCTACACGTTCCGGAGGGCACAACCCGCCCCCCACCGGCCCCCCGGTCCCGACAGGGCCAGGGTCAGGCCCGGAGACCGGATCGCGGCTTAAGTGCCCCCCGACCCCCATCCCACACGACACCCGCGGGCCGGGGAGGCGGCTCCGCTCCCCCAGGATGCCCGGGACCACCCGCGGGGCTACTGAAGGCCCGGCGGGGCTCAGGCTGAGAGCGGGAAAGCGACGCCTAAAGCGAGACCTAAAGTAAGACCTAAAGCGAGGCCTAAACCGGGCCCATCCCCGCCCCCCCGCGCCCCCTTACCGCTCCGCCGCTGCCGCCGCGGCCGGCGCACAGTGATGACGCAATGCCGTTCCCGCCTGCGCACAGCTCACACGAGCCGCGCGGCGGCCATCTTCCTTCAGGGCAACGCGCGGCGGCCATGCTTAGGCAGGGCAACGCGTGGCTGTGTCGCCGCGGCTGGGCCAAGCGTGGGCCCGGCTCACCCGAACCCAGCTCGCTGGGTTCGCAGAGGCCGCCCAACCCTCCCCTTCCCCCGGTTGGGAGGCAGCAGCCACTGCCGGTGTAGCCCAGGGCGCTGCCCGCCGCCGACGGGAGCGGTTGCTGGGAGCTGCGGCGCGCATGTGCGCGACTGCGCGTACACCCCCCACCCCAGTGCCATTTCCCGCGCATGCGCCGTGCGCTGCCCCGGGGGATCCCGGGGGAGTTGAGGGTGTGGGGATGTAGCATCATTTTGGGTGGAAAAGCCCTTCGAGATCATGGAGTCCAACCGTTAACCCACATGTGTCCCTGAGAACCTCATCTGTGTGTTTTAACCCCTCCAGGATGGCGACTCCAGCACTGCCCTGGGCAGCCTGTTCCAACACCCACAGCCCTTTGGGGAGAAATCACCCCAAATTTCCAACCTCAACCTCCTTCCCCAGCTCCGTTCCCTTCTCTGACCTCACTCCAGCCCCTCAAGCTCTTTCTTGTCATGAGGTGATCCCGGGGCCGCCATGTTGAGCCCTGAGGTGATTTTGGCGCCATGTTGAGCCCTGAGGTGATTCAGGTGCCCCTGGGGCCGCCATGTTGTGTTTTGAGGTGATTTTGGTGCCCTCCTCTCCCCTGTGGGGCGCCCCCTCCCTCCACAGGCTCCCCATTTCCCATACGACCCCCTTTCTCCCATTTTAACACATTTTTTAACTCCAGAACTTCCCCTCCGGTCACATTCCCGCTGCTCCACACGGGTCATCCCTTTCCCCGGGGGCAAAACACCCTCCAAATCGCGCCAGTTCGAAAACCACCGGCAGAACACAACAACCAACTCCTCCATCTATTTTTCTTTAATTTTTTTAATTGCTCTAAACCTTCAACCCGGCCTCGGCGAGCGTGATTCACCGCGGCTACCGCCACGGCAGAGCGGGAAGGTCACAACGCCGCCTGCGGAATCACCTATAGCCGGTGCTACGGGGCGATAAATCCTCTCGCATCGCAACACCCTCGGTGCGACAAATCAATACAAATCCATCCTCCGTCCTCCTTCTTTATGGAAAACCGGGCAGACTCCCAACCTGTTGCCATAGGAACCATTAACGAAGCTCCGGAGCCCTCTCTCGGCATCGCGGCCGTGTAAAACTGGGTCTGTTTGTGCCGTTATAAGGAGCTGCCACCTGAGAGCCGGGTTTAGGCGCCGCTACCGGCGTTATCCCCGCGGGTTTTGGCGCGGGATCCTTTAATTGCCCGCTACCGGCATCCTGGGGTGTGGGGGCTCCTTCTGCACCCCCGGGGACACCCCAAAACCCCCCCGGGGCTCCGCAAAGGCCTCCCCGCGCGATGGCAGCATCTGCTAAACCTCCAGCCCGAGCTGCCTCAGGTGTCTGGCTTTGTTTGGCTTCCCCCCGCCAACAAGCCTCATCTTATGAAATGAAACGAGAGGAAATAAATTGTCGCACAGCTCCCCCGCCCGACTTTGTGTTCGAACGCCAGCCCTCGGCCATTGTTCCGCAGAGTTTCATTTGAAAACCGCTTCGTTAGACGCTCTGAAATATCCCTTCCGCGCTCGCCCAGGCAGCCGCTTCCTGCCAGAGGAATAAAAGCCCCATTGCAAAAGGAGACATTTTGTTGCTCTCCCACACCAACCGGCTGCGTTTTATTGCTTTAATTGCAGCAGCCCTGGGAGCGCTGGGGTGTTATTAACGTTATTACGAGCCGTGCCGGTGCCTGCTCGCCGCGGCCCCGGGGGCCAGCGCCGCTTTCCCACCGCCGACAAAAAAGCCGCCGTGAGGTTTTGGCCGTCGCGCCGAAGCTCCGGGCTCGTCTGCGGAGCGAGGAATTGCGCCGGGACGGTTCCCACGTCCTCCCCGACGTTGCTTTTCCTCCACATAAACCCAGCGCGGCGAATATCCATCAGTACCCCTCGGCGGGGAAAAAGTACTTTATTTCCTTGCAATAAATGCTTATCATAGGGCGCAGGTAATGCGCGGGAGACGCCGCCGCGTCCCCAGCCCGCGGCTTGGCTCTGGGTGCCACAACAAAGCGCCGCTTGCCAGAAAATGACTTCTTTTCACCCATTTTGCCCCCTCCCGATGGGTTCCTGGCGGAGGAAGCGGCAGAGCTCACCGGGGAATTGCGTGAGGGTTTTTAATGCGGGCTGCCAAAGGTTTGATACGGCGGCAACGGCTGTTGCTCATGGGTCTCTGCCACCTCTCCTGGCACCTCTGGGGTGCCGGTGCGTCACCCAACCGCCCCGGCGCTTGGCTCCCAGCCGGGATGAGGCAGGTGGTGCCGGCACAGCTGCCAAGGAGCCGGCGCGGTGACTCCCGCGGCAGCTGCGGCGCAGTGGCGAGAATTAAAAAGATCATTGAAAACGAGCAGGAGGAGGCAGCCGCGTGAGCGCAACGTCCTCCTGCAGCTCCCGGCTGCACGACGGGCTCCGTCGCGGTTTTACAGCCATCACGGCAAGTCCGTGGGATCCCCGCGGTGCTGCCGTTGCCATGGGGTTGAGCCACCGGCGTTTCTCCTCCGTGCTTGTCCCCTATGGAGCTGTCGGCTCTTGGGTGGTGGCCAAAGCGCCGCCGTGGGGTGGCAGACGGGGACCCCGGACAGACCTGGAGCCGACGGGGGTGTCGCTGCTCCGGTTCCTGGAGAGTGAATCAGTTAAATTAATTAATCCTCCCTAATGCCAGAACTCAAGGAGCTTCTGTGTCACTCAATACGGCATTAATACTCTCCGCCGTGCCCTTTACATCGCCGTCCAAGCCCGGGCTCCCCTTTTTGCCCTTTGCTGTTCCCTTTCATATTTAATATTAAATCTGATTCATCTGCCAGAGGGCTTTATCCCGCGCTCAGCCAAACCAAGAGGATTTCGCGGTGAGAAAAGCAGCAGCCCGAGGGTGAAAAGCGCCTGGGCAGAGCTCTCCCCGCCACGCCGTGTCTGATTTTACCCCATCGCCGCAGGGTTCCCTGTTGAACCCCCACATTTTCCCCAACGTCAGCACTTGCGAACCCCGGGGCGAGCGGCCGCTGTTCCCCTCTCCTCTTGATTTATGTGCTTTTGAGCACCGAGAGGCTCAAATGAACCATCGCCGCCCGGTCTCCAAGGGGCTTCTGCGCACGTAGGACTCCTCTATACCTCCCACGGGATCTTATTACACCTCCTTCGCTTTATTTTCCCCTTTATTCGCTGTGGGTTATCATTTTATTTGCCAGGCAGCACAAACCACGCACGGATAGGGAGACAGGAGGGTGATGGATGGCACGGGAGGACACAAACAGCACTTTAATTGCTCGGCCTTGCGCACATCTCCCCACCACCAGCACTTTTTATTATTATTATATTTTTAATCTAAAAGAAAGCAAGAAACTGGAACGTTGCTGGCTTCTTTCATGTCTTCCCCGGAGGCAGCGGCATTAAGGAAAAAGAGAAGGAGGAGGGGAAAAAATAGGCAGAAGCACCAGGTGGCTGAATATCTCGCAGCCTAATTGATTCCTCTTTAATTAGTACAAAACCTGTTGCGCTTAACAAGCGGTTGGTGCCGTCTTCGGAGCGAGCGGCGTCCTCTCGGTGTGGGGTGATGGTGGCTCTTCGGTAACCGGGGCCATCGCCACCTCCTACGACTTTACTCCAATCAGCGAGAGCAGGAAAAGGAGAATCATCCATTTTGGTGCCCATCACCAAGACTCCCCGGGGGGTTCTGTGCTTGGCCTCCCTTGGCTCGCCCATTTTCACCCCAAAACGGGTATCTCTGAAGTGGAAAAGAGCTCAGCTTCATTTGTGGCGAAGTTTATATCTCCACTTTTTGCCTCCTGACTCTTGAAAGGCTGTTCAAGCCCTCACGGGGGTTTGGAACCAGGGACTGTGTTGGGTTCGGTGGTGACTTTGCTGAGAGCCTCAAAAATCATCCCTTGCAGCACCTGGCCACGTAGAATCATTTTGGTTGGGAAAACCCCTCAAGATCGAGTCCAACCGTCAACCCAACGCTGCCACTAATGGCCCCTGGTGCCGCCATTTTATGTGCTGAGGTGATTCTGGTGCCGCCACTTTGAGCCCTGAGGTGATTCTGGCGCCATGTTGAGCCCTGAGGAGATTCTGGCGCCATTTTGTGTGCTGAGGAGATTCTGGCGCCATGTTGAGCCCTGAGGTGATTCTGGTGCCATGTTGAGCCCTGAGGTGATCCTGGTGCCGCCCTTTTGAGCCCTGAGGTGATCCTGGCGCCATTTTGTGTGCTGAGGTGATTCTGGTGCTGCCATTTTGAGCCCTGAAGAGATTCTGGTGCCGCCCTATTGAGCCCTGAGGTGATGGCCCAAAACTGCCCGAGGACTCGCGGTTTGTTCTCCCCCGTGCACAGGGATGGTCACTGCTCTGATCCTGCTGGCCACACCAGTGCTGATATTCACAGTCACATTCTGATATTTCATCTCCAGTGCTTCTGAAAAACGCCCCTTTATGGTTTTAATTCCTTGGCCCGTGCCGCTCGCTGTTGCTCCGGCACCGCAGCTGCATCCCAGCAGGAAACCCAGAAATACCCACTTAGGTAGGAAAGCGTCATTTACCGTCGCGTTTTACAGCCGGTCCCTGCTGAGAACCCCTCCTCACCGTGCCGGCAGCCCCTGGGGAGCAGGAACAGCGTCTTCCACCCCATATCCCTGCAAAGGGACACAACGCTGTTAAACACGAACCCCGTGTCTCCACGCAGACGCATCCTCTGTGGGAATCGCCGGCGCCTCCGAAGCCTGAAAAGGAAGCTCAGGAGCTAAAATACACCCTGGAAACCTTCGTGTACAACCGCAGCCCTGTATGTGACCACTGGGCACGGTGACAGTGCAAAAGTGCCACCGTCACGGCCTCCGGGAAGGGTCGGGAGCTGGTTTTCGCGGTGCCAAGACATCACCCAGACCCCTCCAAAGGTGCGATCTGGACACCTCACACCCCCACACGGATAATTAACAATAACGAACAACCCCGGCGGTGCCTGGAAACCCACGGCTGTGGCGATGAATGCGCAGCCTCTATTTTACCTTGGAAAGAAAACAACGCCAAAACCCACCTGAGATGGAAAGAGCCGCAGGTGCCCACTCAACCCCCTGCCCTGCGGAGCCATTTGCTTGCGGTTTTCCCCTCCCTTGTGCAAGTATAAAAACCCCTCTGTCTTTAAGGAGCTATTGAGCAAAACAATAGGTTATTTTGGTTTTTTCACCCCTTTTTTCCCTCCACACGGCAGCGGGGAAAGCGACGGGGCCACCCGCAGCGTCCTCCCTCCTCGGGCTGCAAAAACAAAGGGCAAACACCCACAGAAAGGTGGAGACCCGCGGTACGGACACGATCCCCTTTCTCCTTGGAGCAGCGTTAACCCCGAGCCATTAATAAAACCAGATTTCGCCCGGCATGCAGAGATTAAACCCATTTGGCCTGGTCTCCGTGGGCAGTGTTGGGAACCCAGCTCTGCCGCGCTAAGCCACTCAAACTGGAAATTAAGCTCGAGGGTTTTAATCACCTCTCAAAGAATCCCCTGGACCGCTGGAGGTATTTTTAGGATTTACAGGTATTAACTAAATATATGTCTATTAAGAAGAAGCCTGATTTATCAATTTATCACATTCCAGCAGCCGGATGAATTTGGGGGCAGGCGGGTGAGTTTTGGGGCCGTTTCCAAAGCCGGCGGCGCAGCCTCGCTCCAGCTCCCCCCGGTTTATTTCCAATGCCCTCAGCAGAATAGAAAGAGGTCTTTAATTTTATGAGAATGCGAAAAAAAGACATATTTTTAGCTTCATTCAAAATATTAACTCGTGGATATTAAACTGAATTCGAAACTTAATTAGTTGTTCGGCCCAAATCATCAACTAAATGTACACGCTGAGATGTCAAAATGCTCTTTAGAAATGTAAGCATTAGAACACCAGTTTTCATTAGGGTTCATTCCCTCAATTATTTATATGTCCCCACAATGAACGTCTTCGACACACAAAGACCTGAAAAATGTGAAAAAATCTAGTTTTGAAAAATATTACTCAGATTAATTCTTATATTGCATTTAATCTATAAAGGCAAACGTGCTACTTCGTCCAGAGCGTTATCCGGTGTTTATGTATTTCTGCTTTTATAGCCTATCAGACTAATTTATAGCCAATATAAACCAAACTACAGAGCCTGTTCATGTCTCCAAAGTGTAATATGTGACATTAGGTGTTTACCTTGGCGTTGTAGTTTCAATCGGACTCCCAACAAGCAGCAACGAGCCCGCGTGGTTTTCCGAAGCGCCCCCCAAACCACCCAGCCGGACCCCGAAAGGCACGAAACCGCTTCCCGTGAGGAACAGAGGGCTCAGAAGCACTTCTAGATGTCCGTATATATCATATATTTGTGTGTGTAACTACACATCCAGAGCTGCATACTTACACACCCGCACAGGTAAATATTTATAGATACTGACCTCTTCAGATTAAAGTCCAAGGCACTTTTTACAGTGAACAGGTTAAAGCCATAGTTTAAAACGCGCCTGTTTCTGGGTACAGCTCGGGTTTATGGCAACGCCGCGGGGACGGGACGGCCCCCGCCCCGGCCCCCGCCAGGACCAGGGATGGAAGCCCAGGGCCGGGTCCTGGCCACGGAGACGGGCGAGCGGCTCCCGCCGGGGGGTCCCGCGGCACATTGGGGCGGGGGGAAGAACACTTGGGGTGGAAAAAGGAGCAGAACGGGGCGCACGGAGCACCCAAAAATGACTTAATCCCATGAGCAGCTTTTCCTTGCAAAAACCCCTTTCCGTCACCCCGAGATCTCTTAGAGAAGCTGGGAGCCTTGCAGCAGCGTCCCCTCCTCAAGCTGCTGAAAAATCACCTTTCCCCCCCAAAAAAAACAACCACAGGGGTCTGAGTTGGTGGGGAGGAGAAACCCAAAGGAGAGAGGGGTGGGGGGACCAAGCACCCTAAAAAATCCCTGGGGGAACCAGCCCCTCTCCTCTGGCAGAGCTATAACCCCCCCAGTCGCATCCCAGCAAGGAGCAGCTGCCACCAACAATCACCCCATAAATGGGGGGACAAATGTGTGGGGCAGGAGCACCCCCAGCCGGGTCTAACTCCAGGCAGCCCCAGTTTGGTCTCTGCTGGGGGATTTCAGGTCTAGGAGGTCACTGGTGCAGGGACTGGACCCTACTGGGTTTAACGGTGACAGTGACAGCACGGCAGTGATTGCGGCTCCGGCGGGAACGAGCCGGCGTGGGGGTTTTTTAGGGTTTTTCAACACAAAAGCAGCGGGAATTTGTGCCGCGGGCACCGCTCGTTCCCAGACACGGTCACATCGGCCGGGAAGGAGCGGGAGGGCTGCAAAAAGAACATTTCAATCCTTACTCGCCTGCAGATTTTGGCTGAACGGGGCTCGGGTCCAGCCGGGTGAGGACGAGATGCTCACAGAGTCGATGGTGCGGAAGGTTGAGCCCCCGCAAGCTCAGCGCGATTCTCTGCCGCGCTCGCGGCTTCGTCCTCCTGCATCAGCATCATCGGAACCTGAGGCCCAAGGGAGCGAAACCTCCCCAGGGTAGGGATTTAAAGCCAAAATCAGCCCCCCCGGCACAGCGGCCGCGCTCCCTCGGAGCTTTTTGTGCTGGGAGAGCAGGACGGGGCTGTTTGTTCCACCATCCCGGGGGGGGGAACAAGGGAATTTTGGCTCTTGTGCTGGGGGGCTGAGTCTCTCCCTGGGCTGGGGAGCCGGGGGCAAATGGCTTTTCCAAAAGGTGCTGAGACCTCGGGGGGAAAAGTGTGTGGGGTGGGCAGATATTTCCAAAACTCCGGTGCCATTGGGGCGTGCGGGTCCCTGCTAAAAAGAAGGAATTAACAGGGGGTGCAGGGGGAAGGATGAGGAGTTTGGGGAGCATTTTTGGGGTTCTGCCTCCATCCCCCCCCAGGAGCAGCGGCTGTACTCAGAAACAAGACATTATTTGGCAGCAGGCTGGCGTCGCTGCGGGTCGGGTACAAAACCATAATTGAAAGTTACAATAACCTTTATAATATAGCAATATATTTCATAGTTAAAATAAACTATTATGCTTTCCCCTATTGTTCGTTAAAAAAAGAAGCGAGCGGTACAGAGGCGGAGACGCAAACCCAAGTCGAAGCTCCTTCAGTCCGGACACAAACGGCTGCGAGTTTGCAGAGAGGCCGGGGGGTTCCTGGGACGTTTCCTCACAGGCGGCGCAGGGACGAGGTTCGTGGAGAAAAACAACAAAAAATAACCCAAAAACCCCCCAGGGTTGTGTGGAAAATGAGGCTGGGTGGGTCCTGGGGGGCTTTGGGGTTCGGCCTCGTTGGCGCGGGGGGGTCGGGTGCTTCTCTTTGGGATGAGAACTCAGCGTCACGGGTTTTGTTCTTGTGCTTTTCCTCCGCCGCGGTGGTTGGTCCCGGCTCTTCTGGTCCCTTTTGTCCCTTTGGGGACGCGGGCTCCAAAATGACACTCTCAGGTGTGAGCAGCGGCTGGGGAGCAGTTACCGGAGCTGTTACCGGAGCTGTTATGGGGAAGCTCCAGCTCAAGCTACCGATGCCCGGGGCACAATACGGGGGGGACACCTGGACCGGGGCTGCTCATCCACTGGTGGGGACACGGCGGTGGCTCTAGGGGGACACCCCTGGGCCCACAGCCCCCCGGTACCGGGGCTGCCACAGGCTGGACCGGAGCAGCTCCCGGCAGCGGGGCCGGGGGGTCAGTCCGGTGCTGGACTCAGGAGGTGCGGTGAGCCCGGTGCTCAGGGTGACGGGTGGAGGGGGTGGGTGATGTGGGGTGTAGGGGTGTGCGATGGGAGTCCAGGGTCTGAGGGATGCTCGGTGTGAGATGGTGGCCCAGGGGTGTGCAGGACATGGGGTGCAGGATGGGGATGCAGGAGGAAGGACGTGAGGTGCAGGGTGACAGATAAGGGGTACAGGGGTGCACAGGACGCAGGGTGCAGGATGGGGGAGATGAGGGTGCAGAGATCCCAGCATTCCCCCAGGCCCAGCATCCCCCGCACCGGCCGCGGCACCGTAGCTCCTGGAACCGGCGCTTCGCTCCAGCGCCCGCTCCTGTCTCACACCCTCAGGTTTCCCAAACTTTGGCCCGTAAGCATTTTCTCACTGGCGATACCGGTTCTCGAGTGTCGATCATTCCTCCGGCTCCCTGACACCCCGGGATCCACCTCTGACACCCCGGGATCCACCTCTGACACCCCGGGATCCACCTCTGACACCCCAGCCCCGTCGCGCGTGGCCTTCGCTCCTGTCTGAACCCCAGGAACAGTCGTTTTCCCTGCAGGCTGCTGGAAATGCCGCATTTCAGGCTCCTTCTCAGAACTCACACCTTTTTCTCCATTGCCAGGCCAGAATCTCCTTACAGAGCCGGGCAGAAGCTTCTCCTGCCGGGGAGCTGAAGGGCACATGTAGGTGCACAGAACAGACCTGGGGGGGCTGCCCAGGCTCCCCCCACGCTGTGGTGGCACCGATGACACAAGATGGGAAGAAGGGACAAGCTGCTCGTCCCCACAAACCGAGCGGCCGAGGACCCGACGAACACAACGGGAACAACCGCGACCAAGGGGCTCAACGCAACTGCAAGCTCGTTTCGCAGCAGCCTTCCTCCTCCTCCTCCTCCTCCTCGCCAGGGGATAACGCTCCTCGCTACCTCCCGCTTGTTCTCTCCGTAACGTTAATTGCAGGGCACAAGGAATAAAAACCCACCTACCACCGGCAGCAAGTGGAGCTTTCAGCCAGCAATTCCTCCGGCCCCGCCGACATGCGCACCAAATCTGGCGTTATTTATGGAAGGGCAAAGAGTTACGAAGGAGGAAATTGCAGGCTGGGTGTACCTGGAGTAGCACAGTGACTTTGATTACAATTACTGACACTGCCGGGCGAGGTGTAATTAATATCGCGGAGTAATTACACGGTTGCTTCATCTGTTTAAAAAATATATAAATAGCCTCTGCTGAGTTTTCATTGAAAGCAGCAAACACCAGCCCCAAAGCCGGAGCCCGAACGCGACCCCGGGGCAGAACTGGGGAGGAAAATAAGGAGGAAATGGTGAAAGCAAGAACAGAAAATGGCCAGTTCCAGAAATAACCAGGTGGTGCCCAAGGGAACCTCAGGAAGCTGAACCGGCAAAGAACTAAAAATAAGAAAGAAAATCTAAGCAACAGGGGCAGAGCGCCGGCGCGGCACGGTGCTGCGACCCCCACGCGGCACGGCGGCGACAGGCTTGGTTTTAACCAGATGAAGCACCTGCCCCCGCTACGCCACCCCTTACCAGCGACCCCCCCGTGGCCCCGGTGCGTTCGGCACTGCCGGTTGGGTTCAAGCGCCGACGGGGTTTTTCATCCGGTAGCAAAGAACCCATGGGATCCCAAAACGTGGCGACATGAGCACCTGGGGACCCCCCCGGTGCTGGGGCTGGCCTGCCAGCCCCTCCTCACCATCGCCGGCGCGGCCCCCCCGCGCGTTAGGCACTGCGGTCCCGGCTCCGGCACATGGCACCAGGCAGAATGCGACACCGAGGAGCAGAAATAAAACACTCATGGCTCTGGGGAACCCCCCCCAGGCGGGTCACGGCCAATACAAGTTGGGGTTCGCAGAGGTCCCACTGATGGAGCCTGTGCCAGAAGCCACCGTGTCGGTGACACCGCGATGGTGACAGTGACACTGGGAGTGCCCGGGGGTGTCCACGCAGGGGGGGGGGACACCCGTCCCTCTGCTTCTTTGCTTCAGTGCTTCTGACTTTGTTGGTTTTGTGTGGTTTGTTTTGTTTGTTTTTCAAATGTGAAGACCTGAGATTGTGCGTGGGGCGACACGGACGCCGGCGGCGTCCCCTCCCGTCCCCTTCCGTCACCACGTCTAGAGGCACCTGAACGGCGGAGGGCGCGGGGATGCGATTCCCGATCCCAAAGGCGTTGGCAAAGCTCCGGCCCCACCGGCTCCGAGGACCAGAAGAAAAGCCAAAAAGAAAAACCAACCAAAAACATCCACGGAGACCTCGGGACCTGCGCGGAAACGCTCCCCGGGGGGATGTTTTAGCAGCTGCTCGAGCTCGTGTACGGGGTCGGGAAGGAGGTGGAGCTGACGCCGATGGGGCTCTCGGAGAGTGGCGTTTGGGGGGTGCCCAGTGGCACCGCAACCCCCCGTGTCTCCAGGACGGCGGCGAGCAGGCGCTGGTGCTGCTGGCGCAGCATGTCGGCCATCAGCAGCGGCAGGGAGTTGAAGGTGGCGCTGAGCTGCTCCAGTTTGGATTCCAGGCTGCCCAGTTGTTTCTCCAGGTCCTCGCTGCGGTCGTTGAGCTCGGTGATGAGGTCGTACATCACGTTCTGCATCTGCCGGGGGACGGCGGGGGGTTAGTGCCAGCACCGAGCCCTGCAACCCTTTGTTCTTATTAAAATACGAGGGATGAATGGAGCTGAAAGCAGAGCTGGAAGGAGCAGCGGGTGGGAAGTCCTTCAGGATTTCAGCGCAGAGCAAGGAGCATCCTCCGTATTCTGTCTGAACTCACAGGAACCCCAAAACCCCTCAAAAAACACCTGGAAAACACCTCCCTGCTCGTGTACAACAGTTGGACTCGATATCTTAAAGGCCTTTTCCAACCTAAATGATTCTATGACTGGGTGCGTGAGGAAGAGCGTGGTTGTCCTCCCGCTGCTGAGGCCCCATCTGGAGTTACTGGGAGCAGTTCTGGGCTCCCCAGTTTAAGAAGGACAAGGAGGGAGCCCAGCGCGGGGACACAGAGCGTGAGGGGGCTGGAAAGGCCGGCAGAGCTGGGGCTGTTCAGCTGGAGCAGAGGAGCTGAGAGGGACCCGATGATGTGATCGATACCCCAGGGTGGGCGGCAGAGGATGCACCAGATTGTTCGGTGCTGCCCAGCGACAGGACGAGGGGCAACGGGCACGGACTGGAACACGGGGATTTCCACCCGAACACGAGGAGGAACTTGAGTGCTTTGAGGTGCCGGAGCCTGGAGCAGCTGCCCAGAGCTGTTTGGAGTCTCCTTCCCCGGGGACATTCAAACCCCATGGATGTGACCCTGTGCCACCCACTCTGGTGACCCCGGGCTGGGGGATCTCCAGAGCTCCCTCCCCAACCAGGCTGGGGTTTGGGTATTTCTGCCCCAAGATCCACCCGGCTCAGCCCTGGGACCTCACAAGGGTGATCACCCCACAGATCCACTTTAGTTTTTGCAAGTGAAAAGAAACACGAGGGCTTGTGGGGGGGTACAACTTGCCTTTGACAGGTCGACCAGGGTGTTCGCTTGGTCGCTCAGCTTCCTCTGCTCCATCTTCACACTCCGCAACCTGGGAGGGGGAAAGAACAATGTGGCTGAACCCCCAACCACAAACCTGCCCACATCCCGAGCGATGGGACATTGTCCCCATGTCCCTGCTGGGGGCTGGAGCACAAATCCCCCCCCGGGCCCTTACTGGTGAATGGCTTGGAGGAATTTCCTCTGGTGCTTCCTGACTTTGGCGTGGTCGATCTTCTTCAGCAGTTTTGTGTGCTTGTAGATGAGCCACGTTTCCCGCAGGACGTTGGCGGCCGCATTCTTGATCTGCAAGAAGAGAGTCGGCTGCGGGTCAGCGGGATGGGGGATTTCACCGAGACACCCGTTTGGCTCCTGGACCAGTCGCTGCAAGAGCGTTTGACTCGTCCCAGCTGGAGCGAGATGTTCAGCCCCGCTCCCGCACCATCTCCTGCAGCTTTGCAAAGGGTTTGTTTTCCCAAATATCTGGGGCGAGTTCAGAGAAGGGAAATGGGCTGGAGAAGGAGGTTGAGGTTGAAAATTTGGGGTAGTTTCTCCCGCAAAGGGCTGTGGGTGTTGAACAGGCTGCCCAGGGCAGTGCTGGAGTCACCATCCTGGAGGGGTTGAAATACACAGAGATGAGGTTCTCAGGGCCAGGGGGTAGTGCCGGTGGTGGGTTTTGGTTGGATTCCATGATCTCGAGGCTCTTTTCCAACCCCAGCTCCTTACCCGCTTGGTGAGCTGCGTGTCCATCATGAAGTTGTGGACGTGCTTCTCAGCTTTGGTGAGTTCCAGCTTCCGCGCCACCACGGCCACCACCAGTGCGGTGCAACCAGCACCCTGCATGGGGACATCACCCTTAGTCACCCACATACAGCACCAACACTCCCACCCTCACCATTTCAACCCTGTAATTAATTAAAGCTCCACCCCCCCGCAACGAGGAGATATCACACAGCCTGAGTGTCCTTGAGCTAACGATGTGCTGGGTAATTAACAGGAAAGGCTGATGATCCCCAAACTGGGACCCCCCCTGAATCGCTGCCTTTCCCCACAGTTCGTTTATCCTGGTGATTACCACTGAGCCGCCATCCCTGGCACGGCTTTGTCTTTGGAAAGCAAAGGTGCCTCCGCTCCCCGCCGTGCTCGGCGCTCTCCCCCCTCCCGGCATGCTGGCACAGCACCACGGCCTGGCAACCGCGCCTTCATTTATTAAAGAGTCATTAATTAATGTCATGCTCTGAGCCGAAGCCTTTAGCATCCCCTGAGCTCTTGGCTCCTGCTGCTTCTCTCTTCCCGGCAGGGCAGCTGCGGCTCAGGGAGCGCCCGGCATTGGGGGGTCCCCATGGGGGGTCCCCACTCTTGCTGAGGTGGGGGCTGCGCAACCAGGGGGCACTGGGACAAGGGACACTTTGCCAGATGGTCCCTTGGTTCAAAGTCATTGCTGGCTGGCAGGAGCTCTGGGAGCACCCAGTGCCATGTTGGGCAGAGCTGGGGGGCTGGGAGGGCTCTGGGGCACCCCACAAGTTGGGAGATCTCTGGGGCGCCCCGGGGAGGCCCCAGGGGACAGTGACCTCTGGACGCGGTGCAGCGGTGACGCCAGGGGAGCGCGGGGGTGGAGGGGTCCCAGCTGCTCTGGCAGCACTTGGGATGGCGATGGGAGCCAGGAGGGGAGCAGCGATGGCCAAAGGACTTTTGGGGGCCCCCTGGGGACGTCCCCGACCCCGCCACAATCCGGCTGCCCCTCACCAAATAAACCCAAATCCACGAGCCTCAACCATCCTCCCCTTAACCAAACCACCGCGTCCTGCTAATTACTGCGCTCATAATAATTGCAATTACAGCTTTGACGCCTTGTGCACGGACAAGCCGGCCCAAGAAGCTTGTCCCCGGATAATTCGGTGGCCCTGACGCCACGGCGGGGACGGGTGAGCGGCGCGGCGCGGCCGTTACCATGATGCCAGTGAGCAGGCAGACCCCCTTCCCACAGTAGGTGTGCGGGACCATGTCGCCGTAGCCGATGGAGAGGAAGGTGATGGAGATGAGCCACATGGCGCCCAGGAAGTTGCTGGTGACGTCCTGCTGGTCATGGTACCTGCCGGGGAGACACGGGTGTCGGTGTCACCACGGGGGACACCTGGGCACAGCGGCTGCGCGGCACAAGGGTAACATTAATCAATTAACAACGGGGCACGATGTCCTGGAGCGACGGCGTTTGCGCAATTTCTGGCACGAGAAAACCCTCGTGGAGAAAACCAGAGTGAAAACTCGAGGGAAAGAGCTTCTGCTTTCGGTCAGACGTGTCACCGCATCCCGGTGCTGCCGGCTGCAGCCACGCGGTGATGGGACGAACAGCTGCGGCTCTGCAAAGCCCCCACGTCCTCCCCCGCGTCCCGTTTCCCCCGCGCCGCCCCCGGGGACGGATCCCACGGCGCCGCCGGCACTTGGAGCGGCTCAGGCGCTCCAGACGGAGCACACGTGGAGCGGCTGCAGCTTCGAGGATACTGCGAACTTTCCACGGCCACGTTCCTGCCGAGCCGCCAGGTCAGCGGCCGCCTTGGCCGGCCCGGCAACCGGCTGCGGCTCTTCCGGCAAACACATAACCGGGGGCCACGGTGCCGGGATGCTCCCAGGGATGCAGCCCCAGCTCTGGGCAGTGGGACCAGCACCAAAGCCTTGGTTGGAATAGGGGGCAGGCAGCACCTTCGCCCTGCCATGGGCAGCACAATCACCCTCCTGCCCGCACGTGTCCCTCTCCCCAGCGGCTTCTCCCTCCTTGTGAAATCAGGAGAGGGAAAACAGATGGAGCTTTTGGCAAAACCCCCTCCCCGGTTCATCTCAGCTCCACAGCAGTTGGGTTTTCTCCTCTTCTGAAATGTTTTTCCCCCCCAAGTAACCGGACACTCGATCGAGAGGTTGAGGTTGGATCTGAGGAACAATTTCTCCCCAAAGGGCTGTGGGTGTTGAACAGGCTGCCCAGGGCAGTGCTGGAGTCACCAGCCCTGGAGGGGCTGAAACACACAGAGACGAGGTTCTCAGCGACATGTTCAGTGCCAGGGGAGGGTAACGCTTGGACTTGATCTTGAGGGGCTTTTCAACCAAAATGACTGATTCAATGAGATCCTGGCACACGAGAAAGCTCCCTCAGCCACAGCTGGCCCCGGGAACATCGTGCTCCGGCACAGCCGGACAGACGGATGTTGCCTCTTCCAAGATGCGCTCTGAGCTGATAAACAGGAGCTGCCGCCACCGGTTCGACCCCAGTGTCCATTTCCACCTCCCCCTTGTCCACCCCGTGGGCACAGCCGGCGCCACGGGCATCGCCCCGGTCCCACGGTGCCATGAGCATCGCCACGCCGGCCCCGCTTTGGCTGACCCCACCGCGGCGAGGAGCTCCGGGCCGGCTGCACGAGCGCGCACACACGTGTGAACACGTGCGAACACACGTGCGAGCGCCGCGCGTGCCGGCGGCGGCAGGGCCGGCACCGCAGGCAGCGGGCGAGGTTGCTTAGCGACTCGCTGCCTCCCCAGAGCCGCGGCCCCCCCGTCGGCAGCGCTGCCGCTGAGCCCGTGGGCACCGGCGCAGCCCACGGTGCCGAGGGGACGCACCACAGCCCGGGGACCCCGTCTTGGAGCGGCACAGCGCTGGATGGGGGTGGCCGTGCAAACCAAAGCAAACTGGTTTCCAGCGCAATCTGCCAGCAGTGGGGACATGGGGACACGGCCTGAGTGGCCTTTGCGGGGACTGTGCGGCAGTTTGGGGACAGAACACGGCTCAGGGGTCCTGCAACCCCCCAGTCCTGCATCCCCCCCAGTCCTGCATTCCCCCCCAAGTCCTGCAACCCCTGGTCCTGCATCCCCCTGGTCCTGTATCCCCCCCCAGTCCTGTTTCCCCCCCGGTCCCACATCACCCCTGTCCTGCATCACTCCCCAGTCCTGCATCCCCCTCAATCTGCATCCCCCCTGGTCCTGCATCCCCCAGTCCTGCATCCCCCTCCCAGGTCCTGCATCCCCCTGGTCCTGCATCCCCGCTCTGGTCCTGCATCCCTCCATCCTGCATCCCTCCATCCTGCATCCCCTGGTCCTGCATCCTCCTGTCCTCCATCCCCTGGTCCTGCATCCCCCTGAGCTCCCTCATCCCGCAGCTCCTGCATCCCCCTGAGCTCCCCCATCCCGCAGCTCCTGCATCCCCCCGGGTCGGTGCACCCCAGCCCAGGAGCCCCCCCAGGTTCACGTCTGCCGCTCTGTAGACAGAGGGAGGTGGGGCAGCTCATGGCAGCTGCAGCGCTGATGATCTGCAGCGCTGATGATCTGCAGCGCCTCGCTTGCATCATTTCTATTCTATTTGTTTTTTCCTCAGCATTGACGGCTCTTTATTTACATGGTGTTTTCCAGCCCGAGCCCCCCAGGTGCAGAACGAACCCCTCGGGGAGCCCGGCCGCCCACTCCCCGTTTAGGACCTGAAGCAGCGCACGAATCTCCAGCGCGTCCCCAGAGCATCGCGGAGGGCGGCAGGAAGGCAAACGCAGCCTGGAAATCTGCTCAGACCCCAGCGCGCGGCTCCTCTGCGCTGCCACGGCCGTAAGCCAGGGCGACCACCCCAGGGTGCCAGCCGGGGAAGAGGAGGGTGACCTTCCTCCCAGAAGCAAACTGGGTGTCCCAGGGACCCCAGGGTGCTGGTGGGCGCGAATCTCGCACCTCGATTCTGCGGGTGGCGCCGAATTAAAAGGATTTTGGGTGATTTTGTTAAATCCACAGACACCCAAGGGCAACACGCGCGTTGTCTCAGGTGCTTTCCTGCAGCTCTGAAAGCCTCCGGGGCGATTTGCGTTGGTGTTTTGGTGGCAGAATGGTGCTGAGTTTGGTCTCCTGGGACAGGACACCCTGGGGGGACCTGCCCTGGGATGGACGGTGCCACCGCTACCGCGCGCCATGACCAGGGAGAAACCCCCCGGTGCAGCGCTGGGGGGCTCGGTCACAGCCCCCCTGTCCCTTTGCGGGACAAAGAGGTGCTGGCGGGTCCCCAAGGGATGGAGGCGCCGCGGTACCGGTAGCCACAGCAACCCCACGATGCCGCCCGGTTTGTCACCGTCGGGTTGTCATGGCAGTCGCTGGCAGCCACGCCAGAGCCCGCGCCAGGCGCCACCAGCACCTCCGGCCTTCCCCCATGCACGGTGCCCCTGGTGCTCCCCGCCAGCTGGCACCGCATTGTCCCCCCGGCACGGGGACGTGTCCCTGGGTGCAGCACCGGCAGGACAGGGCTGGCCCTGGGGATGGGGACACGGCAGCAGAACCTGCGGCTGCTGAGCGCCCGGAGCTCAGCATCCCCCATGGTGCTGGGGCACCCCGAAACACCGCGCGAACCGAAACACCGCGTGAACCGAAACACTGCATTCCCAAAACACCGTGTTCTTGAAGCAACATGTCAACCAAAATACCGTGTTCCTGAAACACCACATTCCCAAACTGCTGAGGATCCCAAACCATTGCACATCCCAACCTGCCGAGCATCCCGAACCACGGCTCATCCCAAACCATCGCGCATCCCGAAACACCGCAAGTCCTGGAACACTGAGCACCCTGAACTATCGCACATCCCATAACACCACGTAACCCAAACCATCGCTCATCCCAAACCACCATGCATCCTGAACCGTCGCTCATCCCAAACCATCGTGCATCCCAAAACACCGCATGTCCCGAAACACTGACCATCCTGAACCATCGCTCATCCCAAACCACCGAGCATCACAAACCACTGAGCATCCTGAACTATTGCACATCCCAAACCACCATGTATCCCAAACCATCATGCATCCCAAAACACCGCACACCCCAAACCATTGCTAATCCCAAACCTCTGAGCATCCTGAACCATCGCTCATCCCAAAACACCATGTATCCCAAACCACCATGCATCCCAAAACACTGCATACCCCAAACCATTGCTAATCCCAAACCAATGAGCATCCTGAACCATCGCTCACCCAAACCACCATGTATCCCAAACCATCGTGCATCCCGAAACACCACGTGTCCTAAAACACTGAGCATCCTGAACTATCATGCATCCCAAACCACTGCTCATCCCAAACCATCGTGCATCCCGAAACACCGCATATCCCGAAACACCGCGCATCCCAAACCACCGCTCATCCCAAACCACCGCTCATCCCGCCCCCCGCAGCCCCAGCCCCTCTCACCTCTCGCACACCCGCACCGTCCACGCCGCGATGATCCAGAGCGAGATGCTGAAGACCAGCAGCACCGTCCCGGGGCAGATGGTCATGAGCGTCTTCATGACGAAGCGGGTGTTGAAGTTGATCTTGTTGAGCGCCCCGATGCTGCGGGAGGAGGCGTCGGTGAAGAGCTTGCTGTGCAGCAGCATCACCCGAGCGATCAGGTAGAGGCGCAGGAACATGGGGATGGACAGGATGATGTCCACGTCCGCCTCGGCCCGAGAAGGCGTGTAGGAGAAAGCCAGGCGGGCTGTCCAGAAAAATTTGTACTCCCCGGGGATGGGGTGGATGGCACAAACCAGCATCTCCAGGCTGATGTAGAGGATGCGCTCGTACGTCATCGCTATCCGCCAGTCGTCGGCTCCGTTGTCGATCACAAAGAGCTACCGGGATGCAAAGAGCACACGGTTACCGGCATCCGGGCACGGCTGGGGATGGATGGACGGATGGATGGATGGATGGAGGAGGAAAAGGTGGGAAGGAGCCTTTGCCATCCCCGCCGTGGCTCTGCCTGTGTGTGCCACGCTGGGGAAACCCTGGGAAGCTTTGGGGTGCCCGGCCTCGAGCGCACCGGCACAAACCACACCGGTGTGAGCCACCCCGGCCCTTTTGCTCCCGCCGGTGTCACCGACGGCCACCGAGGGCAACTTCTGGGGAGGGAACACGGCAGCTGGAGCAGCCGGCGATGGGATCTGGTTGTCACGGCAACCGCCAGTTCATCCTGGGTACCGGTGACTGAGTCGGGGTCTCTGCGAGGGCCGGGGGGCGGCAGCTTGTGCTGGTCCCTCCGTGATGGGGACCAACCCCGGCAGCCTCGGGACAACTTGTCCTGGAGTGATGGGGACACCGGTGTCACCACAGCAGCCGGGGCCGTGCTCAGGGCCTCTTGGCAAAGACGCCGTCGGGAAGGGATCCAAGGGGGACGTGGCTGCCGGTGCCACCGCCACCGGCGTGTCCTCGACCCTGCTAAGCACAGGGTGACCCTGGGCGGGGGGGCTGGCACAGCGCCGGGAACAACCCCCCCGCTTTGCCAGCACGGCACGGCACGGCACAGCACGCAGGGCTCTCCCCCGGGGCCGGTAAGCGCCGCCGGCACTGACTCACAGAGCGGCCGTCCCCGGCCACCTCCCTTTCTGTTCCGAAAGCTCCTTTTAGCCGCTTTTGTTTGAGAAAATTGTTTATATAAAAGAAAAAGGCAAATAAAGAAGCAAAGCTCCAAGCTGTGAAGGGAGATCCTCAGCGCGTCAGGCGCTCGCGGCTGACAGCCCGTTCCTTCCTGGAGAGGGGTGTTCACAACAAACAGCTCAGCGGGAGGAAAGAGCCCGGGAGCCTTTTGGCTGCGGCGCTGGGCTCGGTTTGCCACGGGCCGGCCGAGGAGGACAAGGAGACAAAGGGGGATTTGGGCATTTCCCCCCCTCCCCTTGCACCAGCCCTGCGGCGCATCGCTGGGGTTGCCATGGGAACCGTGGGTACCGGGGCATCCCCAGCATCCCCAGCATCCCCAGCTCCAGCGGGGAAGGAGACAAGAGGCTGAGGAGGGGGAGCAGGAGGATCTTGTCACCTGCAGCCCTGGCCGGGGGGGCAATGCACTTGGGGACCCCCCCAGGAACCCCCTGGGGACCCCCCGGGGACCCCAAATCATCCCAACCCAGTGGGTGGAGGGGACACGCAGGACCCCAGGAGCGCTGGGGAAACTGAGGCACGGCGAGAGCTGCAAACGCCTCAAAGGATTTAGCAATTAATGTAATTAATACTGAGGGAAGAGGCCAAAGCCAAGTCGTTCCCGGGGATCCAGCGGGGTGACCGCAGCCGGCAAGCTGCGGATTTACAGCCGGATTATCAGCGATCCCTTGATAAGCCCCTCCGAGATAATGAGTGATCGGCATCCGGCGGTGCGAATCAGCTCCAGTTCATCCCAGTCCCTTCCCGCCACCATGACCGGCCCGGTGGAGCCACCGGGGACGTTTCAGTGGCTGGGACCGGGACCCCGCGGGGGGACGTTGGGGGGGACGTCGGCGGTTGTTTGACCGGCCACCGCAGTTGCACAACCCACTCCCAAGAACAACAAGCGGAGGAAACCGCCGACCCCAAGCACCAACCCGCCCCCCCGGGGTAAATATTATTCCAGTGAAAGCCAAAGCTCGCAAATATTTGCTTTGAGTGACCTGGTGAGGGCGGGGGGGACAAGGGGGGTCTCCCCGCACCCCCACCCAGCGAAGCCGCCACCGTCCCCCGGCATCGAGCGGGACAAGGTGGGACCTTTGGTGACCCAAAACCCCGGTGCATGGTTCCCCCCGTCCCCCCAAACCCGGCGTCGCGCCAAAGCCAGATCCCAGTTCAGCCTTGCGGAGCAAACTGGGAGCTTTGGCTTCCCCGGTGCGCCGGGCGGGCAGGGAGGAAGAGCATGGCCAGCCCTGATTAGCGAAGGATTTCACCGTTTACCTTGGCACCGCGGCGGCTCCGAGCCCTTCCTGGCCGCAGCCGCCTCTGTGTCCGGGCAGCCAGGCCTCCCGTCCCCCAAAACCCCCCCAGTGTCCCCAAATCCCCCCCAGTGTCCCCAAGACTGCTCCCTGTCCCCCAAGACCCCTCGCTGCCCCGAGCCCCTGGCTCCGAACCGGGTACCGCATCCCACGGGAGCATCCGCCACCCCACCCCGTGGCTCGGCGCCGGCGTCGCCGGGACCCACCTGCACCTCCCGCGTGTGGTAGGCGATGATGAGCCCCAGCAGGATGACGGTGGAGAGGCTGATAAGGCATTTCAGGGCCAGGGAGAACATGGAGTCCTGCAAGGAGAGAGCGGGGCGGGCGTTACCGGGGGGACACCACCGCGATCTGCACCCCCATGGAGGCACTGACCCCCCCAAACCCACATCCCCCCAACCCCGGTGCTTCAACCGCGCCGGGGCAGCGATGGCGCCGTCGGCAAGAGCCGCACGTTCCCCACAATGTTGTTTTAAGCTGGTTTTGCCACCTTAATTCCCAGCCTCCCCTGGCTGGACCGCACGACACCAGCACCCCGGCCGCATCCGGCGTGAGCCCCGTCTTACGGCGCCCTAATGGATGGTTTAATTAGATCCTCCTGTTAATTAGCTCTATGTAAATCCAGCCGGCCCCTGGTTCACTGGTGAGCCAAGCGGCTGCTCCCGGGGTGGGGCGGGGGGAGCGGGATTGACCGTCCCCTCCCACGGGGTCCCCTCCGCACCCCACTTCAGTCACCGGCACGTTCACGCTGCTGCCGGCCACTGACCAGCTCCACCAGTGCCGCGGCACCGGTTACGTCCAAACCAAGCTGCCCCGTGCCCGTCCCGCATCACCGGTCCATCTGCGGGACACTGGGAACCGGCACGGTCGTGGCACCCCAGACAGGTTCATGGCACCTGAGACCCAACTCGCTCAGGACATGCTGAGATCTGGTACATTCATGGCATCTTGAGACCATGGCATGAACCAGCACGATCATGGCATAAGAGACCAAACACGCTCTTGACACCCTGAGATCTGGCACTGACACCCAACACGTTCACGGCACCTGAGACCAAACACACTCATGGCACCCAAAGACCCAACACATTCATGGCACCCTGAGATCTGGCACTGACACCCAACATATTCATGGCACCCTGAGACCAAACACACTCCTGACACCCCGAGATCTTGCACTGACACCCAATGTGTTCATGGCACCTGAGACCCAACACATTCATGGCACCCTGAGATCTGGCACTGACACCCACCATGTTCATGGCACCCTGAGACCCAACACGCTCATGGCACCCAAAGACCCAACACACCCATGAAATGCTGAGACCCAGCACCCTGACACCCAACCTGTTCATGGCACCCAAAGACCCAACACGTTCATGGCACCCTGAGACCAAACAGGTTTGTGGCACCTTGAGACCCCAACGTGCTGAGACCTGACACACTCATGACACCCTAACACCCAACACGCTCGTGGCACCCTGAGATCTGGCACCCTGAGAGCCAACATGTTCATGGCACCCTGAGACCCAGCACCCTGAGACCTGGCACACTCATGGCACCCTGAGACCCAACATGCTCATGGCACCCTGAGACCCGGCACCCCAACACCCAACACACTCGTGACAACCCCAGCACCCCAAGCTGTCTCCGGTGCGTCCCCGGCGCGTCCCCATCCCCGCCGGGCCGTTCCAGCCCACCGCAGGGACTATTTGCCGCGGAAGGTGGCGGCGCATTGTTAAGGACTTGGCTCCGGCCGTGCAATTGTGTGGATATATAATGGCTGGTGCTGAGAGAAGCGCCGGGGACCAAACAAACGGCTATTAATAGGCAAACTTCCCGGTGGCACCGATCCTGCCCAAAGCACGGGGCCGCTGGGTCACCGGCAGCCTCGCAGGGACGCGCCGGCCCTCCCGGCACAGGTTGCCACGCACCCACCGCATTGACCGGTGCTGGATCCAAAGGGACTCGGCAGGAAAAGCCGCTGCTGGATCCCCCGCTCGCGGCAAACGAGGCGGTGGGGAGGACTTGGCTGGGGATGCTTCACCGCGGCGGTGCCGCCGGTGGCTCCAGGACACGGCGGTGCTGTCCCCACGGCGGGACGGGCCCCATCCCATCACCGCGTCCCGGCTCAGCCCGGCCTGGGGAGCACGTGGCGGCGGCCGCGGGGCGAAGCTGGAGCCGCGCCAGGGCCGGCAGCACCGACTCCCCCGACACGACAGCTGCCGGCGGCCCCGGCGCTTCACCCGCGGCCACCAGCTCCGGTTTCCCACCAGGGGCTACCGGGAGGGATTTATAGACGGTCGCTCCAACCCAGAGCCGATGGACCGAGGGACCCCCCGCTGCACCGCGGCGGAGCCGGGGCGGCCGCACGGCGCTGACTCACGGGGTCTCCTGTGGCTGACACAGCAGCGCCGGCGAGCGTGGCAGCGGCACAGCCGGCGTCCCCGGCACGTGGGCCCGGCCAGGGCGGCCGCGGCTCAACAGGCGGCACGGCCGGGTGGGGACGGCGCTTTGGTGCCGCTCACGGGGAGCGGGAAGCGCCGTGAAGACGCTCTGGCCGTGACCCCGAGCGAATCGTCCCTTCCCACGGCGCGGAGCCGGTGATGCGCTCAGCACCGCGATGGGCCAGAGCCAAGGGAACCGCTGCGGGCAACCGGGAGCTCCTGGCCAACGGGGCACCGCACAGGGTCCCACGGGACCCCCGGTGCGTCCCCCCTCCACCCGCTCCGGCTCCGTCGCCTCGTCCGCGCTCGAGCGGCCCCTTCCCACCCGGTTCCTCCCCGCGGCACAGGGACCCCGCCGGCACCCATGGGTGCCGATGGCTTCCCTCGCTGGGTCGGTATAAATAACGTGCCAGATGTCTGTACAAAGCGTTATTCATACGGCTGCCAAGCAGCGGGAGCCGGAGCGGCGTGGGGGGAGGATTCCAAATCCAAGGCACCGTCCTGCGAGGCGAAAAATGGCAAATCATGGAGAAAGGGGTGTGGAGGAGGAGGGGGAGGCGCGGGGGGCTCGTGGCGCTGCCGGGGATCGTGGTGCTGCCGGGGATCGGCACCCAGGCCACTGATGGCACCGGTGTCCCTGTCACTGGTGGTGGCACGTGGGGCAGCTTCACCGGGACCCGGCGCAGCGTCCCCAGCCCGGCACCGACACCTGCGGCCGCCCCCGCGGCCCCAGCCGGCCGGGGTGTCCCCGTCCCACGCTCCACGGGGGAAATGGCTCCGTGTTCATCCCATGGGGTGGCGTATGGGGCAAATGGCTCCGTGTTCATCCTGTGGGGCAAAAGGCTCCGTGTTTATTCTATGGGGTGCCGTATGGGGCGAATGGCTCTGCGGTTGCGCCAGCGGGCACTGTATGGGGCAAACGGCTCCATGCTCATCCTGTGGGGCAACACATGGGGCAAGCGGCTCCGTGTTTATCCTACAGGGCAACATATGGGGCAAAAGGCTCCATGTTCATCCTATGGGGCACCGTATGGGGCAAACAGCTCCATGCTTATCCTATGGGGCACCGTATGGGGCAGAAGGCTCCATGCTCATCCTATGGGGCACTGTATGGGGCAAACAGCTCCATGCTTATCCTATGGGGCACCGTATGGGGCAGAAGGCTCCATGCTCGTCCTATGGGGCACCGTATGGGGCAAACAGCTCCGCACTCACCCCACTGGGCACCATATGGGGCAAAAGGCTCCATGCTCACCCTATGGGGCACCATATGGGGCAAACAGCTCTGTGCTCACCCCACCGGGCACCATATGGGGCAAAAGGCTCCACGCTTATCCTATGGGGCACCGAATGGGGCAAACAGCTCCATGCTCACCCTATGGGGCACCCTATGGGGCAAACAGCTCCGCGCTCACCCCACCGCTCACCGTCCAGCGCCGACAGCCCCGCGCCCGCCCCCCCGAGCCGCCGGTACCTTGGAGTAGAGCCCCCAGGAGAGCTCGGTCTCGATGACCATGACGACGATGCCGAACATGCCGAAGATGAGCGCGTAGTCGCTGAGCCGCTTCCTCTTCTCGAACAGCGCCCGCCGGTGCCCCAGCCGGTACCCGATGTTCTGCGCCTTGCGCTTGGGCCCCTTGGCGAAGGCGGCGGGGGCCGCGCGGGCGGGCGGGCGCTCGGGCCGGTGGGCGGCGGGCGCGTGGTTGTCCTCGCGCGAGACGACGATCTCGGGGGGTCCGCCGGTACCGAAGAGCTGCAAGGGCTGCGCCTCCGGTTCGGCCTCGATGAGGTTCCGCCGGGATGCGCTGAGCCGGCTCAGGGGCTTCATCACCCCCCCGCTGTACTTGCAGGAGCTCATGGCGATCTCGGTGAAGGGGTTGCTGTCCCGCCGGTGCACCAGGGGGCTCGGCTGCCGGTGTTTGCCGCTCGCCGGTCCCGAGCCCGCCGGGTGGTCGCCGAGGTTGAGCTGGCTGCCGTGGCGGGAGGAAGGGTGGAGGGCGGCGGGGGCGGCGGGAGGAGGAGGAGGGGCCCGGAGCGACCCGGGCGAGGAGTGCAACAGGCTGTGCTGGAGCGGCGGCAGCGCGGCGGGAGGCGGCGGCGCCGGTGCCCGTTCATCCCCCGGTAACGGGCACGGGCAGCGAGCGTCTTCCTCCAAATCGCCCACGCCCGAGTCGTGAAGATGATGCCCCGATGTTTCCATAACGGCGGCACCGGCGCCTCGTTCCCGGGCACCGGTTCCGCTTTCCCGGGGTTCTGTGGCTCATGAATGGGGCGCCGCGCGCGCTCCCCGCCGCCGCCGTCGCGCGCTCGCCGCCGCCGCCGCCCCCGCCGCCGCCGCCGCCACCGGTTGGCCCAGCCCCGCAGCGCCATTGGCCGCGCCGGGGCTCCCCGCAGGCTGACATCATCCCCCCCTCCCCGCCCCTCCCCGCGCCCCCCGGCTCCTGCGGCCCCGCCGGGACCGCGAGTTCGGCACCGGCACCAGCACCGGCACCGGCACCGGCGGCTCCACAGCGCGGCCGGTGTAAGTTGGGGAGTGAGCTGCGGGAGAGCGGTGAAAAGGGACCTGGGGACAGCGGGGTGACCATGGAAAAGGGGTTAGTTCAGATACCGTGAGGATATACTTGGGGAACGTATATATATAAATACATGTGATATATACAGCCAGAGCACCCTGAGAACGCCCCATCTGGTCTGATCTGGGAAGCTAAGCAGGGTCGGGCCCGGTCAGTACTTGGATGGGAGACCAGCTGGGAACAGCGGGTGCTGTGGGCTGAGCCAGCACTGGGCCCTTGTGGCCAGGAAGCCAATGGGACCTGGGGGGGGTTAGAAGGGGGTGGTCAGTAGGTCAGAGAGGTTCTCCTGCCCCTCTGCTCTGCCCTGGGGAGACCACATCTGGAATCTTGTGTCCAGCTGTGGCCCCTCAGTTCCAGCAGGACAGGGAACTGCTGGAGAGAGTCCAGCGCAGCCACCAAGATGCTGGAGGGAGTGGAGCATCTCCCGTGTGAGGAAAGGCTGAGGGAGCTGGGGCTCTGGAGCTGGACAAGAGGAGCCTGAGGGGGGACTCATTGCTGGGGATCAAGATGGAAAGGGGCAGTGTCAGGAGGATGGAGCCAGGCTCTTCTGGTGACAACCAGGGACAGGACAAGGGGCAATGGGTGCAAACTGCAACACAGGAGGTTCCGCTGGAAGATGAGAAGCAACTTGTTGGGGTGAGGGTGGCAGAGCCTGGCCCAGGCTGCCCAGGGGGGTTGTGGAGTCTCCTCCTCCTTCCCCCAGGACTCGCTGCCACAGCGATGGGGGGGGTTGGACCATCATCTCCCTCCCCAAATCCGAACCCCCTGCCAGGGGTCCCCCCCCAATAGGTATTAGAGCAGGAGCCGTCTGCTCGGGGAGGATAATCCACAGGGAATAATCGGCTGCTGGAAACCTATTAAAACGCACCACGGAGCACCCAGCTGTGACCCCCCCGCCGGGCAAAGGGAATTAAAATGAACCTCAACACCCATAAATCCCTAATGGGGGGGGGTGCAGGGAACGAGGCCTGGAGGGGTCGGGGTTCTCCGCGGCGGAGCTTTATTTGGGGATGGGGGGACGCACACGGTCCCCGAACCCACGGGGGGGGTCACAGCTGGTCCCGGAGCCACCGCAGCAGCGTCTCCAGCTGCTCGTCCAGCGCCAGCTCGTCCCCGTCGTTGGTGACGACCCAGTCGAACGTCACCCCCTGGTCCAGGCCGCACTCGGACTCGGCGTCGTCCACCCCTGGGGCGGAGCAGAGGATCCGTCCGTCTGTCCATCCGGGGAAACCGGGGGGGACGACGGAATCACCGCGTTCGGGGGGGGGGGGGGCGCCGCGCCGCTCACCCACCGGCAACAAACACCCAGTTCCTCCTCCTCCTCGTCTCCTCCGCCGCCACCACCCGCACCGTCCGCACCGCGGCCCCGTACACGTCCCGGAACCACTCGACGTCCGACAGCCGCCGCGTGTCGCTCACCACCTGCACGGGGGCTCCGTCAGCGCCGCGCCCCCCAAAACACCCCCCCGGCGTCCCCAGGGCGCTCACCCACACCGGCTGCACCGTCCCCTCCACCGCCGCGCGGCAGAAGAAGCCGGGGTCGGCGCGGCGCTTCTCCTCGCCCCAGCGGATCATGTCCTGCCGGTACGACTCCTTGTAGGCGCTGGCGTCCAGGAGCCGCTGGAAGTCCAGGCCGTGCTCCTGCGGGGACAGCGGCACCGGCTGTGCCACGCGGCACGGGACGGCACAACACGGCGGGCACTGTGTCCCCGAAAATAAGCCCTACCCCCAAAATAAGCCCTACCCCCAAAATAAGCCCTACCCAAAAATGAGCCCTACCCCAAAAGTAAGACCTATCCCAAAAATAAGCCCATACCCAAAAATAAGGCCTACCCCAAAAATAAGTCCTACCCCAGAAATAAGCCCTACCCAAAAATAAGGCCTACTCAAAATATAAGCCCTACCCCAAAAATAAGCCCTACCCCAAAAATAAGACCTATCCAAAAAATAAGCCCTACCCCAAAAATAAGCCGTACCCAAAAAGTAAGACCTATCCCAAAAATAAGCCCTACCCCAAATGTAAGACCTATCAAAAAAATAAGCCCTACTCCAAAAATAAGACCTACCCCCAAATTAAGACCTACCCCCAAAATAAGCCCTACCCTGAACATAAGCTCTACCCCCAAAATAAGCCCTATGTGATTCTTCAGGATGCTCGAAATATGAGCCCTACTCCAAAAATAAGCCCTAGTTACAGCTCATTAAAAAAGTCAATTTAAACAGCGTTCAGGCTTGTAAATAAGTACAATTAATTGGCAATTAACGCAGCGGGACAGACAGACCCTTCACCAAGAAGAGCAGAATCGCATTCGTTAGACCCCGCGAGACCCAGAACAAGGGTTGAAAAAAGGAAACAAGAAGCTCAGGACGGAGTTCAGGGTGATGCTGATGGTCCAGAGGGCGATGACGTGACTATATTTGAATAAACGTTGATTTTTTTGTTCGAGAATAGATTGTTCAGGGAAAAATAAGACACCTCCTAAAATAAGCCCTAAGGCACGAATTAATATAAGCCCGTGTCTTATTTTCGGGGAGCAGGGCGGGCGGTACCTTGGCGTACTGCTCCTTGAGGGGCCCGGACAGGCGCAGGACGGCGCAGACATCGGGGCCCAGCCTGCGTAGAGGGGTCGGTGCCACCGGAACAGGCGCTGGAACCGGCACCGGAGCCGGCACCGGGCCCGACGGCTCCACCCGGTACCGGCCACGCCCCGTCCGGTGTCAGCCCCGCCCCCTGTAGTGGCTCCACGCTCTCGTGTTGGCCCCGCCCTCCTGTACAGGCCACGCCCCCAGCAGCGGCTCCACCCACCCGTGCTGGCCACGCCCCCATACTGACCCTGCCCCATTGGTTGAAGCCCCGGCCCTGTACTTACCCCGCCCCCTCTACTGATCTCACGCTATTTGTTATAGCCCCGCCCCCCTGGTTGAAGCCCCACCCCCCTGTACCGACCCCGCCCCCGTTCAGGTCCCGCCCCCCTGTAATGACCTCGTCCCATTGGTTGAATCCCTGCCTTCTCGTACCGCCCCCGCCCCACTGGTGGAAGCCCCACCCCCTGCACAGACCCCGCCCCCTGTGCTGGCCCCGCCTCCTCCTGCCGGCCCCGCTCCCTGTCCCGCCCCCGCCCCCGGTACCGGTTCCCCCCGCCCGGGGCCGCTCCCGGTACCGGCTCCGCAGCTCCTCGGCCACAAAGTCCTTCCCCGATTTCCGTTTCCCGCTCAGCAGCAGCACCACGCGCGGCGCCGCCATCCGCGCGCCCGGCCACGCCCCCCGACCACGCCCACCTCGCGGCGGGGGGAGTCGTCTCGCTTTGGCCCCGCCCGGTGGCACCTCCCACCCCCTTTTCCTTTTCTTCCCCCCGCCGGGGAGCCGAGTGGTACGGCCCAAGGAAGGGGGCGGGGCCCCGCGCCGCTGACTCCGCCCCTCCGCACGGCTCCCCCTGCAGGGCGGGGATGGCACAGCGCCGTGCGGAGCGGGGACCCCGAAACCCCGCGGGGACACGGGGGCCCCCCCAAGCACCTTTGACCCCTGCACCCCCGCTCCCCCCCAGCACCCCCTTTTCCTCCTCTGAACCCCCATTTCCCCCCCACTCCGCACCCCCCTTTCCCCCAGCACCCCTTGTTCTCCCCTGCACCCCCATTTCCCCCTCCAAGCACCCCCCGTTTCACCCCAGCACCTCCTTTTCCTCCTCTGAATCCCCCTTTCCCCCAGCACCCCCTTTTCCCCAGCCCCCCCTTCCTCCCCCAGCACCCTGTTCCCCCCAGCACCCCCTTTTCCCTCCCCAGCACCCCCTTTTCCCCCCCAGCACCCCATTTTCTCCCCCACCACCACAGTTCAGCCCAGCGGTGCCTTTATTGCGCGGTGCCCGTGCAGCATCACACAGCAGTTCCGGTGGGGGACCCGGCGCTACGCGGTCCCGTGCGGTGTCACAGCAACCCCAGCCCCCCAAAACCAAACCGGGGGGGTCCCCCCTGCCTAGAGGGGGTACTGGGCAAAAGCTCCTATTGTGGCGACCCCCCCATCTCTATCCGTGGTGCCGTGCGTCCCTCCGGCCGCGCTCCTTCCCGCCGGCGCTGCGAGAGAATTGGGGACCGTGTCGGTGTTTCCGGGGCTCCCGGGACCCCCCCGCGGCCGCGCGCCCCGTCTCACCGGCCGTTCCCGCCGTAGTGCCGCCGCACCAGCCCCTCGAAGCCGTCGGCCGCCTCCTCGTCGCCGCCTTCCCGCCGCGCCAGCTCCTCCAGCAGCTCCTCCACGTCCTCCACGAAGTCCACGAAGCGCAGCCGGTCGTGGGCGAAGGCGCCGTCGGCCCCGAAAACACCGTCCAGCCGCGCGGCCACCCCCCCGAAGTGCCCCCCCCAGCCCAGCCCCTCCATGAAACCCTCCAGCAACCGCAGGAATTCCGCCTTCCGCACCGGCTCCAGCGCCACCCCAAACGCCTCCAGACCCTCTTTGCGGGCGCAGTCGCTCACCCCCGAGCAGCCTTGGGGTGCCCGGTAGCGGCTGAGGGGGGGCAGCTCATGTGGGCTGCGCCGGGGGGGGCCGTGAGATGATTTTCCCCAGGGTTTGCCCGCTTTGTGCTCCCGGGGGGGCCGGGGGTCCTTGGGGTGCCCATGGGGTTTACCGCGCTCCTTCTTCTCCCACTCATGGGGGGCGTCGTGCCGCTTGTGCCGCTTGTTCTCCTTCTTCTCCGCCTTGAAGGGCTTTTTCCAGGGTCCGGGGGGGGGCTCGGTCCCCCCCGCCTCCAGCTCCCGCTCCAGGCGCCGCTCTAGGGCGCTCAGCTCCCCCACGAGCCCCTCGAGCCCCCCGGCACCGCGCGCCCGCTCCAGGGCACCCGCCAGCTCCTGCCGCAGCGCCGCCAGCCGCTCCGCACCGTCCCGCCGCACCGTGGGCTCTGCCGCCGGCTCCCCGGTGCCGCCCGCTGCCCCCCCGGTGCCGCCCGGTGCCCCCCCGGCCCGCAGGCGCTGCAGCTCGGCCCGGGCGTCGCGGAGCGCGGCAGCATCCCGCTCCAGCGCCGCGCGCAGCCGCGCGTTTTCGGCGGCCAAACCGCGTTGCTGCGCCTCGGCCGCCTCCGTGTCACCCTCGCTCCGGCGCAGCAGCATCTGCAGCTCGTCCTTCTGGGCCTGGGGGGGACGAGGGGGGTTGGGGACAGCGCGGGGACGTGGCACCGGTGCATGGTCACCGTCACCCACCTGCAGCTCTGCCTGCAAGAGCCGGATCTCCTGGTTCTCCTTGGCCAGCTTGTCCAGCAGCTGCGTCACCGACTGCACGCTCGGGGGGTCCCCGGTGTCAGACAGGGGGGGATTCGGCTGCGAGTCCTGGGGGACGGGGACAATGGGACCCTGGGGGGGCTTGGGGACGGTGCCAGCCCCCCCGTGAACCCCTCTCCTTACGTTGCCGTCGGTGAGAAGCGGTGAGTCCTGCTCGCCGGCCGCCACGTCCCGGCTCACCACGCTCTCCACGGGGCCTGGGGGGCACCGGGTGGGGACAGGGACATCGCACCGCGGCCGCACGTCCGGGCTGCCGCGGGGAAGGACAGGCCCTGTACTCACCGTCCACCGGGTCGTAGATGCCACCTGGGGGAAGAAAGGACAATGGAGGGGACGCCAGGACCTGCATGCTGGCCCTGGGACACGCGGTCTGTCCTGGAGACCCCCAAACTGCCCCTGAGACCCCCATCCTGTCCCCTGGAACCCCATCCTGCCTCTGGGACCCCCATCCTGCCCATGGGACCCCCAACCTGCTCCTGGGACCCCCGTCCATGTCCCTGGGACACCCATCCTGCCCATGGGACCCCCAACCTGCTCCTGGGACCCCTGTCATGTCCCTGAGACCCCCAAACTGCCCCTGAGACCCCCACCCTGTCCCTTGAACCTCCATCCTATCCCTGAGACCCCCATCCTGTCCATGAGACCCCCATCCTGCCTCTGGGACCCCATCCTGTCCCTGGGACTCCGCCGTGCTCCTGGGCCCCCCAACCCACCCCTAGAACCCCCCTCTTTCCCCTGGGAACCCCAAACTGCCACTGGGACCCCCGCCCTGTCCCCAGGCCCCCTCACCAGAGATAACCAGCAGTCCCAGTGCCACCAGTGCCGCAGCGCCCAGCAGGAACTTGCTCACGCCGAGTCCGTCCCCGTCCCCCGGTGTCCCCCGGTGCGGCGCAGGCACAGGCCGGGGGGGGCCGGGGGGCGGCTCGTGGCTCTGCCGTCGCCGCAGCAGCCCCTCCATGTCATCGTCACTGCTGGTGCCGCTCCCCTCCTCGGTCGGTGGCCCTGGGGAGGGACAGGGGAACCTTTTGGGACGGTCCCCACCACGGACCCCCCCATGCCGGTCCCTTGCGGGGGTCCCACCTGCTTTGGGGGTGTCAGGGCAGGGGGGCGGCTCAGCCTCGGCGTCGGGCTCCTCGTGCTCCCCGCCATCCGTCACACCGGGCTCCGCGGTGCCATCCGCCGCGCTCACGTCCCCGTGTCCCCAACGCTCCTCCGGGTCCTGCGGACACAAGAATTGGGGTCACGCGTGTCCCCACAGGGGGAGTGGGACCCCAGACCCCCCCGTGGCTCCCGGCTCACCCCCGCGGGGCCCGGGCTGTGGCGGGCGACAGTGGCTGCGCCGTTAACGGTGATGGCTGCGGGGAGGCAGAGCGCGGCGCTGAGCCAGTGGCACCGGTGTCACCGGCTCGTCCCTGTCCCCGCGGTCCCCGCCTGCCTGTGCCGCTGTCCCCGGTGCCTTCATCCTCCTCCGGCTCCTCATCCTCGGCGCCGTGGGAGCCCAAATCCCGCTCCGGACCCACCGTTTCGACGGGCAGACCCTGGGAAAGCAGCGAGGGGGTGGGTGACACGTTTGTCCCCAACCCCCCTGTGTCCCCGCTCTGTCCCCAGCGCCCACCTCGCCGCCCGCCAGCACCCAGCTGCTGTCCGGGGACTCCGGTTTCTCCGCCATGGGGACGGTCCGGAGCCACCTGTAAGGACAGAGGGACAAACAGACGCACGGGTGGACGGACAGAGGGACACGAGCGAGAGCAAGACCGGCCCCCCCGTGTCCCCCCGCCGCCACCAGCTGCCACCGCGGGGTATTTTTAGCGGGTGATGCCGCCCGGCAGGTGGATGGGGACGCGGGGCCCGGGATGGGGACACCGGGGACCCGCAGGATACCGGGCGGCCCCCCGGGACACGGAGAACCGGCCGCGGGGGCGACAGCCCCGCCGGTTCCGCCCCCCATCCCTGCGGCCGCCGCACCGGCTGGTGCCCGTTCAACTGCGCAACACGGGCCCGGTACCCGCGGGCAGCGCCCGGTTCCGCTCCCGGTTCCGGTCCCGCCCGCGGCACCGGGTTCCCGGTCGGTACCTGGTACCGGGGTCCCCCCGGGAACTTTTCCCCCGTAACTTTCTCCCGGTAACTTTCCCCCGGTCCCGGTCGCCGCCCTCGGGAAGCGGCGCGCACGTGACGCCACCAGCCAATAGGAACGCGCGGCAGCGCCCACGGACCAATGGGTAGAGTCGATGGGCGGGGACACGTGCGGCCCGTCCGGTACCGGACACCCCCCCCATCCCATCCCATCCCATCCCCGGTGGGAGCGGAGCCAGACACGGACAGGCGGGTTTGAGAGGTTTATAGCGACGGTACAAAAGTTTCCATTAACGATCCGTTAAAACGGGGCGGGGGGAACGGACAATGACACCGGGACCATCCCCGGCACCGGGTGGGGGGGACACGGGGAGCACCGGGACCATCCCCAGCACCGGGGGTGACGGACAATGACACCGGGACCATCCCCAGCACCAGGAGGGGGGGACACGGGGTGCACCGGGACCATCCCCAGCACCGGGAGGGGGGGACACGGGGTGCACCGGGATGGCCCCGTGTGACAACGGGCACCGGGACCACAGCACAGCCCCGTGGCGGGGGGGAGTCATGGTGACAACCAGATTGTCCCCCGTCAACCACCAAAACAGGCAGAACCGGGGTGGAGGGGCCAGGAACCGGTGAACCGGGACCGCAGCCTCCCCTGCACGGCACAGCCTGGAACCTGCACCAGCAGCCGGTGCCGTGCAAGGGGGGCGGGCAAAAAACAACCAAGAAAGGGGGGATTTGGTCCTAAATCGGCGGGGAAGCGGCAGCTCAGCCGTCGTTGGCGGCCACCAACTGTCCCATGGCCTCCCGCACGTAAACCGACTGGATCTCCTTGGTCTTGAGGCAGAAGTCGCAGGCCCAGACGGCCGAGGCCTCGGTGGTGAGCAGCCCGTAGGCGTTCTCCGTCATCCCCGTGCACTCCCGGTGGAACCACTTCTGGCACGAGGCTTCGCACAGAATGGCGTCCTGGTCGTCGTTCACCTCGTTGCGACAAGCGCCGCACGGGTACACGAGCCCCGGGGGGGGTTGGTGACCCGAACCGCCCGCGGTTTTACCGGGGGGAGGCGGCGGGAGGCTGCTGGTCTCCGGGGTGCCGGTACCGCGGGCGGCGCTGGCGGCGGGGAAGCCGGGCTGAGCGCCGTTAACGGCGGCGGGGGAGCCCGAGTGCTGCTCCTGCGCGAAGGTGCTGGGCGGGGGGTTGAGGTTCTTGCCGCCCTCCTCGGTGCCAGCGCCGGTAAAGCCGGGATCGGCGCCGGGGAACGGGCTGGCGGTGGGGGGCAGCGGGGGCACGTTCTGCCCGGGGCGCCCCATGGGCGACTGTCCAAAGAGGTTGGCGGGTTGGTTGAAACGCTGAGCCACCCCCGGGCCCCCCGGGGGGTTCAGAGCCGGCCCGGGGCCCATGTCCCCCCGTGGGGGTTGCCCCATGGTGGGGGAAATCATGGGCCCGAAGCCGCCGACCGGCCCCTGCAGGAGCTGCCCCGCGGGGGGGCTGAAGCTCTGGCCGAAGGGCTGCCCGGGGAAGCTCATCCCGCCCGGCTGCACGTAGCTGGGGTTCTGGGGGCCCATGCTGAACGCGGGGCCCATCTGCCCGGGGGGGAAGGGAGGGGGCGGCTGCCTCCGCAGGGCCTGGGGGCCCCCGCCGTAACCGGGAGGCACCTGCGGGGACATCCCGCTCTGGAGGCGGAAGCCGCCGAAGGGAACGGGGCTGCCCAGGAACGGGGCGGGGGCCGCCCCCACTTTGGGGGCTCCGAAATCATCCTCGAAGGGGTTGGAGGCCACCAGGTGATCCACCATGGGGGTGGGCGGCGGGGCGAACTCCGAGAGGTGCGAATAAGCGGGGCCCTGCGGGGAGAAAGCGGCGGTCAGGGCTGCGGGCCGCCCCCCGGTAACCGCTACCGGGAACACCCGGAGCCCGCGGGGCCCGGCCCTACCTGCGTGTTGGACTTGCGGCGCTTCTTCTCGGGGCTCTTCATCTGCAGCCCTGCGGGGACAAGCGGGACAGGCGTCAACCGAGGCGGCGGCGGCGGCAACAACGCCCGGTTCCCGCCGCCCCGTCCGGTCGCCCGCTCTCACCTGCCTTCCCCTGCTTCCGGCCGGGCCCGCCGGTAGCGGCGCTGCCCGCGGGGTGCGGGGGCCCCGGCGGGGGCGGCGGGGCCGGGACGCCTCCGTCCAGCTTCTCTGCGTGCGGGGCCGCCATGGCCTCACAGCGCGCCCGCCATGGCCCCGCCGCCGCCTCCGCCGCGCCGCCAACCGGAACCGGAACCCGCGCGGGGCCAATCACCGCGCGAGGGGCGGGGCGAGCGTTGGGGCGGACTAAGTGCAGCTCGCTATGGGGGGGGGGGGGCAGCCGGAGGAACCAAGCGCCCGGGAGGGGGGGGGGGGGACACCAACTACACAGTGGGGCGAACCATGTGCAGCGCGCGTAGGGGAGAGCGGGGCGGACCATATTGAAGGCCCAACGGGGGTAAGGCGGGGGGGGGAAAAAACCGTTTGGCGATCGCGGAGGCGACGCTGATGTCCTGGGGAGGGGGGTGGCGGCGTGTCCCCGGTGTCCCCCCCCGGTGTGTGTGTCCCCCCCGCGTCACACCAGCCACGGCCTAGAGAAATACCAACTTTAATACCAACCGCCGGTTCCTTTGGTATAGCAGGGCCTGGGGGGGGCGGGGCTGCGAGGGGCTTTGGCTTGGGGGGGGGGGGGTAACACGGGGCATGCAAAGGGGGACCCTCCCGCCGCCCCCCCGGGGCTACCGGAGCCAACCGTGCCCCACCGGGACCCCGGGGGGGGCAGGGAGGGGACACAGTCCCAGGAAGGGGCACAGAGGGGGTTGGGATTAAAGGCGGGGGGTTCTGCCCCCATTTCCCCCCCACCCCAAAATTGCATAAGAGTGTGGGACCTGCGGGGGTCAAGGCACAGAGTTAACACGTAAAGTGACCGGGTACAGTCGGTGCGGGGCCGGCCGAGCCTTGTGCTTGGGGGAGCCCCCCCGGCCTGGGGACGAGGCCCGAGTGTCCCCCCCACCGTGGCTCAGGGGGGGATCCGGCCCCGCCACCCCCCCAGGCCGAGCCGGTGAGCGGGAGAGCGGCCGCGGCACCGGGTTTTGGTAGGAGCTGTGCAAAGGCTGGAGCTGGGAGAAAGTCGGGGGGGGCTTTGGCACAAACAGCCCCCCCCGCGCTCCCCGCCGCAAACTCGGGGGGACAAACCCCGTCCCCAGCCCCGTCCTCGCTCAGTCCCGGGCGCAGCACCCGGCGGGGAGTCCCGGGGGCTCCGTGGGGCGGGGAGCGGAGCTGGGGGGCGCGGGGGGGGCTGGACGCCGGGGCCCCCCCGGGGCGCTCACAGTCTCCTCTCCACCGGCTGCTGCAGGCACATCTCGCTGCCGGCAGAGATGATGGGCAGGTGATTGTCCATGTGGTAGCTGATGAGGTGGCTCACGCTCTCAAAACGATGATCTTTCGTCCTCACCTGGCGGGGGGGGACAAAGAGGGGACACTTTAGTGGCCACTGATGGCAAAACCACTGAGTTTTGGGGCTGGGGTGCAGCGCTCCCCCCGAGGAAACAAAACACCCCTGTGGCCGCGTGTCCCCCCGCACTCACCACTCCCTCGGGGTCGACGAGCAGCAGATGTTTGGGCTGCCCCCCCTGCAAACCCGTCAGCACGTACTGCCCGGGGGTCGTCGTGCTCTCCCGCACCAAGAAATCGCCGTTGACCTTCAGCAGCTTCTCGGCGTCTTTGCGGTTCATCTTGCCGTGGTACCAGGGCTCGCGGCGCAGCTGCTCCTCCATGGACGCCACCACCTGCGCCGGCGGCAGCCCCGCGGCCGGGGGGGCGCGCAGGGCGTCCTCGAAGGGCTCTGCGGGGCGAGAGGGGCAAACGGGGGGTTGGGATGGACGCCGCGAGCACCCACCCCCAGCCCGCGCGCCGCCGCGGGCGCCGCCGCGCTCACTCATGTCAAAAAGGTCCCTCTGGGCGCTGCCGTTGGCCGTGGCGCTGCCGGCAGCCGGCGTTTGGCGCGTCTTGTCCACGTTCTGCACGTTGACGTAGGACGGGTCGTCGAACAGATCGGAGCGGCCGGTGGCCCCCGCCGCAGCCGGGAATTTCTCTCTCCCTGCAGCCAAAAGCACCGTCAATAGCCGCGCTCCGGCACCCGCCGGTGAAGGGTTTTGGCGTGCGGGAAGCAGACGGGGACCGGTGACGTTTGCCGCGTTACCTTGGGTGGGAGCGTGTGGCTTCCGCGGGTCGTAGTCCCCGGCGGACGGTTGACCGACGGGCTGCGGGGAGAGGGACAATGAGCCCCAATCCCCTCCATGTCCCCCCAGCGCCAATAGAGGTGCCGGGGGACACGTGCCACAGCTCTCATGGAACAACCTGAAGAGCCCACAACCCAACTATAGTCCCTATGTCCCCCCCTTGCAACGTGGCCGCCCCCAGAGCCTCACCAGCGTGGCCCCCAAATGATTGGGGGTCTGAGCGGCCCCGTCCCGCAGCCGCATGTCCACGACCCCCCCGATGGGGGGCTCCTTGCCGGGGAAATCGTTGTAGTATTGATGATCCGGGGCCGGTTCCTCCTCCTCCTCGTCCCAGGCGGAGCCGTCAAACCCCGCCATCCTGGGGGGGAGGGCACGGGTGAGCTGCGACCCCGGCCAAGACCCATTTGGGACACCCCCACACCTTCCCCCCTGCCCGTACCTGTCGTGGGGCGTCACGAGCTTCGGGGGGTTCTTCAG
Source organism: Columba livia (assembly GCF_036013475.1). Lineage (NCBI taxonomy): Eukaryota > Metazoa > Chordata > Aves > Columbiformes > Columbidae > Columba > Columba livia. The sequence continues at coordinate 1,198,479 of NC_088629.1, read as the reverse complement.
GTACTGTTTGAAGCGCAGCTCGAAGGCCTGGCCGATGGTGCTGATCACGTCCTGCGCCAGCCCCTCGGGACACTCCAGGATGTGACAGGCTGGGGGGGGGAACACGGGATGGGAGTGGGGAACCCCCAGCGTCGGGTTCTGCACCCCCACAACCCACCCTGCGCACCCCAGTCCCTACCTGCCATGCTGAGCTGCGCCTAAACGTGGAGGCACAGAATCATTTGGGATGGAACAGAGCTTGGAGATCGAGTCCAAGCGTCAACCCACCCGTGTCCCTGAGAACCTCATCTGTGTGTTCAACCCCTCCAGGACGGCGACTCCAGCACTGCCCTGGGCAGCCTGTTCAACACCCACAGCCCTTTGGGGAGAAATCACCCCCAAGATCCCATCTCCAAACTCCATTTGTGATGCTGAGGGTGGGGAGACCCTGGCCCAGGTTGCCCAGAGAGGTGGTGGATGAACCACCCCTGAGAACATCCAGAGTCAGGTTGGATGTGGCTCTGAGCAACCTGGTCTGGTTGGAGATGTCCCTGGTCTGGTTGGAGATGTCCCTGGTCTGTTGGAGATGTCCCTGGTCTGGTTGGAGATGTCCCTGGTCTGGTTGGAGATGTCCCTGGTCTGGTTGGAGATGTCCCTGGTCTGGTTGGAGATGTCCCTGGTCTGGTTGGATGTCCCTGGTCTGGTTGGAGATGTCCCTGCCCATGACGAGATGCTCTTTGAAGGTCCCTCCCAACCCAAACCCTTCCATGATCACAGAATCACAGTTTTGGTGGGACAAGACCCTCACGATCATGGAGTCCAACCATAACCCACCGCTGGTGCTGAACATGTCCTGAGAACCTCATCTGTGTGTTCAACCCCTCCAGGATGGCGACTCCAGCACTGCCCTGGGCAGCCTGTTCAACACCCACAGCCCTTTGGGGAGAAATCACCCCAAATTTCCACCCTCACCCTCCCCTGGCGCAACTTGAGGCCGTTTCCCCCGGTCCCTCAGTCTCCATCACATTGTGCTCCAGCCCCTCACCAGCTCCCTTCCCTTCTCTCCAGCACCTCGAGGGCTTTGTCACAAGGAAAAGGGAGCAGCCTCACCTCTCTGATTCACGGGGTCTTTGGCAACATAGGCGACGTACTCGGCCGTGTCCTGCGGGCGAGACGCCGGCGTGAGACGGGAACGGGGCGCCCGAGAGGCGCCGGATCGCGGCACGGGGCACGTGTGACCCCCACGTACTCACCGGGTCTCCCCCCGACGCGAAGGAGATGGACTGCATGTGGTGGTTGGCGATGATCTGCAAGGCAAACCCTCGTTATCAGCCACCGCGAAAACAACTTGAGGCCACCGAGAGCGGCGTCAAAACCAGGCGACGTTAATTAAGGTTAATTAAATCAGCCTTTTGTAAAATTGCTTTGTAAGTCCTGTATCTTGAAACTTCAATTGAAACTTGTTTTAACTTGTTTTGTAGTGCATTTGGGTAACAGCGGTATCTTATTGTAAAAAGTCACTATGTGTGTCTGAGTTTTGTTTCTAAGGAACCATATGGAAGTTTCCCCATAAGGGGAACATTGACCCCCCTTCGATGTATTGTATCAAACCCAGAGAATTGTTAAGAACGAGCTGGGGAGACAAGTTTTCCCTACTCGGTAACACTTTTTCTGCTGTGAAGAACATTAATTAGATCACATTGATAATTTAGGATGGATTTTTGCCCCAAAACAGGGTTCTGATACCCGCTGTGCGAAAGAAGCCGGATTGTGGCACACAGAGACGAGATGTTGTTTATCACCGAGCCGGAACAAAGCGCACCAGATACAAAATTACATACCAAATCTGCTCCTAACGAGCCACTTGGTGCCAAATTTGCATCCTGGTTATGCCACCGGGTGACGCGGCCGGGGAAGGGCGGCTAAGCCGGGCTCAGGGTTTGGGGGCTCACCTGCTTGCAGTCGGTGGCCATGAGGTTGAGGCTGCTGGTGGAGATGGTCAAGGTGATGGCCATGCCGGCAAACTTGAGGTTGCTCTTGCCCAGGATGGAGTTGAGGGAGCGGCCGCAGGGCTGGCGGGGGGGGCACAAATGGTGGGGATGGGGCACGTCTTGCCGCGCCCCCCCCGGTAAAAACAGGCGGCACCGCGCGCGGTGGGAGATGAGAGCCCCAACACCCCCTCACCTTCCTCCTCCTCACGGCTCCCTTGGCACCGGGCACGGCCTCGCACACCAGCCCAATGGCCTCCCTGGGGGGGCACACAGTGGGATGTCAATGTGGCCCCCCCAGTGCATTCTCCCTTCCCAACCATAGAGCTGAGGACATGGGGATGGGCGCAGAGGGACAGGGCGACAAAGGGGAAGCACCGGGGTGGGGGGGTGGGGAATGCAGCTGTCCCACCCCCAAAATACCCCCCGGGGGCTCACGCAGGGCTCGGACCCCCCCAAAAAGCAGCAGCTCACCTGGTGACCTGTGTCCTGGTGTTGAAATCCAGCGCCCTCATGGACTGGAGCACTTCAACACAGCCCATGTACTGATGGGGGGGCAAAGAAGAACAGGGTCAGCACCCCCCCCGGACCAGCTCACAACCCCGAACCCCCCGAGAATCCCACCACCCACCTCAAGGAACACCCCAAATGCACATTGTGACCCTTCCCGCCCACTCCGGACCCCCCCGGACTCACCCGGACGTGGTAGGACACCCCGGGGCCCATGACCTTGTCATCGGGGTGCAGCCACCCGCGCGTGGGCTTATTGACGAAGCTGCCGTGGCGGGTCCATTCGTCGCCCCCCAGCTGGCCGCCTTCCACCCGCGTCTTCTTCCCGCAGCTCAGCTTGTTCATATCCTGGGGACAAACAGCGACGGGGCCCGGTGAATCCGTGCCGGCGGTCCCCCCCGGCGTCACACCGGGGGGACACCGGGTGTCGTCGCCGCCGAGCGAGGAGGAGCCCCTCAAATTGAGGAGGTTGGCGGGGTTGGAGAGCTTCAGGTTGGCCATTTTGGGGAAGAAGGAGCAGAAGGTGGTGGGACTGTCCTCCGGTTCGGGTGACAGCTCCCCGAGAGGCGCCGGGGCGGCGAGGGACGGGGATGGGGACTCCGCCGGTGACACCGGGACCCCCGCGGCCTCCTCGGCGGAGGAGACGGACTCGTTCCGCAGGTGGCTGTATTTGCTCTTCTGCAGGAGATCCATGGTGAGAAGAGCCACGATGGGCCCGTTTCAGGGCGGGGGGCACCCGGTGGGGTCTCACGGTGGCCCCGCGGCGAGTGCAAGCGCCCGCGGCCACCGAGGAGCCACCCCCGAGCAGAAACCTCGGCAAAACGCTCGGCCGAGCTCCGGCATGGCTGTGGCGGGAGGAAGAACCAGCCCCGGGGGCTCGATCGATGGCGAGCGGCGTCAGCGCGGATCCGGTCAGACGGAGAGCGGCGAGGAAACGGGGCCGCGGTGACGCCGGCGCGGGGCGGGGGGCGGGGGGCTCAGCGCGCCGCGCCCCCGCTTGGAGATCCCCGAGCCAAGAAGAAATCAGACCCAGCAATATTTCAAGCCCTGGGACGAGGCGGCTGCGCCGAAGCCAACGCGACCCACGTGCCGGCACCGGGCAGCCGCCGTTGGCTGTGCCGGGGGAGCGCCACCGCGGTGCTGCCGGTGGGACATCCAGGCGGCGGCGGGAGGAAGAGGAGGATGCGCGGAGCGGGATGCAGGTGGGGTGTCCGCCGGGGCGCTCCCCCCGGGCGGGAGAAGCGGTTAATTGCTGCTAATTGCTGCTTCCCGGCATCGCGGCGGCTGCTCCCGGGAGAGGAGGGTAAGCGGCTGCCGGTAACGGTACCGGGAAGGGCCGGTGCTGACTCACGGGCTCCCGGCGAGGGGTGGGGACCCTGCGCTTATGTGGAGCAGAAGAATCAAGGTCACGGGCGGAGCTACGGGCTGGGCGGGCAGAGGGGGCCGGGGGGCGGGCAGAGCCCCCACCTTCAGGTGGGGGGGTCGGGGCACGGCCAACGTCCCCGTCCTCGATGGAGCGACCGCGCCGCTCCCCACGGTATCATCCGCAGCCCCCACGGCACCATCCGCCGCGTCCCGTGGGCAGAACGGGGGTTCCGGGCACCCCCCGGCGCCCAAGCCCTTCACGGTAAAACCGGCCACTGAGCCTAAAGCGGGTGAATTCAAGCCAAGGGACCGGCTCTCCCTGCGGCACCCGCTGTGGGTGCTCATGGTGCTCCCCAAGCGCGGGGATGGGGACGGGGACACGGCAGCTCCCACGACACGGGGACAGGGACACGGCAGCCCCCACGGCATGGGGACAGAGACACAGGGACAGGGGGACAGGGACACAGTGACAGGGGGACAGAGACACAGGGACAGGGGGACAGAGACACAGGGACAGGGGGACAGAGACACAGGGACAGGGGGACAGAGACATGGCAGCCCCCATGACACAGGGACACAGGGACAGGGGGACAGGGACATGGCAGCCCCCATGACACAGGGACAGAGACACAGGGACAGGGCAGCCCCCACGACACAGGGACAGGGACAGGGGGACAGGGCAGCCCCCACAGCATGGGGACAGAGACACAGGGACAGGGCGACAGGGACACAGGGTCAGGGCAGCCCCCACGACACAGGGACAGGGGGACAGAGACACAGCAGCACCCACAGCATGGGGACAGGGGGACGGAGACACGGCAGCGCCCACGGCACAAGGACAGGGACACAGCAGCACCCACAGCACAGGGACGAGGACACGAACGTGGCAGTCCCCATAGCACGAGGACCGAGACGCGGGGACACGGCATCCCCCACGGCACAAGTGGCTGCGCTCCTCAGTGTCCGTCACCGGCGCATCGCCCCGGCCACGCGCACAACACCAACACCAACCCCACCTCAGCCGCCGGTGCCGCCGCGGTCCCGCGGGTGAGGAGCCGGTGTCCCTCGAAGCGCCCGGTCCCCGGCACGGGCCCCTCGGCGCGGTGACCTTCCCGTCACCGCTCCGAAGAAAAGCAGGAAACCCGGGGCCGGGGGAGCCAGGAAGCCGGTTGGGATAAAAGCAGGAGGGAATTGGGCAGCGGGGGGGCTCCTTGTCCCCTTCCCGTCACCCCGGGGGCCAGGTTGTCACCGCAACGAGTGGCAAAGCCGGGAGCCGCAGCCCCCCCGCTCAGCCTTCTGCTTTATAAAATGGAATAATGTCTGATTTTATCAGATTCTCCCCAGGCCAGTCGGCCCACGTCACCGCGCGCCAGCCGGGGACAAGCCGTGTTGTCACCCCCAAACCTCACAGACCAAAAGTGCCACCCCAGGGTGACAGAAACACCTTCCCGAGGGGCGCAGAGGACAAACTGAGACACATCCAGAACAAGAGGCTGAGGGAGCAGCCAAAACAACCCCCTGGGCCACGTCCCGGCACCACCGCGTTGTCCCCGGGAGAGGGACACGGGCCACTTTGGGCCACCCGGGGCTGGGACTTGGTGCGCAGCCCCAGGCGAGGAAGAGGAGGGGACGCTCGGGGCCTCGTTCCGGGGCCAAGCGCCCCACGTCCTCCCAGGAAACACAAACCGGGAGCTGAGTCAGAGACCTGGAACACGCCGGCGGTTTGGCAAGCGAGGAGCGGCCGCTGCCGCACGTAGACACCTCGTTTGGGACCAGAGAAACCCCTCCGCTCGCCAGCAAGACAAGGAAAACCCCTCAAATCCAGCTTTCCGCCCCAAACGTCGCGGCGGCGGCGCCATATCCCTGCGTGAAACCTCAGCTGGTGTGGCCGGGAGATGCCGGCGGGGAGAAAAGGGAGGCAGGATCCACCACCGAAGCCAGCCAGCCCTCCACCGAAGTCCTTACCACGTACTCCATCGTTCGGCGGAGGGTGGGGAACCGAACCGCGCGGCCGCTCCGCTCCGGCGCTGCCACCTGCGGTGCGGGGACAAACAGGGAGTTAGGGCGGCCCTGTCCCTGCCGCGGCGCTGGCTTCGGTGCCCGGGGGCAAAGCGCCCGCTCCTCCGCGCTAACCGCGGGCCGTGCGGTGGGAACGGCTGCCCAGGGAGCCGGGGAAGCCGGGACGGAGCCGGGGTGGCGTGGACAACGGGGGTGAACCGGCTCTGCGCCGGTGTCGCTGACCACGAGTTGCTCTGTGAGCCAAGACCAGTGCCGGAGCCGATTCCTGCCCCAAAACCAGCGCCCAGCCGGCCACACCAAACAGGGGAGCGGCGGAGAAGGGAGGAAAGATGCGACGAGAACGGAACCAACGGGGCTGGGGGTTTGTGAGGGGAAAACACGGTGAGAGAAGCCGGAGCCGCTGCCCATCCCGCCCCCGGGAGATGCCGTGAGGGCCGGTTACCGGGCAGCGACCGCGATTTACGTCCTCGCAGCCATCACATCCTTATCTGGGCCCCGGGAAGCCAGCCGGAGCCCAGGCGGGCGCTGATTTGATTAACCGGGGAGGCAGCGAGATAACGAAGAGCAAGCGCCGCGCAAAGGTGACGCCAACACCCTTGGGATGCCAGGGGGGAAGAATCGGGACCCCCAAGTCCCATTGTGTCCCCCCCGGGGAGGGGACGCTGCCCAGCATAGCTGCGGGGGCGCAGGCGGCCCAGCTCCCCCAAAGGGCTGCGGGGGATGCGCAAACCCGGGAAGAAACGGTGACTTTGACCCCTCGGGAACCAAGCGGGCGGCTCCGGGGAGCGCGGCCGAGCGCCGCCCTTTGTCCCCGGCTCCCGCAGCGCCAGCCCGGGGGTGTTTCCTCAAACCCCACGTCTGGGTGTCCCCGGGTCCAGCTGGAGAAGCCCATGACAGACGGACACAACGCGCTGTCACGAGGACGGAAAGGTCTATAAGGGAGAATGTCTATGGTTTCTATACGCGCTCTGGATGTTTTCCACTCTGAAGCATCACGGTGCAGACGGGAAGCGGGGAGGCCCCAGAACCCAACCGGTGCCCCAGCGCTGAGGGGGTCACAGCAATGTGGGGTCCCGGGGGTGTCCCCAGGCCCTGCCCGTGTCCCTCCTGCCCAACCTCCCACCCCAGCACGACGTCCCGGAGCCGCGGGGACACGGTGACACAAACCGGAGCACAGCGAGGGGCCCCAGTGACACCGCCACACCGGGCACGGGGGTTCAGGGCACCGGAGGCGCCCCGAGAGCTGGAGACAACTGAGCGGTTGGCACAGCCCGGCACTGGCACCGGGGAGGGCCCCGAGCGCCCAGTTCCGTTACCGGGAAAGGGCGGCCCGGTCCCCGCAGGACCGTGGGCGGTTGCGGCGGGACCTCCCGCTCACTCCACAGAAAGTAGCGGCCGACGAACGATGCGCCCCGGCGAGCGGCGAGGCCTCAGTCCCGGCGGCACCACCGCCGCGGGGCCTCACCCGCCCCGGGACCCGCGGCCTGCGCCGCCCCCGGGGCTCCCGCACGGCCCGGCCGCTCCCACAGAACAGTGCAGGCCGCGCCGACCCCTCCGCCGGCTCCCCCCCGCCCCGGGGCGGCCCGCGCGCTCACCGGGGCACCATGGGTCTCGCGTCCGTTCCTCCTCCGGTCCCGGCGGCCGCGGCGCCCGCACCGCCCGCGCTCCCCCCGCCGCACCGCCACTCACTTCCGGCCCACACCCTCCTGAGCGGCCTCACCGCGCCCCCGTCACATGACGAGCGAGGCCCAATCACAACCCGCGCCCAACTCGCGGGAAAGCACCGCGGCGGCCCTTCCCCGCTACGTGAGCGCGGACCAATCGGCTCTGTCCCCGCCCCGTGACGCGCGGCCCGCGCTGGGTCGCTGGCCAATGGGAGCGCGGGGCGGCGGCGTTTGAAAGAGCCGCCGGGGGGGCTGGGGCAGCGAACGGCCCGGTGGGGGCGCTGAGCGAGGGGCGCGGCGGGGGCTGCCGGGAAGGGGGCGGCCCGCCGGGATGGCGCACAAGCAGATCTACTATTCGGACAAATACGATGACGAGGAGTTTGAGTACCGGTGAGGCGGGGGGCCTGGGAGCGGCTGGGAGGCGGGAAAGGCGCGCGGAGGGCGGGAAAGGGCGCGCGGAGGGCGGGGTGTCCCGGTAACGGCTCTGTGGTGGGGGGGAAGCCCGCTAACGGCTCCCCCTGTGGGGCGGGAGGGTCCGTAATGGCTCGCCGGGGGGTGGAGGAGGGTTAGTAACGGCTCCCCGGTGCGGCGGGGGCCGCTCGGTAAGAGCGGGTTGTCCCGGTAACGGCTCTCTGTGGGGAGAGGTCTCCCGGTAACGGCCGCTTGGCAAGCGGGAGGGTGTCCCGGGAACGACCCCCTGGTGGGGTGGCTGTGGAGTTGTCTGGGTAATGGCTCCCTGAGGAGGAGACAGGGGGTGTCCCGGTTCCCGGGAGGTGCGGGGGGAAGTGGGGGGGGAGAGAGGGGCTCCCCGGTGTGGGGGGTGCACCGGGGGTGTCCCGGTGGCGGCTGAGGGTGCGGGGTCCCCAGGCACGTGATGCTGCCCAAGGACATCGCGAAGCTGGTGCCCAAGACCCACCTCCTGTCGGAGACCGAGTGGCGGAACCTGGGGGTGCAGCAGAGCCAGGGCTGGGTCCACTACATGATCCATGAGCCAGGTGAGCCCGGGGTACCGGGGACACCGGGAGGGGGGGCACGGAGAACCGGCCTGACCCCCTTTTTCCCCCCACAGAGCCCCATATCTTGCTCTTCCGCCGGCCACTGCCCAAGAAACCGGAGAAGTGAGGGGCTGCCGGAGCCCCCGCCACCCGGGCTATGAGAGACTCTTCCTCCTCGACATCCCCGGGGGCTTTTGCCCCGGTTTGGGCCCGTGACCCCCGGTGCCGTCTGGGCGCTGCGGCGGGGGCTCAGCCCCGGCATGGGGGGGCTCTTCCCACCGCGGGGCCTGAACGGGCTCCAAAGCTTCAATAAATGGGTGTTTGGGAGCTCCTGGCTCTGTTTGTCGTGCTTGGGGGGGGACGCGGTGGGGGGGACAGGCTGTCGGTGCCTCGGAGCGTCCTGCCCGGGTGGTACCGTCCTGTTCCCGGTAACCGGGAGGGTACGGGGGGGGGCTTCCCCGCGGCGGCCCCCGCTTCTCCGGGTAGGTTAGGGGGCTGCTTCCGGTGCCTAGGAGGAGGTGGGAGGCTCCTGGGGGTTGGAAAAGATGCTGGAGTTGGGGGAAGGGAAGCTCCGGTGGGGGTGGGCGGAGCTCCCGGTGCCCCGGGGCGCCACACATGTCGTCGCCGCCCGCCTGCCGGGCGGATCCACAGTCACAAACCCGCGGGGGAGCACCACCCGCCGCGATGGTTCCGTCCGCGCAGGTCCCGCCTCCTAGCCAATCCGTGCGGCTAGGCCGTTGTGACGGGCGTGCCTCTCTGCCAATGAGAGCGCGGGGTGGTTTCGCGGCCTGGTGCGGGGCGGCCGGGCCCATGTGGGCGCCGCTGCGGGGGGCGCTGCGGGCGGGCGGAGCCGTCGCCTCCCGCCTCATGGCGGCCGCCAGCCCCACGGCGGCCCGCAGCTCCGCCGCCACCGCCGGCATCATCGTCATCGGCGACGAGATCCTCAAGGTGCGGCCGGGGGCGAGCTGGGTGTGCGGGGCGGGGGGGGGGCGGAGCGGCGCGGGCAGGCCCTGGTCCCGAACCGGGGCCTACTGTAGGCCGGGGCCTGCACCCGGGCCCACGGTCACCGGTGTCTCTGTCCCCTCAGGGCCACACGCAGGACACGAACTCCTTCTTCATGTGCCAACGGCTGCGCACTCTGGGCGTGAAGGTGGCCCGGATCTCAGTGGTGCCCGACGAGGTGGAGGCCATCGCCGCGGAGGTCGCCGCCTTCGCCGCCCGCTTCACCTACGTGCTGACCTCGGGGGGCATCGGCCCCACGCACGACGACGTGACCTTCGAGGCCGTGGCCAGGGCGTTCGGGGAGAGCGTCACCCCGCACCCCGAGCTGGTGGCCCTGGTGCGCGAGTTCTTCGGCGCGACGGAGGCGCGGTGCCCTGAGATGAAGCTGGCTCGCGTCCCCGAGTCCTCCCGCCTCAACTACGGCGCCGACGGCACCTTCAGGTACCCGCTGGTCAGCGTGCGCAACGTCTACATCTTCCCCGGCATCCCGGCGCTGATGGAGCGCGCCCTGGACGGCCTCAACCACCTTTTCCGCAGCGAGCGGACGCAGTTTTACTCCCGCACTGTCTATGTGGCGGCCGACGAGCTCCTCATCGCGCCCGCGCTGGACCAGACCGACGCCGCCTTCCAGGGCCGCGTCAGCTTGGGCTCCTACCCGGACTGGGCCAGCAACTACTACCGGGTGAAGCTGACGCTGGACTCGGAGTCAGAGCAGGACCTGGAGGAAGCTCACGGCTTCTTGCTGGAGAAGCTGCCACCGGGCGTCGTGGTGCCGTTGGTGACGGATTGCGTCTCGCCGGCAGCTGTGGAGGTTTACGGCCTGGCTGAGTCAGGTATTGCGGCGTGGCTGCTGCACGCACCTCCAGGGCAGTGGGGAGACCAGTTTGGAGCAGTTTTTCTGTGTTCTGATATACTGGGGGGGCTTGAGGGGCGCTGAGGCTTCACCACTGCGAGTTTAGTCCTGTGCAGGTGAGAGCGGGACAGTAACCCTGTCCCATCTGTGACACGCACCTCGGGGCGGTGCAGGCTCTTGGCTGCGGTGCCGGCTTTGCGGTGCGTGTGGTCACAAACCGTGCCCGCAGGCTGAGGTGCCCTGGGGAAAAGCCACCAAGCGTCCCCTCCCAGCAGGCTCAGCCCTGGGGCAGAAGGTGGCAGCGGCCCTGCGGACCATCGAGGAGGCTTTGGACCGTTACAGCCTGGCCCAGCTCTGCGTGGGCTTCAACGGGGGCAAGGACTGCACAGCGCTGCTGCACCTTGTCCACGCCGCCGTGCAGAGGTACCCGGATGGGGGGTCCCTGGGGGTCCCCCCTGCCCCGCTGCGGGGCAATGAGCACTTTGCCAGCTCCTGGTTTGCGCCGCGTCTCTCCCCAGGCGCTACCCGGCGAGGCAGGAGAAGCTGCAGGTGCTTTACATCCGCATCGTGTCCCCTTTCCCCGAAATGGAGCAGTTCATCCAGGCCACGGTGCAGAGGTACGGGGCGCAGACGGGTGAGCCGCCCGGCGCCGGGACGAGCGGCGTCTCCGCCTCGGTGCGGGCAGCTCCCGGCCCTCGTGCCCGCGCAGGTACGGGATCCAGCTGTGCACCGTGGAGGGATCCATCCGCGAGGCGCTGGCGCGGCTGAAGGAGCAGCGCCCGCAGCTGGAGGCCGTTCTGATGGGGACGCGCCGCACCGACCCCTATTCCCGCACCCTGACCCCCATGTGCGTCACGGACCCTGACTGGCCCCGCTACATGCGGGTGAACCCCTTGCTGGTACGTGGCCTTCGCAGCCTCTGGGGACAGGGTGACAAAGCTGGCACTGATCTGCCACCATCCTGGGGGGTTCCCTTCCAATTCCCCCTCTCCTCGGAGCGTCCCCTGCTCTGTTGGGTGGCCCTGGGTGCCCTCACTCATTCCTGCCCACCGGGGGCTTTTCCTGCGCTTGGGGACAAACACGGGGGGGCTCTGGGGACCAGCTGACTCACCCCTGTGCTCTTGGGGGGCACCTCTGCATCAACCCCTCCCCAATTCCACTTGCAGGACTGGACCTACCGGGACATCTGGGAGTTTCTGCGCAAGCTCTTTGTCCCCTATTGCGTCCTCTACGACAAGGGGTGAGTGTGGCTGTCCCCCCCTTCACTCGGTGCTGCTTGGGGCTCTGAGTGTTGCAGCCGCTTCCCCCCCAAAAACCCACAGCTACACATCCCTGGGGAGCGCGACCAACACGGTGAAGAACCCGGCGCTGCGCTACACCGACGCGCGGGGCCGGGAGCGGTACCGGGCTGCCTACGAGCTGGAAAACGAGGAAGAGGAGCGCACGTCCCGCCAGTGAAGGCCCTGCCGGGGGTGACACCGAATAAACCAGGTGACATGGAATAAACCGGCTGCTGAGCAAATCCGCCAGGCTCTGCACCTCGGGGCTCTGGCGGGAGCGGGACGGGGGGGTGACAGCAGCTCTGCGCACACAAAAGCCGTGTCCCCTCCCCGCTATTGTGGCTTTTGAAGCGCAGAGAATGGAGCAGGTTCCAGCGCTCGCCGGGGCCGCGCGGGTGTCACCGCCGCTGCATCAGACCCTGCTGGTCCCTCCGCGGCCATGCGGCGTTTTGGGAGCGCGGCGGTTTGTCCCCCGAGGCGAGCGGCGCGGCTGGCGGTGGCGCGGCCAGCGGTGAGAGCTGTGGCGTTGCCGGCGGCACTGCCGGCACCTTCCGGGGAGTCCTTGGGGCTGCGCTTGGGCTCGTGGCTGCTGCGGCTGCTGCGGGACTGCGTCTTCCTCCTGCTCTGCAGCTGGTGCGTCCGGCAGCTGCTGGATTAGGGAATGGGCCCCCCCGGTGCCGCGGGACCCCCCGGTGCCCCCTGCCCGCCCTGCGCCATGGGTGAGTGTCCTGTCCTGGTGCGTGGTGGGGGGGACAGGGGCCCAAGCGGGGTGTTCCTGGGGGTGCCAAGGGACCAGCCGTGGTGCTTTGGAGGGTGATGGGGAGCCCGGGCGTGTTTGGGGGTGACAAGGGTTCAGCTGTGGGGCTTGTAGGGGAGACAGTGTCCTGGCCATGGTGTTTGGGGGGGTGACAGGGATGGAGCTGTTGTGCTTGGGGGGTGACAGGGATGGAGCTGTGGGGCTTGGGGGGTGACAGGGATGGAGCTGTGGGGCTTGGGGGGTGACAGGGATGGAGCTGTGGGGCCTGGGGGGGTGACAGGGATGGAGCTGTTGTGCTTGGGGGTGACAGGGATGGAGCTGTGGGGCCTGGGGGGGTGACAGGGATGGAGCTGTTGTGCTTGGGGGTGACAGGGATGGAGCTGTTGTGCTTGGGGGTGACAGGGGTGGAGCTGTGGGGCCTGGGGGGGTGACAGGGATGGAGCTGTTGTGCTTGGGGGTGACAGGGATGGAGCTGTTGTGCTTGGGGGTGACAGGGATGGAGCTGTGGGGCCTGGGGGGGTGACAGGGATGGAGCTGTTGTGCTTGGGGGGTGACAGGGGCCTGGCCACAGTGCTCGGGGGGTGCCGCTGCATCTGTGGTGCTGGTAACTGGGTGCTCACCCCGTTTCTCTCTCCCCCCACCCAGGGCCACTTGTCACCCTGTGCCAACAGAGCTGCTGAACCCCCAGCGCTGGAACCCGCCCCAGACACCCCAATAAACCTGAGCAGCACCCGACTGGCTGCGTGTGCTTGGGGGGGACTCTGGGAATGTGGACCCCCGAAAACACTTCCACCCCTCGCTCTGGGTGGGACTGGGACACCCCATGTCTGCTGTGGGGTGCGGGGGCTGTGGCTCTCCACTGATTTAGAGTGTCCCCACTTGTCCCTGCCTGTCCCCCCTCCAGGCCCGTTTCCTGCCCCGCTCCCGCATGCCCCCCCGGCACCAAGAACCGGTGGGGAGCAACCGGGGCAAAGATGTCCCCAAGGGGCCCACCCTGGTGGGAGCTGCGGTGAAGGTGACACGGGGCCATGCTGTGGGGACAGCTGTGTGTCCCCAAGCCCCCCGGTGCCCGTCGCCGGCGCGGGGGCCGCCCGCAGCCCTGTCCCCCGCCTCGGTGGCAGCGCCTGGCGCCAGCGCGGCCGTCCCTTATCTCGCCGGGAAGTCGGGAGCAGGAAGCCTGGCCCGGCGCCGGATAAGGGTCCCGTTTACATTCAAACCGCTTTGTTGTGGAGCTCCCACCGTCACCCGCACCCATGCGGGGGACACGGCATGGGGGACACTGCATGGGGGGACACGGGCTGTGGGGACAGCAGGGACCGCCGGCTTGGGCTGCCCTGGGGGGTTTGGCAGGTCGTGGGCATCCCCTGTGCGGTGCCACCCAGGTGTGGGGATGCCAGGACGGTGCCCTGGGGCTGCGCCCCATGGTTCCCCCTTGCCCGGGTGGGCTGATGTGACCAGACCCTTTCTTGTCACCATAAAGCGGGGGCTGTGGTGCCGTGTGGGCTCCCGGTTGTGCCATCCACGGTGCTGGGCATCGCTGCCCACCCGTGACCTGGCCCCCGGTGACATCTTGGCTGCGGTGACATCACGGCCCTGGTGACATCTCGGCCCCGGGATGGGGCGAATTTCCCCCCGCCCGGGGAGGGCCGGGGGAGGGGACGGCGCGTCCCGGCACAGGAAAAGGTCCCGGTGACGCCGCGGCGCGGGCAGAGCGGTGCCGGCCGCCCCCGGCGCACGGCCGCACGCGCAGCTCCTCGTCCCAGCTCCGCCACCCACCGTGAGTGACGCCCCCTCCCCCGGGGACCCCTCGCCCAGCCTCACAGCGGGGGGGTGACGGGGACAGGCGGGTTCTCCTTAATGGGGGGGTGGTCTGGGGGTCACATCCCTGTGTGACCCTGGGGACACGCAGCCCTTGGGGAGCAGCGCTGTGTCCTCATGGGCTGGGGGGACAGGTAGTGACATGGGTGGGGGGGCTAGCAGTGACACAGGGGGCAGGTAGTGACGTGGGTGGGGGGACTCACAGTGACACGGGGGACAGGTAGTGATATGGGTGGGGGGACTCACAGTGACACGGGGGACAGGTAGTGATATGGGTGGGGGGACTCACAGTGACACGGGGGACAGGCAGTGACATGGGTGGGGGGACTCACAGTGACACAGGGGGACAGGCAGTGACACAGGGAGGACAGAGTGATGGGGGGACAGGTAGTGACATGGGGGGGACAAACTGACACAGGGAGCCAGGCAGCTTTACCACACCACGGTGGGGAAAGGGTGCAGGGAAACGGGGGGACGATGCACCTGGGACCCCCCGCAGCCAGGGAGGTGACACCCCTCCCCGTCCCCCAGGTCACCCCCCCCGCCGCCCCATGTTCCGCTCCCGCCGCGCCGGGCTGGTGAGGCGGCTGTGGCGGCAGCGCTGCCCGGTCCCCGGTGCCGACGAGGGGCCCGGCACCCTCAAACCGGCGGCGCACGCCCTGTTCAAGAAGCTGAAAGACGAGGAGCTGGAGCTGCTGGTGCAGGCGGTGGAGAGCCGGGGGGCTTGGGAGTCCGGCTGCGTCTGGGCCCCGCGCGGGGACCCCCGGGGGGGCCCCAAACAGCCGCTGCCCCCCCAGCTCCTGCTCTGCCGCCTCTACCGCTGGCCCGACCTGCGCCAGCCCCACGAGCTCAAGCATCTTTGCCACTGCGCGGGGGGCCGGGGGGGCTGCGGCGACGCGGCCGCGCTCTGCTGCAACCCCCACCACTTCAGCCGCCTGGCCGTGCCCGGTGAGTGCCGGCGGGACCCCTCATCGCAAACCCACCCCACTATGGTTTGTGGGGGGGCATCCCAGCCCTTCACCCCCTTTTTCCTCCCCACAGAGACGCCGCCACCCCCCTACTCGAAGGCGTCTTGGCCGGACGAACCGCAGCGCCCCGGCACCGCGCTCTGGGAGTTCAGCTGCGACTGGCGCGGTAAGGGGGTCCCACCGGTGTGGGGGGGTCACGCTCCCATGGGCATCCTGTTCCCCACGCCACGCGGGACACAGAGCCCGAAAATTGGGGAGGAGGAGAGACTGCGGTGCAGGACGAGGGGACCAACCCCGGCTCGGCCCCCCCGCCCAGCGTCCCATTGCGGCTCCTGTTATTTTTGGCGGCGCCGGGCTCCCCGCCGGAGGAAGCGCTGCCCACGGGGACACACACAATGTGCCTTGACGCACACGGCGGCCGCTCCGGCCTGGCCGCCGGCCACCGAGGCTCCACCTTCCCCACGCGGGGACCCCGGGGACAGCTTTGCCCTACGTGCCGGGACGCGGCAGCTCCGGCAATCCACACCGGGGTGCCGTATGAACCGGGGGACCCCCCTGTACCCACCCCCTCCCCTCGCTTAAACCTTCGGTTGCTTGGCCACAACCACCGTGGTGGCACAACCCGGCGGTGACGGCTGCGCTCTCCCCCAGCAGACACCAGCGCGTCGCGGAGCACCGTGAAGGACGGCTACTGGTGCAAACTGGCGTACTGGGAGCACCGGACGCGCGTGGGCCGGCTCTACGCCGTGCACGAGACGTCGGTGAACGTGTTCTGCGAGCTGCCGCGGGGCAGCGGCTTCTGCCTGGGCCAGCTGCCGGCCGCCCACCGGAGCCGCGCCGTGCGGCGGGCGCGCGGCAAGATCGGCCGGGGGCTGCTGCTGAGCCGCGAGCCGGGGGGTGTGTGGGCCTACAACCGCAGCGAGCACCCCATCTTCGTCAGCTCGCCCACCCTGGGCCCCCCCGGCGCCCGCGGGGTCACCGTCCTCAAGGTGCTGCCAGGTTACTCGGCGAAGGTGTTCGACTATGAATGGGTGGGGGGTGCAGGGGGCTGGTGGGTGCCCGGGGAGGGGCCCTGGGACCCCCACAGCATCCGCATCAGCTTCGCCAAGGGGTGGGGGCCGTGCTACTCGCGGCAGTTTATCACCTCCTGCCCCTGCTGGTTGGAGGTTCTGCTGAACCGGCCGTGCTGAGGGGGGCACCAGGGAGCCCCCCCAGAGGGGGTGCAATTTGGGGGGCCCCCTCTGTTGCCCCCCAGCCTCTCCCTTCCAGGACCGTGCTGCAGTGGGACCTGAGGCTCCCGGCCTCTCGCTATTTAATCTCTTTCTTTTTATTGTAATGGTTAAATTTATTTTAATTTATGTTATTTTTGTAAAAAAGGGAAAGCAAAATGCAGGGGACCCCCCCCCCCTCCCCGTGCTGTAGAGCTGGGGGGGGCAGGCCGGGGGAGGAGCCCAAGTGGGGGCTGAGGAGAAGGGGGAGTGGTGGAGGGGGGTCTGGAATAGGGGGACATGGCAGGTGTGGAGGGAATGGAGTGAGTGAGCACAGCTGGAGTGGGGGGCAGGAACAGCTGGAGTGTGGGGGCAGATGATCACAGCTGGATTGACAAGCGGGGCAGGTTCTGGGGCAGGTGATCACACCTGGGTTGGTATGAGGCAGGTGAGCACAGCTGGATGAATAGCAGGTGTTGGGGCAGATATGAACAGCTGGATGGTTGATGGGCGTGTTATCACACCTGGATGGGTATGAGGCCGGTGAGCACAGCTGGATGGGTGTAACGTAGGTGAGCACAACTGGATGGGTGACAGGCATGTGATCACATCTGGATGGGTATGAGGCAGGTGAGCACAGCTGGATGTGTAGCAGGTGTCGGGGCATGTGAGAACATCTGGATGGTTTATGGATATGTTATCTCACCTGGATGGGTGTGAGGCAGGTGAGCACAGCTGGATTTATGTGATGTGGGTGAGCACAGCTGGATGAGTGATGGACATGTGAGAACAGCTGGATGGGCGTGAGGTAGGTGAGCACAGCTGTATGTGTACGGGGCAGGTGCTGGGACAGATGTGCACAGCTGGACGGGTGCAGCAGCACCTCAGGGCCAGGACAGAGTTGCCGAGCTCTGGCCACCGGGGCCGGTGCCGAATCCCCGGGCCCCCCTGGGCCCCTCCAGCCACCGGGGCAGCGCGGGACCCCCCGGGCGAGCTCAGCTTTGGGCTTCCCGGTGTTTCCGCGCTGCGCTTGTTCTTTATAACCCAAATAAACGGTGCCACCGGCACCCAAAGCCCCGTCCCGTGTCCCCACGCGTGTCGGTCCCGCCGCTCGCGGCCCGCGGGGCTCGGCTCCCGGGACCGGCAGTGCCCTCTGCAGGCGGCCGCGCCCGGGCCGCGATGACCGCCCGGTCCTTCCTGCCACGCCGCCGGTCCGGCTGAGACGGGCCTGGCGGCTCCGCGGCCCCCGCCCGGTCCCGGTCCCACCGCGTCCCCGCGGGCAGGAGGTGAGTCCGGGCCGCGCCGCCGGGGCCGCCCCCCGGTGCGGGGGGAACGGGCGGCACCGGGAGCGCAGCCGCGGGCACCGAGCGCGGGGAGCGGGCGGGGGTGCGGCGAGGCCGTGGGAGGCCGGTTGCGGGACGGTGGGCGGCGGGGCCGGGAGCGGCGGCAGCGGCGCCGAGGGGATTTTGGGTGGATTTCCCCCCTTCTCCTCCCGCCGCCCCCGCGGGAGGCCCGGGCCCGGCGGGTCGGGCGGGGGGGGCGGCCGGACAGACGGCCGGCGATGCAGGTGCACGGCCGGAGGTGATGAAGGTGCGGCTGGGGGGAGGCGAGGCAGGTGAACGGACAGACGGACGGACGGATGAGTGAAGCGGAGTTCCGCGGCCCGCCGGCAGGTGCCCGGTACCGGGACCCAGCGGGTGTGGGGAGGGGGGGCAGGCGGCCCCGGCGCTGGATCGGTGCCCCCCGGCGGGTCCCGCCCGCCCGGCTGACATAACGTCTGAGCGGGGCGGTGTTTGCCTTGGCAGCCCCCGGTGGTGGCGGCGGCGGCTCCTCACACTTTCCGCCAGCGCCGGGCAGCGGCCGCGCTCTGAGTCAGGAGCCGGAGGGTGGGGGGGAACCGGGCGGGGGGGCCGGGGTGAGCCGAGGTGAACCCCGGGCCGCCGCTGCCTCCTGGGGGCCGGCGGTGGCCAAACAGGTTGCGCGGGGTCCCCGCCCAGGCACCTGCGGAGGGGCCGCTCCGGGGGGGCCCCCGCCGCCGCGCCCTGTTCCAGCGCCGCCGGGAGCGGGGGGGCTGCCCCGCCGCGCCGCGCCCCTCCGCAGCCCCGGCTGCCCGGCGCCCGGCTCTCCGTCCCCACCCGGTTCCCCGTGCCCGCTTCTCCATCCCGCCCATATCGGTTCCCGGTTCTCCTTACCCGGCGCCCAGTTCTTCATTCCCCCTCATGTCCGCGTCCCCGTGCCCGGTTCTCTCCATCTCCCCCCGCCCCGGTGTCTGGATCTCCGTGCCCGCTCCTCTACCCCCGCTCTGTACCCGGTTCTCGGTGCCCAGCTCTCCATCCCTCCCCGGTGCCCGGTTCTCCATCCCACCCCCCCACACCGTACCCGGCTCTCCCGTGCCCGGTTCCCCCGCCCTCCGGTGCCCGCGGGGCGGAGCGGGGCGGGCTTGGCCTCGGGGCTCGGCGGCCGCAGCGGGCGGGGCGCGCTCGGCGCCTGGCACCGGGGGAGGCGCCGGGGGGGGCCGTACCGGGCTCCCCCCTCCTCAATCCCGGGGGTCGCTCCTAACGCGGCCCCGTTAACGGCCGCCATCCCGCGCCTCTGACTCAGCTCTTCCCCCCTCCCGCACCGCACCCCCGGTCCCGGGGGGGCCCCGCATGGCCCCCGCCCTCCCGTGGGGGGGGTGTGGCGGGGGTGATGGGCGGCACCCCCCCACCAATAGGAGGTCGGACCGCCGGCGCGCTGCCCAATGAGCGGGGCGGGGGCGGGAGCTTCCTGGAGCCCCGGCGGCGGCGGCGGCGGCAGCGGGGGGGGGCGGGCGGGGCGCGGCGGCGGCAGGTGAAGGCGGAGGCGGGGCCGCGGCCCCGGGACCGGCCCGGAGCTCGGGCGGGGCGCACAGGTGAGCGACGGGAGCGGCGGGTGGGAGCGGACGGACCCACCGACGGGTGGGGGGGTCTGCACGGAGGTACCGAGCGGCAGCGGTGCCGGTGCGGCGGTCGCTCTTGCAGCCCGGTTGCGGTGAGTCGCGTGGATCCGGGATGCTACCGGGGAGCGGGAACGGTCGGGGCGAGGAGCGCTGCCCGCTGCCGGTGTACGGGAACCGCGCTCCGCGCCACGGCCGACCCGCTGCCGCCGCTCCGCGCCGGAGAAGTCGCTGGTGGGGTGGGGGGGGACGGTCACGCGTGGGTTGTTCCCCGTCCCTCCGCAGGGGGCTGCAGGGGACCGGTGACACCGGCAGGTCCCCGGGGCGGCTGCCAAGTCTTTGTCCGGGGTCCGGTTGCGCTGCCGCCATCTGATCGGGGTCCCCTGTGAGCTCACCCCATGGGTGACACGGTGCTGCCCGTGTCCCTCTGCTCCTCCCGGCCCCACGATAGCTCGGCCGAACCCCCGGGTGAGTGGGGCAGGGACGGCACCAGCGTGGGGGCAGCTCGGGAACCCCCCGGTTGTGCCCGTGCTGGTGTAGAGGAGAACAGAGGGTGGGTGTCCCCGTGTCCTGGCACGCCGGTGACACTCGGGGCCTGGCACACTGGCAGCAGCGGGTGCCCCCCTGTTCACCGCTGGCGAGGGGTCACCCAGGGGTGCCCACCAGACCCGGTGGCTCGGTAGCACCCACCGAGCACCGCTGGACTCTGCCCCACGCGCACCCAGCCCTGGCATATGTGCCCCCCCCAGTGGCTGCCCCCAGCCGGCTGTTTGCCCGGGGCGGGGTGCGGTATTTACCCTCCCGCTGCGGCCCACACCAGGGGAGAGCCGTCGTCTTGGGCCGTGGCCGCCCTTGACCTGGAGCCGCTTTCGCTGGGCGAGAGAACGCGGTGGCAGGTTCGGCGTGGGGTGAGTCTCGCTGTGCCTCGGTTTCCCCCGCCACAGCCAGGCTGTGGGCTCACGGGGAGCGGGCCGGGGTCCCCCAGCACCGGTGGGGAGCGTGGTAGCTGCCGGCAACTCAAGGCCGTGGTGGCGATGCCGGGAGGGGCTGCGGTCCGGAGCTTGAAGTGGGTGCATGGAGAAGGGGAAGCTGTGGGGCTGGGGAGGGTGTGGGGCAGCGGGGCTCAGGGCGCCCTCGCTGGGGACGGGGGTGCAGAGTGTGGCACAGGGAGGTGCCCAGCGGGTGGGGAGGACACCAGCGCTGACTCCTGGGGACCCTCTGATGCCACCCGCCCCAGCACAGCCTGGCTGGCCCCCCCCTTGCTGGCAGCGCCGTGGCAGCGCGGCTCTGCCAGCTGGTGCCGTGCACCCTCGGTGCACACGTGGCACGAGCGCGACGGGCCCGAGCGCAGGGGGGGCCGGGCAGTGGGTGCAGCGGGGCCAGCGCAGCCCCCACACCCCTGGCCCTTGGGGGGCGGCTGCTGCCCGCAGCTCGGAGCAGGAACTTCTCCTCCGGGGCGGGCGGCGGATGATGAAACCACGGAGAAATCTCTCCTGGCAGCGCGCGGGCTGCTGGCGGGAGCCCCCGGGAGCCCGCGCTCCCCCTGCGCCGCCGCCTTTCCATGGTAACCCCACCACGGGAGGCCGCCCCGGCTGGGGGGTTTGGCGCCCGCCCGGCTCCCCGCGGCAGCGTCCCCGACATGCCCCAGGAGTTGTGCGTCCACACCCCGGCGAGCCCCGGGGCAGGCGGAGGACCCGGCGAGGGGCCGGGCTGAGACCCGTCAAACTCGCTTCGTGCCAGGGAGGTGACGCTCGGGTGGCCGCGCAGGCGGCGGGGGAGGCGGCAGTGGCCGGTGACCTTCAGCGCCCCGGGTGCCACGTCCGGGGATGAGCGGTCGGTTCACGTGCGCGCTGGTGCGGTGGGCGCTGCGGGGCCTGGGTGCCGCGTGTCACCGGGGCTGGTGGCGTGACTCGGCGGGGCCATGGGCGGGTGGGGGGACCGAGCCGTGGCGAGGGAAAATGAAAGCAGGTGATGCGGAAGGAGAAGTAGGTCAGGCGAGCGCTGGCCTCTCCCGGCAGCCTCGGCTGCGCTGCGTGCTCGCCGTGCCCCGGCTGTCCCCGCCGTGTCCCCATGGGCAGCGGCTGGAGGGGGGCGGTGAGTATGGGGGTCCTGCCGTAGACGCCGCATCCCGGGCAGGGTGGGTGTCGGGCGCTGGATGCCCATGGGCTGGGCAGCGTGGCCGCCGCGGTGGGCATGGTGGTGCCCCGGTGGTTTTGGTTCGGTTGCTGTCCCGTGGGTATCCCCGGGGACATGGGGCTGCGGTGAGGACGGGCAGATGATGCTTCGCTCCTGGGGCCACGTCGGGGAGGGGAAGGGGATTCCCGTCCTGCTCGTGCCGTGCTGAGCCAGCCGGCGCGGTGGGGACATCCCGGTGGGGTCAGCGTTGGGGACGGCCCCGTGTGCCACAGCGGGACGCCACGTCGCTGCCCCCGGCTCTGCTCCGCGGCGGGGCCATCGCCGTCCCCGCGCTGGTGTCCTGCTCGCGGTCGGGGAGGCCGCGGCGGGCATGGCCCCAGTGCCAGTGCTACGTGGGCTCGGGGGGATTAGAGCCGCCTGCCCCCCCTTCCCTCCCCCGGGATCAGCCGTGGGCAGCGGGGAGCTGGCAGCAGGCAGCTGCGTGGGGGCGGAAGCCGGGCTATTTCGGGGGGCACAGAGGGGGGGCCGCGGGCTGGCACTGTCCTTGCCGGGTGACCCCACCAGGACCAGCGCCGGGACGGAGCGTCGGGGCCTGCGCTCGCTGTGGCCGGTGGCGCTCGGTCCCCGGGGTGCCGTGAGGACAGGGATCCTGTGGCGGGGAGGAGATGCCACCAGCCTGGGGGGCCCTGGGGGGCCATGCGGCACAGCAGGACCCGGGGGCCTGGCCGCCCTCCAAGGGGCTCCTGTGACTGCGCCGTGGGGCGAGCGGCACTGGAGCCGGCTCAGCCTGGGGCCGGCGAGCACAACCGGCTGCGGGCAAGCCTGGGGGTGGCAGAGCCTTGTCCCCGCTGCCACCAGCACCCTCAGACTGGGACTGGGCTGCTGGTGTCCCCATGGGTGCTGGGCAGGACTGGGCCGTGCACGCTGGGGCGCAGTGGGTCACCCAGCTCCGCCGTGTCCCCCTCGGTGCTGGCGCAGGTGCCCGGCTCTATGTCGCTCTCGGTGCTGCCAGGGGTGGCCTGGCCACCGGCCAGGCTTGTCCTGCGCACAGCGCCGTCCCCATGGCCACGGGGGGACCTGGATGGGTTTCACCCCATGCCGGTGATCAAATGTGGGGTTTGCTGTTGACTGTTTCCTTCCTGTTCCTCCCCATTTCGGCAACTCCTTCCTTCCCTCCCTCCCTCTGCTCCTGCACTGGCAGGAGCACCCGGGGACACCCCGTGTCCGGCGCTGGGGACGGTGGCACTTGCGGCGGAGGTGACCCGCACAGGCCATGCGGTCTGTCCTGGCTGTGGGACCCCCCGTCCTGGCTCATCGGGGTCCCCGGTGTCGGGATGTGCATTGGGAGGTGAAGACGCCCGTGGGGACACCGGGAGCCGGGATGGTGTACACAGGATTGAACCCCGTCCCGTCACTGGTGGTACTGGTCAGAGCGGCACCGACCAAGGGCGGAGCGGCGAGGAGGATGGATGAAGGTCAGCCCGTCCTCCCAAACGCCAACATCTCCATGACCTGGTCCCCCCTCTCTCGTCGCCCTCGGTGCCCCCCGAGCCGGGCCGAGCAGCAGTTTGCGGCCGGCGCGTGGGCGGTTGCGACACCCCCAGGGTGGGGGGGCCGTGGTGAGTCACCCCAGCGGGGCCTGGCCACCAGCGGGAACCCTGAGTCAGGGCTGCGTGCCCATGCCGTGCCCCTCCCTGCCCGCCTCGCCCACCTTATCTCCCGCCCTTAGCACCTGGCACACCTGGGCCAGGGGGGGCTGGCGCCGTTCCCCTCCTTTATGGGGAGCAAAGGGCAGCGGAGGGTTGGCAGGTGCCGTGTCCCTCCCTCCATCCCTGGCGACACCGGCGGGGGCCGCGCTGCCCGTTGTGCCCCTCGCCGGGGCGGCCGCCCTGTGCGGAGCATCGTGGTGAGCACGGCTGCCTGTGCCACTGCCACCTCCTGCCCACGCACAGCAGGCTGACCCCTGGCACACCGCACCGTGCCGTCCCGGCCATGGGGCAGGCAGGATGCCACGCCAGGGCAAGATGCCGGCACGGCCGCTGCCCCCCGCCCGCCCGTGCGGTCGCGCGCTTGCACAACCCGGCGCTTTCCGTGAGCGTTGCTGGGGCTGGAGGCCCCATCCCTGCCCGACCGGCATGCGGCTCTTCCCCTTTCTGCCCGGTAGCACCGGAGCGCAGCCTCACCGCGGCAGTCTGGCTGGTGTCTTGGCCGGTGTGGGCGGCCGGGGCGGGTGCCGGTGGTGGGGTGTGTGGAGCGCTCCCCGAGCTGCTAATTAATCGCTGTTTAGCCGGGGACGCAGAGGGTGTAATTACGGGGGGGTTGCACGAACCTGCAGCGGGGACACCGGCAGCTGTGCCAGGTGGTGCCCAAAGTGGACAAGGTGGCACAGACTCACAGATCCACACGGTGCAGCCGGGGCTGCGTCCCGCATCCCCAATGGGACTTCGAGGCCCGTTCTGGGTGCGGAGCGGGACATGCATGTGCAGGGTTGGGGGGTGGCTGTGGGGCAGGCCACGGCACGCCGCGCCGAGCCCAGCCCTGCGGTGGCAGCCCCGCTCCCGCCGGCGCCCTCCCGGCTCGGCCGCGGCCGGTGGCGAGCGCCCAGCGCCCTGCCCCACGGCGGCGGCACCGCGAGGGCCCGGCCAGCGCCACGGCAACGGGGCTGGTGCAGGTGGCGGGACGGCAACGGCGAGGGGATGCCCATGGCACCGCCGGGAAATTCCTCCACGGGGGCTGGGGGAGCCCCCTGGCCGGTGCGGGGTGGGCGCCCCGTGGCGCGGCGCCGGCCGCGAAGGGTTAACGCCGGTGTGTGTTCTGGGAAGCGGGGCTGGGAGGTGCGTGACCCGGGGTGTGGGCGTCGACTCCTTTTGAGGTGGGATCCTGCGCTCAAGTGCAGCGGGGAGCGGGGCCAAGTTCACACAGCGCCCTGCGCCTTCGCCTCCCTGCCGCTCGCGGGGCCGCCGACCCGGCCGCGCCACCGCGCCCAGCCACGCCGCCGCCTGCGCCAGGTGAGCCGCGCGACCACCGCGCCGATGCCGCCCCGGGAAGGTGCCGCGGTGCGGCGCACCCGGCGAGGCGCCAGCGGGCACGGGGAGGGCCGGGCATGGCCGCTCTGGCACCGGCCGCAGATGCCGGCGTCGCCGGAGCCCTGCGCCGCCCTCGCTGGGATGGGATGGGATGGGATGGGATGGGATGGGAAGGGACAGGTGGCAAAGTCTGGGTCACTGTGGCCTGGCGGAGCAGGGCCGGCGCCCCACGGCGCTGATGCCGGGCAGCCGGACGCGCCTCTGCCTGGCGCGGGTGGCGTGGAAGGTTTTGGCAGCGGGAGGTGGTGGCAATGCCAGCGCGGGGCCGGCGTGGGGGCTCGGCCGGGCTGGCGGCTGCCTGTCCGCGCTGCAGGTGCTGGGGTTGGCACTGGGGCCACCGCACCGGGCCCCGGCAGCCGCGGCACTCGCAGCCCCTTCTCCGGTGCCAATGGCTGCCGTGTCTTGGCTGTGCCGCACGGCCGTGCCCATGGGGCACTCAGGGTGCCCAGGGACCGGCCGCTCTCCCGGTGGCAGCGCGGGTGCCAGGGGCCGGGGAGGTACCGTGGGGCTCGGTCCCCATTGCCGTGGGGCGGGGGGGGTCTGTTTATCCTCTTCTCTCTTCAACCCATTTCCTTTCGGCTCCGCTCTCGCTGTTTTCTTCTTCTTTCAAAGAGCAGGACCACTTCCCCCGCCCGCCGCCCCCGGCGCCGGCACCCCCGGCACAGCTCCGGCACATGCCTGTTTGGTGGCCACCAGCCCAGCCGGACCCTGGCCCGGCGCATCCTCACTTGGGGGGCAGAGCGGCCGTGCAGCCCCCACCCCTTGGCACCACCGCTGCTCCTCGATGGCTTCGAGCAGAGCGATGGGTGGCGGGGGATGCACATCCCGAACACCTGGGTCCCCTTGGCAGCTTCCGAAGGGCCCCGCGGGCGGGGGGCCGGGGGCCGGTGCCGCGCTCCCCTTCCTGGGTGACTCATTCTCCCCGGTGCGGCTGTGAAGTCCCTCGACAGCGTTTGCGACGCTTGTGACCGAAAGCAGCGGCGCTCGGCAGCACCCGAGGTGGGGACCTGCAACCCCCAACGCCCCTTCCCTATGGGGAGACCCCTCGGACACCCCCTCCTGCCCCACATCTCACCCCGGCCCCGCGCTGCGGCTGACGCCTGGCACAGGTTGGCACTGTGCCGAGTGCCATCCCGTTTTGGTGACACAGGACACAGCCAGTCCCCGCACATAGCTGGACCCCCACCCTGTGCAGCGTGTGGCTGTGCCGGCACGGTCAGACCCCCCGTGGCCGTGGTTGTGCCAAGAGGCGCAAGCCGGTGGCAAGATGTCACGGTGACCTGGGCAGCCATTGTTCCCACTGCCACCCGCCCGGCTCGGCATGGGGAGCGACCCCCCCGCTTTCCCCGGCACCGCAGCCGAAACAGGCCCGACCGCGGTATTGACGTAACCGAGAAAGCCCTGGTGCGGTGGGGGTACGAGTGTCACCAGCACCCCCCTCCCAACCCATGTCCCCCCGTGCCGCCGGCGCCGGTGCCGGCTGGGGAACATGGGGGGCCGGGGGTGGCTCCGGCAGCCTCACACCTCGTCCCCCCCCGTTTCCTTATCGCCGCTGTGATCTCCTCGATGGCAGCGCCCGCTCAGCATGTGACTTCGCTCCAGCGGGGAGGATGCGCCGAGGGAGGGGGGCGGGGGGTGTCGGGGAAGAAAAGCCGTCAACGGGCGGTTTGGTGCGATGGAAAATCCCCCTTCTGCCGCCACCTCACCCCCGCCCTGCCCCGGCCCCGCCGCCCCATCCGCCAGCATCCGGCCCCGCGGCCGCTCGCGGGGGTCCCGGCCCCCTCGCTGTGCCGAGGCCGGTGGTTGTACCTGCTCCTCGGGACACCCCGTGGGTGCAGGACGCCCAACACGGGTGGCACCAGTGGGTGCCGGCCCTGCCAGCACCCCGGTGACAAGGGGACAGGGGGGTCCATCCCGCCGCCATCGGGGTTTGGCTGGGGGAGGCAGCAATGATGGATCCTGGTGTCATCGGGACCACCGTGTGTAATGGGGGGATCCGCGGCGCTTTGGGGTGTCCTCAGCGAGTGTCACATCCCCGTCGTCCCCCTCCAGCTGCCCAAGCGGCACCACAGGGCGCTCACCTCCCCTAATCCTGCCCCCGCTGCTAATCCTGCCTAATCCCACCGGGGGCTGTCGTTGCCTGTTGGCTCCCGGTGCCCTGATGGTTTAATCGGCCCTAATCCGCTCGCCCCCGCCCCGGTGGGCAGCGGGGACCCCGGCTGGCACCGGCCGGGCGAGGGGGGCGGCCGCGGGCGCCGGCGTCCCAGGCGGTCGGCGCTGCCCGGCTCCCAGTTTCAGGGGCGGCTGCCGCCTGCCCTGCCGGTCGGGCCTGCTCGGCAGCGGCTGGGGCGGCTCCGCAGCCGGTTGCTCCGGGGCCGTTCCCAGCCGCCTGCCTCGGCAGCCCCAGCTGGCGGCCGCCCAAGCGCA
The DNA here is from genome assembly GCF_036013475.1 of Columba livia. Classification (NCBI taxonomy): domain Eukaryota; kingdom Metazoa; phylum Chordata; class Aves; order Columbiformes; family Columbidae; genus Columba; species Columba livia. Next base: position 1,171,510 of record NC_088629.1, on the reverse strand, counting down.
GGGAGCGGCCGGCGTGGGGATGGGCCCCTGCGCCGGGGGCCGCCGGCCGCGCCGCCCCCTCCACGGGCAAGAGGGGGCACGTCCCCCGCGCCCGCCGACGGCACCGCGTGGCTTGGCACGGCCCGGTACGGCCTGCTGGGTGCAGTGCGAATGGGCCGTGGCGTGGTGTGGCACAGCGGGGCCTGGCGCGGCGCGGGGGTGTCCAGTGGCACATGTTGCCATGTGGCTCTGGCAGCACCAAGAGGCTGGATGGGGTGGAGCTGGGGGGCCACCTCTGCCTTCCCCAGGGTGCAGGCGCTGGACAGACCTCCCACCCCGGTGTCACCTAAGAGCCCCGGTGTCACCCAAAAGCCACAGTGTCACACAAGAGCCCCGGTGTCACCCAGCAGCACCAGACAGCCAGAATGGCATCGCCCGTGGCTGGGTGTGAGGTTGCAGCACCAGCATCACCATTGCTGCCTGTACCCTGCCAGCAGGTCGGGATGGCACCGGGGTCGCGCCGGCTCCATCGCCCACCTGTGCTGGCTCCATGGGGACGCGCGAGTCCCCATTGCGGCACCGCGGGGACCAGCGGCGGCTTTAGGGCTGAGGCCAAGCCCTGCCAGGTGCAGCGTGGGAAAGGCCCGGCTCACACAGGCTGGGCTTGGCTGGGCGAGGAGCGGCCCCGGGCTGGGGCAAAGCGGGAGGGAGGGGGCCGGGCCCCCACCGGGAGCGGGGGCAGGAACCGGCGGCGCGGGTGCTGATCCTAATCTGCGGTGGCAGGAAGAAGCGTGGCCCCCGTTCCCAGCCCGGCTGGGCTCCGCGGGGCGGCCCCCCGGCCCTCAGGGCCCTGTTCCCGGCACTCGCCCGCCCACCCGTGCCCGCCGCCGCCGGCGAGGCCCGCGTTCCCAGGCCGGGGGTGCCGGGAGCCGGCGGCTGCACCCGGCCGTGCCGGGAGGCCGGGGGGGCGGGTGGGCCGGTGCAGGAAGCGCCGCGCCTCGACGCTGTTCAAAGGCGCCGCACCGAGATTTCCCCCTTTGGTGTGGCGGCACGGGGGGCCGCGCGGGCGGCCGGGCGTCGGCGGCGGAGGAAGCACGGGGGGCTGCGGTGGGGGGCCACCCGCCCGCCCGCCGACCTCGGCGCAGCCCCCAGCCTGCCGCGCTTCAGCATCCCACCACAACCCTGGCGCCTCTGCCGCCGAGCCCCATGCCACGGAGGTTTCCTCGCACCCCGGCGTTGCGGCGGAGCCGCGGCGTTGCCGTGCTGCTCGGCAAGCGTCCCGTCCTTCCCGCAGGTGAGGACGATGGCCAGCCCGGAGGACGACCTCATCGGCATCCCCTTCCCCGAGCACAGCAGCGAGCTGCTCAGCTGCCTCAACGAGCAGCGGCAACTGGGGCTGCTCTGCGACGTCACCATCAAGACGCAGGGGCTGGAGTACCGGACCCACCGCGCCGTCCTGGCCGCCTCCAGCCGCTACTTCAAGAAGCTGTTTGCCGGGCCGGGGCCGGGGCAGGAGGTCTGCGAGCTGGACTTTGTCGGGCCGGAGGCATTGGGAGCCTTGCTGGAGTTCGCCTACACGGCCACGCTCACCATCAGCAGCGCCAACATGGGCGAGGTGCTGCGCGCCGCGCGGCTGCTGGAGATCCCCTGCGTGATCGCCGCCTGCGTGGAGATCCTGCAGGGCAGTGGGCTGGAGGCGCCCGGCCCCGATGACGGCGACTGCGAGCGCGCCCGCCGCTACCTGGAGGCGTTTGCCGCCCTCCCCGAGGGGGACGCGCCCGCCGCGCCGCCCCCGCGCCCTGCTGCCCGCCGCAGCAAGAAGACCCGCAAGTTCCTGCAGACCCACGGCGCCCGGCTCAACAACCACGCCGAGGAGCCGCCCGCCGAGGGCGAGGGCTGCGGCAGCCCCCCGCCGCCCCCGCAGCCGCCCTCGCCGCCCCTGCCCGAGGGGCTGCCGCTGCCCTACGAGAGCTTCGAGCTGCCCGAGGAAGAGGAGCTGCCCCCGCACCCCTTCCCCTTCCCCTACCAGCCCATGTCCCCCGAGGAGGCCGCCTCGGACGAGGACGCCATCGACCCCGACCTGATGGCGTACCTGAGCTCGCTGCACCACGAGTCGCTGGCGCCCGGGCTGGATACGCCCGACAAGCTGGTGCGGAAGCGCCGCTCGCAGATGCCGCAGGAGTGTCCCGTCTGCCACAAGGTCATCCACGGCGCCGGCAAGCTGCCCCGCCACATGCGCACGCACACGGGCGAGAAGCCCTTCGCCTGCCAGATCTGCGGGGTGCGCTTCACACGGTGAGTGCGGCCGGACGGGTACCCGCGGCATCCCTGCCGCACCTCCCTGGGGCATCCCTGGTGCGGGGCGACCCAGGGACAGCGTTTCCCGCCACCACTGGCGCTGTGGCGGCCACCGCTTGGCCCCGCCAGGCAGCCAGGACTTGGTACCCGGTCTGCTGCATCCCACAGAGCGTTCTGGCCACCGCATCCCTACCGTGCAGCCCAGTTCCCTGTGTTCTGCAGAGCATCCCTGCCCCGCATCCCCACCCCACATCCCTGCCCCACATCCCTGCTCCACATTCCTGCCATGCATCTTGGTCCCCTGCATCCCGCAGAGCATCCCTGCCCCACATCCCTGCCATGCATCCTGGTCCCCTGCATCCCGTAGAGCATCCTCGCCCCACATCCCTGCCCCACATCCCTGCCCTGCATCCCACAGAGCATCCTCCCCCTACATCCCCACCCCACATCCCTGCCCTGCATCCCTACAACCTGTCCTGGTCTCCCACATCCCTACCGTGCATCCTGGACCCCACATCCCGCAGAGCATCCTTGCCCCGCATCCCTGCCCCACATCCCTGCCATGCATTCCAGTTGCCCACATCCCTGCTGCGCATCCCTGCCGCGGCGCTACCAGCACCATCCCGCTGCCCGCCGCAGCCAGCCAGCCACTTCGCCGGGGATGCCAACCACCCTGTGCCAACGTCTCCTTGTCCCCCCCCGCCCCAGGAACGACAAGCTGAAGATCCACATGCGCAAGCACACGGGTGAGCGGCCCTACTCCTGCCAGCACTGCAGCGCCCGCTTCCTGCACAGCTACGACCTGAAGAACCACATGCACCTGCACACGGGCGCCCGGCCCTACGAGTGCTACCGCTGCCACAAGGCCTTCGCCAAGGACGACCACCTGCAGCGGCACCTCAAGGGCCAGAACTGCCTGGAGGTGCGGACCCGCCGGCGCCGCCGCGACGAGCCGCCCCCGCTGCCCGCCGGCCCCGCCGGCCTCGACCTGTCCAACGGGGAGCTGGAGGGGCTGCGCCTCTCCATCGCCCGGTACTGGTGTCCCGGGCGGCCCAAGGAGGAGGAAGAGGAGCCGGAGGGTGAGGAAGGGCCGCAGCCGGATGGCGATGTGCCGGCGGAGACGGCGTGAAGGGGCGGCCGCGCCGGCGGGTGCCACGCCGTGCCGTGCCCACCGCGGTTTCTGTTCCCGTTTCTTCCCCGTCACGGTTCGTTCCCAGTTATGCAAAGGGGGGAAACTCCCCCCCTGGCTGATTTGCACAATGGGGTGGGGGGGTCCCCACCATCCCCGGGATCCCCCCCCCCGCGCCGTGCCCGGGTGAGTGGGGGGGGTGAGGGGGAAGTGAGACCGGGGTGTCACCCCCCAACACACCTCCTCCCCCCCACCTAAAGCGGGGCCGGGACTGAGCGCACCCCAAAACCAACCGGGGACAGCGCGAGGCGCCCCCTGGCGGCCCCGCCCCGCGCTCCCCCCGCTTGGCAGGGACCCCCCCCGCGCTGTAAATAGCTTGTCCCCATTGTCCCCCCCCCAACCCCCAAAATCCCGAGCAGCCCCTCCCCGGCGAGCCCCCCTCGCCCCTGCACTCCCGGCTGCTTTCTCTTGGTTGCACTATTTGGGTGAACCCACCCGGGTGAGGGGCAGCCCCGGCCCCCACCCGACCCCCCCCCCAAAATCCCCGACCCCCCCCAAATCCCCTCGGCCCTGTGGGACCCCCCCTCCCATCCCCAGCGGTCACCCCTCAGCCCTTTGCACATGCCCCCCCCAGGGCGCAGCCCCCCCCGCCCAGGGGGAGCAGGGGACCGGCACTATTTGCCTAAAAAATAAGAGTTTATCTATATTTAAAAGAAGATGATGTAATATATTCCCCCCCCCGGCCCCTCCGCTGCTGCCCGCCCGCGCTGCCCGGCCCCCCCGCGTGTCTGTCCCTTGCCATGGGGTGCCGGGAGGGGTGATGGGGACGTGGGGCTCTGGGCTCCCGTCGTGGCTTTCAAAGTGCCTTAATGGTGAACTTGAAATTTTTCGGCTACTTGAACCTCTTCTGGTGTCAGGAACCAAAAGGAATAACCGGCGGGCGGCTGCCCCCCCGCCCCGCCGGCCGCCTCTGTCTGTCTGTCTGTCTGTCTGTGTTTGTTTTTTTAAACCGAAGGCTGCTTGGTAATAAACGGAGAAGCAGGGACCCCCCGGCCTGCGCCCGGCTGTCTGTCCGTCCGCACCACGGCCCCTCCCCGCGGCGGCTCGGCGGGGATGGGGACAACGCGGGGATGGGGACACCGCAGGGATGGGGACACTGTGGGGATGGGGACACTGTGGGGATGGGGACACCGTGGGAATGGGGGGAGCGTGGGGATGGGGACACCGTGGGGATGGGGGCACTGTGGGTATGGGAACACATAGGGATGGGGACACATAGGGATGGGGACAACGTGGGGATGGGGACACATAGGGATGGGGACAATGTGGGGATGGGGACACCGCGGGGATGGGGACACTGTGGGGATGGGGACACCACGAGAATGGGGACACCACGGGGATGGGGACACCGCGGGGATGGGGACACCACAGGGATAGGCACACTGTGGGGATGGGGACACCGTGGGGATGGGAACACATAGGGATGGGGACACTGTGGGGATGGGGACACTGTGGGGATGGAGGTGGGGAGCACTGTGGGGACAGGGACAGAGCTGGTGACACTGTGTGGATGGAGACGGGAGCATCACGATGCTGGGGACATTGAGGGTCTGTGGGCATTGAGGGGATGGAGATGGGGACACCGTGGGGCTGGGGACACTGCAGGGACAGGACCAAGGGGATGGGGACACTGAGGGTCCGGGGGCACAGCAGCACTTGAGCCCCATGACAACAGGGCTGGGGCCAGCGTGGGGCTGAGGGCACGGCAGGGACAAGCCACCAAGGACGCTGGGGACACCGCGAGGTTGGGATCCCCCCGAGGTACCACACGCCGGCTCGGGGCACCGGGACCAGGCGCTTTATTGACCAACCCCCCCCACCCGCCCCAGCAGCTCCCGGCGTCCACCGCGCCGCTCGGGCTCCGGCCACGTCCCCGCGGCCTCACCACCGCGTGGCACCGTCACCAGGCCCTGCGCTGCCTGCTGGGCGGCCGCATGGTCACCACCTCCTCCAGCTCGCTGCCGCTGCTCTCCATCCTCTCCTGGTAGCCAAAATCCAGGCTATGGGGGGACAGGGCGTTGTTGGGGACCAGCGCCGGCGGGGGACATCGCCACCGCCATTGCCAGCCCTCACCTGGAGAGCGACCTGTCGTCCACCTCACTGTCCCCTCCATCGCTCTCCCCGCTGGCTTCTTCTCTCAGCCGGGCTCGTAGCCGGGCTTCCATCCTGGGGGGCAAGCGCCGGGCGCCCCCCCGGCCTTCCAAAATCTCCCGGATGCCCCGGCGCAGCTGGTGCCCGCGCTCCTCGCCGCGCCACGCGCGCACCGCCGACAGCCACAGCTCCACCGTCTCCTCGTCGCTGGAATCCCTGCATGGAGCAGGGCGGGGGGTTACACCCCCCCCCCCCCGAACCCCCCAAACCTCCCCCCGGGCTCCCTGCTCACATCTCCTCGTCCCCGGTGTCCTGGAAGGTCAGGGGGCCCATGCAGACGGTACAGATGTTGCGCAGCGTTTGGAAACACTCGCGGCAATAGAGCCCTTGGGGAAAACGGAGCCATGGAAGATTTTCTTGGGGAGGGGATGGCCCTAAATTTGCAGTGGAGGGGGGGTCGGCTCCTGCCTTTGCATCCGGAGGTGATGCAGGTGACGAAGTCCGCGCGCTGCGCTGTCCTGCAAGCCAGGCAGTGTTTCTTCTGGAAGCCCAAGAGTTGAGCCAGGGGGGCAAGTACCGGCAGCCTGCGGGTAAGGACACCATCGGTGTCCATGGGGCAGCGCCACCCTTGTCGCCGATCCCCCTGGGGGTGGCGTTGCCCTTTTGCAAGGTGTTTGTGGGGTGGGGATGGGAGCTGACCTGGTGGTGAGGAAGCGGAGGAGCCCGCCGCCCTGCTTGGCATCGGCCACGTGCTGCGTGGCCGCTTGGCGCAGGACGCGGGCCAGCCCCACTCGCCGCGCCAGGATGGTGGTGTGGAGGAAGACGATGCGTTCCTGGCGCGGCAGGGATGGGATGAGGGGATTGGGATGGCCGGGGGGGCCATAGGAAAGTTGTTGGTGGTTGGGGTCCTACCTGCTCGCGGCGAGGATAGTAGGCGGCGCACACCACCCGGCGCAGCCGCGCAATGTAGCCGCCAAAGACGGCGATGAAGAGGCAGATGCCATAGAGGAGTCCTGGTGGGATGGGGACATGTCACACGGGGGTGACACCCCAACCCCGTGCACCCCCCGTCTTTGCACGCCCCGCTCACCCATGCTGAGGTAGGTGGTGTAGTCGGGCTCCACGGGGTAGAGGAGGCAGCGCTGGGAAACCACCGAGACGTTGCCCTGCTGCAGCACGTCGAAGGCGGACACCAAATCCCGGAAGATATCGCTGGTGTAGCCGGTCCCGTTGATGGTGACGCCCATCACCACCGGCGCTGCGGGGGCGAGTGGCTCAACCTGGGCACCCACCACCGCAAAATCCCGTTCTGCCGCCAGCAAAGCACCCAAGGGCACCGCTGTGGCGCGGCGGGTACCGCTCACCCCTGGCGACGATCTCCCCGCGCAGCTGATGCCGGATGAGGTCGAGCAGCCAGAAAAGGCCATAATCGGCCAGGACGATGCTGAACCCCAACAGCACGTGGCGCAGGACCCCCACCAGCTGCAGCCCGTAGCGCCGCTGCTCCTGCTGGCACAGCCACAGCGCGGCTGGGGGGGAGCGGGAGCGCCGTGAGGCCGTGCCGCACCGGGACCCCCCCATGTGGATGGCACTGGGGGCACCCCCGGGCGCGGGACGGACTTGGAGGGATGTAGCGGCTCCTCTCCCAGGCCGAGAGGGGCAGCACGGTGGGTTTGCCCTGCTCCGCCTGCCGCAGGTCCAGCCGCACGAACCGCCGCGTGATGTAGATGTTGTCGAAGGACTCGTCGTGCAGGTACTGGTGGTGGTACCGCAGCGCCCTGGGGACACAGAGTGACAGAATGTGAGGGGTGGAAGGGCCCTGGAAAGCCCATCCAGTGCAATCCCCCATGGAGCAGGAACACCCAGATGAGGTTACACAGGAAGGTGTCCAGGCGGGTTGGAATGTCTGCAGAGAAGGAGACTCCACAACCCCCCTGGGCAGCCTGGGCCAGGCTCTGCCACCCTCACCCCAACAAGTTGCTTCTCATCTTCCAGCGGAACCTCCTGTGTTGCAGTTTGCACCCATTGCCCCTTGTCCTGTCCCTGGTTGTCACCAGAAGAGCCTGGCTCCATCCTCCTGACACTGCCCCTTTCCATCTTGATCCCCAGCAATGAGTCCCCCTCAGGCTCCTCTTGTCCAGCTCCAGAGCCCCAGCTCCCTCAGCCTTTCCTCACACGGGAGATGCTCCACTCCCTCCAGCATCTTGGTGGCTGCGCTGGACTCTCTCCAGTAGTTCCCTGTCCTGCTGGAACTGAGGGGCCACAACTGGACACAATATTCCAGGTGTGGTCTCCCCAGGGCAGAGCAGAGGGGCAGGAGAACCTCTCTGACCTACTGACCACCCCCTTCTAACCCACCCCTGGTGCCATTCACACGCCGCGTCCCCATTGCTACCGGGGCTGTGGCGGGACCCCCATCCCACTCACTGGAGGTACACGTAGAGGATGGCGATGAAGGAGACGTGCGTGAAGATGCCCAGGAGCTCGGAGGTGGGCTGCATGCGCATGTGCACCTCCTCCATGATGTCCAGGGCCACCTCGTTCAGCGTCTTGCTGGCGTTGAGGTTGACGTCGAAGCGATGCGAGGCCGAGATGTTGAACTCAAACTCCCGCCGGACGCGGTCCAGAGAATCCGCCACGGCTATGGGGGCGGCGAGGGGTTGCGGTGACAACGGGCAAAGAGGGACCATCCCCAACCCCATCCCCGCGGCGCTGGGACACTCACGTTCCGCGATGTTCTCTTTGAGGAAGGACGCGATGTACTGGGGGATGATGCAGAAGAGGAGGCCGACTGCGGAGAGAACGGGGTGGGCAGGGGTCTACCCCATCGCCCCCACTCCACGCAGAGGGACGGGGGCCCACGCACTGTTGGCCAGCCCGCAGAGGGGCTTGAAGGCGGAGACGATGTAGCAGAGGAAGAAGAGGAAGGGGATGGCGCGGAAGCAGTCGTCCCTGGCCTTGTCGAAGAGCTGCATGCAGCGGTGGTACGGCGAGCCCAGCTCCTCGTTGCACACCTTGCCCATGTTGGCCAACCAGTGCCAGACGTTGTACAGGACTCGGCCTGTGTTGGGGGGACAGGGTGGGAGTGACGGGGACAGGGATGGGGTGAAAACAGGAGAGAACGTGGGGGACCCCCTCGGCTCACCGACGTGGCTGATGGAGTCCATGATGGAGCGGAAGAACTTGCGGACGTGGTCGCCCACCACCTTGGCTTCCTGGGCGATCTCCTTGATTTTGGCCAGCACCTCTGTGGAGAAGGTTGGCTTTGGTTATCGCTTGCGTGCTAAAAATGCACCTTGTTCAATCACAGAATCAGAGGGTCATGGAATCATTTGGGTTGGACAAGCACCTCAAGGTCATGGAGTCCAACCATTAAGCCGCCCATGTCCCCAAGAACCACATCTCTGTGTGTTTTAACCCCTCCAGGGGTGGTGACTCCACCTGGGCAGCCTGTTCCAATGCCCCACAGCCCTTTGGGGAGAAAACACCCCAAATTTCCACCCTCAACCTCCCCTGGCGCAATGAGGCCATTTCCTCTTGGCTTTTCCTATTAAGATTGAGTAAAACCCCTTTATTTTTATTATAGTCACGGGTGGGTTTATTTTAATATTCAAGTGTCTTTAGGGGAATATTTGCATTTGAAAATGAGCCAGACTTCAGTACAGCTCTAAATACCAAGTGACAGTCAGAAGCTGAGCGGTTGTAGGACACTCGTGACAACGTGACAACCAAACCTACAACGAGCCCTTTATTGGGGTTGGCCATAAGCAAATAATCGCTCTACAAACTGAGCAGATTGGCCCAAAAAATCACGTCTTTCCCTAGAAAAGAACCCGTGCCACATGAAGAATGAAGAATTCTGTAATGATTGTGTTAACGCTTCGGGTGGGATTTCCTAAGCAAGCGGCGATAAAGAAATCACCCCGAGCATCCGCGCTATATACATTTCTCTCATTTTGTTAACTCTGGAGCAAATATTTAAACACGAGGGGAACGCTGAGGGGTGAGGGCAGCCCAGGACCCCCCCAAATGCCGCCGACCCCCCCCGTTCTCACTGATCAGCGGGTTCTGGGCGCGTTCCACCCGCTCGGCCGTCTGGTTGAGGGCGAGTTCGGCCCCGCACGACAGCGACTCGGCCGCCCGGGAGAAGTTGTGCAGGATGTTGGAGCAGGGCCCCTGCATGGCCAGCCCCAGCGCCAGCAGCAGCAGCAGCGTCTTCCCCTCCTCTGCGGGGCAAAAGCGATGGGGGTGATTATTCTTATTAGATGAGGGATGAACGGAGCTGAAAGTGGAGCTGGAGGGAGCAGCGGGTGGGAAATCCTTCGGGATTGCAGCGCAGAGCAAGGAGCATCCTCCGTATTCTGTCTGAGCTCACGGGAACCCCAAAACCCTTCAAAAAACACCTGGAAAACACCTCCCTGCTCATGTACAACAGTTGGACTCGATATCTTAAAGACCTTTTCCAACCTAAATGATTCTATGACTGGGTGCGTGAGGAAGAGCGTGGTTGTCCTCCCGCTGCTGAGGCCCCATCTGGAGTTACTGGGAGCAGTTCTGGGCTCCCCAGTTTAAGAAGGACAAGGAGGGAGCCCAGCGCGGGGACACAGAGCGTGAGGGGGCTGGAAAGGCCGGCAGAGCTGGGGCTGTTCAGCTGGAGCAGAGGAGCTGAGAGGGACCCGATGATGTGATCGATACCCCAGGGTGGGCGGCAGAGGATGCACCAGATTGTTCGGTGCTGCCCAGCGACAGGACGAGGGGCAACGGGCACGGACTGGAACACGGGGATTTCCACCCGAACACGAGGAGGAACTTGAGTGCTTTGAGGTGCCGGAGCCTGGAGCAGCTGCCCAGAGCTGTTTGGAGTCTCCTTCCCCAGGGACATTCAAACCCCATGGATGTGACCCTGTGCCACCCGCTCTGGTGACCCCGGGCTGGGGGATCTCCAGAGCTCCCTCCCCAACCAGGCTGGGGTTCTGTGCGATTCTGTCCTGGCGCTCAAGGTGGGGACCCCATGGCACCCCATAGCGACGGCCACTCACTGGTGAAGACATAGGGCAGGGACAGCAGCACGGTGACGCGCATCTTGACGGAGAACGCCATGCCCAGCCCCAGCCCCGCGCCCAGCGTGATGGTGGTCACCAGGCAGTACCAGATGTTGTGGCCCTGGGCCAGCAGCACCAGAGCCCCATACAGAGTTGCCAGCACCAGCCCCAGCACCAGCCCCATGAGGCTGCGGGTTAATTGCCGCACTTTGCTCTCTTCCCCGGGTTGACGGGGCTTTTTGCCACCGGACAGCGGCGGCGCCGGGCTTTTCCCCCGGCACCTCAGTCTTTGCAGGGCTTTGCCCAGCCCCATACTGGGATGGGCTCTCCCAGTGCTCTCCCAGTGCTCTCCCAGTGCTCTCCCCAGCTCCAGGTACACGGATACGGTGTGTGGAATGGGTGGCTCACAATGCGCCGGTTCCACGGAGCATCCCACCGTTGCAGGTTCCATGGAGCTTCCCACCATGGCTGGGATGAAGCGCGGAGCCACGAAGCCGTCGTCGGCCCCCAGGCAAACGCCCTCAGCTGCCACCGAGGCACACAAGGGGCAGAAACCACCCAACACCAGTAAGATCCACCCCTCCCCAGTCCGCTCCCAGCCGGGGCTGCGGGGGAGAGGGCAGGGATGATGGTTCCCCCCCAAAACTCAGCCCTGAAGCGAGTGCTGCTCTGGTTGCTGCCCGCCCGGTGCAACCGGTTCGTCTGGAGCCAGCCGCACCAGCACCGCGGCACAAAGCTCCTCCTGGGCACCGGTGTCGGTATCTTCTTTGGCGTGGGTAAGTGTGTCCCGGTGCCGGGCGCAATGCGGGGGATGGTGGCACCGGGGGCTCAGGGCACGTTTGCGGGTGTTTCAGGGCTCTGCCAGCTCCTCATCGTCCCCCTGGACTTCACGGACAGTTTGAAAATGCAGCTCTGCTTCGGGCTGATGGGTGAGGATGGCGCTGCGGGGGCACCAGGGTGACAGACGCCATTGGGGACCCCACGGGGGTCTCTGTGGGACCGTGGGGACAGCTCTCGGTACCTACAGGGATAACCACCTTGGGCTGGGCCACGTCCCCCCACTTCCGCTGTGCCAACCTGCTCATGGCCCCCAAATTCCTGGGCAAGGAGGGTCGGGTCTACGTCCTCTCCCTCGTCCTTGCCGCCATCTACAAAGGTGGGATCCCCCCGTGTCCCCGTCGTCCCCATCAGGGGGTCCCGAGGGCTTCGGGAAGGGGGGTCTGAGCCAGCCGTGCCGGTCGCAGGGCCCGTGGCCAACACCTGGCACAACCTGGAGGAGGTGACGCGTTCGCTGAGCTGTGTGGCCGAGCTGCAGGTCAACCACAGCCGCCAGCTCTGGGAGATGTCGACGGCGCCCATGCACCGGGTGCTGGAGAGCATGGCGGTGAGCTGGGGGGCTGCGGTGAGCTGGGGGGGGCGCAAAGTGACCCCTGGGCTGCGGTGAGGCCAAACCTCATATCCTGGAGTCGGTTTTTGGCCATGCAAGTCAGGGCTCAAACAGCGGCCCCAGGGGTGGTGGGATCAACTCATGGCAAGAAAGAGCTTGAGGAGCTGGAGTTGAGAGAAGGGAAGGGAGCTGGGGAAGGGGCTGGAGCACAAGTGTGATGGAGACTGAGGGACCGGGGGAAATGGCTGCAAGTTGTGCCAGGGGAGGCTGAGGGTGGAAATTTGGGGTGATTTCTCCCCAGAGGGCTGTGGGTGTTGAACAGGCTGCCCAGGGCAGTGCTGGAGTCACCATCCTGGAGGGGTTGAACACACACAGATGAGGTTCTCAGGACATGTTCAGCGCCAGCGGTGGGTTATGGTTGGACTCCATGATCGTGAGGGTCTTGTCCCACCAAAACTGTGATTCTGTGATCATGGAAGGGTTTGGGTTGGGAGGGACCTTCAAAGAGCATCTCGTCATGGGCAGGGACATCTCCAACAGACCAGGGACATCTCCAACAGACCAGGGACATCTCCAACCAGACCAGGTTGCTCAGAGCCACATCCAACCTGACTCTGGACGTTCTCAGGGGTGGTTCATCCACCACCTCTCTGGCCAACCTGGGCCAGGGTCTCCCCACCCTCAGCATCACAAATGGAGTTTGGAGATGGGATCTTGGGGGTGATTTCTCCCCAAAGGGCTGTGGGTGTTGGAACAGGCTGCCCAGGGCAGTGCTGGAGTCACCATCCCTAGGGGGGTTGAACAGTGCATGTCCCCCCACAGCGGAGCGGGACGACGCTGAACGCCGAGACGCAGAACATCTCGCGTGCCTTCGTGGGGCTGAACGCCGAGGTGGCCAGCAACGCCGGGTTCGACCTGCGGGAGCGCCGGGAGCCGCCCCCCCCGGCGAACCTCAGCACCCAGCAAGTGTTTGAGAAGAAAACCAGGCTGCGCTGTACCTGTGAGTGGGGACGGGAGCACGGAGTGCAAGTTTGGGGTGCACAAAAGGGGGTGCTGAGAGCTCCTGTGCTCCCCGCAGACGTGCTCAATCTGGGGGTGCAGCGGTGTCGAGATTGGTTTGACGAGAAGCACGAGGAGTGCATGGCGGCGGTGTACGTGCCCATCGTCAACCACATCCTCTGCGTGCCCATGACGTTCAAGTTCCTCTGTGTCATTGTCAAAAGTGGGTGATCGGCAAAAGGGTGGGATGTACCCCCCAATTCCCCTTTGGTGGGGTGGCTCTGTCTGTCCCTTCCAGCCCCTGCGATGGCAACCGCAGCCTGTGCCAGGGCGATGCCCGGGTGGCTCTGGTGGCACCGTCCTGGCTCTGGTGGCACCGTCCCGGCTCTGTCCCCGCAGTCGCTGACCTGTGGTGCCAGAACAAGATCCCCGTGGAGGGCAACTTCGGGCAGATGTACGACATGGTGAACGACACCGTCGGCAACATCAGCCAGGAGTTCAGCGCCAGCGTGGTCATACAGGTGGGTGCCCGTCCCCTCCGCCCAGGTGGGGGCCGCATCCTGCCCGGTGCCACGTGTCCCCCCCCACCGCAGGAGGAGCAGCGCGAGATGCTGCATGGAGTCAACGTGTCGGCGCAGGAGCTGGTGGAGGAGGTGAACGCGCAGCTGCGGCAGCACGGCTCCCACTTCGTCCAGGCCGTCTCCTTGTTCCGCTTCCTCCTCTCCTTCACCTTCCTCCTCGTCTTCATCTCGTGAGCCCCCTGGGGGTGCGGGTGGGGGTGTCGGTTTGCAGAGCACCCAGGGGTGGGCAGCACAAAGACAAAGAGGGGGGTCTTGGGTCTCCATTGCTTGCCAGGGCTTTTAACTACACCAAAAAGTACTGCCAGGACATCTGCTACGACAACATGTACATCACCACCTACTTCCGCCAAATCGACGCCCGCCGCAAGAAGCAGGTGAGGTGGGGGGAGAAGGGGTGAAGTGTGGTCATCCCCCCATTTTGGGGGTGTCCTGGGGGCTGCGCTGAGCCGCTCTGCTCCCCCAATGCCCAGCACAAGCGGACGCTGCTGCCCCTGCGCCAGGCGGAGCTCCCGACCGTCATCTTCCCGTGTCACTTGGCCATACAGCCGCTGGAGCTGCAGAACATGGTGAGGGGCTGGCGGGGGACCCAGGAGGTGGCTGTGGTTTGGGGGGGGGCGCAGGCTGTGGCAGACCCCGCTCCCCGCAGGTGGTGGAGCTGCTGGAGTGCATCCCGCCGCTGCTCCTCCTCATCCTCGCCTGCGGGCTGGACCACACGCTCTTCACCATGCTCAGCATCATCCAGCAGCACTCCTACGTGCAGTACTCCTTCCACAGTGAGCCCCCACCCCTCGAGGTGGCCCCCCAACCCCCTCCCCATCCCCACAGCCCCCCCTGTGACCTCCTCCCATCCCACAGGCAGCCACCACTTAGCCGTGCATGTCACGGGCACGTCCCTGATGGCCCAGCTCCTGCGCAACACCATCGGCGCCCTCAACACCTCCTCCGACACCCACCTGGAGACGTCCAACCTCGGTGAGCCCCCCCAGGGGACGGGACCCCCCCATGGCTCCGCGGCTCGGCCACTCAACACCATCGCATGTCCCCAGGCTGCCTGCCGCAGCCGCGGGGCATGGAGAGGGAGGATTACGTGAGGACCTGCGTGCCCCTGGCCGCACTGGCGCTGCTGTGCCTGGCGCAGGTCTACATGTACCGCCTGCGCCGGGTCATCGCCGCCTTCTTCTTCCCCAAGGTGAGCGCTTGGGGGGGGACGGGATGGTTTTTAGGGTGCTGCCCCTCCTTGTCACCCCTCACCCTCTTTGTCACCGCAGCGGGAGAAGAGCCGCGTGCTTTTCCTCTACAACAAGATGCTGCACCAACAGGAGGGTTTTGTCCACCGGCAGCAGAAACGCGTCGCCCGGCGGGCACGGAAGCACCCGGGGCTGGTGAGCGGGGACATGGGGTGCAGGGACAAGGGGGGGGTTTGCTGTGCCCCCCATCTGTTCAGCCGCTCAGCCCCAGTCACCACTGCAGGGGATGTCGCTGCTGCTGTGGTGCAGCCAGCGCTGGCCGTTCCTGCGGCGCTGGGTGCGCGGGAGGTGCACGGTGTGCGAGGCGCCCGAGACGCACCGGGACCGGCTGTGCCCAGCGCCGGCCTGCGGTGCCCGGTACTGCCGGCTCTGCTGGAGGCAGGTGGGCAGGACCTGCCTGCTCTGCTCCCCCAGGGAGCCCGGCCCGGCCGCGGGGAGCAGCGACGAGGACGAGGATGTGGGGTACGCTGACTGAGGGTCCCCCCAAGGCAATAAAGGCTGCGACCCCCCCACGGTGTGAAGTGGGGTCTGTGGGGTGTGCTGAGCTGTGGGGGCCTCTGGTGCACAGGGTGGGGAATGGGGGTCTCTGATGTGTGCAGTGGGGAATAGGGGGTCTGTGATGTATGGGACTGGGAATGGGGGGGTCTCTGATGTATGCAGTGGGGAATGGGGGGCCTGTGATGTATGGGATTGGGAATGGGGGTCTCTGATATACGGGGTGGGGAGTGGGGGGTCTCTGATGTATGGGATGGGGAATGGGGGGTCTGTGATGTATGGGGTGGGAAGTGGGGGGTCTGTGGTGTATGGGATGGGGAATGGGGGTCTCTGATGTATGGGGTGGGGAATTGGGGGTCTCATGTATGGGATGGGGAATGGGGGGTCTGTGATGTATGGGGTGGGGAGTGGCAGGTCTCTGATGTACGTGATGGGGAAGAGGGGGTCTCTGATGTATGGGGTGGGGAATTGGGGGTCTCATGTATGGGATGGGGAATGGGGGGTCTGTGATGTATGGGGTGGGGAGTGGCAGGTCTCTGATGTACGTGATGGGGAAGAGGGGGTCTCTGATGTATGGGGTGGGGAATGGGGGTTCTGTGATGTATGGGATGGGGAATGAGGGTCTCTGATGTACGGGGTGGGGAATGGGGGGTCTGTGATGTGGGGTGTCTGTGAAGGGGATGTCTCCGCTGCACAGTGTAATGAAGGTGGGGGTCTCCGGTGCAAAACCTGACGAAGGTGGGGGTGTCAGCGCACGCGGTGGTGCCGGGGGGGTCTCCACTGCCCGGGCTAACGCAGGCCAGTGCCCCTGGAGCACGGGGCGGAGCGGCGGGGGGTCCCGCACAGCCCCCCCGCGCCGGGCTCTCGGTGTCCCCGCCCCGGGCTCCCGCACCCGGACCCGCCGCTGCGCGGAGCCCCGGAGCCTCCGACCCCCCCGCCCCGGCCGGGCTGGGCGGTACCGGGGCGGCGGGCGGAGCCGGGCGGGGGCCGGGCAGGAAGTTCCTCCTCCCGGGCCGGGCCGGGCCGGGCGGCGGTGGCGGGGCCGGTGGCGGTGCCGGTGCCATGCGCGGCGGGAGCGGCGGCGGGGGCGGCCGCGCCGGGTCTGCTCGGGAGCCGCCTGCCCGGGGCCGCCGAGCCCCGCTCGGGCTGCGGGAGGGAGATGCGGACGCTGCGGCTGCTCCTCTTCCTCCTCCTCTTCGTCCTCCTCCTCGCCGCCGGTACCGGGGCCAACGGGAGCGGCGCAGGTGAGCGGGGATGCGGCTTCCCGGGGGACCGTCGCTTTGTGTCCCGATGTGGGGGCGTCTCTCCCGGCCCCCTCCGGGACATCGCGCGGGGACCTCGGGGACCGGGAAGGGTTGCACCGGCGGTCTGGACCGGGGACCGCACCCCCCCGGGATGCTCGGTGACCCCCCGGGATGCTCGGTGACCCCCCCGGGATGCTCGGTGTACCCCGGGATGCTCGGTGTCCCCGGGGACCGCGGTTTGGTCCGGCCGTGGGGACCGGCGCTCCCCGGGCTGGTGGAGAGCGGGGTCTGGTCGGGGGGACCCCCGCAGCCTCCGGAGGGTGGTGGTGGGGGGGTCCCTGGATGCCAGGAGGAAACGGGGGGCTGCGGGGGGAGGGACACTGAGTCAGTCTGGCCGGGCGTCCCAGCCCATCCCGGTCCCCGAGCTGGTTGTACTGGGCGGCTGGGGCTGACGCAAGGTCTGGCAGGGGGGGCCCGTCCGGAGGGGGGGGGTGTGCGCTCCATGCCCCTCCCCGTCCCCGTCACCTCCAGGTGTCCCCCCCAGGCTCTGCGGGGAGGCGGCACCCTGGGTGCTGCCAGGCTGGGGATGCTCGGGGCTCACCCAGGGGACAGTGTGGGAGTCCCCGTTCCTGGCCCCCCCGCCCCCCAAACCCCTGGCCCTGGGGTGGGGGACACGGGTGACCGGACCCCGCGGCTCTGGGCCCCGCGTAGGTGACAGCTCGTGGCAGCGCCGCACAGAACCGCAACACTCCTGGCGTGTCACCCCGCGGGTCCTGCGGGACAATCGGACACTCAGCTTGGCGGAGGCGACCCAGGTGAGCCCCCCCGGGGCACCCGTGTCGTGGGGGGGTTGTGACAGTGGGGTGGGGGCTCCCTGCACTCTGCCACCTCCTCATGTCCCCTTGCCAGTCCCCTGGGTGTGGGTCTCCGAGCACCCTGGGGGCTGTGGGGAGGGGGATCCCCAGCAACCCGCCCGTCCCCTCCTCTCGTGATTCGGGAGGGACCCTGCTGGGTGGGGGCACCCACCCTGCGCCCGGCACCCGTCCCGGCGGGGGCGGAAGGGCCCAGCCCGCGCCGGAGCTGTTGGGAGTCTCTCCGGCGTTTCCGCCGCACGGCACCGGGCAGGAAGCACCGCGGGGGGGTCCGGCTCTGTTGGACCCCCTTCCCCGGCACAATGAGCCCGGGAGGGAGGCAACGCTTCCTGCGGGGCGGGAGGGTGGGGGCCGGGACGGGCAGGGGATCCCTTCCGCCCCCTCCCTCCCTCCGGGCACGCGCCAGGGCCAGGCGGGTCCCCCGGCCACCCCCGCGGTGACACCACACTGGGGGTCACGGTGTTTCGGAGGGGAGCCGCAGGTTGGGTACTTGAGATGGGGGGGTCCCGCTGTAACCGCTGCCTGCGCCAGGGGGGGTTTCCTGCCCGGCTGCGGGTCCTGCTGGAGCTGGAGGGGACGCGGTTGGTGCTGGAGCTGGAGCAGAACTGGTGAGTTGGTGTCTGGCTGGGGCAGAACGGGGGTGGGAGTGGGATGGGGGGGAGCCAGGGGTCCCATCCCCATGAATGGAGAGTGCAGGGTGGGGGTCCCACAGGCTCCGTTTCCATCCATGGTACACGTGGGGTGGGGGTCACGGGAACCGTGTGTCCATTTGGGGTATGAGGGTTGGAGGTCCCAGTGTCCCCATTGTCATCAGTGGTGGCTCAGACGGGGGCGAGCTGGGGGTCCCTGTGGTGGGGGTCCCTGTTATGGGTGGTGACACGTGTCCCTGGCAGGGATCCGGTGCTGGGCGCCGGGGTGCTGCTCTACTACCTGCCCAACGGCACGCGGGCGGCGCAGGAGGCCAGCGAGCAGGTAGGAGCCATGCGCGCCATGTCCCCAGCGGTGTCCCCGGGGGGGACCCAGCACAACGCCGCCCCCTGAGCCCCCTCCCCGCCGCAGGAACGTTGCTGCTACCGAGGGACGGCCCGTGGCTTCCCCGGCTCCTGGGCCAAGCTCTGTGCCTGCGCTGGGCTCAGGTGAGCCCCCCCGCCCCGGGGGTCCCCAACCCGCTGCCACCGCGCTGCTGACCCCTCCTGTCCCCTCCCCAGCGGCCACGTCCGGCTGGCGGCCACCAGGAGCTACGGGCTGGAGCCGGATGCTGGTGGCTCCCCGGGGCACCACGTCGCCTACCGGCTGCGGGAAGCCCGGCTGGCGCCGCGGGCCTGCGGGCAGGGGGCCCCGGACCCCCCCCAGGTGGAGGTGGAGGAGACAGAGCCCCCCCGGTTGCAGAGAGTAAGTCACCCATGGGTGCTGCCCCACTGGGGGCTCCCTCACCCGCATCCTGACGCCTTTGCCCCCACAGGCCAAGCGGGCGGCAGAGCAGCGCTTCGTGGAGCTGGTGATGGTGGTTGACCACGCCGCGGTGAGTGCCGCGTGACACCCCTGGCGCGGGGGCTGCCCGGTTCCCTCAGCGCCCCCCCTGACGTGCCTCCCTGCACCCCCAGTTCCAGAATTACCCCGACCTGCAGCGTGTCCACACCCGCACCCTGGAGATCGCCAACCAGGTGGACGCGGTGAGTCCGCGACGCGCCTGGCACCGTCCGCCCCAATCGGGTGCTCGGCTCCGCCGCGCTGGTGGTGCCGGGGGTCTCTGACCACCCCCCGTGCCCCCCAGTTCTTCCAGCCGCTGGGGGTGCGGGTGGCCCTGCTGGCGGTGGAGGTCTGGAGCGACGGCGACCGCTTCGCGGTGGGCGGCAGCGCCCGGGCGACGCTGGAGCGGTTCCTGCGCTGGCGCTGGGAGGAGCTGCTGCCGCGGCTGCCCCACGACAACGCGCAGCTGCTCACGTGAGTGGGGGACGGGCTGGGGACACGGCGCACGGGGACCCCCCCGAGCCCTGCGCTCTGTCCCCAGGGGCGTCCGCTTCGACGACGTCTCGGTGGGGATGTCGGCCCAGAGCTCCATGTGCTCCCCCGCGCGCTCCGGGGGGGTCAGCACGGTCAGTACCCCTTGTCCCCTCTCCCCGTCCCCCCCCGCCCACCCTGACCCCCCCACCCCGTCCCGCAGGACCACTCGGTCAGCGTCCTCGTCGTCGCCTCCACCGTGGCGCATCAGCTGGGACACAACCTGGGCATGCGCCACGACAGCGCCGGGCGCTTCTGCCACTGCGGCGACCTCCGGCAGGACCGCGGCTGCATCATGGCGGCACCCACGGGGTGAGCGCGGTGGGCGGGCCACAGGGGGGGCCGGGAGGAGCCCCCTCCCCGCCTCACCGGCCGCTCTCCGGCTCCGCAGGTTGACACCCGGTCTGAGCTTCAGCAACTGCAGCCGGCAGGACCTGGCGCGCAGCCTGCGGCAGGGTCGCGGCTGGTGCCTGTCCAACGTCCCCGAGCCGCGGCCCGTGGCCAGCGAGCCCCTCTGTGGCAACGGCTTCTTGGAGCCGGGCGAGGGCTGCGACTGCGGCCTCAGCTTGGTACGGGGGTCTGTGGGCGGGCTGGGGTCGCCCTGCAGCCACCCTGTGTCACAGTGGCTGGCACCGGCGACACCGGCGTCCCCTCTGCCCGCAGGAGTGCGCCGATCCCTGCTGCAACAGCACCAGCTGCCAGCTGATGCCGGGGGCCGAGTGCGCGGCGGGGGACACGTGCTGCCAGGACTGCCGGGTGCGGGGGGGCGGGCGGTGGGACCCCGACCCTTCGGACAATCGCAGGGTCGTTTGGGTCTGGAAGGACCCTCGAGGTCACCAAGTCCAACCATTAACCCACCCATGTCCCTGGGAACCTCATGTCTGTGTGTTTTAACCCCCCCAGGGCTGGTGACTCCAGCACTGCCCTGGGCAGCCTGTTCAACACCCACAGCCCTTTGGGGAGAAATCACCCCAAATTAACAACCTCAACCCCCCCCGGCGCAACCTGCGGCCGTTTCCTCCCATCCTGGTGCTTGTTCCTTCAGACACCAACCCCAGGGGGTTTCTGGGGGGTCCCCGCTCACCCCACTGTGTCCCCCCACAGCTGCGTGGCGCCGGTCACCCGTGCCGGGAACCCCTGGGTGAGTGTGACCTGCCTGAGTTCTGCGATGGGGTGTCACCGCACTGCCCCCCCGACGCCTTCCTGCAGGACGGGCAGCCCTGCGCCGGCGGCACCGCGCTGTGCCACGGCGGAGCCTGCGCCACCTACGAGGGACAGTGCCAGCAGCTGCTGGGGACAGGTACCGCGGCACCGGGATGGGGGGCAGCGGTTGGGTTTGCGGTGCTGACGTTTGCTGCCCTTTCACCGCAGGCGCAGGGCCCGTCACCGAATCCTGCATGGCCACGCTGAACGCGCGCGGGGATGAACGCGGGCACTGCGGGCAGCTCCCCAACGGCTCCTACGTCGCCTGCGCCCCGCGGTGAGTGCTGGCCCCCCCATTGCTGTCCCCGATTCGCTGTCCCCCCCTCACCACGCTGTGTCCCCGCAGCGATGCCGGCTGCGGGATGCTGCAGTGCCGGCGTGCCGGCACCACGGGGGACGCGTCCTGCCAGGGGACCCTCCTGCCCAGGGACGAGGACGTGAGCGACGCGGCCATGGTGCTGCCCGGCACAGCCTGCGGGCCCGGCAAGGTGAGCGCCGGCGCGGTGGGGATGGGGATGGGGACGGGGGGGCCCGTGTGGTCCTGACACCCCCTCCCCTGCCAGGTGTGTCTCCAGCACCGGTGCCAGGATGTCGCAGCGCTGGGCGACCAGCAGTGCCAGAGCAAGTGCCACGGGCGCGGGGTGAGCACCGCGGGGCTTTGTGGGAGGGTGCTGGACGTGGGACCCGCGGGGGGGCTCAGATTTGGTGTCCCCCCCAAGGTGTGCAACAACCACGGGCACTGCCACTGCGAGCGCGGCTGGGCCCCCCCAACCTGCGAGAGCCCTGGCGCGGGGGGCAGCGAGGACAGTGGCCCCCCCACCCCGCAGCGAGGTGAGGCCGGCGGCAACCGGCTGCCACGGCGGTGCCGCCGCCGCTGCCGTGCACAGAATGGGGCTTTGTGCTCCGGAGCTGGCGTGGGGCGCGGCGGCGGTTGCGGGGGGGTGAGTGCGGCGCGGCGGGGGGGCTGACGTGCCGCTGTCCGCAGGGGGGAGCGCCCTGCCCACCGCCCTGCTGCTGAGCGCGCTGCTGGTGCTGGCGCTGGCGCTGGGGCTGTGCCGCGCCCGCCGCGCCGGCTGGCACAAGCGGCTGTGCCAGCTCGGCAAGGGGACGTCGTGCCAGTACAGGTAACGGAGCCGTGGGTACCGGAGGTGGGCACCGGCATGCGGGTGCGCACACGCGTGTGGCGGGGAACGGGGCGGGTGTGTTTGCACACACGTTTGTGTCTCGTGGCGGCTGAGCACGCGTGTGTCACCCTGCGCATGGCTGCGGGCCCCGGGGCACCCTTGTTGTCACCCCACGTCACCGCGATCCCTCCTGTCGCATCACCGCGATTCCTCCTTTCACATCACCACGATTCTTCCTGTCGTATCGTTGTGATTTGTCCTTCTACGTCACCGTGATCCCTCCTTTTACGTCACCACAATTCCTCCTGTTGTATCATTGTGATTCCTCCTTTCACGTCACCACGATTCCTCCTGTCGTGTCACCACGATTCCTCCCATGTCATTGCGATCCCTCCTGTCGTATCATTGTGATTTCTCCTTTGCCGTCACCGTGATTCCTCCTTTCACATCACCATGATTCCTGCTGTTGTATAATTGTGATTCCTCCTTTCACGTCACCGCGATTCCTACTTTCACGTCACCGCGATTCCTCCTGTTGTATCATTGCGATTTCTCCGTTGGCATCACCGCGATTCCTCCCGCATCACCGCGATCCCTCCTTTTGCATCCTTGTGATTCCTCCTTTGGCGTCACCGCGATTTCCTCCTTTTGCATCATCACGATTCCTCCTCCCACGTCACCACGGTCCCTCCCACGTCACCGCGATCCCTCCTTTCCCATCCCCGCGGTTCCCCCCCCGTGCCGTGCTGAGCCCCCGACTCTTCTCCCCACAGCGCTGAGACCCGGGTGCGATTCCTGGGTCCAGAAGCCCCAGCCGGCCGGAGCGGGTAACGTCACTGCCGCCACCCGGGCGCGGGGCTGTCCCCACGCTGTCCCCGAGCCGTCCTGCTTCGCAACGCCCCCCCCGCTGCTGCCGCCCTCCCCCGGCGGTGCCCCCCGGGGGTGTCGCATCTGCCGGTGCCGAGGGGTTCGTTTTTCATTGGTGGTGTTTTTTCCTTGGGCTTGTGCTGGTGTCGGTGTCACCGGTCACGGCGCGGGGGTCCCCATCCTGCCCCTCTCTGTCCCACAGGATCTCGCAGCCACAGCCCCGCTCGGGCAGCCCCCCCGCGCGCCCCCGGCCCCCGCGGTGGCAGCGGGCCACGGAGCTGCAGGACATGCACGGCAGCAAGGTGAGGCGCAGACGGAGGGCGATGCTGTCACCGTGGTAACGGGATGCGGTTGCCGTGGGTACCGGGGCTGGTTGTTGCCTGGGAGACATCCCTGGGTACCAAGTCAGCATGGTGCCAAGCGGGTTGACTCGGTGCCGCGCCGCGACGGGAGCAGCCTGGCACGGCTCGGTGCCAAGCGGGATCGGTGCGGGGGGGTCTGCGCTTGGCGGCGGGAGGGGGGTCTCCGCATGCTGCACGGCTTGCACGGCGCCGGCCGCTCTCCGTCTCTCCGCAGCCGGCTGCCCGCGGCTCGGCGCGGCCCGACCCGCCGTCCCGGCCCCTCCCGCCGGACCCTCCGCCCAAGGTAACGCCCGCGCCGGGGTGGGGGTCCCCGGGCAGCACGTCCCTGCATGCCTGGCTGTGCACCCGCTCCCGGGGACCCTCTGCCCCCCCAAAAACCCTCCTGCCCAGCCACAGGCTCGTCCCTGAGCTGTGTCGCTGTCCCCATGGCTGCGTCACTGTCCCCATGATTGTATCTCTATCTGTGTGGTTGTATCACTGTGTCGCTGTCCCCATGGCTGTGTCGCTGTCCCCATGGCTGTGTCGCTGTCCCCATGGCTGTGTCGCTGTCCCCATGGCCGTGTCACCCTCCCCACTGCCATGTCCCCATGGCCATGTCACCATCCCTCTGGCCGTGTCACCATCCCCATGGCCATGTCACCCTCCCTACTGCCATGTCCCCCTGGCTGTGTCACCATCCCCCTGGCTCTGTCACCATCCCCATGGCCATGTCACCCTCCCACTGCCATGTCCCCATGGCCATGTCACCACCCCCCTGGCTCTGTCACCATGCCCATGGCCGTGTCACCCTCCCCACTGCCATGTCCCCATGGCCAAGTCACCGTCCCCCTGGCTCTGTCACCATCCCCCTGGCTCTGTCACCGTCCCCCTGGCTCTGTCACCATCCCCATGGCCATGTCACCCTCCCCACTGCCATGTCCCCCTGGCTCTGTCACTGTCCCCCTGGCTCTGTCACTGTCCCTTGGCTGTGTCGCTGTCCCCTGGCTATGTCGCTGTCCCTGTGGCTCTGTCACTCTCCCCGTGGCTGTGTTACTGTCCCCTTGGCTGTGTCGCCGTCCCCCTGGCTGTGTCACCGTCCCCTGGCTCTGTCACCGTCCCCTGGCTGTGTCACCGTCCCCTGGCTGTGTCACCATCCCCTGGCTGTGTCACCGTCCCCTGGCTGTGTCGCACTCCCCATGGCTGTGTCGCTGTCCCCCTGGCTGTGTCACCATCCCCTGGCCGTGTCACTGTCCCTGCTCTCTCTGCCCAGGACAGGCCGCCCCCCCCCACACGCCCGCTGCCCGCGGACCCCGTGCTGCCCGGCGCTCAGGTAACGGCGGCGGCACCGGCGTGTGGGGCAGGACGGCCCCCCCTCCCCCCGGTCCCGGCAGGGATTTTGACACCCCCAATTCCCCACAGCCCCCCGGTCCGGCCAAGCCCCCCCCGCCTCAGCGCCCGCTGCCCTTGGACCCCCCGGGGCCTTCGCTCCCCTGCGGTGAGACCCCCCCCGGTCACCCCTATGTCACCGTCATTCCCTCCAGGTGAGTTGGGGGGCAAAGGGGGGACCCAGAAAGGGGGCAGAGCAGGGGGGTGGGGGGCACTGGGGGGGGCAGGGGCTGTGTTGGGGTCCCCCCATCACCCCCATATCGTGATCCCCCATTGCCCCCATGTCGTGACCCCCCCCCATTATCCCCATGTTGTAGCCCCCCCATTTCCCCTATGCCGTGCTCCCCGATCACCCCAGTGTCGTGACCCCCCCTCACCGCCCCCCTGTCTCCCCAGAGCGCCCCCCCCGCCGCCCGCGGGCACGCAGCGGGAGGCCTGAGCCCCGGGCCGCGACCGTCGCAGCGCAGGAGCCGCCGGGAAGAGCCCCGCCGCTTGTCCCCCCCGCACCGACGCCAATAAAGGGGCTTGGAGCCGCCTCCGTGGCCGCGTCCGCCGGAACCGGGAAACCGGGGGGAAAACCGGCCGGGCCGCGGGACTACAACTCCCAGCAGCCCCCGCGGCGCGCACCGGAAGGGGCGGTGCTGTCGCGCAGGAAGTGGCTCGACGCCACCACCGCCCCCTGGTGGGGAGTGTGTGCGCAGCCGCCCCCTGGCGGGGCGGAGTGGGGAGCGGGGGGTCTCCCGCGGAGCCACGTGGGCGCGGGCACGTGCAGGCGCCACCCCGTGGGCACGGACACGCGTGGCAAGAGCCACTCGGTGTCACACACACACACCCCCCAACACATACACCGGGTCTCACCGCGCCTCGCCGAGGCCGGTACCGGCACCCCGTGGTTGCTGAGATGCCGGTACCGGCGCCCGGTGGTTGCTGAGGTGCCGCCGGGATGATGCCCGGCGATGCGGGGTGGGCGCCGGGGGTACCCGGTGCTGCCGGTCCCCGGTCCGTGCCCGAGGTCCCGGTGCCGGTCCCGGTGCTGAGGATGCTGGTCCCCGGGCGGGACCGGGGTGCACGGGGTGCCGGTCCCGGTGGGTGCTGGTTGGGGAAACCGGATGCCGGGTCAGTCCCGGGTAGATCCCGGGATGCTGGTCTCGGTGGGTGCCGGGTGGGTAGGAGAGGTTCCCGGCTCGGTCCCAGTCCCGGTGGTTGTTGGGTGGGTGGGACCGGGAGCCAACTCGTTCCCGAGCTGCCGGTCCCGGTGAGTGCCGAGTGGGTGGGAGGGAATCCCGGCCCGGTCCCGGAGATGCCGGGTGGATGGGAGGGATTCCCGGCTCGGTCCCGATGGGGGCCGGGTGGGTGGGAGAGGTGGCCGGCTCGGTCCCCCTCCCGGTACCGGTAGGTAGGGATTCTCGGCCCGGTCCCGGGGATGCCGGATAGGTGGGAGGGGTTCCCGGTTGGGTCCCGGTAGGTGAGAGGGGTTCTCGGCTCGGTCCCGGTCCCGGGGATGCCGGGGGGTGGGAGGGGTTCCCGGCTCGGTCCCGGTGGGTGGGAGGGGTGCCCGGCTCGATCCCGGTCCCGGTCCCGGTAGGTGGGAGGGGTTCCCGGCTCGGTCTCGGTCCCGGTAGGTGGGAGGGGTTCCCGGCTCGGTCTCGGTCCCGGTAGGTGGGAGGGGTTCCCGGCTCGGTCCCGGGGATGCCGGGTGGGCGGGAGGGATTCCCGCCTCGGTCTCACTCCCGATCCCGGGGATACCGGTCGAGTGGCGGTCCCGGTGCCGCTCCCCCCCGCCGCCTTCCGCAAAGGGTTAATGGCACTCGGGGAAGTTGCCGGGCGGCGGCAGCGGCGCGGATTGGCCCGAAGTTGGCGGGGCGGGTCGGGCCGTGCCGAGCCCCGCCGTGCCGGGCCGCCCCCTCCCCGCGCCGGCCCCCGCCCCGGCCCCGGCCCCGCCGCCCCCCGCCGCCGCCGGCGGAGCCATGCGCCCCGCGCCGCTGCTCGGGCTCCTGCTCTGGGCGCCGCTGCTCTGGGCGCCGCCGCCGCCGGTGCGCGGCCTCCGCCACGGCGTCCACTGGAACGGCAGCAACCCCAGGTAGCGCCGCCGCCCCCGCCGCGGTCCGGGCCCCGGCCCCGGCCCCGCCGCCTTTGTGCGCCCCGCCGAGCCCCGGGAGGGTCGCGGTGGCGGGAGGTGGGTTCCTGGGGGGACGGAGGTGGCGGGAGCTGAGCTACCAGGAAGCAGCGGTGATACCGGGAGGGTGGGTACCGAGCACCGGGTGGTGCCGAGGCGGTGAGCGCCCCCCAGGTGGTACCGAGCACACCGGGCATCCCCGGTGGCACCGAGCCCCAGGTGGCAGCGAGCAGGTGAGTGTTCCTGGGCGGTACCGAGCCCCCGGTGGTACCAAGGAACCGGGCACCCCTGGGCGTTACCAAGCCCCCAGTGGTACCGAGGCATCAGGCACCCCAGGGCGTTACTGAGCCCCCGGTGGTACCGAGACACAGGGCACCCCGGGGCGTTACTGAGCCCCCGGTGGTACTGAGGCACAGGGCACCCCGGGGCGTTACTGAGCCCCCGGTGGTACCGAGACACAGGGCACCCCGGGGCGTTACTGAGCCCCCGGTGGTACCGAGACACAGGGCACCCCCAGGTGTTACCAAGCCCCCGGTGGTACCGAGGCACCGGGCACCCCCAGGTGTTACCGAGCCCTGGGCTTTACCGAGCCGGTAAGTATCTCCAGGTGGTACCGGGCATCACCGGTGGCAGTGGGCGCTGCTGGTGGCTCTGAGCCCCAGGTGATACTGAGCCGCTGAGCACCCCCAGGTAACACTGAGCTCTGGGTGCTACCAAACCGATGGGCAGCCCCGGTGGCACCAGTACCGAGCTGGTGGTGCCAAGCTTGGGTCACCTTGGTGGCACCAAGCTTTGCTCATCCTCAGGTGGCACTGAGCTTGGGTGGGGGCCGGTGGGCACCGAGCCTGGGGTCCCCCTGGGTGGCATCAAGCAGGTGGGTGGCACTGCCAGGGCTGCGGGTCCCCGTGGCCGATGTCCCCGCTGGTGGCGGCCCCTGCACCGGGGCCCCTGCATCACTGGGCACCGGGGTCCGACCCCGTCTCTCTTCCTGGCTCCTCCATTTTAGGCATTTCCAGCTCAGGGGGATCGGGGAGTGGGGTGAGGGCACAGTTCTGGGGATCTGGGGGCTACACCCCCCCCCAGGGACTTGTGCCCTCAGCCTGCAGCACTGGGCAGGGCTGGGGGCACCGATGCTGCTTTTCTCCCCCTCCATGGGAGCGGGGACCAACAGATGGGAGACACTGGAACCCACCACCCGTGGGTGCGCAGGGAAAGGAGAGCTGGGTGCCCCCTGCAGGGTCAGCCCCTGGTGGCCCCCGGCAGCCCGTGGCCGTGCCCGGGCTCGTCCTGGCCAGCGTCACCCGGCGCGATGCTGTGAGTCAGCGGAGCCCGCGCCCGGCCCCATCCTCCCGGAGCCCCCGGCCTCGGTGGGCCGGCTGGGGCCCAAGCCTCCCCGGCTGCCACCGCTGCCGGCCCGGTGATTAATGCACCGGCCTCTGCCGCAGCCGCCAGGAACCCGCGCCTGGCGCAAACGTTGCCCGTGCGTGCACCGGGGCGGGAGGAGGGGGCTGCAGCCGGCTGGGGGGTCCCCAGCAGCCCCTGTCCCGCTGGGATGGGTGACCCTGCCAACTCGGCAGCCGCATCGCACCGCGGTGCTGCCGGCGAGGCCGCCGGGCTGGTGTGTGCGGTGGGATCCAGTTGGGATGGACACCAGGAAGGGAGAGAGCGGCTCTTGCTCCATCACCTGCCCCAGCCAAACAGGACCACATGTGCACATACGTGTGCGTTTGCACATGCGTGTGCTTGCACACGTGTGTGCGCCTTTTCCCCCGGTGCGGCCGCACACTCCGTTTGCACAAGTGTGGGCTCACACTGTCCCACACCCCAACCAGCCGCCACCACCAGCACCGCGCCGAGCAGGAGGCGTCGCGTGGGGCCAATTGGCGCCGGGGCGAGGGGCTTTGTGCCCCAGACCCCTCCCCGGCCACAGCGCCCAAGCCCATTCAGCTCCAGCGGCCTGCGGCTAATCCGAGCCCGTGCCTGGTTGTGCCGAGCGGCCGGGAGCTGTTTCAGGGTAGGGGACAGCAGGGCGTCCCTTGCCGCGGGGACATCAGGACCCCCGGTTTGCCGCACCCGGCAGGTTCCTACGGGACGACTACGCCATCCAGGTGGCCATCAATGACTACCTGGACATCTACTGCCCGCACTACGAGGCGGCCGTGCCCGCCGGCCGCGCGGAGACCTTCACGCTCTTCATGGTGGACCGGGAGGGTTATCGCGGCTGCTACGAGACCCCCGGCGCCTTCAAGCGCTGGGAGTGCAACCGGCCCCACGCGCCCTTCGGGCCCGTCCGCTTCTCCGAGAAGATCCAGCGCTTCACCCCCTTCTCGCTCGGCTTCGAGTTCCAGCCAGGGGAGACCTATTACTACATCTGTGAGTGTCCCCCCGACGCGCACGCCAGGGTGGGGTGCGGCGGGGCTGGGGGGGTCCCACTGGGGTTCGGCTGCATTCACGGGGGTGGGTGGGATGGGGTTTGGGGTGCAGTGAGGGTCTGGATGTGACAAGGGTTGGGTGAACAAGGCGGGGTCAAGATGAAGCCAAGGGTTGGGGTGCAAGTGGTTTTGGGGTGTAAAGGGTGGATTCTGGATGCAACCAAGGTTGGGGTGCAGTGAGGGTGAATAGGGAGGATTCTGGATGCAACCAAGGTTGGGGTGCAGTGAGGGTGAATAGGGAGGATTCTGGATGCAAACAGGGTTGGGGTACAAGCGGCTTTGGGGTGAAAAGGGTGGATTCTGGATGCAACCAAGGTTGGGGTGCACCAGAGGTCTGCATGCAACAAGGGTTGGGGTGCAAGCGAGTCTCGGGTGAACAGGGCGGATTCTGGATGGAACAGGAGTTGGGCTGCACGGGGGTGCTGGGGTGCACCAGGGGTCCGGATGCAAGCGGGTTTGGGGTGAACAGGGTGGATTCTGGATGCAACCAGGGTTGGGGTGCATGGGGGATTTGGGGCGCACTAGGGGTCAGGATGCAACCAAGGTTGGGGTGCATGGGGTGAGTGTTCTGGATGCAGCCAGGATTGGGGTGCATGGGGGATTGGGGCACACCAGGAGTCTGGATGCAACCAAGGTTGGGGTGCATGGGGGATTTGGGGCGCACCAGGGGTCTGGATGCATCCAGGGTTGGGGTGCACGGGTGGGTCTGGGTGCCTCGGGGCGGGGGTGCCGTTCCCGCCTTCCGCCGGCAGGGGGCGCCCCAGGCCTGGCGCTGGCCCCACGGGCTGTCGGGGGGTCCCGTCCCGAGGGGGGGGACCCGCTTATGTGTCCCCTCTGCCCAGCTGTCCCCAGCCCCGAGAGCGCCGGGCGCTGCCTGAAGCTGCGCGTCTCCGTCTGCTGCAGAGGCACCAGTGAGTCCGGCTGCACCCCGAAACTGCAGCAGCCAGCCTGCTCCCCACTGGGGCTACTGGTTTGCACTGGGGCCCCGGGAGGGGCACCGTGTCCCCCTGGGGAGCCGCTCACTGACACCACTGGGTTTGTTTCAGCGCTCGAGCCGGTGACGGAGGTTCCCAATTCGCAGCCCCACGGGCGCGGGGGTCCAGAGGGTGAGTACGGCGCGAGGACCGGGGTCTGGGGGGGGGCGGGTTTGGCACTGGCTTGCCCTGATCTCTGCTCCTGCCCCGGCAGACGCGGCGCCCGCCCGGGGTGTGACGGCCGCGCTGCGGCCCCGTGTGCCGTGCCTGGCGCTGCCCCTCCTCACCCTGCTCCGGATCTGACCCCGGCGCTGCCCACGGCGCGGGGACGGGCTCCAGCGCCCGGTTCCAGGCTCTTCTTCCACCGCCGTCCCTCCCCGAGCCCGCGAGGCAGCCCCGGGGCACGACTCACCCGCCGGACCCACCGAGTCGAACCGGGGCCAGGAGCTCCGGGCTGGAAGGTGAGCGGGGGACACGGGGGCTCTGGGTGCCCCTTGTCGCGGTGTCCCCTGACCGGGCTCTCTCCCTCCCTCCCAGGGACCTCCCGCTGGCATCGCCGCACCCCAGTGGGCGCCTGCGCTGCCCCGGGGCCGTCACCTCATCTCGTGCCTTCCCCGATGGACCCCACCCCGGGGGACCGGGGACCCCCAGGCCCCGGAGCGGGGCGGCAGCTCCCCCGGGCACCCCCGCGCTGCCTTGTCCTCCGGCGAGGACACATGGATCTGTCTTCTGGGAAGACGCGTCCCCCTCCCCGCCGTCACCGGCCCCTACGGTTTGGTTTTAACCCCTGGTAGTGACTGAGCCGAGCAAAATACAGTTGTTTGCAAGATCGCTGCGCCCTCGGGCTGTGCGGCCCCCGGCCCTGGCCTCGCAGTCCCCCCCGCCCTTATCCACGTCCCCATTGCCCCCTCCTGCCCATGCCCATGTCACCATGGCCCCCTCCTGCCCCTGGTCCCCTCCTGCATGTATCCATGTCCCCATTGTCCCCTCCTGCCCGTGCTCATGTCACCATGGTCCCCTCCTGCCCATGGCCACCTCCCTGCTGTCCCCACGTCCCTATTGTCCCCTCCTGCCCCTGCCCATGTCACCGTGGCCACCTCCCTGCTGTCCCCACGTCCCCATTGCCCCCTCCTGCCTATGCTCATGTCACCATTGCCCCCTCCCTGCCCATGGCCACCTCCCTGCTGTCCCCACGTCCCCATTACGCCCTCCTGCCCGTGCCCATGTCACCATGGTCCCCTCCTGCCCATGGCCACCTCCCTGCTGTCCCCGTGTCCCCTCCTGTCCCAGGTCCCCATCCTTTCTGGGGTACAGCCCCCACTCCTCGGGGGTCCCTGCGCCTCTCACCACGACCTTTTAATTCAGGGGTTGCTTTAATTGCAGCGTTTTGATATTGAGACATCAGCTCATGTCACAGGGAGAGCTTTAATTACAGATGAACTGCTGGCAATTAGTGCCCGGCAGTGGGACACGGAGCCTGATAAGGGACAGGGACAAGGGGTGACGGGGTTGGGGGGATCGCTCACCCGCACCCCCGGCCTGGGCACCCTGGTCCCACCCCACCTTGGGGTGCTGCTCCTCCATCCGTCTGTCCGTACCCCGTTAGCGCGGTGGCCGCAGTTGCGGTGTCACCCTTTGTCACCGTGTCACTGCGGTGGCTGGTGTCACAGCGAGGCCGCGGTCACGGCGCCGGCGGGAGGGACGCTCGAGGCTCCTGTCCCCCCCGTTCCATGGGTGTCACCCCCAACTGCCCCGCGTGGGGGTCCCCAGCAGGCCGAGCCCCGCGCCCCTCCCCGCGCAGGCGTTGTGGCCGCTGCCGCAGCGGTGCCGGCACGTCAGACAGGTTTTATGGCTTCTCTTCTCGGCACAAACCGCTCGGCGAGAGGCTGAGCAAAAAGCATCGACCGCGGCGCGCCCCTCCCCCCCCCGCTACTACCTGCCCTTCCCCCAGCGCCCCGCACCCTGTCTTCGCATGGGTGGGGGCGCCCCATTGCCATGGGTGCAGGGGGAGCCGTGTCCTCTGGGACCCCCGTGTGGGGATGTTGTGCCTGTGGGACCCCCATTTGTGGGGGGCGACACCCACAGGACCCCCATATGGCGATGCTGGGAGCAACCATGTCCCAAGGGACACCCATGCGGGGACATCCCCCCCACAAGGATGTCAGGGTCACGGTGTCCTGTGGGACCCCCGTTTAGGGATTCTGGGGGGCGCCCATCTCGCCACCCCCCACCCCAGCACCCTGTGCCTTTCCAGGTGAGTTTGGGGGTCCCCACAAGCACCCAGGGGTGGGTGTCGGGTGCGGGAGCAGCGGGGACCCCTGTCCTTGATGGGGCGGGGGGGGTTACTTGGTATGCAGGAGCTGCCGGCGGCTTCAAATCCCATCGACTTCCAATGAGCGATGCCATCAATAAAAGCTAATTGATGGCACGGCCGCTCCAAATCAGATTCCCCGTCCCCTGAATCGAATTGATGGCTCCGCGCCCCGCGGCAGCCGCGGCAGAAATTGAATCTATTAAAGGAATCGGCTCCATTAGCCCGGCCCTTCTGTCTCGCAAAGCTCCCGGCCCCAGGGCTCCCCCCGCTCCATGCCAGCCCCCCCAAATCCCCGCTGTCACCCGCGCCAGATGGGGCACTTGGTACCACCGGGGTTTGGTGGGGTGAGGGTGCCCGGGGACCCTCGCCGTGGGGGTTTGTGCGGGAGGTGACGCGGCGGCACCGGTGTGGCCGCGTCCTGCCCGGCACCCCGGTTTCGGGACGGGGACAATGGGTGCGCCGCGGCACTGGGGTGACCCTGAGCACAAGCCCTTGGTCCCATGGTGGCTGCTGGCACTGGGTCCCCACACCGGGTGCCAGCTGTGTGGGGACAGGGGACATTGGGCGCCCCAAGAATTGTCACCGTGCTGCGGTGGGGACGAGGCACCGCAGCTCAGGACATGCAGGGTGGGACATGGGGGCTCTGCCCCCCCCGGATGGCTGGAAGGGAGGAGCACGTCCCCCCCAGGGACCCCGGGGACAGTGGGGCCCATCCCTGCGCGTCTCCCATGGGTGCAGAGCAGCTGTCGCCCCCAACCAAGAGCTGCGGAGAGCATCCTGGAGATGGGAAATGGCTCCGTGTCTCCATGGAAACGGGGCCACCAGCTCGCCATGCCAAGGGGACACACCGAGCCGAGGGGCCACGAGCTCTGAGCAGCACCGGGCACCCCGGGGGCACTGCCGCGGAGCCCGTCACCCGCCTCAGCCCTGGCACCCAGCGGTCACGGGCGCGTAGTGTCACGGGATGTCACCAGTGGGATGTCACCCTGGCCGGGCGCAGCGGAGCCGGCGCTTCCCGGAGCAGCTGCCTGCAGATGCGCATCGTCAAGGTTATAATTTAGCAAAAAGCGCTCAGCAGGGGCTTTGGCCCGCGCCGGCTAATTAACCGGAGCCGCACGCACCGAGCCCACGCCTGCCATAGCAATGAGGGCATGAGGAGCGGGCGTGCCGTCTCGCACCGGCACGGCACACATGGGGCAGGGGTGCGGGAGCACCCCCATATCCCTCGGGGATGGGTGCTGGGTGCCGGGGATGGGTGCTGGCATTGCCACGGTGATGGCACACGGGAGCCCGGGCACCGGTGGGTTTGTGCACCCGGGTCTGTGGGTATCCCCTGCTTGCGTCCGTCCGTCCATCCCCACCTGTGTCCGTTTGCCCACGTGCGCACCGGGGTGCTGGCAGCGGCTTGGTGGGGCTGTGCATCCCCCGCCCGCCGAAAAGTGCCGCTGTAATCCTGCCGGACAATAATCACCATAATCCTGCCATGCATCACCCAAGGGTGCCTGGAGTGGGTGCTACCAGGGTCAGGAATGGGCTCTCGTCGCCCGTCTGTCCCCTCTGGGTGCGTGTCCATCTGGGAGGACACTGAGGGGGACAGAGGGACCCCAGCACCCAGGGCTGGAGCTGCGGGTGCCATGCTTGGGGTGCAGGGGAGACCCTGGGGGGGTCCCACATGGGGGTCCCCCCTTCGCCCAGTGGTTTTGCTGGTTCCAGCCTGGGGACAGCGGTGGTGCCAGTGACAGGAGTGGCCAGAACCGCACAATTCAATGCGCTGAATTATTGAGCAAGAAGCCACGGTGACACCTCACATTGGGGCGGGGGGACACAGGGGACCCGTCACCCGGGGCGGGGGTGACCGCGCTGCAGGGCCAGGGCTTCCCCCCTCCAGAAGCCTTTTCTAAAGGCTGCGCTATGAAAACCAGCCCGTGCCGGCGCGGCGGCGGGTGCCGCAGCCAACCTGATGAATATTTCAGGCCCTGAAATCTCCTGCGCCCGCATGTTTTATCCTTTATTACCCCCGCGCACCCTCCCCAATTAATTAGCTCGTTTGCTTCCGCAGGTTACTGCGGCACAGCCGGGTCACCGCGTGCGCGCAGCCGCTGTCCCCAAGGCCAGGCTGGGGGGGTCACCGGGGGTTGGATGGGGACGGGGGGGACACCCATATCCAGTGCTCCTTGGTCACTGCGGGCCTGCGGTTCCCCTGGCATTGTCACCTGCGTGGGGACAACGTGGGGCAGGACACCTGTCCTCATCACCCCCGTGTCACCAGTGCCACCCTTTAGCGGCACAGCCGCGCGGCACGAGGGGACCGCGCTCTGGCGCCATGGGGACCGCGCTATGGCACCGTGGGAACACGAGGACTCGGCCACCGCCTGGGTGCCCAGGGCTGGTGCGATTTGGCACGGCGGAGCCGGCTTTCCGGCAAGGAGCCGCCCGGTGCCAAGGGCAGGGACCCTGCGGTTTCCTCCCCGCCGTGGTGCCAGCAGCCACGCGCGGCTTCACTGGCGGCTCGGCGGGGAAGGCGATGCCGATGTCCTGCCGCCCGGCGCAGCTGTGGCTGGGCTCCCGGTGGCCTTGGCAATTAACCCTCCGCTGCACTCCCGCACCAGCGAGCTTCGCGGCAATTAACTCAAGCCGCTGAGGTGCTAATTAAGAAATCGCCCCCGTGGTCACCCCCCTAAGGCACGAGGTGGCTCCGGCTGGCCCTGCGGCTCACCGGGAGGTGACCTGGTGGCCGGTGGCACTGCCACCCATCACCACCCCCTCTGTGCCACGTCCCCGCTGCCATAACCCCAAACCAGCGCCGGGAAGTCCCTGGGGCCATCCCCAGTGCCGAGCGTCCCCCCGTTTCGCCGGGCGTGGGTGGGCTCGGCACCCCGCGCCTCCCGGGGCGGCGCTCGCCCGGTGTTTGCCGAGACGCTGACGCGGCGCGACCATCCGTGAGGCCTTCATTCAAATTTAAAGACCAGCGCGGGGATTGAAACAGAAAGGATAAGAGAGGCAGCAAGGATGGCGGTACAGCCAAGCGCCGGCACGGGGCTGCCCGGTTTGTCACGACGAGCTGGTGGACGCTGGGGGACGCTTGGCTTGGCGCGGTTGTGCCAACACCACCGGCTACCCGCTCCCCGACCGGGGGTCCCGCGTCGCCGCGGCACCGCGTGGTGTTAGCGTGTTCTCGCCGCGGCTGGCTGGCCACGTGCCGGCACCTGGCTCCCGCTGGCGGGTCGGGAGCCCTGAGCTCAGCACATTCGGGGCCGCGTAGGTGTGGCTGGTGAATATTTCATGCCCGCGCGTCGGCCGAGCTCGTTCTTGGTTACGCTCCTGCCTCCTTCCCCGCGCGCTCGCCATGTTTATTTATTTAATGAATTATTTATCGGTGCTGGCTCGGCCGGGCGCTGCTCCGCCGCTGCCCCCCGCCAGCTCCCCCCACCCCGGCGTGATGGTTTATTGAATGCCGGCTGTGCTCTGCGGTTGCGACACGCTGTCACAGGAAGCCGCGGTTAAATATTAACCATGGCGGGCAAAGCGGGGGACGTGCGGCCGGCGGGACCCCCACGGCCACCGCAGCCACCGCGGCCACCGCGGCCACCGCCCACACCAGCGTGGGGGGCTTCTCGCCAGTTCCCCCGCTTGCTTTGAAGCAGAAACCTGCTGGAAGTGCAGGGTGGAAGGGATGGGGGCGTATGGGAATTTGGGGACACCGCGGTCACTTCGTGTCCCAGCCCCCCCGCAGAGATCGGGGCCGATCTTGTCCTCCTGGGAGCAATGGCACCCGTGTCCCCTGGCTGTCCCCACCGCGGACCTGCTGTGCTTGGCAAAATCCAGCCGTGTGCCGGCTGCCGCCAATGTCCCCAGGCCCCAGGGGACGGTGCTGTCACTGCACGTGGGTGCACATCGTGATGCTCAGGGTGCGTTTTCCCGCCCCACGGGAGCACCCGCCGCGGCCCCACACATCGAGGTATCCCCCCCCAACCCCCCCGGTGAATGCGGTGGCACCGGCGGCAGCGTTGCCACGAGCCGTGGGGGGGTTCCCGTGTGGAGGTGTGTGTTGCCATGGGTTTGCCGAGCCACGGCGTTTCCATGGCGGCAGCGCGGTGCTGCCGGGCCCTGCCAGAGGTGCGCAGCCCCCCGGGGATGCCACAGCACCACGAGGGACCAGCTGCCACCGTCACCACCACCGCACCCCGGCACTGGGGTGCCCCTGCAGCCCCCCCCGCCACTTCCACCCCCCCAGGGCAGCCGGAGCCCTTTTCCACGTGTTGTGTTTTCTTCACTTCACTTCTCCGGATGAATAATTAATAGAGGCTTTTTTGGTCCTGCGGGCCCTTCCGCCGGCCCCCTCCCCCTTCCTGGCAGGGCTCTGGTGGGGGCTCGGCCCCCCGGAGCTGCCGGTGCAATGGGGGCTGTGCCATGGGCATCACCGCCACTGGGACCCCCATGGCACTGAGTGGGACCAGGGGGGTTCAGACCAGCCACCATGGGCTTTGTCCCCCTCTATGGGCTGGGGCAGCATCCGCATGTCCAAAGGGTCCTTGGGGAGCCCAAAAAGTGGCCATGGGGAGGGACGGCTTCGCTGAGCTCCCCTGGGAGATTTGGGGAGCTGGGACACCCCCCAACCTCAGCACTGGGCAGCAGCTGCCGCGAGCCCAGGGCCACATGGTGTCACCCGCCCCGGCCACCGCGGTGGGAGCAGCCATGGCCGGCTCAGCCAGCCCAGCCGCGGTTTCCAGAGCCTCCCCGTTGCATTCACAAACTCCTCCGGCTGCCAAATCTGCGGGTCATGTGCGAAAGCGGCGCTGGCGGAGCCGGGCCCGGCGTGTCGGTGCTGGCAGCATCGCGCACTCTGGGGTGTCGCGCCCATGCGGGGAGCTCGCTCCCGGCCAGCCGCGTGTGCTCGTGTGCGCACACGTGTGCCGGGGCGGGGATCACCTGGCACACGGGAGCGCCGGGCGGTGCCGCGCGGCAGTTGCTAAGGGATCTTGCCGAGGACGGGCGGCTGGTGCTGGCACAATCCCTTCCCATGTGGCCAAGGGGGACTGGTGGCCCCGGAGGATCTGCTGGCCCCACAGCCAGCGCTGCCCACCCTCCTGCCAGGAGGTCCCCAGGGTGACCAAACCCCTCTGCAAACACGTGTGACCCCCACAGGGCAGCAGCAGCGCCGGGACCCTCCAGGGCACTGACCACCACCCACGGCTCTACCAACCGCATGGACCCACGGGGGCTGGTGCCCCCACCCCCAGTGTGACCTGGGTGTCCATGGGACCTGGCACTGGTGCCCCCACCCAGCTGGGTCCTGGTGACACCCCAATGGCAGTGGGACCCAGCACTGGTGCCCCCATTTGCAGGGCTCCTGGTGAGACCCCAGTGATTAGTGGGACCTGGCGCTGGTCCCCATGAGGCTACCAGTGACACCCCATTGGCAGCGGGACCTGATGTTGGTGCTCCCACCCACGGGGGTCCCAGTGAGACCCCAATGTCAGTGGGACCCAGCCCTGGTGTCCCCACCTGCAGGGGTCCCGGTGAGACCCCAATATCAGTAGGACACAACCCCAGTGTCCCCACCCTCGGGGTCCCGATGAGACCCCAATGTCAACAGGACCCAGCCCCGGTGTCCCCACCCTCGGGGACCCGCAGCCCAAGCCCGGCACGGCCACAGTGCCCGTCGCCCGGTGCCGGTGCCGATGCCGGTACCGGTGCAGGCAGCCTCGGGGCGGTGGCGGGCGCGCGCGCGGGGGCGCGGCGGCGGCGGGCACGCGCGGGGCGGAGCTGGGCGCCGGGGGCGCGGGGCGCGGGCGGCTCCGGTTCTCCATTCATTGGGATCGCGGCGGGTTCCGCGGCGGCGCCGGCAGGATGGCTGCTCGGTTACCGGTGCTCCTGCCTCTGCTCCCGCTGCTGCTGCTGCTGGCCCGGGGGCCACCGGCGGCCCTGGGCAACCGGCACGCCGTGCACTGGAACAGTTCCAACCTGCAGTGAGTGCGGGGCGGGCACCGGGCCGCGCGGGGGAGGCCGCCGGTACCGGCACCGGGAGGCGGGTGGGGGTGTCCCCGGGGTCCGGCGGGGCGGGGGGCGCCCTGGGAAGGACGCGTCGGGGACGTGTTGGGGATGGCGGGGCGGGGGGGGGGGGGGGGGAAACGGCGACACCGGGTTGTGGGCGCGCACACCGGGACTGCGGGACCCCCCCGGTGCCGGTGTGCGGGCGGGGCTACCGGGCAGCCCGGTGCGCTGCCCCTCCCGGCCCCGCACCTCGCCCTGCCCGCGGAGGCGGCGGCCGCTCCCGGCGATGGGGGGGGTGCGGGCAGCCGCCCGGCCGGCCCGACCCGACTTGCGACCGCGGTTCGGGGCCCCGGGGCCGCGCTACCGGGCGGGGCGCGGGGCTCCCGGTGCGGGTGGGTCCGGTGGTACCGGAGGTGGGTGAGTCCCTGCCTCCCTGACAGCGCTGACCCGCCCCGCGCTGGGTAGCGGGTGTCGCGGGAAGGGCACAGCCGGGTCCCCCCGGTGCGGCGGCCACCGGGGAGTGGGTCCCGCTGCGGCGCCCCCGCCGCCAGACGCGCCCCCCGCCTGTCTGGGAGCGGCACCGGCGGCGCGGCGGCGGGGAGGGGGTTGACACGCAACGGGTGCCCGTTTCATCCCTCCCGCTCCGGTGGGCAGCGGTTCCATCCCTGGGGCTCGTGGGAGCGATGCGGGGGGTGCAGACGGAGCTGTGGAAATTGGCTTCGCACCCACGGCCACCGGGAACGGAGCCACCGGGAGGTCGTTGGTCACGGACCCGCCGCACGTTCCTCACGCTGGCGGCTGCACCCTCACCCACCCGGGGGGTGCGTGGCACCCACAGCCGAGGCTGGCACGGAGGGGCACAGCATGACCATGGGCACAAGCGGGGTGGGGTCCTCCCGGGGCTGCGAGTCCACGGGGGCTCCGTGGACCCCCCAACGGGGACCGGGGAGCTGCGCTGCTGCCATCGCTCGTCTCGCCTTCCCCCGGCGGCGTGAACGCTCAGGGGTGTGGCGGGGACGTGCGTCCAGCCCAAGCATCCCCTGGTACCCACCGGTGTCGGGGCTCCCCCAACTCTGCACCCCATTGTGTGCGGAGGGAGCATTGTCCCCCCCACCCCAAGCTCCTTCCCCTCCCATTGAGATTGTGTTGCCAGGCGGAAGCCTGGGCCCCATAAATCGTGCGTGTGTGCGACGTGCCGAGGCGCAGCACAATGGCGAGGCGCCCGGCTCGCCCTCTGCGCCCCGATCCTCCAACCGGACCCCGCTCACCCACCATCCTCATCCCCACGCCGTGACATTGCCGCACCGTGGCGGGTGGGACCTCCCACCCCCCCACCGTGACCAAGGGGTCGCTTCTCCCCACCCCATTGCTGTGACCGGGCGCTGCCCCGGCACCTCCCGGGGGACGGGGCGGAGGGGGCGCCGGCGGTGCCCCCCGCTGTGCCAAACCGGGGGTGTCACCGCCAGACACCCACACCCACTCGCGCACGCATCCGGCTCAGGGCACGGGCGTCGCGGTGGGGGCGGCTGCGGCAGAGACGTGTCCCAGGGACTCCGGAGCGCCGATATTTATTGTTAGGCAGTGCGGCAGCTCGGCCGCAATTATAGCCGCGCGGCAAAGTGTCTGGATTAGATAAATTATGGGGGGAATTAGGCTCCCTGGGCCGCAGCCTGCAAATCCCAGCAACCCCGCCGCAATCAGAGCCATAAACAAGCCCAAGGCGGCCCTGCGGGGCTCTCTGGGGAGGGGGCGATGCCGGCGGGCTCGGCTGCGGGCCCTTCATTGGGGGCCGCACAAAGCACCCCGAAAAATCAATTGTGTCTCCTGGCATGCTGCTTGGTGCACCCCTCGGCAAGGGGGCACCCAAGGCAGCCCACCCGCAGCACCCAGGGTGCACATGGTGACTCAGGGAGTAGAGGGCTGGTGGCGGATTGTCCCTTGGGTACGTGGTCATGCTCCTCCTGTCCCCCCGGTGCTGATGGCAAAGCCCAGGGGAGGTGTGAAGGTGGGGTCGCAGGTGCTCCCGCTCCGGTTGTTGGTCTGGCTGTACTTTCCGTCTGTTCCATTGCTGACACCGGTTGCAGGCGGCGAGTCCCAGGGGTGCGGGACGGTCCTTGGTTGGTCTCTGTCCTTTGCTCCCAAGTCCTGGTGGCACAGGACAAAGGTGTTGGGTGGCCGCATCCCACCCAGCAATGGCATTGTGGGGGCTGTGTCCCCACGGTGCCCCATGGCCTGGGGCTGGGGGCTCTGAGGGGTGTCCCCAGCTGAGCTGGGCCTGGCGTGCC
This sequence comes from Columba livia, assembly GCF_036013475.1. NCBI lineage: Eukaryota > Metazoa > Chordata > Aves > Columbiformes > Columbidae > Columba > Columba livia. Next base: position 1,131,049 of record NC_088629.1, on the reverse strand, counting down.
AATGCCACCTCCCTGCTGGGTGATGCCAAGGTGGGGACAGCAGTTTGTTCCCATGCGTGGGAACACGCATGGCCAGCACCCCCCAGCACTGCTGCGGCCCCCAGGAACCCCCAGAATGTGTGCAGGGGGGTCCAAGGTGCTGGTGGCATGGCGGGGGTGGCCGTAGCTGGCGGTACGCGGGGCACTGGGCGAAGCAGGCGGGTCAGAGCCCCCCAGCCGCCGGCGCTGCCGCCGCGCTCGCCTCTTCAAGGCGGCTTTTATCTGGCTGACTTTGTGTTCAGGCGGTGAGAGCCGGAGCTCTCGAGAGCCCTTGTGCCGAGCGGCCTCTCCCGGGGGAGCGTCTCGCACCGCAGAGGAGCCGCGGCCCTGCACTGCGCCCGCGGCGGGGGTGGGACACCCGGACTCCTGGGTCCTCTGCAGCTGTCGGACCCCAACACTGGGCTATGCCGGGCTGGATCCTCCATCTCAGCCACTGGCACCCACTGGGGAGGTGACGGCGTCACCGGCGGCAGGGGGGACGCCCCTGCCCTGGAGGTTATGGGGGGCATCCAGCAGGAGGTGCTGCAGGGCAGTTGTGCCCCACAAGGGGCAATTTTGCCCCTGCTGTGTCCAGCTGGGGGTGGGGAAGGTGTTGATTACACCTCTCCATGGCTAATTACCACCGGCTGTGGTGTCGCTGGTTGGGCTGGGGGGCTCCGCCACCCCCGTGTCACCCATGGGACACCCACCCATGGGTGCTGGCGCTGGCAGGAGCTGCTGCCCGGGGGCAGAAGGTGCCGTGTCCTGTGAGTCACCGCACCGGTGGCACCGAGCCCCGGTGATGCCACCAGAGCCCGGGGGGTTCCCATGGGAGAAGAGGCCACGGCGCTAGGGTGCAACAGGGCCACCCGCTCCTGCCCGGGCTGCTAATTGAGTCACTGGTCGCAGATTGATGGTTTAATTAAAACCCAATTAGAAACCTCATTGATCTTGTTAGCAAAGCGGGAAGGGACGAGATTTAGCGGGGATTAGAGGGATCGCGCGGCCGTCAATAGGGACGGGGGGTGCAGGGGCACTTGTTGGCTGGCTTGAGGGGTCCCGGGTGCTTGGGGAGCGCCGTGCCCATCACCATGGGGTGGACGCTGCCGTTTGGCACTGTGGACCCTTCGTGTCCCCAGTGAGCAGCCCCTGGTCACCCCAAGAGCCCCTATTTGGGGGTGATGGTGGCGGTGGGGACACCGTGTGCCGGCGATGTGTTTTGCAGCTGCGCCAGGCGAGTGGGGGGGAGGATGGGGATGCTGGGGGGGCCGTGCTGTGGCACCGTGCCACCCGTGCGCGTGGGCCGTGTCGCAGGCGCTGTCTGCTGAGCCAGCGCGGTGTGCGCGGCCGTCTGGGCGCCGGGGCCGCATGGCGCTGCCCGCGTGGGGAGCGCCGGCACGCGGCAGGGGGGACGTGCTGGCCTGTGCCGCGCGTGTCCCCAGCGGCCGAGCCGCGGGTGGCGGGTCCGTCTGTCCGTCCGTCGGGGCGGGCCGAGCGCGGTGATGGATGCACCTTCGCCTCTCGCCATGGCGCGGGGTGACGGGAAGGGGACGGCGTAAATCAATGGCACTTTTTTGTTCCCTGGCTGATCGATGGGCCCCGGATGTGCCGAAAGGACGAAGCTGCCAGAGCCAAACAAAGGGCCTGGCTGGGGTTTGGGGGGCGGCATCCCCCCCGGGCCCCAGCTCCGGGGCCGCCGTGCTGTCACCCACACCAGGTGACACCCATATTGCCCCGGTCCTCACCGCTGTCACCACCGACATGGGATGCTGAGCTCCGGCCGTGCCGCCCTCCCGGCCTTTCCTGCACCATGGGGACAAGTCCCCACATCACAGGGGTCCATCAGGGGGTCCTTCCCCCCATGTCGCTGCCGCAGTGCACCAGGCGCTCAGCCCCAATTTATGGCAGCAGGTGGGAGCGGAGCGGCCGCCCCACTCACCGGTTTGCCAGGTAGCCGGGGGTCCCGCCGGTGCGGGGCCGGTGGGCGCCGAGCCCGGACAGTGCCGGGGACGGCTCTGCCAGGGGACATCCATCTGGCCAGCGCCGACAGGCTGCTGGAAGGTACCGCCGGCTTTGCAAAGCCCTGCTCTAAAAATGCAGTCGTGCAGAAGTGATGCTGCCCGTTCCGCTCCCGCGATTAACCCTTCGGGCGCTGCCAGATCCCGCTGGGCCCTGCCGGCCGAACCGCAGCTACCAGAGCTCAGGAGGCCAGAGGGGTCCATCCTGACCTGGTCACCTGGCACTGGGACTTTGTGACAGCTGCAGGGACTGTGCCGGCTTGGGGGTGGGTGGTGGTGGCCCTAAGAGGCTGAGCCCTTCGCCCTGGGTGCCTGTTCTCATCCTCCTCCCCAAAAACAGGGCCCATGGGCTCCCCGTGTGCCCTGGTGACAGCACTGAGGACCTGGGGACATCCGGCTGCCCACGGTGCTGCCCTGTGCCCCGGGGCTGGTGCCACGACGCAGGAACCCAGGGTGGCGGTGACACTGGTGTGTCCCCAGGATGTGCCCAGGCCATGGCGGCCACATGGCTCTGCCTGTTTGGGGCCATACTACCGGCTTGGGGGGTTAATCTGATATCTGCAAGCTCCCGGCACGTGGTGGCGGCCGGTGACATCCATGGGGGTCACCGCCACGGGGTCCCAGCCCCTGCGGCACCTCCTGAGGTCCCCCGTGTCACCGTGCTGGTGCGCCCCAGCCCTGTGGGGCAGCACTCGGCTCATTAGCGAGGCTGTTTATCGGGAGCCGCGCTTCTTAATGAGCCCCAGAGCCAGGTCCTGGCGAGGGACACGTGTGTGCCGCTCACCGGGTGCACCAGGGGTTGACATCCCAGGGCACGGCACCCGGTGTCGCTCCCATAGGGTGCGGAGTCCCGGGGGCTGTGATTCCCCCATCCCTTCACTCCCCTGGCACAGCCGCATCCCGCTCGTGGTGAACACCGGTTGCCAGCACCCACCAGCGTGTGGGGCAGCCGGCTCAGGGCGCGCTGCCGTCCCAGCCCTGCGTCCTGCACCGGCTTAATTGCCATTTTCTCCTCGGGGCCATTTCTTTAATAACAAGCCTTTTTCTCATCCCCCCCCCCCCACTCCCAACCACATCAAAGGGGGAAGATGAAAGGTCCCGGCGCCCCGCGGTGCGAGGGGTGGCTGCCTCAGCACCTTCTGCCACCGGAGTTGCCCGGTGGCCGCGGGTGCCGGGCTGGGCTGGGAATAGCGGTGAGGGAGGTGCCGCGTGGGCCCCACGGGTGACAAGGTTTGCCGTCAGTCCCCGATGGCACCGCTTGGATCCCGGGTCCTCGTTGGGTTCTCTTGGCAGCACCTGGGGTGCTGCGGGTCCTGGCGCGGTGCCGGGGCTCCCCAAACCACGCCCGGGGTGGTTGGGCAGGGTGGGGTGTCTGCGTGCGCGGCGCTGACCTGGGGAGCTGGTTCTGCTGCGGGTGGGGAGCTGGGGACCCCCCGGAGGGTGATGGGACCCCAAGTGCTGCACCTGTGGGTTGCACGCCTGGCTTTGCCAAACCAGGTGGGGAAAGGGGCGCCGAGGGGAGCGATGCGCCGCGGTGGAGCCTGGTTGCCGCGGTCAGCATCCCGGGGGAACCGAGTCCCCAGATGCATCTGGGGGGCCTCACCGGCACCGGCGATGCCGAGTGAGGTGTGGTGCTGCCACGGCAGCTCGGTTGGGGAGCAGGCAGCCTCGCAGCGCCGATTGGTAATTAATTGGCAGGAGCAGCGGGTCAGCGCGGCGGTGAGGATTAACCGCGGCCGGGATTTCCATCGGGCGCGGATTAGGAGCCAGCGGAGCCTCTCCTGAGTGGATCTGAGGGGATTGCCGCTCCTAATCAATGTAAATGAGGCTCCCCCAGGGCCACCCTTTACGGCATTAACGAACTAACGGGATTAGCCGGAGCAAGGGGGACAAATCCTGCGGCTCAGCGCGGCGCGTGGCGGGTGGGCTGGCTGCAGCTTGGGGGGCCCCAGGGTCCCCCGAGGACCAGTGGCTGCGTCCCACAGGGTCCCCAGTGCCTTTGGGCCCATCAGGCTGGGTCGGTCTGTCCGTCCTGCTGCGTCCGTCCTGTCCTCGAGGTCGCTGGCGCGCGTTCCCACGTGACGTGGCACCCGTGGCATCCGTCCCTGGCAGCGTCCCCCCGCCCCGGGACAGCAACACCCTCCCTAGGGCTGAGGTTGCACAGTGGAGGGGTCCCATTTGTTGGGAGCTCCAGATAGAGGTTGAGCATGGAGACACTGTCGTTCTCTTGCGACATGACCATTCTCCAGCCTCCATGTCCCTTGCGAGGAGGGTGATGGAGTTTGGGAAGGTCCGGGGGGCATCCCTGACACCCACATCCCCCCTCCATGCTTCTTGCAGCCTCCGTCGGGAGGGCTACACGGTGCAGGTGAACGTCAATGACTACCTGGACATCTACTGCCCGCACTACAACGCCTCGGTGCCCGAGCACCGGCTGGAGCAGTACGTGCTGTACATGGTGAACGCCGAGGGTTACCGCACCTGCAACACCAGCCAGGGCTTCAAGCGCTGGGAGTGCAACCGGCCCCACGCGCCCCACAGCCCCATCAAGTTCTCGGAGAAGTTCCAGCGGTACAGCGCCTTCTCGCTGGGCTACGAGTTCCGCGCCGGGCAGGAGTATTACTACATCTGTACGTGGGGTGCTGGGGAGGGACCCCCCTTGTAGCATCCCCCTTGTAGCATCCCCCCCGCCCCGAGTGCAGCATCCTCTCCCCCCGCCAAGTGCAACATCCCCCCCGACCCCCCCCGAAGTGCAGCATCCCCCCTCCCCCGCGAAGTGCAGCATTCCCCCCCCTCCAAATGCAGCACCCTTCCAAATGCAGCATCCCCTCCACCATGTGGCATCCACCCCCAAGTGCAGCATCCCCCCTCATCACCCGTGTCCCACCCGAGCTGGTCCCCACCCACTCAGACTCCTCTGCATCCCCACCCTGGCCAGGACCCCCAAATTAACACCCCCAGCTGGGTGGCTGCACCCCGAGCTGAGGGATGGGGGTGCAGGGTGGATGGGGGTGCAGGGGGGTTGTGGTGTGAGGGGGTGTGGGGGAGCAGGATGGGGATGTGGGTGCTGGTGTAGGATGGGGGTGCAAGGTGGGCATGTGGGTGCAGGGGGTGCTGATGTAGGATGCAGGAGCGGGGTTAAAGGGGCGCTGGTGCAGGTGCAAAAGTCAGGGTGCTAGTGGAGGGTTGGGGTGATGGTGCAGGATGGGGTGCAGGGTGCTGGTGCAGGATTCCATTGCTGGTGCAGGATTCCATTGCTGGTGCAGGATGGGGTGCAGGGTGCTGCTGCGGGATTGGGGTGCTGGTGCAGGATGGGGATTGGGGTGCTGGTGCAGGATGGGGTGCGGGGTGCTGCTGCAGGGTTGGGGTGCTGGTGCAGGATGGGGTGCAGCGTGCTGCTGCAGGGTTGGGGTGCTGCTGCAGTATTGAGATGCTGCTGCAGGACAGAGTGCAGGGTGCTGCTGCAGGTTCGGCTCCGGGGTGCAGCGCAGGGTGCTGCTGTGTCCCCCCAGTGCAGAGCCCACCCCAGGCAGGGCCAGACCCCACCGTACCCAAACACATGGAGCCCGCGGGTGCCCGGGGTTGGGGTCACTGCTGCGGAGCCCCCCAGCCCCCTCTTGCCTTGCAGCCACGCCGACGCACAACCACCGCCGGGCCTGCCTCAAGATGAAGGTGTTCGTGTGCTGTGCCTCCAGTAAGTGCCCCCCGTGCCCTCCCCGGGGGCGGCGGGTCCCCAACCCTCCCAGGGGGGCTGCAGCGTGAGGTGGCCACGGCGCCTGATGTCCCCCCCATCCCCGTCCCGTGTGTCCCTCTCGCAGCGTTGCACTCCGGGGAGAAGCTGGCGCCCACCCTGCCGCAGTTCACCCTGCGGCCCGAGGTGAAGATCGAGGACCTGGGTGAGTTTGGCAGAGCTCCCCCTGCTCCCCCCCCAAGCCCCATATATCCCCCCACCCGCCGCCACCCACGGGGCAGCCCCAGCTGTGGGGTGGGGGGGTCGGAGCCGCCGCGGTGAAACCCTCACCCCGTTGCTCTTCCCCATAGAGAACTTCAACCCGGAGATGCCCAAGCTGGAGAAGAGCATCAGCGGCACCAGCCCCAAGCGGGAACACTTACCCTTGGCCGTGGCCGCCGCGTTCTTCCTCATGACGCTGCTGGCCTCCTAGCTCCCGGTGCCGGTGGGGACCCCCCCCCACCCCAAGCCGGGGAACCGGCGCGGGACCATGCAGCCGCTCCTCACTCCCTGCCACCCATATTGCCGGGGGCTGTGCCACCGCGAGCCCGGTTGGGACCGATGGCCATGGCTGCCAGGACGCGGCTCGGTGCTGCCACATGCACTGTGCCTCCCGCCGACACCGTCCCGGTGCTGGGGGTCAGCGCTGGACTGGGGAGCCCAGTGAGGGCAGGGACCCCCCCTCCCGAGCTGTACATACCTATATAGAGATCTATACATACTGTACAGAGAGCGACTATAGAGATATATCTATACTGTACCATAGGCAGCGGCGCCGGCCCCGGGCTGGCTTGTATATAGTCGAACGTGTTGGATTTTCCTCGTCTTCCGTGAAGACCCGACCTATGCAAACGCACAGACACTTTTTGGGGAAAAACAAACCGAAACAAACAAAAAAACAAACTCGACCTTTTTTTCAAGTGCTTTGGCTGGTGATTTTCATATTCTGCTCTTAGTCTATAAAAAAAAACAATAAAAGGATAAAAAAAGAAAATGAACGGCGGAGCTCTGTCACGGCGGCGTGTGGTGCTCGTGGCCATCGGCGTGGCGGGTTTTGGTGGGGGGTCTGGTGAGGGCATGGGTGCGATGGCTCCTGGTCATGGGTGCAATGGCTCCGGTCATGGGTGCGACGGCTCCAGTCATGGGTTTGGTGCCACCATCAGCAAAAGCACCTGGGGGCTGTGGGGTGCGTCCCCCCACTGGCTCCGCTCCCCACTGCCCCTCTGGCACCGGCACAGGGCGTCCGGGGGGCAGCACCCCAGGTAGGGACACGTGTCCCCGCCACCCCTGGGGTGCAGTGATGGGAGCAGCCCGGGGGGGAGTTGGCACAGGGAACCCTCCTCGTCATCCTCATCCTCACCAGCTGCACATGTGGACACCCCAATGTGCCCAGGGGCCCCATGGGAATCCCCGCGTCACCCCCACCGGTGTGTCTGTCTGCACCGGGCGTGCCAGCTCCTGCTGGCGTCGGGGGCTCTGGCACAGCCCTGTCTGCGCGGTGGCTCCGGCGGGACACGGGGACGCCCTCGGTTCCCCCTGTGTGGTGAGGGGGCTGTGCCCAGGGACCTGCCACAAGTGGGGTGACACTTGGGGGGACGTGGAGGAGTGGGGTGCACCCAGCCCCATGGGCAGCACCCCACAGCCCTGCTGGGTGCTGGGAGCAGCAGTGTGGGGTCCTGACCCCGTACCCAACAGGGATGGGGGGCAATGCCCCAAGGTGGGGGGCAGCCGCTCTCCCCATGGCACCGGGGAGGCTGCGGCTGCTGTCCCAGTGGGGACCGCCACGCTGTGGACGCGGTGATGGTTTGGGGACCCCGCAGCCATGGAGCAGGGCGGCTGCTCTCCCCCCCCAGCAGACACGGTTGGGTGGTGGCTCGGCGTCCCGCCGGCCCGGGCTTGTCCGGGTGCGGGAAGAGCCGGCGAACCCGTCAGACAGGTCCTGCGTGCGCTCCCGGCACACACCGCGCTCCCCGCGTCCCCCCCGCGCTGCCGGGGGCCTGGCCTGCTCTGGGGCTGGGACCCCCTGGGCCCCCCAGGGACTTGGGGTGTCACCCAGCACATGGTTGCGGACCCCAGGATTGGGCCCGATGGCTGTAGCCCCCCAAACGCTGGCTGTGGGGGACCAGCCGCTGTCCCTGTCCCAGCACGCAGCTGTGCCGGTGGCACCAGGGGAGGCCTGGGGACCGTGGTGCATTGCAAGGAGGGGCAAGGGACGGAGTGGGGGGACATGGGACTGAGCCAGCCATGTGGCACCATGAGCTCCACTTGCAAAATCCCTCCAGCCTGGCGGGCACGTGGCACTGCCACCAGCGCCGTGGGGACCGGCCACCAGCCCCGCCGCGCTCCGTGCCCTCGAGCAGGGGTGACAGTCAGGGACAGCCTGGACCAAATGGGACACTTCTGGCGTGCCAGGCCAGGGGATCCCCAACCTCTATTGCCCCCCTGGGCATGGTGTGTGCGGCACAAGGCTCCGCATCGACCCGTGCCGGTGTCAGCTCCGCGGGCAGCGCCGGCTCCGTCCCGCTCTCCGGCCGAACGCGCAGGGGCCTGGCGTGGCCAGCCAGCCCGGGGGACGTGGCTCTGCCACGCGCCACCCGACGCCGGGCCCTGCGTACCTGCCGGGCCGCACGCAGCCGGCACGGCACGGCACGTCACCGCGGCCTTCGCTCCCGGCCGCGGGCTGGACGGCTCCTCATCCTCCCCCAACCTTGCAGCCGGTGACGTCAGGAGCCGGGGAGCACCCGGGTGTCCCGGGACGAGAAAACATCTATGGTTTGTCACGAGCTCGGCGGCCTCTGGCCGGCCCCACCTGCCCCGCGCCACCGTGCCGCGGCTGTTTACGGCGTGAAACGGCTTCACCTTTGTCCTGCGAACCGCAGCCGGCGTGGCAGGAGCGCTGCCTGTGCGGGCACGGACCCCGTCCCGCGGTCACCGGGGCGGTCCCCAGGCGGCGCGGCCGTGACCGTGCGCACGTTCCGCCTGCACCGCGCCGCTGGCACCCCCAGTGCTGCCACCCACCCTGTGTCAGCCAGCACGGGGAGGTAACGGGGCACTCTCCAGCCCTGGCTTGTCCCTCTGGTTGTCTGTCCCCAGCAGGTGACATGTGCTCATCCTTCCCTGGTCAGACCGCCCATGCTGGCACTGCCCTTTTGCCACGGGCCAGGCAGCGCAGTGACGCTGGGACCCAGCCAGGTCCCGGTGGCCTCGCTCCCAGCCCTGTCCCCATGCGCTGGTGGCCCTGCCCCGAGGCTGGGGACCGTGGTGGAGGGGGTGGGGAGCCCCTCAGCCCACGGGCTGCTCCCTGCCTCAGTTTCCCTAGGCACCCAGCACAGGCACAGCCCATGGTGGCGGTGACGGCGGGACCCTGGCGATGGAAGCAGCCGCGGTGCTGAGCGGCTCCCACCACGGGCTGCGCCCGTCCCTGCGGCACACACGTGCCGCGCTCTGGCTGTCTGACCCCATGGGGCCGTTCCCAGCGGGTTCTCCCGCGGACAAGCCGCGGCAGCGCCGGCTCCCCAGGAGCAGGAGGCCTTGCACAGTCATTCAGCGCAGGGGATGATGTCAGGCCTGGCCGCCAGCGGGGACTGTGAAAGGGAAGGAGCGGGTCCCCCTCCCTGGGGAGCTGAGGGTGCCGAGAGGCGCTGGGACATGGGGGACATGAGGGATGGGATGGGGGACACCCAGCCCCGCTCCCCTTGGGGAGCGTTTGGCTGCCGGAGCCACCAGCGGCTCTCCGGTTACAGCCGCGGTGCCGGCGCCCGGCGAGCCCCTCCGGCGTGCCAGGGGAGCGCTTCTCGCACGGCTGCAGCGGCGGGCATGCAACATTACCCACAATCAATGGATCATTATGTAATAAACAAGAGGAAAGTTGTTTTGCAAATGCGGCTGAGTTATCGCTGTGCGAGGCGGCGGGCGAGAAGCATCTCTCAGCCGAGTTTAACAAGGATGGATCGGTGTCGGGGGCAGATGGGAGCCGATAGCGAGCCGTCGCCGCCACGCTCCCCGCCAGGCGCGCCAGCAACGCGCCCGCTGCGCCCGCAGCCCCGCGCCGGGGTCACCGGGGGAATCCACAACAAACAGGGACATGTCCGGTGCTGGAGCGAGGCCCCGGGAGAGCAGATAAGGGCAGCAGGAGGAGGGAGGGGGGGGTCCTGCCCTCAGCAGCCCCCCAGCCCCTGGCACCTTCTTGGCAGCGGCTGCAGCTTCCCAGGCGCCCCTCGCCTGGTTCCTGGTGCCCACCCACATCTCAGATAAGTGGGTTCCCATGGTGAAAGCTGGAGGGGGGACAAGCCTGCAAGGTGTCCCCCCCCTCAGCCAGACCCCTCCATCAGCCGTTGTGCCCCGGTGAGGAGGGGACGGTCACAGCTCAGACCTTTTGTCCTCGGGGGTCACCCCGCATCCCACCCGGGGGTCACCCCATCATTGCCCATCACCCCGGGTACATAAACGGGGGGTACTCCCCCTTCCCACGGCTGCCGGTGCTACCGGCCTTGACCCGCCACCCCCCCCGCCGGTGTGTGCGGGGCGGAGCGGGGGTAGGGGGGGGTGTCCCCGCCCGGTACCGATCGTGCGTGGGGCCGCTCACCCCCCCGTTCCAACCCCTCGCTGTCCGTGTTGTTGTTGTGTCTCGGCCCCGGTGCGCGGGGCGGGGCGCGGGGACGGGCGGGGCGGCGGCGGGGCCGTACTTAAGGCGGGGGGCCGGGTGCGGTGCCCGCCCGGCGGAGCGCAGCCCGCGGAGCGCATGGAGCGGCCGTGGGTGCCCCTGGCCCTGCTGGGGCTGTGCTGGGTGCTGAGCGGGGCGGCGGCCGAGCGCCACACCGTTTTCTGGAACAGCTCCAACCTCCGGTGAGTGCGGCCCCCCACAAATCCCCGCCATACCCCCTGCTCCCTCACCGGGACCAAGCCCCGGCGGCCCCGAGGGCGCGGACGGCGCCGCTCCCTCCCAGGGCCGGGCGCTCCCCGGTGCCTTTGTCCGGGGTGGGCGGCGGGGATGGAGCCTCCGCGGGGCGGGGGGGGCGGGTCGAGCCTGGGGTTGGGATGTGGGGGGGTTGAGGCCGGTGTTGAACCCCGGCGGGGCGTTGGGGGTGCGGCGAGGCCCGTGCTGAGCTCCGGTGCGGGTCCCGGGAGCGGCGGGGCCGGTCCAGGTGCGGGCCGGGGGGTGCGGGGGGAGAACCGGGGGGGGCTTTTCCGTTCCCAGGGCCTCGCAGGAGCGGGGCCTCTTCCTTCCCCGCGGGGGTGGCGCGGCGCCAGCCCCGGCGCCGGGGCACAGGGAAGCGTGTTGACAAACACGGGGCTGGCCCTGGCTCCTGCCGGCCGGGCAGGATGTGCGGGGGGGCTGAGCAGGTCCTGTGCCCCCCCCCAAGCCCCAGTTGTCCCCGAGCACCGGCCCCTGTGACAGGCTGGGGCTGTGACCCCATCCCAAGCATCAGCCCCTGTGAAGCTGTGGGGTTCCCCCCACCCAGGGCCGTGACCCCCTCGCCCGGTTGTAGGGGTATGTCCCAAGGCACCACCCCCAGCTGTAGGAGTGTCCCTCTTAGTTTTAGGGGTCCCCCCTACTAGGTGCCAACCCCCTGATACTATAGGGATACCATGACCCCTAAGCTATAAGCTTGCCCCCTCCCTGGGGGCTCCCCCAAGGATTTGGTTGCTCCCCAGAAACCACTGCAGCCAGTGGGGTGACAGGACCCCCCTGCGGCACCGTGGCCCCCCCCGGGTGAGGTGTGGGGAGCAGCAGGCGCTGGAGCCGGGCCGGTTGCCCTACAGGCGAGAGCTGCCGACGCCTCCCGGCCCCGCGAGCGTCGGGACGGGCAGGGCGCGCGTCCCAGCGGGTCCCTCCCTGCCCTGGGAATGGGGGGGCACTCACCGCCTGCTTTTGGGGAGCTTTTCCTCCCAACGCAACCCTGGACACCGCACAACTTTGGTGGACCGGAGTCCGCCCCATCTGGGTCTGGACTGGAGACTGCTCTCCCTTGGCCTTGTAAATCAGTATATGGGGGTGCCAGGGGAGCCCCCCAGCTCACGGCCACCGCTGACCCTGCGTCCCTCCCGCCGCAGGCTGACGTGGAGTGACTACGCGGTGGAGGTGCGTCTCAACGACTACCTGGACATCATCTGCCCGCACTACGAGGAGGGCAGCGTGGACCCCCGCGCCATGGAGCGCTACACGCTCTACCTGGTGGAGCACGAGGAGTACCAGGCCTGCAAACCCAGCTCCAAGGAGCAGATCCGCTGGGAGTGCAACAAGCCCAGCGCCCTCCACGGCCCCGAGAAGTTCTCCGAGAAGTTCCAGCGCTTCACCCCTTTCACGCTGGGAAAGGAGTTCAAGGAGGGGCACAGCTACTATTATATCTGTGAGTGCCCCTGGGGTCTGCTGTGGGGTTCGGGGGGTCCCTGCTGGGCTCCCCATCACTTAACCCACCTCCTCCCTTGCAGCCAAGCCCATTCACCACCACGGGGACGCGTGCCTGAAGCTGAAGGTGGTGGTCGCTGGCAAAGGGGGTGAGTGTCACCCAGACCCCCACCCGTATCCCCCCTTCCCGCTCGCAGCGTGGGTGCCCAGCTTGGCCTTTCCGGAGCTGAGTCACGGCCACACCGTGGCCACTCGCCAGCGCCGGGGTGTGGGCACATGTGGCTTGGCTGGGAAGGTGCTGGTGCCTGCGGCGGGGAGGGGACAGGACGGTCCCTGGTGGAACGTGGCTTGGGGAGGTTTGGGGGGCTCCCCTCCACCGGCCTGACCCTGTGTTTGCTTTGCAGCTCAGACGCTGCCTGTCCCCACCCAGAAGGGCCGGATCCAGGCAGGTAGGTTGGTGGTGGCCCTGGGGGGCACCGGGGAGCGGGGCTGGTGATGGCTGCGCTGCTGCTTGGGGATGCTCACGGCTCCTCTCTCCCCGCAGACGACGCGGCCGCGCACGTTCTGAGGAGCGTGGGGCAGAACTCGGCGATACGGGGCAGCAGCCCCTTCACCTTCGTCAGCCTCCTCGTGCCCCTGCTGGTGCCACAGGGGCTGTGACCTGGGGACCGGGGCTGGGGACACAACCGGGATGCTCGGGGACCCCGCGGTCCTTGTGCAGACCCCGGGGCGGCCCACCCTGCGTCCGGGCGAGGAAAGGATTTGTCAGTATTAAGGGCTGGAAGCGCCCGAAGCTGAGCAGCCAAAGCCCTCGGTGGTGGCCCCGGTGTTCACGGTGTCGGTAGCCAGAGGATGAGCACGGAGCCGGGGCTGGAGGGGAGCGCGAGCCGGGGGCTCTGCGCACCCTGGACTGGAGGGGAACGGGGGGCTGGCACCCCCGCCCCAGGAGCTGAGCCCGCCCGGGGGGGCTCTCTGTGCCGCGGGCTCGGATGGGACGTGTCCCGCGGGCAGGGACGCGGTGCTGCAGTCCCTCTGCGTCACCTGCGTGTGATTGAGATGCCCAGCAGCGGCTGTAGGAAACGTTCCCCCCATGTTCCACATCTTCATCCCACCCTGGACCCCCCCCCCCCCCCACCCCTCTGCTGGGTGCCAGAGGGGTGTTCCCCACCCCCAGCACGCTGTGTGTGGGGGGTGTTGTGTGCCCCCATTTGTACAGCTTTCTAACACAGGAGTTTTTATACAATTGTCTTGAATAAATAACCAAGACCATACTGAGCACTTTTTGGGGGGGGGGGGAAGGAGGTCAAGGGACTTGCCCCACATCACGGGGCTGGACGCTGCTGGCCTTGGAAGTCGGAATGGCCCATGCAGGGCGTTTGTGCTGGTTAATTAATTAATTGGCTGATGTTTGTGCAGGGCTTTGAAGTGGAAAAGTTGCCACAGTGGGCAGCTGGGCTATCGGTGGCTTTATCTGGTGACACAAAGCCCTCCCAGGGCCTGGGGGTGGATTTTCTCCCTCCCCCCTCCCCCCCCCCCCCCCCCCCCCCCCGGACTGGGAAGAGCTCCCAGGCCTGGGGCAGCTGCCCCATAGGACAGACCCCAATGGAGGTGAGTGGGGGAGCGAATTGTGGTGGGAGCCCCCAGGGCTGGGGAGGGGAACCGGCCTGGCTGGAAACCCATGGCCCCAGGCGGGTGGAGGGTCCTGGGGACATGTGGCCTCTGGAATGTGGCATCAGAGGGATATGGGACCCCTGGGGATGTGGGGTCACAGGGACATGAGGCCCCTGGAATCTGGGGTCCCAGTAGTGGGGGACCCCGGGGGTGTGGGGTCCTGGGCAGGTGAGTTTACAGGGAGGTGGGACCCTGGGGATGTGGGGTCACAGGGACATGTGGGACCCCCAGGGATAAGGCATCTGGGGGTGGGGGACCCCAGGGGTTGTAGGGTCCCGAGGAGGTGGGGTCACAGGGACATGAGGCCCCTGGAATCTGGGGTCCCAGTAGTGGGGGACCCCAGGGGTGTGGGGTCCTGGGCAGGTGAGGTTACAGGGATGCAGGGTCCTGGGGATGGGGGGGTCACAGGGACATGTGAGACCCCAAGGATATGGGATCTGGGGGTGGGGGCCCCCAGCGATGCAGGGTCTTGGGAAGTGGGGGGTCACAGGGACATATGGGACGCAGTGTCCCGGGCAGGTGGGCTCCTGTGCACTGGGGACATGGGACACCGGGGGTGGGGTCCCCCGTATTGTGGCGGGTGCCCCATGGGGACAGTCGCTGCCCATCGCGGCGGTGTCGGGGCTGTAGGACACCCCGCAGGCCCGGCCTCGCCTGGGCCGGTGACCGGATTCCCCCCGGGTGCGGTGCCTGGATCCACTCAGGTGCGGTGCCCGGTTCCCCCGGTGCTGCGGCCGGTTCCCCCGGGCGCGGTGTCCGGATTCCCCCCGGTGCGGCGGCCGGTCCCTTCCCGGTGCGGCTGTCGGTCCCTCCCCCGTGCGGCGGCCGGTCCCTCCCCGGTAGTGCGTCCCGCCCCGTCCCGCCCCTCGCCGCCGCGGGCAGCGCCGCCCCCGTCGGTGCCCGGTTCGCGGTTCCCGGTGGCCCGGGATGGCCCCGCCGGCGCTGCTGCCCGCCGCCTGCCTGGCCTGCACCCTCGCCATGTTCGGGACCGGCCTGTGAGCGCCCGGGGGAGGTTTGGGGGTGCAGTAGGGGGTATGGGATGAGTTTAGGGGTGCAATGAGGGCCGTGGGGGTGGTGGTGGGATCTGGGGGTGCAATGGGAGCAGTGGGGCCAGTTTGGGGGTGCAATGGGGGCCATGGGGGTGGTGGTGAGATCTGGGGGTGCAATGGGAGCAGTGGGGCCAGTTTAGGGGTGCAATTGGGGCCATGGGGCTGAGGGTGAGATCTGGGGGTGCAATGGGAGCAGTGGGGCGAGTTTGGGGTGCAATGTGGGCCATGGGGGTGGTGCTGGGGGTCTGGGGGTACAATGGAGGCCATGGGGGTGGCAGGGGGCAGTGGGGTGCAATGAGGGCAGTGGGGCCAGTTTGGGGGTGCAATGGGGCCTATAAGGGTGGTGGGGGGTTCTGGGGGTACAATGTGGGCCATGGGGGTGGTGGTGGGGTCTGGAGGTACAATGGGGGCCATGGGGGTGGTAGGGGGTCTGGGGGTGCAATAGGGGCAGTGAGGCCAGTTTGGGGTGCATTGGGGGCCATGGGGTGGTGGAAGGCTGTGGGGGTGCGATGGGGGCGGTGAGGGGTGTCTGCTGGCTGCAAAGATTGTAGCCCCCCCCAGCAGCCCCGCACCCCCCGCTCTCCTCAGGTCCGACCTCCGCCAGATGTTCACAACCAAGAGCGTGGAGAACATCCAGTTCCTGCCCTTCCTCACCACCGACGTCAAGTACAGCGGGGTGGCGCCCTGGGGGGGGACATGGCTGTGGGGGACAGCAGAACCCCCCCGGCCATGCCAGCGAGCGCCTGTGCCGTTTGCCCCGCAGCAACCTGAGCTGGCTGGGCTACGGCGTCCTGAAGCAGGACTGGACGCTCATCGCCGTCAACACCGCGGGGGCCACGCTGCAGACCCTCTACATCCTGGTGTATCTCTACTACAGCCCCGCCAAGGTGGGGGGCAGTCGGGTGGCTCGATGTGGGGACAGCGGGGGGGTCACCGCCACCCTGACCGTCCCCTCCCCACCCCAGCGCCCGGTGCTGCTGCGGAGCCTGTTGCTCCTGGCCGTGCTGGCCGCCGGCTACGGCTACTTCACCCTCCTGATCGAGGACGCGCGGACGCGCCTGGCGCGCTTGGGGCTGTTCTGCAGCGTCTTCACCATCAGCATGTACCTCTCGCCGCTGGCTGACCTGGTGCGTGGGGCTGGGGAGGAGCTGGGGGGTCACGGTGGCGGTGCCGGGGCTGCCAGGCCCGGGAACAGCCCGATGTTCGCTTCTGCAGGCCAAGATTGTTCGGAGCAGGTCGACGCGCTGCCTGTCCTTCCCGCTGACCGTCACCACCTTCCTGGCCTCCACCAGCTGGACGCTGTACGGCTTGCAGCTCCACGACCCCTACATCACGGTGGGTTTGGGGCGGCGGGCGGGCAAGGGTTGCTCTCCCATCCCATCCCACTCCATCCCGTCACCATCCCATCCATCTCCATCCCATCCCACTCCATCCCGTCACCATCCCATCCCACTCCATCCCACCACCATCTCATCCCATCCATCTCCATCCCATCGTTTCCATTCCCAGCCCATCCTGTCACCATCCCATCCTGTCTTATCCCATCCTGTCCCAATCCATCCCATTCCCATCCTGTCTCATCCCATTCCATCATTTCCATCTCCATCCCATCCTGTCTTATCCCACCCTGTCCCATCCCATTCCTTCCCTATCCCGTCCTGTCCCAATCCATCCCATTCCCATCCTCATTCCATCCCATCCTGTCCTGTTTCATCTTGTCCCATCCCATGCTGTCCCAATCCATCCTATCCCCTTCCCAATCCCTCCCCATCCTATCCCATCCTGTCCCAATCCATCCCATCCTGTCCCAATCCATCCCATCCTGTCCCAATCCATCCCATCCTGTCCCAATCCATCCCATCCTCATCCCATCGCTCCCCATTCTGTCTCATCCCATCCTGTCCCATCCTCATCCCCTTCCCATCCTCGTCCTCATCCCGTCCCATCCCATTCTGTCTCATCCCAATCCATCCCATCCTCCTCCTCATTCCATTCCATCCCACCCCATCCCCTCCCATCCCACCGCACCCCCTCCCGTCCCCCCGTGCCACCCAGCCGAGCGCTTGGCACCGGGCCGGTCCCCATCCAGCGCTGTCTGTGTCACACAGCAGAGCCCGTGACTCGTCTCAGCGAGATGACTATTGATTTTAATTAATTAGATGGTATAAAGCCAATAAATCTCCCCCGGCAACGACGTGGCTGGCGGGGGGAGGGCGGCCGCTCCGCCAGCCGGGTAGATCTGTCCTTCCCCCACCACGTCCTCCCGCAGGTCCCCAACGTGCCGGGGATTGTCACCAGCGCCGTGCGGTTCTGGCTTTTCTGGCGGTACCCGCCGGGGCAGGACAAGCCCTACCGAGCCCTGCACGCCTGAGGGGACCCCCAGGACCCCCGGGAACGAGCCCCCGCGCTCACGGACTGATGAAGGACCCCCCGGTTCCCCCTGTCCCTCGCCAGTCTCCGGGTGACACCGCGGCGCTGCTGTCTCCTCCCGCCTCTGCCGCCGCGGTTCGCCCTCATCGCCGTCCCTCCGGCTCTTGGGCTTTCGGTGATGGTTGGTTTGGTCTCAGCGATGCCTTTGGGGTGGCGGGTTCCCCCCCTCCATCCCCTGTCACCCTGCGTGTCCCCAGTGTCCCCTGGACGGTCTTCCATGCCCCAGCGCCGGGCTGGGGCTGCTGGGCAGCCCTGTGTCGCTTTTATACAGATTTAAGTGCCTTTTAATAAATCAGAGACTCTTCCCAGCGCCTGGGTGGTGTCCCCTCCCTCCCTGGGGTGCCTCTTGTCCCCACAGCTGGTTTGTCCCCAGGATGGTGGCGGGGGGCGGGGGTTGATCCTGACACCTCCTGCGCTCCGGGAAAGCAAAAGCTCACTTTTCACCAGCGAGGAAGCGTCAGCCCCAGCTCTGGGAAGGGTTGGGACAGGGAGGGGACACCGAGGACAGCAGCACCGCACAGGGACGCCGCTCTGACCCCCCCGGGGACACCAGGGACGGCAGCACCCCACAGGGACGCCGCTCTGACCCCCCCGGGGACACCAGGGACAGCAGCACCGCACAGGGACGCCGCTCTGACCCCCCCCGGGGACACCGAGGACAGCAGCACCGCACAGGGACGCCGCTCTGACCCCCCCGGGGACACTGGGGATGGCAACACCACACAGGGACACCACTCTGACCCCCCCGGGGACACCGGGGATGGCAGCACCCCACAGGGACGCCGCTCTGACCCCCCCGGGGACACCAGGGACGGCAGCACCCCACAGGGACGCCGCTCTGACCCCCCCGGGGACACCGAGGACAGCAGCACTGCACAGGGACACCGCTCTGACCCCCCGGGGACACCGAGGACAGCAGCACCGCACAGGGACGCCGCTCTGACCCCCCCGGGGACACCGAGGACAGCAGCACCGCACAGGGACGCCGCTCTGACCCCCCCGGGGACACCAGGGCCGGCAGCACCGCACAGGGACACCGCTCTGACCCCTCCGGGGACACCAGGGCCGGCAGCACCGCACAGGGACGCCGCTCTGACCCCCCCGGGGACACCGGGGATGGCAGCACCGCACAGGGACACCGCTCTGACCACCCCGGGGACACCAGGGCCGGCAGCACCGCACAGGGACGCTGCTCTGACCCCCCCCGGGGACACCGAGGACAGCAGCACCGCACAGGGACGCCGCTCTGACCCCCCCGGGGACACCGAGGACAGCAGCACCGCACAGGGACGCCGCTCTGACCCCCCAGGGACACCAGGGACAGAAAAGTCCATTCTCGCTACCAGCTGATGAACCCGTAATCAATTAGGAACCCTCACTAAAACCATGACGATCGAGCGTGCACAAACCGGGCGGCCATCGGCATCGACCCCCCAAGTCAATTAACAAATTAACGGCTGGAACGAAGCTGTCAGGGAAGCAGAGGGACGGGAGTGCGTTTCGGTGAGTAACAAACACCGGAGCCTGGCGAAATGTCACCGCCCTGGATCAAGAGACGCCCCCTGTCCCCGCAGCTCTACCGGGGCGCGTCCTCCACCGCGGCTGACGTACGGCGGGTTAAGGAAGCGGTGACGAGGACTTTGGCTCGTTTACACCTGCGACGTGGCCTGGGAAAAGTCAATACGGAGCAAGCGAGCGGCTGGGCAGAGCATGGGACACGGCCGAGCCGCGGCTGCCGCGCTCGCCCCGGCGTGCTCCGGCTTGTTGACGCCGAACCGCGGCTCCTCTCGCCTGTGCCCGCCGTACTCGCAGGTGTTTCTAGCCCAGGGACTCGCCCCGGGGCCAAACTCGCTCCCCGAGTTGCAACAACCCCATTGTTGTTGGGGGGAAGGGCCTTGGGACGGGGCAGCTTTCCTGGGGGTCCGGCTGCCATGTGCCTGAGTAGCCCCTGCGTGGCCATGAGTAGCCCATGGAGAGCTGAGAGTAGCCCACAGAGTGCTGTGAGAAGCCCACAAAGGGCTGTGAGTAGCCCCTGGATGGTGACAAGTAGCCTACAGTGGACTGTGAGTAGCCCACACAGAGCTGTGAGTAGCCCCTGCGTGGCCATAAGTAGCCCACAGAGAGCTGAGAGTAGTCCACAGAGCGCTGTGAGTAGCCCCTGGATGGTGATGAGTAGCCCACAGTGGACTGTGAGTAGCCCACACAGAGATGTGAGTAGCCCCTGCGAGGCCATAGGTAGCCTGCGGAGGGCTGCGAGTAGCCCACAAAGGGCTGTGAGTAGCTCCTGGATGGCCATGGATAGCACAGGGAGGGCTCTGAGTAGCCACAGAGGGCTGTGAGTAGCCCGGGGGGGCTGCAAGTACCCACCGAGGGTTCTGAGTAGCCCAGGGAGGGCTGCGAGTACCCGCAGAGGGCTTTGAGTAGCCACAGAGGGCTCTGAGTAGCCCAGGGAGGGCTGCAAGTACCCACAGAGGGCTTTGAGTAGCCACAGAGGGCTCTGAGTAGCCCAGGGAGGGCTGTGAGTAGCCCACAGGTGGCCGCTGATCCCTGCCCTGCAGTTCCTGCCCCAACAAGGCGCCTCTTGGCCCAACCTGGGGTGCTGCCTCCCCCCAACCAGCACCGGAGCTGCCCACCCTGCTCGGCACTGCCAGTGTTGCTCAGGAAACAGCTAATTAGTCGCTCCTGTTAATTAGCCCGAGTCCTCCCTCACGCTACCAACTGCTCCTTTTTTTTTTCTCTTTCTGCAGGAGGATGCGCAGCCAATAATTAAAAAACAAGAAAGTCCTTGGGCTGGTATGCGAAGCAGCCGGGGCGGCTGCCAGGAAGGCAGGTCCTGGCGTGCGTCACCGCCAGCCGCGCAGCCCCGCCAGCAGCTCCCAGACCCCCCGGACACCCCTGGACAGACACACAGACAGACGCCCCCACAACCGCGCTGCCCGTGGCGGTGGCATTTTCACCACAAAAGGAGCCCCGGCCCAAACGCGGAGGCAGAGGAGCCACGGCCGCCGCACCGAGCAGCCCCCCCGGCGTGGGCTGAGCCGCCCCGGCGAGCCGGGGGGAGCCCACAGGCTCCGGGTGCTCGGCACTTGAAAAGGTTTGCGCTGTTTGCTCCACACCCAACTCCCTCCTCCTCCTCCTTCCCCTGCAAACCCGGCCGGCGGGGCCGGGATGAGTTTTCTCCGGCTCCCACCTGACGGTTCCAACCACATCTGAAGGGCGGGCGGGATCGTGGTGTTACCGAGCGCCGCGGGGCTGCGGGGCGAAGCCCCAGCCTGTTGTCGCCACTTTGCATCCCTGTTGCGAGAGAGGAGCTGTGAGGAGCTCGGAGAGGGAGAGGCTGGGCTGGGCTGGTCTGGTTGGAGATGTCCCTGGTCTGGTTGGAGATGTCCCTGGTCTGGTTGGAGATGTCCCTGGTCTGGTTGGAGATGTCCCTGGTCTGGTTGGAGATGTCCCTGGTCTGGTTGGAGATGTCCCTGGTCTGGTTGGATGTCCCTGGTCTGGTTGGAGATGTCCCTGGTCTGTTGGAGATGTCCCTGCCCATGACGAGATGCTCTTTGAAGGTCCCTCCCAACCCAAACCCTTCCATGATCACAGAATCACAGTTTTGGTGGGACAAGACCCTCACGATCATGGAGTCCAACCATAACCCACCGCTGGTGCTGAACATGTCCTGAGAACCTCATCTGTGTGTTCAACCCCTCCAGGATGGCGACTCCAGCACTGCCCTGGGCAGCCTGTTCAACACCCACAGCCCTTTGGGGAGAAATCACCCCAAATTTCCACCCTCACCCTCCCCTGGTGTAACTTGTGGCCGTTTCCCCAGGTCCCTCAGTCTCCATCACATTGTGCTCCAGCCCCTCACCAGCTCCGTTCCCTTCCCTGAACTCGCTCCAGCACCCCAAGTGCTTTCTTGCCATGAGGGACCCAAAACCACCCCCAAGCATCTGAGGTTTACCCCGGTATAGGGGGATGGTCACTGTCGCGGTCCTGCTGGCCACGCTGTTCTTGCCACAAGCCACCACCGTCCCCGGTTTTATTGGGGTCACAAGCGCAGCCCCCGCCGGCGCAAATCCGCCCGCGCCGCCTCGATGTGCTCCCGCAGCTCGGCGGCCGCCTCTTCGCAGTCGTTGAAGGTGGCCAAGCGGTAGCCCACGGTGGCCAGGGAGTAGCAGCCGAAGGCCACCAGCAGGTAGACGGGCAGGGGCAGCAGGGCCTCCCGGTACGGGCCCGGTAAGCGCAGCCCCGGCGGTGCCAGCGCCAGCGCGGCCCAGGCGGAGCCCAGCAGGGCGAGTCCACACAGCCACTGGCCCAGCTTGGTCATGGCGGCCTGCGGAGAGACGGGCCGTGAGGACCGGAGCGGCCCGGGAGAACCGGAGCGACCCCTCCCGCCACGACCGGGCCGGGCCTGGTGTCCCCCCACCCCCCAAAGCGGGGCCTCCGGATCGCAACCCGGCCCCGAACCCCTTCAGACTTCGCCAATCGGCGCCGAAACCCGGCCCCAGCCCCCTCCGAAGAACCGGGCCGGCCCCCGGTTGCCGGTACCGTTCCCCGCCCCCACCTGGCTCGGTCCGAGGCCCAGCGCCCGTTCTCCCGCCTCTGTCGCGCTGTGACGTCACGGCAGCGCCGCAGCGCGGGGGCTGCTGGGAGATGTAGTGCGAGCACTACATGGCGAGGCGCCCCCTGCTGGCGCGGCGGGCGGAGCCCCCGGGGTCGGCGCCGGTGCCGCCAGGGAGCGCCGCGCTTTGGCGGCCGCAGGAAGCATCTGGTTTCCTCCGCGTCCGGTCACGGCGGGGGAGCGGCGTGGGAGCAGCCCCTGCCAGCCCTCCCACGGCTGCCAGGCCCTGGGCTCTTCCCACGGTGCAGCCCCGGTGCTCCCCTCCCGGTGCCCGGTGACCCCCCACCTGCCTCAGGGAACGCACGGAGGGGTCTTTGCTCCCCTGCCAAACACCGGCAGCTTTGGCCTTACCAGCACAGGGGCCTGGTGGCAGCTGGGGATGGAGCTGGACCCTCCGCAGCTCCCCCGGGACAGCCGGAAATCACCGGGACCCCGACCACCCGGGCCAAGCTCCCGCGGCACCGGAGCCCGTTCCAACCCACCCGGCTCCGCTGGGCTCTTCTTCTCTTGCACATCCAGGCAGACATGACACTGCCGGTACGTTTTCCTGGTGGGTGGCTTGGTAGCTGACCCCCCCCCCCGCCACACACCGGCGAAGCCCCCGCGGCCCCGACAAGCGAGCGGGATCATTCTCAGCCGCGCTGAGAGCCGGCGGTGGAACCAAACCCGCCACAAAGCTACAAAACAACCGGTTTATTGGGCGGCCGAGTGGCCCAGCCGGCCCGGCGGGGAGGGGAGGGGAGGGGGCTGCCCCGGGAAAGGGGCGCCGAGGCATCAATTCCTCTTCCTGCCTTTGCCGACGGCTTTGGCGGGAGCGGCGACGGGCGCCGCGGACTGGTAGAGCGTGGAGGAGATCTTGTTGATGTAGTAGAGGCTGACCATGGAGAAGATGAGGCTGCGGGGGAAGAAAAGAAGCGGGTGCTGAGCTGCTGGAAGGCAGAACGCGAAAGAAACGAAGCGACACCTTCCCCTTGGCTCCCGTCGTGCCGTGGTGACCCACACCAGCGCCGCCCGGTGCCGCGTTTCCCTCCCAACGGCGAGAACGAGCCGCCAGGGTCACACCGGCTGCTCCGGGGCTGGTTTTGGTCTTACCAGGTGGTCACGCAAACGCGGTGAATGAGGCCGGAGGCAAACAGAGCCAGCAAGAGGCAGGTGAGGACTGCGGGGAAGAACACAGGACAGAGAGAGAAGATGCAGCCGTGCTGGCCCAACGTGTCACCTCAGGGGAGCAGGACAAACCCGCCCCGCTGCACTTACTCTCGGGGAATATCTTGGCTTGGAAGCCTTTGCCAAAAACAAGGTTCTCCAGGTTGTTGAAGGCCTGGCCGGTGGGTTAAGGTGAAACAGAGAAATCATCTTAACAGCAGAGTCTATTATGCTGTTAAGCGGCATTCTTTATTTTATCAGCGCTGGGGAGATCATCCTCCACAAACACTGGATGCTGTTGCCTTGCTTATATTCACATAATTATTACATATTAATTATTAGTTAAATATAAGTTGAGCACTCTGCTTCTAAACAATGTTTTACTTCATCTCTTGCCTCCTTCTCGTCATGCAGGAGGATATAAACTCGAGGAACATCCCCTCGTTTTGCAGGTGAAAGCATCGATTGTGTTGTAATTTAACCGCAGCCTACATGAATTCAGCAGCTCCGCTCCAACGGGGCAGAACGGGTCCCCGGGAAGGATACGGTGAGGGAGCAGACGAAGAGCGCGGAGCCCAGCAGCCCGCCCTGGATGGTGAGCCACTCGGTGGAGCCCAGCTGCCGGCTGTACATCTGCATCCCGGCGAACAGCAGCAGCGACAGCAGCGACGACAGAGCCAGGGACGTGCCCGTGCCTACGGCTGGGCCGCGGGGCCACCTCAGCGGGGCCGAGGGGGGAGGGCAAAGCTGCCCCCCAGGCCCTGGGACCCCTCACAGCCCCCAAAACCCGACCGGTCCCCAAGTTCTCCCTGCAGCTCCCCTGGCATCAAACAGCTCTGGGTTCCCCCCGCTGCCCCCCAGGCCCTGGGACCCCTCACAGCCCCCAAAACCCGACCGGTCCCCAAGTTCTCCCTGCAGCTCCCCTGGCCTCAAACAGCTCTGGGTTCCCCTGCAGCCCCCCAGGCCCTGGGACCCCCGCAGCCCTCCAGGCCTCATCCCCCTCCCCACAGACCCCAGGCCTCCACCAGGCCCTGGGACCCCCCGCAGTCCCCCAAAACCCGACCGGTCCCCAAGTTCTCCCTGCAGCTCCCCTGGCCTCAAACAGCTCTGGGCTCCCCTGCAGCCCCCCAGGCCCTGGGACCCCCCACAGCCCCCAAAACCCAACCGGTCCCCAAGTTCTCCCTGCAGCTCCCCTGGCATCAAACAGCTCTGGGTTCCCCTGCAGCCCCCCAGGCCTCGACCAGGCCCGAGGCTCAGGCCCCGGGAACCCCCGCAGCCCCCCAAGCCCTGGGACCCCCTGCAGGCCCCCAAACCTCGACTGGTCCCCAAGTTCTCCCTGCAGCTCCCCTGGCCTCAAACAGCTCTGGGTTCCCCTGCAGCCCCCCAGGCCTCGACCAGGCCCGAGGCTCAGTCCCCAAGCCCTGGGACCCCCCGCAGCCCCCCAAAACCCGACCGGTCCCCAAGTTCTCCCTGCAGCTCCCCTGGCCTCAAACAGCTCTGGGTTCCCCCCACAGCCCCCCAGGCCTCGACCAGGCCCGAGGATCAGTCCCCAGGCCTCGGGACCCCCGCAGCCCTCCAGGCCTCGTCCCCCTCCCCACAGCCCCCCAAGCCTCGACCAGGCCCCGGGACCCCCCGCAGCCCCCCAGGCCCTGGAACCCCGGCAGTCTCCCAGGCCTCAGCCCCCAGGGCCTCGGCCTTGTCCCGGGACCCCCCACAGCCCCCCCAAGCCTCGACCAGGCCCCGGGACCCCCCGCAACCCCCTCTGGCCTCGACCAGGCCCCGGGCTCTCGCTGCACCTCTCCAGGCCTCTTCCCCCCTCCCCGCAGCCCCCCAAGCCTCGACCAGTCCCCGGGCCCACCCTCCAGGCCCCGGGACCCCACGTAGCCCCTCGGGCCCCCCCGGTCCCGTCCCGTTACCCATAGTTCCCCGCGGCGTCGCCCCCGGCCCAGGCCCGTTCCCGGTGCCGCCGCTCTGCGCATGCGCACTGCCACGGCGCCGGGAAGGCCACGGCAGCAAGACCGGCGGGGCGGTGTGGATGCACTGCGCATGCACGGGTGGCCCCGCCCCTCCCCGCGGGCACCGCGCGCTCCGGCGGGGCTCCCGCGCCCCCTGGCGGCCGGGACGCGGCGCTGCAGGGCTCCCGGCGGCTCGCGCGCGCCCCCTGGCGGCGGGGAGAGGCGCAGAGCGGGGACGCGGGACCCACCGCAACCCCGGGACCGGCCCCCCCAGCACCCCCGGTTCCTCTCCCGACGCCTCGTTCAGCCCGCCCGGGGTCCAATTCCCCCCGGGCGCCGCTCCCCGAGCCGCTCTGCCTTCCGCGCGGGCCCGGCGGGGGGTGACGGGGGCCACGGCGGGAGCCTCTCGGTGCTGCCGCCCCCCCGCCGCGACGGCTCCCCGTCGCCCCCCCCCCGCTGCCGCTGCCACCGGGGCGGGTCCCGCCGAGCATGCGCGCCGCCGCCCCCCGCCCTCCCCCCGGCTCCGCCGCTCCCTGCAACAGACCGGGGCGTCCGCGGCCGCCGCTGCTGCTGCCGCCGCCGCGGGGACCGGCGCCGGGAGCGGGCGCGGAGCCATGGCCGAAGGCGAGGACCTGCAGACCTTCACCTCCATCATGGACGCGCTCGTCCGCATCAGCGTGAGCGGCGGCGGCCGGGGAGCGGGGGGGGGGGCACCGTGGGGCGGCCGGGCCGGACCGGGCTCCCGGTGGACCGGGGTCGCCATGGCAACGCGGCGGGGCTCGGGGGCGGGCGGGATGGCGGGGGTGTCCTTGAGGGCTGGGAAGGCCGCAGCGAGGCCTCGAACCCGTGGCCTCCGAGCGACCGGGCAGCGATGCCCGGGAATGGCCGGTGCCGGCCCCCCCCCCCCGCACCCGTGTCACCGCCCGGATGGACCGCCCGGGAGCACCGGGAGCTGCCGGCACAACCGGGGGTGGGGGGCCCGATCCTGGTGCCCATCTCAGTGGTGGTCCTGGCTCTGGTCCCGGTGCTGGTCCCAATCCTGGACCTGGTGCTGATCCCGGTTCTGATCCCTGTTCTGATGCTGAGCCCAGCGCTGGTCCTGATCCTGTCCCTGGTGCTGGTCCCAGGGCTGATCATGGGCTTGGTGCTGGTCCTGGCTCTGGTCCCAGTGCTGGTCTTCATCCTGGTCCCAGTCCTGGTCCAGGCTCTGGTCTTGGTTTCAGGCCTCATCCTGGTCCTGGTGCAGCTCCCAGGCCTGATCATGGACTTAGTGCTGCTCCTGGCTCTGGTCCCAGTGCTGGTCCCGATCCTGGCACTGGTGCTGGCCCCAGCTCCGATCCCCATCATGGTCACAGCCCTGGTCCCCATCCTGGTGCTGATCCTGGTCCTAGGTCTGATCCTGGCCCTTCTGTTGGTCCTAGGCCTGATCCTGGTCTTAGGCCTGATCCTGGCCCTGCTGCTGGTCCTAGGCCTGATCCTGGTCCTTCTGCTGGTCCTAGGCCTGATCCTGCTCCTAGGCCTGATCCTAGCCGTTGTACTGCTCTTAGGTCTAATCCTGCTCCTAGGCCTGCTCTTGGTCCTGACCTTGGTTCTACCCGCAGCCCCATTTCTCCCCAGTCCCCTCGGCCGTGACTGACGCTTCCCCCTCTCTCCCCAGACCAGCATGAAGAACATGGAGCGGGAGCTGGTGTGCCCGGTGTGCAAGGAGATGTACAAGCAGCCGCTGGCCCTGCCGTGCGCCCACAACGTCTGCCACGTCTGCGCCAGCGAGGTGCTGCTGCAGCACGGCTACCTCTGCTGCGACCCCACCTCCGAGCCCTCCTCGCCCGCCGCCACCCCCCGCCACCCGCAGCCCCCGCCTGGGCCGCCGCGTCGTCCCCAAACCCGACCGCCTCGACCGCCTCCTTAAGTCAGGTGGGATGGCCAGAGGAGAAGGGGAGCCGGGGTGGCTTTGGGGTGTTTTGGGGTGACGCCCTCCCTGCCTCCCTCCCTCCCTCCCGCAGGTTTTGGCACCTACCCGGGGCGCAAACGGGGCACCGTGCACCCCCAGACCGTCAGCTTCCCCTGCCCGGCGTGCCAGCGGGACGTGGACCTGGGGGAGCGGGGCCTGGGCAGCCTTTTCCGCAACCTGACGCTGGAGCGGGTGGTGGAACGTTACCGCCAGACCATCAACATCAGCGCCGCCATCATGTGCCAGTTCTGCAAGCCCCCGCAGCTGGAGGCCACCAAGGGCTGCACCGAGTGCAAGTCCAGCTTCTGCAACGAGTGCTTCAAGCTCTACCACCCCTGGGGCACCCAAAAAGCCCAGCACGAGCCCACGCCCCCCACCCTCACCTTCCGCCCTAAGGTACGGCATCCTCCTCCCCACCCTCTGCGTGGTTTTGGGGGTGCTGAAGGTTGGGGACGCCCCGCTGAGCTCCCCCTGTGCCCGCGCAGGGGCTGATGTGCCCGGAGCACAAGGAGGAGGTGACTCACTACTGCAAGACCTGCCAGCGGCTGGTGTGCCAGCTCTGCCGCGTGCGCCGCACTCACACCAGCCACAAGATCACCCCGGTGCTCAGCGCCTACCAGGCCCTCAGGGTAAGGACCGCGGTGGGGGGGGCGCGTAGGGATGGAATTGGGGACAGATGGGGTTGCCGGTGCCTCACCTCACCTCGTTCTGCGCAGGAGAAGCTGTCGAAGAGCATCGCCTACATCCTGAGCAGCCAGGACACGGTGCAGACCCAGATTGCCGAGCTGGAGGAGACGGTGAAGCACACGGAGGTGAGGGGCGGGAGGTGTCAGCTCTGTCGCCGAGCTGTCCCTAGGCAGGGGGTGGCACCGCCAGGCAGGGTCCCCTCTCCGTCCCAGGGAGCACAAGTGTGATGGGAGCAGTTGGGGGACATGGGGGGTTCAGCCTGGAGAAAAGGGGGCTGAGCGGAGACCTTGTCGCTCTCTGCAACTGCCTGAAAGGAGCTTGGAGCATGGAGGGGGTTGATCTCTTCTCCTAAGTGATAGGAGAAGGGGAAATGGCCTCAAGTTGCGCCGGGGGAGGCTGAGGTTGTTAATTTGGGGTGATTTCTCCCCAAAGGGCTGTGGGGCGTTGGAACAGGCTGCCCAGGGCAGTGCTGCAGTCACCATCCCTGGGGAGGTTGAAAAGGCTTTAGATGAGGTTCTTAGAAACATGGGTTAGTGCGTGAGTTGGGTTATGGTTGGACTTGACGATCCTGAGGGTCTGTGGTTCTGTTCTCTGCTCCCCACGGCAGGCGAACGGCTCGCAGGCCAAGGAGGAGGTGTCGCAGCTGATCGGGGCGCTGGGCGCCATGCTGGAGGAGAAGCGGGCCGCCCTGCTGCAGGCCATCGAGGAGTGCCAGCAGCAGCGGCTGGCCAGCCTGCACGGCCAGATCCAGGAGCACCAGGCCATGCTGGAGAACTCGGGCATGGTGGGCTACGCGCAGGAGGTGCTGAAGGAGACCGACCACCCCTGCTTCGTCCAGGCCGCCAAGCAGCTGCACAACAGGTACCGGGCTGTGATGACACCGTGAACAGGGTCCTATGGCGACACCATGAACAGGGTCCTATGGTGACACCATGAACAGGGTCCTGGGGTGACACCGCAAACAGGGTCCTGGGTGACACCATGAACAGGGTCCTGGGGTGACGCCACGAACAGGGTCCTAAAGTGACACCATGAACAGGGTCCTGGGGTGACACCATGAACAGGGTCCGGGGGTGACACCATGAACAGGGTCCTATGGTGACACCATGAACAGGGTCCTGGGGTGATGCTGTGAACAGGGTCCTAAAGTGACACCATGAACAGGGTCCTGGGGTGACGCCGCAAACAGGGTCCTATGGTGACACCATGAACAGGGTCCTGGGGTGACACTGCGAACAGGGTCCTATGGTGACACCATGAACAGGGTCCTGGGGTGACACCGCAAACAGGGTCCTGGGTGACACCATGAACAGGGTCCGGGGGTGACACCATGAACAGGGTCCTATGGTGACACCATGAACAGGGTCCTGGGGTGACGCCACGAACAGGGTGCTATGGTGACACCATGAACAAGGTCCTGGGGTGATGCTGTGAACAGGGTGCTATGGTGACACCATGAACAAGGTCCTGGGGTGACACCATGAACAGGGTCCTAAAGTGACACCATGAACAGGGTCCTGGGGTGACACCATGAACAGGGTCCTAAAGTGACACCATGAACAGGGTCCTGGGGTGATGCTGTGAACAGGGTCCTATGGTGACACCATGAACAGGGTCCGGGGGTGACACCATGAACAGGGTCCTAAAGTGACACCATGAACAGGGTCCTGGGGTGACGCCGCAAACAGGGTCCTGGGGGTGACACCATGAACAGGGTCCTGGGGTGACACCATGAACAGGGTCCTGGGGTGACGCCGCAAACAGGGTCCTGGGGGTGACACCATGAACAGGGTCCTGGGGTGACGCTGCAAACAGGGTCCTGGGGTGACACCATGAACAGGGTCCTGGGGTGACGCCGTGAACAGGGTCCTGGGGTGACGCTGCAAACAGGGTCCTATGGTGACACCATGAACAGGGTCCTGGGGTGACGCCGCAAACAGGGTCCTATGGTGACACCATGAACAGGGTCCTGGGGTGACGCCACAAACAGGGTCCTGGGGTGACACCATGAACAGGGTCCTGGGGTGACGCCGTGAACAGGGTCCTATGGTGACGCCATGAACAGGGTCCTGGGGTGACAGCACGGACAGGGTCCTAATGTGACACCATGAACAGGGTCCTAAAGTGACACCATGAACAGGGTCCTGGGGTGACACCATGAACAGGGTCCTAAAGTGACACCATGAACAGGGTCCTGGGGTGACACCATGAACAGGGTCCTAAAGTGACACCGCAAACAGGGTCCTGGGGTGACACCGCAAACAGGGTCCTGGGGTGACGCCGCGAACAGGGTGCTATGGTGACACCATGAACAGGGTCCTGGGGTGACACCATGAACAGGGTCCTGGGGTGACGCCGCAAACAAGGTCCTGGGGTGATGCCGCGAACAGGGTCCTATGGTGACACCATGAACAGGGTCCTGGGGTGATGCCGCGAACAGGGTCCTATGGTGACACCATGAACAGGGTCCTGGGGTGACGCCGTGAACAGGGTGCTATGGTGACACCATGAGCAGAGTCCTATGCTGACACCACGAACAGGGTCCTGGGGTGACGCCGCGAACTGGGCCCTCCAGTGCTCACATGTATGGCCCTGATGTCCCCTCTCGCTCGTTGCCGCAGGATCCTCAGGGCCACCGACTCGCTGCAGAGTTTCCGTCCCGCGGCCACCGCCTCCTTCAGCCACTTCCAGCTGGACGTCAGCCGGGAGCTGAAGCTGCTCACCGACCTGGCCTTCATCCGAGGTAACGGCAGCGCGGCCGGGGCACCGGCTGCGCCCCGCGCGGAGCTGCAGCCCCCCTGCCCGTCTCGGAGCTCGGCCGCGGGCTCTCGCGGATCTGCCGGTCCCCCCATCCCCGTCAGGGACGGCCCCCGCCCCAGCAGCCCCCAAAATGACCCCTGTCCCCACGCCAGGACAGGCAGGGCGGCAGGTAAGGGCAGGAGGAGCTGCCGGAGGGTGAGTACGGAGCCGAGGCTGCCCCGCCGCAGGCAGGAGCCGCGTGGCCCTGCCGGACCCGCTGGGGACGCTTTTCAGACCTGCTTCTACCTCTCTTTGTTTATAGGCTGCGGCCGCTGCTGAGGCGTCACCGGAGTAACTTGAGGCAAGTCACATCCCTGCCCCAGAGCCAGCCCCGCTCTCTCTGTCCCATCCCCGCCATCCTCCGGCCCGGCCTGCCCGCCGGTGCTCTGCGTCCTCCATCCGCTGCTGCTCCTGCCCCTCCTCGCCCCATTGCCACCCCATCCTCGCCCCATTGCCACCCCATCCTCGCCCCATTGCCACCCCATCCTCGCCCCATTGCCACCCCCATCCTCGCCCCATTGCCGCCCCCGACTCACCCCATTGCCACCCCATCCTCGCCCCATTGCCACCCCATCCTCGCCCCATTGCCACCCCCATCCTCGCCCCATTGCCGCCCCATCCTCGCCCCATTGCCACCCCCGACTCACCCCATTGCCACCCCATCCTCGCCCCATTGCCACCCCCATCCTCGCCCCATTGCCGCCCCATCCTCGCCCCATTGCCACCCCCATCCTCGCCCCATTGCCACCCCATCCTCGCCCCATTACCACCCCATCCTTGCCCCATTGCCACCCCCGACTCACCCCATTGCCACCCCATCCTCGCCCCATTGCCACCCCCATCCTCGCCCCATTGCTGCCCCATCCTCGCCCCATTGCCACCCCCATCCTCGCCCCATTGCCACCCCCATCCTCGCCCCATTGCCACCCCCATCCTCACCCCATTGCCGCCTCATCCTCGCCCCATTTCCACCCCCCTCCTCCTTGCCCCATTTCCACCCCCATCCTCACCCCATTTCTACCCCCATCTTCACCCCATTGCCACCCCATCCTTGCCCCACTTCCACCCCAATCCTCGCCCCATTTCTACCTCCTTCCGCACCCCATTTCCACCCTATCCTTGCCCCATTTCCATCCCCCTCCTTGCCCCATCTCTGTCCCCCTCCTCGCCCCATTTCCATCCTCTTCTTCACCTCATTTCTGTCCCACTTCTTCATCCCCCTCCTCACCCTATTTCTGTCCTCATCTTCACCCCATTTCTCTCCCCCTCCTCATCCCATTTTCAGCCTTGTCTTCACCCCATTTCTGTCCCACTTCTCATCCCATTTCCATCCTCTTTCTCACCCCATTTCCACCTGGCTCCTCACCCCATTCCCTCCTCGCCCCACTTCCACCCACCACCCCCTCCTCTCTCCGTCCCCCTTCCCTCCCCATCCTGGCACCTTCCCACTGCCATCCCCATCCCCATCTCCTCCTCCTCCCTCCTCCTCCTCCTCTCCTGCTGCCTCCATCCTCTCTTTCTCTCTTTCTCTCTCTCCCCTCCCCGACTTGCACTCAGCCCGTCTGGTCCCCGGAGCCCCACAGCAGCGAGTTCCTCTGTCTCCCCGACTCTCGCTCCTCCTCCGGTGCCTCCACACGGTCTCCGCAGTCAGATCCCCCTTAGACTCCTGCTGGTTGTGCGTCCGTGCGTCCGTCCGGAATGCCCTTTTCCCCCTGGCCGCCTCTCCCCGCCCGCCGGCGGGGGGGATGCTGCCTGATGCCCGGCCGGTCCCCTCTCCCCGCAGCGCCCGAGGCTCCGGTTATCGACACCCAGCGCACCTACGCCTACGACCAGATCTTCCTGTGCTGGCGGCTGCCGCAGCACTCGCCGCCCGCCTGGCACTACACGGTGGAGTACCGCAAGACGGACGCCAAGGCCAAGGGGCTGAAGCTGTGGCAGCGGCGCGAGGAGGTTCGCGGCACCAGCGCCCTCGTGGAATACCTGGACACCGACAGCGTCTACGTGCTGCGGGTGAAGGGCTGCAACAAGGCGGGTTTTGGGGAGTACAGCGAGGATATCTACCTGCACACGCCACCCGCGCCAGGTGAGGGGGTGCCGTGGGCTCGGAGCGCCCGCGCCGCGCACCCGATTTTCACGCGCGTTCTTCTCCTCCTCCTCGCAGTGCTCAACTTCTTCCTTGACAACCGCTGGGGCTTCAACCGGGACCGCTTGGCCATCAGCAAGGACCAGCGCGCCGTGCGCAGCGTCCCCGGCATCCCCATGCTCTTCGCCGCCGAGCGCTTGATGACCAGCTGCCACCTCTCCATCGACCTGGTCATCGGCG
Source organism: Columba livia (assembly GCF_036013475.1). Taxonomy (NCBI): domain Eukaryota; kingdom Metazoa; phylum Chordata; class Aves; order Columbiformes; family Columbidae; genus Columba; species Columba livia. Next base: position 1,098,308 of record NC_088629.1, on the reverse strand, counting down.
ACGTGGCCGTCACGCAGGGCAAGAGCTACTGGGCTTGCTGCGTGGATCCCAGTTCCTACCTGGTGAAGGTGGGCGTGGGGCTGGAGAGCAAACTGCAGGAGTGGTTCCAGGTGCCGCAGGACGTGGTGAGCCCCAGGTGAGCTGTGGGGCGTGGTGGGTGCAGGGGGTTGTGTCTGCGCCGGGAGAGGGGCTCTCTCTGCCCTGGGGAGGCCACATCTGAAATATGGTGTCCAGCTGTGGCCCCTCAGCTCCAGCAGGACAGGGAACTGCTGGAGAGAGTCCAGCGCAGCCACCAAGATGCTGGAGGGAGTGGAGCATCTCCCGTGTGAGGAAAGGCTGAGGGAGATGGGGCTCTGGAGCTGGACAAGAGGAGCCTGAGGGGGGACTCATTGCTGGGGATCAAGATGGAAAGGGGCAGTGTCAGGAGGATGGAGCCAGTCTCTTCTGGTGACAACCAGGGACGGGACAAGGGGCAATGGGTGCAAACTGCAACACAGGAGGTTCCGCTGGAAGATGAGAAGCAACTTGTTGGGGTGAGGGTGGCAGAGCCTGGCCCAGGCTGCCCAGGGGGTTGTGGAGTCTCCTTCTGTGCAGACATTCCAACCCGCCTGGACACCTTCCTGTGTAACCTCATCTGGGTGTTCCTGCTCCGGGGGGATTGCACTGGGTGAGCTTTCCAGGGCCCTCCAACCCCTCACATTCTATGATTCACCCGTCCCCCCGCCGCAGGTACGACCCCGACAGCGGCCACGACAGCGGGGCGGAGGACACGACGGTGGAGGCTCCGCCGCCCTACGCCTTCCTCACCATCGGCATGGGCAAGATCTTGCTGTCGCACGGCTCGGCGCTCACCTCGCGCGACCCCAACGGCTGCACCGTGCCCTTGCCCCCACGCATCGGCGTCTGCCTGGACTACGAGCAGGGCAAGGTGAGCTTCTACGACGCCGTTTCCTTCCGCGAGCTCTGGGAGTGCGGTGTGGACTGCTCGGGGCCCGTCTGCCCGGCTTTCTGCTTCATCGGGGGGGGTGCCCTGCACCTCCAGGAGCTGGTGGCCAACAAGCAGGAGCGGAAAGTCACCATCGGGGGCTTCTCCAAGCTGGACTGAGCCGTGCCCGCTCCCCGGCCCCCACGGTTGCGCAGGAGGGAGCGGGGGAGGAGCACAGTGGGGGCGGCTGGGCTGGGAGTGCACAGATGGGTGTTTTGTGGCATGGGGGGGACAGGGACAGCACTGCCGTCCCCTCCTGTCCCCATCTGTCCCTTTCCCCGGCTCAGCGCAGGGCTGTGGGCAGAGAGGGGTCAGCCCTAGACGTGGAGCAGGGAGGGGGGTGCGAGCAGGACACGGGGTGGGGGGGCAGCAGGTGACAATGGGGTGACAGTGGGGGGGGAGAGACGGTGCTGGCCGGGGTGGGGGAGGCAGCGGGGCTGGGGAGAGCGGGCGGGGGGCGGCTGGGCTGCAATGAGGCCTGAAGAGGGTTTGTTTTTCTAAAATGACTCGTTTTCCATGTGGCCATCGGGGCTGTGGGTCCCTGGTGTCCCCGGGGACACGCTCAGCCCGTTACACCACTCAGCCCTGGGGCTGGAGCCGTGGGGTTGGGGGGTCCCAGCCCGGCCAGGGGGACCGGGATCTGTCCGAGCTGCTGTAGTTTCTCCTGGGTTCTGTTACATTTGCTGTATTTTCATGGTTTCCTACAATAAACTGCAATGCCAGACGCCTCCGGGGATGAACCACGGGGGGGGCTGTGGGGTGCTGGGGGGGCTGTGAGGGGGCTGGGGGGTGCTGGGGGGTGCCAAGGCCGTTGGCCAGGGCTGTCCCTTGGGCCAGGGCCAGCAGGGACAGGCTGGGGCAGCGTTGACGTGTCACTCGCTGCCACGTGGCCGCTGCCACCCTGTCCCCACATATCTGGGTCCTCCTGGGTCAGGACCCCACCCGTGGCATTACTGGGGAATCCCACGGCGCTTCTGGTCCAGCCTGGGGGGGCTATTGGGCGCTGGAGCATCCTTGGGGTGGGTAACGTGGGCTGGACCCCCCCACCCGGGAACCCCCATGCTGTGGGGCAGGTGGAGGAGCCACGCGTGGGGCCCCCCCACCCCACGCTGGTTCCCGTCACTGGGTGACACCGGGTGCTCCGTTGGGAGCCGGGGGGGGCCGCGGTGGCCGGGTTGGGTCCCTGCAAACAGGTGGCTCTTTGTAGGGCCCAACCCAGGCGCTGGTTTCGATTCCTGGGGGCCCTGCCCAGGGCTGGGGTGGGGGGGACAAACACAGCCCTGCCCAACCTGGTGTGGCAGCAGCCCCATGGCTGCTTGGGGGGGTGGTGGGATGTGACACTGACACTGTGACACTGTGACACTTTGACACAGACCCCTCCCTGCCCACCTCTTGCCCTGATTTCCGTCCTCCCCCCCTCCAGGCACACCCCAAAGCAAATAGAGGACCCCCCCCAAACCGCCACCACCCCTGGGGCTTGTGTCACCTCCTGTCACTGGGCAGCCCCCCCAGCCCCTCATTCACACTCTGGTGTGGCCCTGGCACTTCCTGGAGTCCCCGCGGCACCCAGTGTGGCCACGTCCCCCCCAGACCCCACGTTCGGTGGCCAAAGCACCCCCAGGCACTTGTGCGCTGCCAGGGCTGGTTCCTGGCGCTGGCTCCGTGCCCGCGCTCACGCCGCCTTTACTGGGGGGGAGTTTCATTTCCTTGTTTTGCTGCTTTTCACCCGTTGCCAGAAACCCTCCCAGCGCCCGGGACAGGGCCGCGTGTGTCACCAACGAACACGCGCCCTTTACGGGACTTGCCCGCGGGTTTATGGCACCTTCGGCACCTTCCTGTGCTGCCGTGGGACAAACGGGTGTGTTGAACGAGACGTGTTTGCTCATGAGACAGCATGGGGTGGGAGTGAGAGGGACCGGCAGGACACGGTCACACCCGAGGGACACGGGAGGGGGACATGGGATTGGGATGCAGGGGATGGGGACATACAATAGGGACGCACGGGATGGGGACACAGGGGATGGGGATGCAGGGGATGGGGACACACAATAGGGACACACGGGATGGGGATACGGGGGATGGGGACACACAATGGGGACACATGGGATGGGGACGCACAGGATGGGGACGCAGGGGACGGGGACGCAGGGGACGGGGATGCTGATTGTAGGTACAACACCAGCAAGTGACAAATACCCCCAGCACACACCCAAGCTTGAGGAACAAGAGTGTCGTCACCGCCACCCCCCGAGCCAAGACCACCCACCTGGGTGACAACCACACTGGGGACACCCCACCGGCCACCGGGGAGTCACCCGGTGTCACCGCAGCCCCGTGGGACATGGCGCCCGCCTGCGCTCACCCGTTTATTGTGCAATGCGATAAATACAGCCCGGGCGCAGACCTGGCACCCGCCGAGCCCGGTGCCGCCCCCCCAAAAAGATACTGCTGTAAAATAACATCACAACGAAGAAAAGAGCGGTTGAATGGGAATCCCCGGGGCGAGCGCAGGGGGCACAAGCCCTTGTCCCCCCCAAATCTTTGTTCATCCAGTTCTGTCATGCGCACGAATCCGGCTGCTCCAGAACCGTCCAGCTCCCGCTGCCCGCGGCGAGGGGCTGAGCGGCGCCGGGGGGGACGTGCTGGGGGCTGGTGCTGTGTGTCCCCCCCCAAAAAAGAACCAGGGGCTGTGGCTGCCCCTTCCCCTCCGTCCCGGCGCATCCTCAGAGGTTGTCGGAGCCGGTGGAAGGGTTGGTGTAGGTGAAGGTACCGGTCCCCCCGCCATTGCTACCGGCTACCTGGGGTGGGATAGCAAAGGGGGTGTCAGAGCCACGCCAAGCCCCCCCAACACCCCCACCGTGGGTTCCCCGCTGTGCCCAACCACGGGCACCCCGAGCCCCCCCCCCCCCCCCCGAAAAGTCCCTGACCATGTTCTCTCTTCCTGGGCGATAAGCTCGCCCAACAAGACCAAAGGCAAATATTTACCCAGGCCCCTGGTATTTGAACAGGGTGAGCAGCTTCACACGGAGCCAAGCAGCTGGATGCGGCCCCCGCCCACGGCACCGGCACACTGAGGGGTGCAGCGCACCGGGGGGACGTGGGCACCCCCCAAACCGCCACCTCGCCCCGTGGAGCCGCGTCTGGGCGTGTGCGGCAGCTCCGGCTGGCACAGCCGCGTTTTTGGTGTGGGATACGGGGGGGGAGGATTTGGGGATCACCCCCTCCCCAAGTTCCACCTGCACCCCCTGGTCCTAACCCCCAGGAAAAGGGGGAGCAGCTGCCCAAGGTCATGGGCGGCCCTGGAGCCGGGACGGCTCTGCCAGCGCCGGCCGAATGCTCAGCACCGCGGCTCCATCCAGGCGTGAATGTGACACGGCCGGGAGGGGACCGGTGTGGGACGGGCACCCGGGGCCACCTGTCCCCTGCCCCACTGGCTCTGTTAGCCATTAACCCACAGGGCAAGGGACCTGTTCAGCTACCAGAAACACCTGCTCCTGCACCCAAAGCACCTTCTCCTGCACCCAAAAGCACCTTCTCCTGCACCCAAAGCACCTTCTCCTGTACCCAAAAGCACCTTCCCCTGCACCCAAAGCACCTTCTCCTGCACCCAAAAGCACCTTCTCCTGCACCCAAAAGCACCTTCCCCTGCACCCAAAGCACCTTCCCCTGCACCCAAAGCACCTTCCCCTGCACCCAAAAGCACCTTCTCCTGCACCCAAAGCACCTTCCCCTGCACCCAAAAGCACCTTCTCCTGCACCCAAAAGCACCTTCCCCTGCACCCAAAAGCACCTTCCCCTGCACCCAAAGCACCTTCTCCTGCACCAAATGCATCTTCTCCTGCAACCAAAGCACCTTCCCCTGCACCCAAAAGCATCTTCCCCTGCACCCAAAAGCACCTTCCCCTGCACCCAAAGCACCTTCCCCTGCACCAAAAGCACCTTCCACTGCACCCAAAAGCACCTTCCCCTGCAGCAGCCGGGACACCAGGCACAAGCGCCCCCGGGGCCGGTGACGCGGGGGTCTCACCTGGCTGTAGGGGTTGGGTTTGCCGGTGGGCGGCGCGTAGCGGCCGTGGCTCTGGTACGGCGGGTATTCGGCCATGGGGTTGTAGGAATCCTTGGTGCTGAGCAGGTCCAGCTTCCCACGGCTTTTCCGGCGGCAGGTGCAGGTGGTCTAGGGGGCAGGGGAAAGGGTCAGGGTCTGATGGCGTGGGAATGGGGACAGGGGACACACCTGGAGGAGCCAGATGGGGACAGGGGGCTCACCATGAGGAAGCAGGTGAGGATGCTCAGCAGCAGCAGGATGGAGACCAGGACCAGCAGAGCAATGGCCCAGTCTGGGACCGCAGACACCGGTGCTGGGGACGTCACCACCACAGTGCCTGCTAGAGGAACAGAGACGTGGCTGTGCCACAAAGCTGGGACAAACAGCCCCGAGACACCCCCAGGACAGGGGGGCAGTGCTGCCCACCAATGGGAAACAGCTGGTTCTGGGCCCACCCCAGTGCCAAGGAGGGATGGTGGGGTGCAATAGCACTTGCAGACCCCCCCAGACCCCTCCATGGGGCTCCGTCCCCCCTCACACCCCCATCCCGAAGCTTCCGCTCACTCTGGATGTCGACGAGCTGCAGGTCCCTGATGAAGCCGTCCTGGTTCAGACTATTCCTCAGCTGCTGCTCCGCGGTGTCGCTGGTGACGGTGCCCTCGCCGTGCCCGAACACGAGGGTGGACTGTGCCCGCACCGAGCCTGGGCTGCCCGGGACAGGGGGCGTCAGCATGCAGATCACCAACCCCCCCGGGGGCTCTGGTCACCTCGCTGGGACATCTGTCACCGGAGCCACCCACCCGCTCACCTGAAACGGAGCTCGCTGCAGCCCTTGTAGCTCTGCCGGAGCGCGCAGCTGGTGCAGCCAAACACAGATTCAAACTGGAACGAGACGTAGGGGTGACGGCCACGTCCCCAGCAGACAACCCCTCCACAGACACTCCGTCCCCTCGCAGGAGCAGATACTTTAATGGGGAGCCCTAATGGGAGGTGACTCCTTCCCAGTACAGCCTGGGGGGGTTTGCTGGCCCAGCGCGGCACTGGGACTCACCATGGTCAGGACGCTGTAGCTCAGGCTCCGGTAATCCCTGGACGTGGGGTCCCGCAGGCTCTCGTTGAAGCTTCTGTTGAGGATGCGGAAGGACAGGGGGATGGGGACGAGCAGCTGGACGGTGGTGGGAAGCAGAGCTGCAGTTTTGCTGGGGTCAGGGCCGCTGCTGCTGCCCGGCACAGCCGGGGGGGTTTGCCCGGCAGCCGTGCTGCCCTGAGCGGTGACAGCGGTTTGCTGGGTGGGGACAACCTGGGCGCTGCTGCTCCCGTTGCCTCGGGCACTGGTGATGGGGATCCCCGTGCTAGCACCAGTGGGGAAGGTGGGGACCACGGGGCTGCTCCGGGGTGTGCTGGTGTTAGAAACGGGGATCCAGCCATTGCCGTTGTCGGTGATGTTGGCAGAGGTGGGCAGCGCAGTACTCTTGGCCGTGACCTTGTCTGTGGAGCTGCTGCCGGACTGGAAGCTGGTGCTGTTGCCTATGGTGGGGACGACCGTGGCGCGGGAGGAGATGGGGGTTTGGGTCCCGTTGCCGATCGTGTTTTTGGAGATGGTGACGTTGGGAGCAGTGGTCGCGAGCGTGGTGGTTGTTTCCGTAGTGGTGGTGTCGGTGGTGGTGGTGTCAGTAGTGGTGGTATCAGTGGTGGTGGTGTCAGTGGTGGTGGTATCGGTGGTGGTGGTGTCCGTGGTGGTGGTGGTGGTGTCGGTGGTGGTGGTGGTGGTGGTGGTGGTGTTGGTGGTGGTGGTGATCTCGGTGATGTTTATGGCACGCGTGCCTAGAGGCAACACCGAAGTTGGCAGCTGGGGCTGCAGCACCGCTTTGGGAAGGTTTTCCACAATGCGGCTCTTTGGCTGGATGCCACAAGGCACCGAGAAGCACCGGGAGCCGATCACCGGCACCTCCACAAGGCCAAGACTCTCAGGAACACCCCACCAGTGGGGTTTGCGCTGGGCACACGTGGGTCTGGGCGGTGCCGCACAGGCAGCTGGCACTGGCTCCATGCCCATCCCTGCAGACCCTGAGGGGCCCTGGCAGGCTGGGGGGCTCAGCCACAACCCCCCACCCCAATAACACCCGCGGGGGGCTGGGCTGGGGGGGTGTGCCACCCGCGCCCCCCCGGACCCGCACGGCTGGGCTGCTGGCCAGTGCGGGCGGCTCCCGGGCGCTTTCCCAGCGGGTGCTGGAGGAGAGCCCGGGGTCCGAACGGCTCCGCCGGGACACACCTGCATACCGGGCTGCGAGCCCCGGGCACAGCGCGCTCCGGCTGGCCCCGGCACAGCCCGGCTGGCCGACCCCGGCCAATCCCCTCGGACACGGCTAAAAGGAGCCGTGGCCCCCACAAGGTCCCCAGGTTGTGGCTTTGCTGCGGATAATCAACCTGGCATTCTGCACCAAACAAGACGGCAATGTCCCTGCCACCTGTGTGCCACCAGCTCTTGTAGCCCCCGGTCCCAGCTCAGAAAGCCCAGGGGACCCCCCCTCCTGTCCACTTGCCCCGCCACCTCCCCACTAGCCCAAGTCCCAGCGTGGGGTCCCACCGGCCCCTGTCCCTCACCTGCACCCAGCGCCAGCACCAGCAGGAGGGTGGTGAACGCCATGGGGGTCATCCCGGGGGGGTCCCGGTGCCAGTCGGGGCTCTGCGGTGGCTGCTCTCCCGTTACCGGCGGCACACGCTGTGATCTGGGGCACAGGAACTGGCGGCTTGGCAGCGGCCGGAGCTTTATAGAACACCTGGCGCAGGTGGGGAGGCCCCACCCCGCCGCTGGCCCCGGGACGGGGGGGTCCTTCCGCCCCGCTTGGCGCATGGCACAGGGGCGCCGCCTCCCCGACGGGGCACCCGCAGCATCCTTCCCCATGGGTGGGGTCCCCTGTGCTCCCCCGGCTTGGGGGGACACTGCAGGTAGCGTCACTGCGCCATGGGTGGGGGCAGCTTTGGGGGGGCGTGGGGAAGGGACAGCAGGTGTGTGTCCCTGGGCAGGGGTGAGGGGCAGAATGTGCCCCCCCTGCAGGCTGAGCTCTCAGCCGGGATTTGGTGGGGAGCACGGGGTGGGGACGGAGCCCCCCAGCCCCTCCCTCGGGGGGGCCTCATTCTCCAGCTCAGCCTGTTAATCATTACCGGCCGGCCACTGCCTCGCCCTGCACTCAAATAAACACCGGTGATCCCCCCCCCGAAATGCTTACGTAGGTGGGGCCCAGGGCCCCACAAAATCCCAGTATACCCCAGTAAGCAGGTGCCAGGCCTCCCCCCAGCCACAAGACCCCCTTCCCACTGAGGAGGCGGCCCCAGTCCCAGCTGATGCCCAGCGCCGAGCTGGATGCTGATGCTTCAGCCCAGAGGTACCAGGTGCCACCCGTGCCAGGGCGTGGAGCCCCCGTCCTCCCCGGTGACACGTGCTCCTGGCACGACCGGACACCGGCCATTCCGGTCCCTCCCTGCCCTGCAGCAGAGCCCCGATCCCTGGGGAGGGCCCCAATTCCTCGGGAGGGCTTGGCGGGGGCCCCCCGAGTCCGGCATCCTGGCCGGATGGAGCTGAACTGCCACCCCAGCCGTGCTGGGGGGGTTCCGAGGGAGCAGAGGGGAGGGGACCCTCGGTGACGCAGGGATGGGCAGCCTGGGTGTCAGCGTGGGCACGATGGGACCCAGCTGCACCCAGTGCCCCAGTGGGTGCAGAGTTTTGGTGCTGGGCAAGAGGAACACAAGCAGGCAGCTCCAGGTCAATATGAACTCCCCAAAGCCCCCCAGACGTGGGGAAGCGCAGCTCCCACACACTGTGACGGGTGTACCCGCCACCCTCGCTCGCTTTACCGCATCCTCCTGCACCCGTCACGTTCTGCTCCCCGTGCCCACCCCGGGATCCCGGCTGCCATTCCACACCGGTGATGCAGCTCCCGGCCTGTGTCCCCAAGAGCCCCCCCAGCCTGCTCAACGCCGCGGTTTAAGGTCTGCAATACTCCCCGTAGCAGAAACCCACCGAAAAGACACGCTGCGTGGGGGAGCTGAGGGACAGGAAGGGGCTGGACACGCAGAACAGCGTCCCCCGAGGACACCCCAGCACCCGCCCTCCCGCGGCAACACCCCCGGGCCACCGGCACCGGGCTGGGGAAGCGTACCCGGCACCCACACGTGTCCGCGGGGTTGAGCAGGACCGGGAGGATCCCCGGGAAGGGGTCGCTCCGGACCCACGGCCCGTGCACGCGCGGCCGCGCCCCGCGCGCGCTCCCGCTCGAGCTGCGGCGCCCCCTGGCGGGCGTGGTGCCAACCCCAGCGTTCACCCCGCGCCCCGAGCGGCACCGGGAGCGGGTCCTCGAACCAGGGGGGTCGGAACGAGCCCCACCCCGCCTCGCCGCGCACCCCTCAAACGGGAGGAACTCGGTACCGAGCGGTGATTTCATCTGCCCCCCCGGTACCGCACAGGTGCGCCCGAGAGCCTCCGTGATTCCCCCGGTAACCCCCCCACGAGCAGCGCCCGCCTCATTCCCGCTGCGGCCCCGGGGCGAGAACGGGGAACGGACAACGCTCGCCCAAGTAGCGGCACCGGGAGGGGCGGCCGCCGCGTTGCCCTTTTAAGAGAGGGGGACCGGGGCCGCCGCGCCCATTGTCGCCGCCGAGGGGCAGGGGGGGCCGGGCCGGTGCCGGCCCCGCGCTCTCCGGGGCGGGGCGGGAGTTGGGATGGCGCGGGGGGGGGGGCACATTCCGCCGCGTTGCCGGGACACCCGTTGCCATGGCGACCGGTCACTGCCGCCGGGGCTCGGCGAGCACCGCGCAGTTCCCACGAAACGGCCCGAGCGGCGGCGGCTCCGCTCCCTCCGGGGCGGCGGGAGGGACGGGATGCGGTGCAGTGTTGTGCTCTCGCCTACCAATATTGCACTCGTCCCGGCCTCCCGCCGCCCCGGGCTCCGCCGGTGGGACCGGCCCGGGCAGCGGGCTCCACCCTCCACCACCGCGACGACCACCGGGAGGACGGTGAAGGACGGAGTTGAGAGCACGGGGGGGGCGGGACCCCCATTAGGAACCGGGCGCGCAGGCTAGAAAACACTTAAAACTTTATGGCCAGACTTCGGGCAGGGACCGCAGTACCGGGCAGCAGGGCGGGGGGAACAGCCCCGCCACCCGCCCCGTTGCCGGCCGCAGGCGCCGGTTACCGGCAGTGCAAAGTCCGCGGGGGGCCGGGAGGGGGCCCGGCCGGGAGGGGCTGCAGGGCGCAGAGCGCCCTTGAGTGCCGCTGGTGCGGGGAGGCGGGGGGGGGTCCGGACCGGGCACGGCCGCTCACTCGCGTCCCTCCAGCAGGAACCGGCGGAAGGGCTCGAAGTCCGTGGGGATCGTGTCTGCGGGGCGAGAACGGGATGGGGGCGTCAATAACCGGGGAGGGACCAAGCCCCGGTAAAGCAAGAAAGCCCCCCAAGCCCCCGGCCGAGGACCGACGGACCGACCCCCGCAGCAGGGGCGACGGGGGAAGATGCTCCATGAGCCCCCGGTGCGGGGCGGCCCCGGTGTCCCCGCGGGGGGTTCCCGGTGCTCACCGTTGCAGCGGTACTGCAGGTTGGACCAGATGATGTTCTCCTGGGAGAAGCAGAAGACCCCCAGCCGCCCCCCGCGCATGGTGGTGTCGATGATCACCCCGGAATCAGCCACCAGCTGCGGGCCCTCGTACAGCCGCACCCTGCGGGGGGAGAAAAACGGCCCGAGCCGGGGGGGTCAGCGGGGGACCTGGACCCCCACCGGGGCCAGCACCGGGCATCCCGTCCCGGGAATGGGGTGGGGGCACCGGGCTGGGAACGGGGCATCCCGTCCCGGGGTAGGATGGAGACACCGGGCTGAGAACGGGGCATCCCGCCGGGGTTGGACCCCCGGACCGGCCACCCCCCCCCCGCCCCGTGGCCGGGATAGAGCCCCCCGCGCCGCCCCCGTCCCGGCCCTGCCGCTTTTGTGGGGCGTTTTGCATGTGAAAGGCGCCGGCGGCCGGCGGGGTCGCCATGGCGACGGGACAATGGCCGCGGGGGCCCGGCGGGGCGGACGGGCCCGGCCTGCGGAGCCCCCCCCAACCACCACTGCCGCCCCGATGGGATCCTTAAAGGGGAAACGCTCCCGAGGCCACACCCGGCGCTGGACCCCTCTCCATGGCCGGCATCCCCCCTCTGGGGTGGTCCCACTGGCGATGGACCCCCCCCCAGCCAGCATCCTCTGTACCACACCAGGGCTGGTGGCACCATCCCCACTGAGGGGGACCTGTATCCCAGTAGCTGCATCCCCCCCTTGGTGTGGTCCCACCCGGGCTGTACCCCCCCCAACCACCACCATCCTCCCCGTACTCCATGGCCCCCACCCCGGCCCCCGCTCACCTGATGTAGCCCACCTGGGGCCGGTGGGCCAGGTGCCAGCGGTAGGACGTCTTGTCCCGCCAGCCCACGTTGCGCGGGTCCTTCCAGAGCAGGCGGACGTGGTCGGGCGTGTGGCCCGTGTGCCACAGCGCGTTGCGCAGGTGCTCCCCGGGGCCCGTTGAGGATTTCACTGCCTGGGGGTGCACGGGGTGTCAGGGGGACCCGACTTTGGGGGCCTGAGCCAGCCCATGGAGTGATCAGCGCCCACCTTGAGCTGCAGCCCCGGCTCGGCCACGGCGCGGAACGGGGTGGCCTGCCAGTACGTCTGCTCTGTTTGCTTCCACATCACCACGTAGAAGCTGGCGCTGTCCTGGTAGCTGAAGATGAAGCCAGCGTAGTCATCGTCAGTGACGGTGTTGACGTGGAAGGTGCCCTCGAAGTCCACCCCGTTGAAGGCCGTGTAGCCTAAGGGGGGGGAAACGCTGCGAGAAACCACCTCGCCCCGCACGGGACCCTGCACCCCAGCTCCCTCCAGCCCACCCTTCACCCCTCTGTGGGACAAAGAACGCTGTCACCCCCCCAGCACAGGGGACAGGAGTAGGGGGCTGCCCCGCAGAGTCTGGGAGAGCATCTCTTACCAACAGCCAGCCCGGGGTCACTGTTCATGGTCTGCACGATCTCCATGCCCTGTGGGTGACAGCTGGGTGAGGGGTGTTCCCAGCACCTCCGGAGACCTCCCTGTCACCCTCTGCTCCCACCCCAATAGCACAGTCCTCAGAAACACGGGGGGCAGCACCCACACCTGGTTGAGGACGACCCAGTTGGGATCGATCTGGGCGTCCCCCTCGGGGTCGAGGATGACGGTCTGGTAGGCGCGGAAGTCGGTCAGCGTCACCTCGGCGCTCTCGGGGCACACATCCAGCTGGTCCACCACCGTGTCGTTGTCAAAGTCCTCCTCGCACACGTCACCCACGCCGTTCCCTGGGGACACGCACCCCGGTCAGGGCCGCGCTGAGCCCCCGCGGCTCTGCCTCCTACCCGGTGCTCACCATCCGAGTCCTTCTGGTTGGGGTTCGGGATGAGGCGGCAGTTGTCTGGGCCAGGTGCCACGTAGTCGGGGATGCCATCGTTGTCATCATCGTTGTCACAGTCGTCCCCCAACCCGTCGTTATCTGAGTCCAGCTGGGAGCTGTTGGGGATCTCGGCGCAGTTGTCCTTGGTGTCCTGATGCCCGTCCCCATCACTGGGAGCAAGGACAGGGTCAGAGCGGTGCCACAAACAAGGGACGTGTCCGTGTGTCCCGAGACTATGTCCCAGCACCCTCCTGACCCTGAAGACCCCACTGTTCCTCCTCCTGGGCCCCCAAGCCGGGAACCCAGCTCAGCCCCAAGGAATAGGATGGGAAGGGATGTGACGCCGCAGCAGAACAGTCCCCACCTGTCCTCATTGGTGTCACAGGTGTCTCCTACGAGGTCACTGTCCATATCTGTCTGGAGGAGACCAGAGCCCTAGTTCAGCTGACACCCCAGGGCGAGGGGGCCCAGCCGTGCACAGGAGAACCCCCCATGTCCCCATCCACACCCCCTCCCCAGCCTGGCCCCGGCCATACCTGAGTGGGGTTGCTCATTTCAGGGCAACTGTCACAGGCGTCCCCAACGCCATCCTCGTCCCGGTCCGTTTGCAGAGGGTTGGGCACCTTGGGGCAGTTATCCAGCATGTTGGGAATCCCTGCAAGGACAGCGTGGGGTGGATGTCCTCGCCGTCCCCCCCCAGCCCGGTGTGGCAGCATCCTGGCTCAACGAGCACCCCCGGCCCCGCGCAGGCACCCGAGAGCCGCTCACCGTCCCCATCGATGTCATTATCGCAAGCGTCCCCCTCGCCGTTGCTGTCCGTGTCCCGCTGGTCGTTATTTGGCACGTTGGGGCAGTTGTCACAGGCATCCCCAAAGGAGTCGGTGTCTGAGTTCTGCTGGTCCTTGTTGGGGAAGAGCCGGCAGTTGTCCTGCGGGGAAGGGGACAGAGATGCCTGTGCTGTGGTGGCCGCAGTCCCGCAGCTCCTCCGGCACACCCGGCGACACATCCCAGAGCCAGGAGAAGTATCTCGAGGGATTCATCACCAAGCCAAAGCGTGTCCATCACGTCCCACCCTCCAAGCACAGTCACCTCCACGTTCTTGATGCCATCACCATCGGCGTCATCGTCACACTGGTCCCCGATGCCGTCGTTGTCGGCGTCCTCCTGCCCCGAGTTCGGTGTCAGACGGCAGTTGTCCTGCAGGCACCGACGGCGTTAGAGATGGGGAGGAGACACACAGCCCAGCACCCCGAGGATGCTGCCCCCACCTCCAGAACACCCACCTGCTTGCAGTGCTTGTTGTTATCGATGCAGGGCAGGGGCTCGTCCGGATAGCCGTCGAGGTCTGTGTCTTGCCCGCACACGTTGCCGTTGCCAGCCCAGCCCACATTGCACTGGAAAAAGAAGAAATCAGGGGCAGGGAAGCGGGAAAAGGCCCTGGAAGGACCAACCGCTGCCCCTGGTGATGCCCCTGCGCCCCCCCAGCTTCACTGTCCTCCCGTCCCCCGCTCACCGCACAGGAAATTTCACCGTTCCTCTCAAACACGCAGACGCCGTTGATGTCGCAGGGGTTGGAGGTGGAAGTGCTGCAGGATTTCTGTGGGATGCAGCCGGACGTTTGATTCCCCACAAACCCCGACTTGCACGGGCCACACTTGTAGGAGCCCTGGGCGAGAGACAGAGAGAGGGACATGGGCAGGATTCGGGGAGCAGAGCAGCCCCAAGTGCCGGGCAGGGGAGCGGGGCAGCTCCGCTCACCAGCGTGTTGGTGCAGATGGAGTTGGGGTCGCAGCCCCCATTGTTCCCGTCGTTGCATTCATCAATATCCGTGCAAACCTGCAAGCAGCGCGACAGGAACAGTCACCCAGGAGCTCTCCCTGCCTGCAGCTCTGCCCAGGAAAGGCGCCGTCCCCTGGCACCCCACACGGGGACCCCACGGCACCGCGCTCACCTGCTTGCTGGCCCTTGCGTAGTCAGCCCCCACGCCCGAGACGGTGTTGCCCCGATAGCCGCGGGGACAGGGCTCACAGCGGAAACCAGGGGCTGTGTTGATGCACTTGGAGCCGGGGAAGCAGGGGTTGGCATGAGCGCACTGTGGCACAGGGACAGAGAAAGGCTTCACCCTCCACATCACGGTGCCCACCACCCCAGGGTGTCTCATCAGGGCCCTTCCCTGGCTTGTGGATGCTCTGGGGCTCGGGTATTACATGCTGACCCAAGCCCAGGAGTGTGCCCACCTCATTGATGTCGGCACAGTGCGTGCCGTTGCCCTCCAGCCCCGGCGGGCACGGCCCACAGCGGTACCCGGGGTACTCGTACGTCTCCATGCAGTCCACGCCGCTGAAGCAGGGGTTGGGGTTGCAGCGGGATCGGTGCTCGTGGAAACCTGAGAAGGGCGGGCAGGGGGTGAGACGGGACGTCCCTGGGTCCCCCGAGGTGGGAGCAGATCTTTGCCAGCACTCACCGCAGACCTGGCACTCCATGATGGTGTTGCGGATCAGAGACATCTCCTTCACCTGCAAGGCAGCAGAACGTGGACCATCAGGGGGATGCGGATTACTGGCTGGCACCCGCTCTTGGGCAAATCCAACCCAGGGAAAGCCGACACTGCCCCACCACCTCACCTGGTCCCTAATGTCTTCTCGCAGCTCAGTCAGGACCCGGTTGAAGAGCGTCAGCTGCGTGACCAGTGCCTTGGTCTGCTCGCCTGCCAGGAGCACAGAGGACAAGGTCAGCGCCAGGATAGGCACAGCATCCTGGTGGCATTGGCTGGGGGCTGCTCTGCCCCCCAGCACCAAACCAGGAGGGCAAGACAGTCGACTGTCCTTCCTCATCCTCCCCGGTCCACACAGGACCCTTCCCCTGCAGTGCACCCCGTGTCCCTGAGTCCACCCCACCCTGGGGCCCTGGGACAGGCTTTTCTGCCTCTGTGGAGCCCCAAATGTCTCCATCACCTTGGCAGGTGAAAGGGCGAGGCAGAAAGGGACTTACCCAGGATGGAGGCCAGCACGCTTGTCACTGCAAGGGGAGAGACAAGATATTACTGAGCGCTGACCCCAAAGCCCAGCAGCGTCACCTTGCGTGGCTGCTCCTGGTCAGGGTGTGCACAGCCACCCGCTCGGGGATGCAGGAGTGGGAGAGGCAGGAGACCTGCTCTATGCAACGAGCCGTCACCTCCCACCCCGACATGCACGTAGCACGCGTGGGTGACCCTGTAAGTCCCCTGCGTTGTCCCTGCTTGGCGCAGGGTGCGGATGTGCTGTCACCTGCGCTGTGAATGGACTCGTCTCCTTGGAAAGGGCACTCGCTCAGGGCCCCGACGCGGCTCATGGACCCTCCCAGGATCAGCTTCATCGACTCCACGAACCCCTGATGTACAAGGGGAGATGAAGTTAGCCGTGGAGGGCTCTGCCTGTCCCTGAGGACACGGGGGGGTGTGTATGGCCCCCTCCCAGCGGGTCCTGACACTCACCTGCATCCTCTGGTACGCCTTCTGTCCCGTGCGCACCTCGATGGACTCCACCTCTGCCAGGGGGATCTCGGACAGCTCGGGCAGCCCCACGCTGGAGTCCATCTGCTTGCAGTCAACGTAGAGCTCCACGCTCAGCATGTCCCCGCGCAGCCCGCTCAGGCGCACGATGATGCTGTGGCTCTGCCCGTCCGCCACCTGCGCGTGCTGCAGGTTGACCGAGTGCAGCTTGTTGTCTTCCCGCAGGTAACGCACCAGGACTGCAGAGGAGCCAGAAGGGGACCATCACCTCTGTCCTCCAGCAGCCCCTGGGGACCCCCGTGCATTCGCCGCTCTCCCCAGGGGGCCCCATGGATGGCAGGAATTTGGTCCTTGTCTCTGAGCATCACGGTAAGACCGGAGCCAGCACGTCCCCATGCAACAGTCACCCACCTTTGTTGATTTTCCCCACCACGGAGACCTCCAGCCACTTCGTGTTGTCCTTCTTGGAGTAGAGGCCAAAGAGGGTCCCCCCCTGCTTGGGGGGCAGGCGGAAGGTGGAGAGGAGGTAAATGTCGTTGACGGTCAGGAGCTCCATCCGGATCTTGTGTGTGATGCTGGCCATCTGCCGGGCCTCGCTCACCATCAGCAGGTCAATGACTGCGGGAGCAAGCACGAGGGTCACATCCTGCCCGGCAGCTGCAGACCTGGCCGCAGGAACCCGGAGATGCCCGGTGCGGGGCACCGCGGCCCGGCCCACCGAAAACCCCACCAAGGGCAAAGGGGGAGACCCTGGATGACCGGGACGCCGGTCGGGGGGGAACGGGGAAGCCCCGAAAGCTCCGAGCCCCGCCCAGCCGCGGCCCCGCGCGGTGGCGCTCCAGGACCGGCACCGCCGGGAGGGACCCGCGGAGCCCCCGCCACCGGCGGGACCGGCGGCTCAGCGGGGTCCCCGGCCCGGAGCCTGCCCTGCTCCCCACCTCTACACCCGCGATTCCCCCGCGGGGGCGGCCCCGAGCATCCCGTTCGCTGAGAGAACCGGTCCGGCCCCGTGGGATAGCGGAGGGGAGGACGCTGCTCGCGTGGAGCTGCGGGGGCAGCGTGGAGCGCCCCCGGTCCAGGTCCCGGTGGACGCCGCGGAGCAAAAACCGCGGCCGCCCCGTTAAGGCGCAGCGGGACCGGGAGCCCTTGCAGGGTCTGCACGGCCGTCGGCACCGGCCCGGGGCGCTCCGGGGAAGCACGGAGAACCCGCCGCTGCCCGCCTGCTCCGTGCAACCGCACCGGGCAGACCGGGAGGAGTCCCGGTCCCGCCGCAAGCCCCATCCGCGCACCGCGGCCCCGGGAGCCCCCGCTGACCTCCCGCCGCACCGAGCCGACTTCAGGACCGGTGTCCAGGCGTGGCTGTGTGGCCCTGCCCCGAGCTGCCCCCAGGCACAGCCGACCCTGGGGGGTGCCGGCGGCCGCCCCAAGCTCCGGGGATGAATGTCCCTCTGTCCCCAGCTGTCCGCAGCCCGGGTGCCAGACCTCCCAGGGCGAGCAGAGCCGCTGTCAGCCGCCCCAAGCTGGGGAGCGGGACAGCAGAGCGGGGCCAGGGGTCCCCGGCTGGCGGCAGCGGGACCAGGGGGACTCCAGCCGTCGCCTCCCGGTTGGCAACGGACCGGGCGCCCCGTCCGCCTCGCCCCGTCGGGGCCGCCCCTCCGCCGCCCCGGGGCCCGGCCCGGCAGCAGCCCTTACCTTGCAGCCCGTGACGAGCCGCCCCGGCGGCGCCCAGCAGGAGCAGCGCCAGCAGCGCACCGAGCACCGGGCCCCCTGCGGCCGCCGGTACCCCCATGCCGCCGGTGCCGCCGGTGCGGAGCGGAGCGCGGCGGGGCGGGGTGGCGCGAACGGGGAGGGGCCGGCGCTGCCGGCGAGGAGGAAACAAAGAGCCGTCAATCACGGGCGCGCATCCCCGGGACCCCGGCGGGCGCTCGGCCGCGGCGGCCCGGCCGCGGCCCCGGCGGCGGAGAGGAGCGGAGCGGGGCGGGGCGCGGCGCACCGAGCCCGGGGCTGCGGGCGACCCACCGACCGCCCTGGCACTGCCCGCCTCTGGCGCAGCTCCCGCTCACAGAAATTGAGTGTGGCAGGCGCCGGTTCACCGGGAGGTCAGGCAGTCTGGGGCCGCCTTCTTGCGAGCTAGAGCCGCCCCAGCAGCGCCGGAGCATCCCAGCCCGGGAGAGCCACGAACCGCCACCGGCAGCCGAGGGTGTGGGGATGCTTTGCCAGGAGTGCCCCGCGGTGAGATGCCAAGCCCCGGGCCGGGCGGTGCTCCCCGGGGCAGGCGGACCCCCCGGGGCAGACGGTGCTCCCGGTGCGGGAGACGAGCGAGGAGAGCCAGCCCGTCTGGAGAGCGCTCAGCAGCATAAATCAGCGCCGGGATCCGGCCCAACTCCCGGAGCAACACCATGAGCTCATCCCGGGAACTCCTTCCCCTCCGCCCCGGGCAGCGGGGGGGGGAGCGGCGGCACCGCTGGAGCCCCCGCCGTGGCTCTGGGCGGCGGTGGCAGCGCGGTGCCCCGCGGGCAGCGCCCGAGCCCGCCCGTTGCCACCGGAGCCAGCCCGGGGATGCTCGGACCGGTCGAGCCGTTTTCCCGCTGAGCACCGGCCAAGGCGGGCGGGCGGCCCGCGGTGTCCCGGTTGTGTTTACTCCTGTTTCCCCGGGCTCCATAACAACGGAGGGGGCGGGGGGGCGCCCCAGCCCCGTTCCCCCGGCTCCAGCTCCGCGCCAGCGGCTCAACGCACGCCAGCGACCCCGGGTAACGGCGGGTAACGGAGCAGGGGGGCCGGTCCCCAGCCGCGCAGCGGGAGTTTTCTCTCCGCCCCTGTTTTCAATCCATGGAAACACGCGGAGCGGGTCCAGGGACGCGCCAAGCGCAGCCCCCCCGCGTCCGGAGAGTCTGTTGAGCCCCGGAGCGGCCCCGGGGCCGGTGTCGCGGGAGCCGCCGGTGCCGCCCCGCGGTGGGGGCGGGCGGAGCCGGGCCCGTGTGGTTCCGGGTCGGGCGGGAAGATGGCGGCGCCCATGGAGCTGTTCTGCTGGACCGGGGGCTGGGGGCTGCCCTCGGTGGACCCCGATTGCCTGGCCGTGCTGGTGAGCGGCGGCGGGACCGGGGCGGGGAGCGGCGGGGCCGGGGCCGGTGCGTCCCGTCCGGCCGAGCTCCCGCTCGCCTTCCCCTCTCTTGCAGACGTACGCGCGGTTCACGGGGGCACCGCTCAAGGTGCACCGGGTCACCAGCCCCTGGAGAAGCCCCTCCGGTAAGGGCCGCCCCCCTGCACCGGGGATACCGGTACCGGCCGGCAGCCGGGACTGCGCAACGCTGCACCCCGGGAGCGCCCGGTGCCCCCCACCCCGTCGCACCCCCTGCCCCATTGCGAACCACATCACCCCATTGCACCCCTCTGCTCCGTGGCGCACCCCCCACCTCTTTGCACCCCCCTCCTTGTGCTGTTGCCCATCTCTTGCACCACTGCACCCTCTTCACCCCATTGCACCCCACTGCACTCCTCCCTCACCCCATTGCACCCCACTGCACTCCTCCCTCACCCCATTGCACCCCACTGCACTCCTCCCTCACCCCATTGCATTCCCCTCACCCCATTGCACCCCACTACCCTCCCCTCTTACCCCACAGCTCTCCCCTATCACCCCACTGCACTCCCCTCTCACCCCATTGCATTCCCTTCACCCCATTGCACCCCACTGCACTCCCCCGTCACCCCATTGCATCCCTCTCGCCCCATTGCACCCTATGGCACTCCCACGTCATCACACCCCCTCACCCCATTGCACCCCACTGCACTCCCCCCCCACCCAATCGCACCCCCTCCAAGCCATCACACCCCCCACATCACATCGCACGCAGCTTCATCCTTTCGCCCATCACTGAGTCCCCCAGCCCCACTTTCTGCTCCCCCCACCCCGCCACATGCGCCTCTGCCACATGTCCCCTCACCCCAGCACAGCGCCCCCCGCACCCGGTGGCACCGCCGCCCACAGCCCCTGTCCCCCTGCCCGCAGGGTCCCTCCCTGCGCTGAAGACGCGGGACAAAGGCACCATCTCCAAAACGCAGCAGATCATAACCCACCTCAGGAAACAGGTATGGGGGGGTGACGGGCACCCCTGCCCCAGGCTGGGGGGCGCTGGGAGAAGAAGGGGCGCTGTTGCGGTTGCCCAATAATTCCCGACCGGATCATGGCTATTGCAGAAGTATAATGCCGACTACGACCTCTCGGCTACGCAAGGTGCGGACACGCTGGCTTTCGTGTCCCTGCTGGAAGAGAAACTGCTGCCGGTGCTGGTGAGCATCCCCATGGAAAAACATCCGAGGGGGGGACACGGGGGCGGTGGCCGGATCCACCCCTTGGAGGGGTGCTGTTGGGCTCAGGCGTGCACCCACCAGAAAACGCTGCAGGCAGCAAAATCCTGGGGACGTGGAGCATCAGGTGCAGGGATCAGGGCGCTGGGGGGGGTCGTGCAGCCGGGGCTGGGGTCTGGGCTTCACCCTGGTGCTGCGGGGACGCCAGTCCTGCCGTGGCCTGGGCACGGATTGTCCCCCGCTGCAGATCCACACGTTCTGGGTGGACGCAAAGAACTACGTGGAGCACACGCGCAAGTGGTACGCGGAAACCGTCCCCTTCCCGCTCAACTTCTTCCTGCCCAACTGCATGCACAAGCGGCACGTGGAGCGGCTGCAGCTTCTCTGGGGAGACGGCTACATGGAGGATGAGGAGAAGCTGGAGAAAGAGGTGAGGGGAGGTGGTCTGGGCACGGTGGGGCCCTCGTGAGGTGCAGGGCTCGCCCCAGCTGAGCGCCCATTGCCCTTAGTCTGCGGGGTGGGTGACAACCCTCTGTCCTTCCGCAGCTCTACCGGGACGCTCGGGAATGCCTGACGCTTCTGTCCCAGCGCCTCGGCTCCCAGAAGTTCTTCTTCGGAGACTCGTAGGTGGCTGTAGGGCCAAAAGGTGCTCGGGGGCACCAGAGCCCCTGGCAATTGTGGTGGAATGTGGGGAAGCCGCAGCAAACACGCGGGATGGGATCGTCCTGCTGCTCCCGTCCTCACCTGGGGGGCTGAGGACCCTCTGGAGGAGGATGGGCTGGGGGTGACTGTGGCGTCCGGGTGGCTTTGGGTGGTGACAGCCGGACAAGGGACCGTGCCCCAGCGCAGTCTCTGTGCCCCAGGCCGGCCTCCCTTGACGCCTTGGTCTTCAGCCGCCTGGCGCCACTCCTGAAGGCCAAGCTGCCCAACGGGAAACTGCAGCAGCACCTGAAGTCCCTGCAGAACCTGTGCAACTACTGCACCTCCATCCTCAGCCTCTACTTCCCCTGGGACGGAGGTGAGAAGAGATCCGCCCCCCGCCTCGCCCCGCAGTGACCCGTCCCCATGCACACCCCCGCTCTGTGCCCCCAGGTGACCCCCCAGCCGGCGCCCCGCGGACCGTGGGTGCTGAGGGCGGCGAGGCGGAGGAGGAGCCCCACAAACGGCGCAACCAGCTGCTGTCGGTGGTGGTGGGGCTGGCGGCCATGCTGGCCTACGCCTTCCTGAGCGGCATCGTCTCCATCCAGCGCGGCAGCACGGGGCCGGCTGCCCGCCAGCCCATCGCCATGGAGGAGGAGGAGGAGGAGGAGGAGGAGTGAGGAAGAGCCGCCCAGTCCTTCCTCCCCCTGCTCCCTTGGGACTGTTTTTACACCGTGAGCCTGGCAGCATCTCTCCGCATCCCGGCGGGAATCGCAGCCCTCTGCCACACCAATAAACCTCCCCCTGTCTCCACTGGCACCCTCGTGTCCTCCCAGCAAGCTCAGGGCTCTTACCAGTTGCCCCAGTTGCCCAGCTGGAGCGCTGCCCCGTTGCCCACCCCGATCCCGCACCAGCAGCTCTGCCGCCACCTCAGGGCTCCCTGGGGACAGGGTGAAGGGGACACCCACTGGTTTGCCATCCTAAAACCATCTGTGGGCATCTCAGCAGAACCCCCCATCCCTTTTCCAGCAGCTGGGGGTCCGAGCCCTCCGCTGTTCCCCTCTGCAGCATCCCTGCCCTCCTGTTGTGGGGCAGAGTAGCCACCAGGTCCTGTGGGGCTGGTGTCCCCCACGGCCACTCTGCCGCCAGCCCCGTGTCCCTGAGAGCCGCGGCACAGCCAGAACCAGCAGCACAACCAGCAGCTCCTGGGCAGGATGCAACCCCGACACAGGAGGGATGCCCGGAGCCCAGCGCTGCAGCAGGAATCCCTCCAGCGCTGACAGCTCTGTTTGCATTCCCCCACGCTTGCCAGCAACAGGGAGTTCCTCACAGCTGGCACTGCCAAAAAGCACGTCCCGCGGTCCGCGCGGCTCGGCCAGCGGGGCCACGTGGGGCCACGGAGGAGGACGTGGGGCGGCCGTCCAGGTACCGCGTGTCCCGGCAGCGCCGCGCCGCTCCCCAGGGACACGCGGCGTGGGGCTCGGCCCCGGCGCTGCGGTTTCTCCTCTGGCCGCTGCCGCTTTCCGAGCGCGCAAATGGAAAAGCGGCGTCCGGCCAGGCTGGCCTGTGCGCACACAGCCTGCGCTTGTTCGGCCGGGGTGACACCCCTGGGGGGCTAGCTGGGCGCGGTGTCCCCCTATACGTGTCCCCCATATGAGTGTGATGGCCGGGGGGGCCCCCAGTGTTTTGCCAGCACGGAGCCGCAGCGCCGGGGCCAACCGCGGAGCCTCCCCCATGCTGGCCCAGTTTGAGGGGCCCCAGTGGGAGGGGGATGACTCAGTGCAGCCCCCCCTCTTCGTGCCCGTTCCCCCCCATAACGTCACTCGGGAAGTATGTGCCCGACGCTCCCGGTTCCCATTAGCCGGGGCGGGGGGGCTGGTGGCTGTTTCGGCAGGAGAAACCGCGGCACGCGGCCGCCTGCTCCGGCTGGGGGGAGAAGCCAGAGCTGCCGACGTCAGGGCCTTGTGCTACATGCCGGCTGCCGGCCCCGTGTCCCTGCCAGCGCCTGGTCCCTGTCCTGCCTCAGGGATGCTGCTATAGGTGGCGGGGACAGAGATGCCACCCCTCGGGGTGATGGGTCCCCGGCTTGGTGCCCCACAGAACCCATGGAGAGGCGCGATGGAGCCCGCGGGGCTCAGCAGGTACCAGCACCAGCGGGTGCGCAGGCGAGGTTGTAGAAAACCTGTTTATTTTATGACAACATCTAGAAAAGAGCGGACGTCGCGGTCCTCAGATCAAACGGGTCCCTGGGGGCGTTGTGGGGCTGCGCTGCAGCCTCAGCCCCCCACGCAGAGACCTGTCCCCAAGTCCCCAAGCCCTCCACCAGCATCACCCTCCCAGTGCCAGCACCTTCCTCCATCGCCGCGCTACGCCGGCTGCTTCCACAGGAACGTCTGGATGGAGTCGCTGGGAGCCGTGGCCTCGATGGAGCCCACGCGGGGGTCAGAGATCCCGAAGGACACGTCAGCGGGGGAGCTGCGGGGATGGAGGGGGTCAGAGGGGGCAGCCGGGGCGGGGAGCCGGGGCGCAGGGCTGAGCCGCTCACCGGTTCAGGACCACCAGGACGACGGCACCGTCGGGGCGCAGGAAAGCCGAGTGCTCCAGGTTGCACCAGCGGCACTTCTTGGAGACGCTGAGCCCCACGCGCTGCGAGCCCTCGGGGATGAACTTGCTGCGGGGAGAGGGATTGTGACCCCCGTCCCAGGCTGGTGACAACCCCTGAGCGCCCCCACTCCGCCCATGACCCACCTGAAGTGCCCCAGGTGGTAGAACATGGGCTGCTTGTAGAAAACATCCTTGCTGCTGTCCACAATGACGGGGCTGTCCACGTAGTTCTTGCTCCAGTTGGGTCCCCCCTCCAGGTCCAGGGCCAGGTTCCAGTCGGTCCAGCCGGTCACGTAGTTGTTGAGGTTCTGTAACGCAGCAGGTGACAGCAAATGAGCCACGCTGGTGATAGGGTTGTTCGGTGACATCCGCGCTCCCCAGCCAGCCCTACCGTCAGGATGCTGTGGCTGTACTTGCTCCCGCGGTCCCAGTCACCCAGCACCACCCTGGGCTCCCAGAAATAGGAGCCGGTGGAGGCTTCGGTGGAGAGGAGGAAATAATCTGGGAAGAGGTGATGGGTGATGGAGAGCGTGAGGTCAATGGGTGCCAGGAAGTCCAGGTACCAGTGGATGCCGATGCCACTGATGTAGCCAGCGGCCACGGGGTCTTTGAGCACCTGATAAGAGAAAGGAGTCACCAGTGATGGGACACCCGCTGTGGGGCTGCAAAATCTCCTGTGGGGGTGGGAAATCTCCCATGGGGACTCACCACTTGTGCCCAGTAAGGCAGCATCACCCGCTGGTCGTCCAGGATGATGAGCCGGACGTGGCGGTGGGAGCTGTTGGCCAGCGCGGGGCCCAGGTCGCGCGCGATGAAGTCCCGCTGGTGCTCGGGGGAGAAGCCCAGGCACTGGAAGGGGTAGAAGACAATCTCGCCGGCCGTGGGCTCATTCCCCGCCGTCACCGCCCAGAAGGTCAGGTTGTGTTTGGCGTATTCATCCAGGAACCTGCGCAGGGGGGCAAGATGGCGAAGGGCCCCATCGCACCAGCCCCAGGCACGGCGACCCCGGCGCCCACCGCTCTCGCATGGCCCCTCACCGAATGAAATACTTGGCCCAAGCCTGGTGGTACTTGTCCCCAGGGCTGCCCTTCAGCGTCCCCCTCCCTGTCATGGCGCCGTTCGTCTTCATCCACACCGGGGATGTCCAGGGGCTGGCGTAGAGTGACAGTGGCCGCTTGGCCATTGCCTGGGCTGCCTGGAGGATGGGGATCTGGGGACAACCGGGATGGCAGAGAGCTCAGTGGGTCTGTCACAGTGTTGGCAGCATAGGATGAGTCCTCTCCCTCCCCATCATCGGGAAGATGCTTCCCCGTCCCGTCCCATCCCATCCCGTCCCATCCCATCCCACCCCACCCCATCCCGTCCCGTCCCCTTGTGCTCACCTTCATCTGCGTGTCCTCCTCTGTCAGATTAAAATGCTTCAGCTCGAAGTCGCCCACGGCGTCAGCGTAGGTGTAAAGGCGGACGGAGAAGTCGGTGCTGGCCATGGGGACGCGCACGAGGTTGTACTCGATGCCTGGGGACAGGACAGGCGGCCATGGGTACCCATGCAGGTCCCTCCATCTCCCATCAGCCTCCCAGCCCCTCAGCACAAGTCTCAGCAGCCTGACCCCCATCGGGGGGGCTGGACAGACTGACCCCTTTACCCAGCAGCATCTCACCTTCCTCGGAGAAATAGGAGCGGAGCAGGTGGTTCTGGGCATCCTTGGACAGGGACTGGATGTTGATGGCAGCTGAGTCGGTGACGGAGCCGCCAAAGCCCTTCACCTTCTGGTATCGCTGCGCCGTGTTCAGAGTGAGGTGGAAATCTGCAGGGGACAAGCAGCGTCGCAGCCGCTGCGCGGGGACAGCGTCTGTGCGGCGGCACACGGGTGGGCGCCGGCCCTGGCGGTACCTGGGGTCTTGGCGTTTTGCCGGAAGCTCCCCTGGCTGCGCTCCAGCCGCTTGCCGGCCTTGCTGCTCTCGTACTTGACGTAGGTGCCCGGGGCCGGCAGCACCACGGGGTCCAGCGTGTCGCAGTACGTGGCACTGCAGGCGCACACCTGTGAGCCGTGACCGAAGTCCTTGGCGTTGCAGGGACGGCCACCTGTGGCACGAGGAGACACTGGGCAGGCACAGGGGGTCGCGGCAGGCACCCAGCTCACCCTTTCCACCCGCCATGGCCACCAAACCCGTGGCTTTGTCGCCCCGAACCGCTGACCTCAGCTTGGGGACGTGGCACCAGCACTTACCCGCTGCCTGAGCCACCGCCTGCACCAGCAGGAGCCAGCGCAGGACCTCGGCACACCCAGGCCTCATGGCAGCTCTGCTGCGGCACGGCTTGGCTCAGACGGATGCCGACGGCAAACACCGGCGCTGGGAACAGAGCAGCGGGTGTCAGCAACCGGCTCCTCCTCCACAAAGGGACAGGGACAGCCCTGGCGCCCCAATGCCTTGGGGAGCACCAGCACCCCCGGCCACCCCGTCTGGTCCCCGCAGTCCCAGCCCAGCCCTCGCCCTCCCTCCTGCCCCGTCGATGCCCGTGGATGTTTCTGGCCGCATCCCGGCCGGGGTGCATCTCCCCAGGCGTGTGCCACCCCGGCATTCCCGGCCGCCCACGCCAGCTGTACCCGGCATCTCAGTTCACTCCCATCATCTCCCTCCCACTCCTTCTCCCTCCTTGCTCATCCCGTGGCTGTGTCACGCCATGCCATACCGTGCCACCACATGTCCCCACTGCCTCTTGAGCTGCCACCGGAGCAAACAGCTCCACACCCCAAACCCGTGAGTGTGACAGACAGAACAATTTGGGGGTCCAGCCTCTGCCACAGAGGGTCCCGCATTTCCCTGCTCGCTGTAGGTGCTCCCACCCTTCCCCGTCATTCCCGTGATGCTGCACAAGGAGCTTCTCAACCAGGGGCCTGGAAAGTGCCACCTCCACACCTTGGGACCGCAGCACCAGGCTGCTGTCCCCAGGGAGGCCAGGAGGGGACAGGGCCAAGCCACTGCTCCCGTGCGGGATGGGGACCAGGGCCAGGCAGGATGACCCGCACCCATCCCTGCCCCGGTGTGTTGCCCAGCCAGTGCCATGGGCACAGCCTCAGCACCATCCCACCACCTGGAGACCGTCCCCCCGATGGATGAAGCTGCTTCGGACGCGGGGTACTCACCTGCTGCCAGAAATCCCTCTCGCTGCGTCTCTGCCGGCAGTGTGGCGGCAGGACCTGCTTTCTGGCCACGCGGGGAGGAGGCGACAGCGGCCGGTGGAGCAGGAAAGGTGAGTCCGGGAGGTGCCGGCTCATGGGACTCGGTGCATTTGAAGAGGAGCCCGGGGATGATTTTGCAAGCTCTCTCCGATGAGAACTTTCACCACCCACCGCAGCATTTGCAAAGCTCTCCTCCAACCCACCCCAGCAGCCAGAGGGAAGCCGGGGGGTCGCAAGATGCCCACCAGCTCCCCACGTCACTCGCGTCCCGCTTGCGGCTGCACCAGCCGCTTTGCCGGTGTGGGCAGAGGCACCGCGGGGAACCCCGCGAGCTGCCAGTGTGGCGGGGACAATGTCACCCACCCCTGCCACCCCGCTGAGAAGGCGACGGGCTCAGGGGCTGCTCGCCGGGGTCCCACTCGCCCCCGCCATGGGGCTGTGCCCCCCATGCCCACGGGCAGGTTGGGTGGAGCGGGCTGCAGCAGTTTTATCACCTGCAAAACAAGTCTGGGCTCCACACCTTTTAATTTGGGTGTTTTCCTAATTGCAGGCACCTGCCTGGCAGGGGAAAGGAGGGGGTTGGAGCCATGGGAGAGGTGGGGTCTGCCCAGCCTGGCCCTGGTGTCCCCTGACACTGCTTGGGAGGGTGACCCTCACCTGAGGACCTCAAGGGCCCCCCAGCACAGGCTGCAGCCGGTGCGGACGATGGGGACGATTCCTCCAGCCTCCCCTGAACTCCTCGCCCTCAGGACTGAGGATGCTGCATCCCTCGCTTTCCCCATGGGCACTTTGGCACAGAGGGGGCACCAGCCCCATGGCAGACTCGCACCAGACGGCTGCGGAGCACAGAGGGGCCATGCCAAAGCATTTCCCCGCACCGGTGTCCCTGAGCGCCGCTGAACATCTGGGGTGCGGAGCTCTGGGTGTGCATGGCACAGCTTTGATGTATTTTGGGAAGCGCAGGCAGCCCAGCGCTACCCAGGAACATCTATAAAAGCAGCGGATGGGGAGATGTTCTCCACGAACAAGGCTGAGATGAGCCCGGGGCCGCCCTCACGCTGCACTCCCAGAAAACAGCTGTTAAACCTCTTTTTTTCCTTATTTTTTTAGGTTTTTTTCCCCCGACATCAGCAACTCGGCAGCTCCCACAGAAGGGGAGTTTGCCAAGGAGCGCTCTGGCTTTCTCGTTCCAGGACTTCAAAGATGCTGGTAACGTTCCCAAAGGCTGGAGCGAGCAAATACTGTAACTGGTATTTAAGGAGAGCAAACAGGCTGGTCAGGTAATTGCGGGCTGGGAGCTCCATGTCGGTCACGGCCGGGATAGAGGGGACTCTGTCCGGAGGCCACACCGGCTCAGGGTGGCTGGACATGAGCTCTGAGAGACGGCATCAATTTTGCCTGTGACGTTCGGTGGACGGGACATTGATAGAATCACTCTCCATTTTCTACAGTGTCCGCCCTGGTGCAGCAGGACATTTTGATTGAAAAAAATACAAGAATTAAACCAAAAAAAGAATAAGAGTAGGCTCGGGAAAGCCACCAGCACATCTGAAACGAATCAAGAGCTGGCGAGCGGCGCGGGCTCCAGCTGCAGTGCTAAACAAGGCGGCCACATGCCGGCCACGGGGCCGGAGCCCTTCGGGGCACCCCTCGCCCTTTGCCGAGGAAAGCCGAGCCCTTGCCGAGAGCGTAAAGGAAACACTGATGGGGACGGCGCATTCCGGAGGGAGCGCGTCACGGCTTTACTTGGCGCCCGAGCGACACGCGAAGGGTTCGGTGGAGCCACGTGTGGAAGCGTGGTCCAGGAGACGGAGCGGCGGGAGATTTGGGGGGCTGGAGGGTTTTTGGGGGCAGGGAGGAGGATGGGAAGCGCCAACACATCAGCCATGGGAGACCCCAGTGTCAGGAGCACCCACAGCCCCTCGTGCTGGGGGATCCCTGCTGCACCGGGTCACCACCCACTCCCATCATTGAAGGATGCTGGAAAGAGCAGGGGAATAACTGACCCCCAGAGACCCCCCACCGCGCAGTGCTGTCCCCAACCCTGCCCGGTGTCACTGCTGCTGCCACAGGTAGGTCTGGATGGAGTTGGCCGGAGACACGGCCTCGATGAAACCAACGCTGGGGTCGCAGATCCCGAACAGCACATCCCAGCTGGACCTGGGGAGCGAGAGGGGTTGAGCGGGTTGTGGCTGAGTGTCCCCCCACCCAGGCTGTCCCCTGACCTGTTGAGGACGACGAGGACAACAGCGCCGTCGGGGCGCAGGAAAGCCACGTGCTCCAGCTGGCAGGAGGGGTTTTGGCGGACGCTGCGCAGCCCCACGCGCCGGGAGCCCTCGGGGATGAATTTGCTGCAGGGAGAGGAGCAGAGAGCGATTGTGACCCCCGTCCCAGGCTGGTGACAACCCCTGAGCCCCCCCACTCCACCCATGACCCACCTGAAGTGCCCCAGGTGGTAGAACATGGGCTGCTTGTAGAAAACGTCCTTGCTGCTGTCCACAATGACGGGGCTGTCCACGTAGTTCTTGACCCAGTTGGGGCCACCCTGCAGGTCCAGGGCCAGGTTCCAGTCGGTCCAGCCGGTCACAAAGTGGTTCAGGACCTGTGCAGGGGGGGAAGAGGCTGAGCAGGGCCGGGCTGAGCCCCCAGACCCAGGCGGGCAGAGCCGGGGGTTGTACCGTCAGGATGCTGTGGCTGTAGCGCTCCCCTCGCTCCCAGCAGCCCAGGGCCACGGAGAACTGGCGGCTGAGGAAGCCGTTGCAGGCCTCGGTGTAGAGGAGAAAATGGTCGGGGAAGAGTTTGTGGGTGACCCCCAGGCTGCAGGTGGCCGAGACGACGCCATCCAGGTACCAGTGAACCGCCACACCGGTGACATAGCCGGCAGCAGTGCTGTTACCCAGGACCTGGGGGGGAGCAGAGGAGACAACTCACATCGGGGACACCAGCGTCCCGAGCCCCATGGGGACGGACACACAGACCCCACGCACCAGTGGGGTCCCCGGGGCCGCTTACATCCCCCTTTGTCCCCTCCTGCAGGCACCGCACGCCCACATCCCCCTCCATTCAGCACCCCAAGCAACAAGCCACGAGCAGCACCCCAACACGGCTCCAGCACCCTGCTTGGCACAGAGTGCAGGGGGTGATGTGCCCCTTGGTGGGCACCTCACCCCCATTTCTGACCAGTCATCCCTTTGCATCCCTCCCAAAGGGCTGGTTTTGCACCTGCCTTGTCGCCGGGTGCTGCTGATTTGGGGTGACAGGGGGACACGCTGTGCCCTCCCCAGCAGCTCCAGCCTCACTCGAGCCGGGAGCACCTTTATTTCCTTTTAGCTGGCAGGTTAATTCCCACAAACAGCTCTTTGGCATCGCGATGGGGAAGCCAAATCAGCCGAAACTCGACCCGGAGAAGGAGCTGGGGCAGCAGTGCCTGTCGGTGCCACACCGGGGGAATCTGGGACACGGATGCCACCTCCCGTCCCTGCTTCAGCCAGGCACACGCGGAGGCGGTGCTACCAAATTAGCCAGCCCAGCTCCCTCTCTGGTAGACCTGGTTTAACTCCGGCTCTATCTAGGGCTGGGAGCAGCTGCTGGCTTAATCGTCAGCGCAAACCCAAGGGTTTAGTGGGACAGGGAGCAGAGGGAGAGGGATGAGCCGGGCAGGGCCATGGGCTTCGCTCTTCACCGTCTCAGCCCATTGCGGGAGGTACATGCGCTGGTCGTCCATGATGAGGAGCTGGGTGCGGTGGGGGCTGCGGGCCAACGCGGGCCCCAAGTCGTGGGTGATGAAGTCCCTCTGCTGCTCGGCGGTGAAAGAGATGGTGGGGAACTGGGGGAAGGTGGGCATCCTGGCGCGGGGCTCGTTCTGCACCGTCACTGCCCAGAAGGTCACGTTGTGTTTGGCGTATTCATCCAGAAACCTGGTGAGGAAAAGGTGGGGAGCAGCGTCAGCCGCCCCCGTCTGCCCCAACCTGTTCCTTGGCCCCTTACGGTCCTCGAGCATCCCGGCCCCAGGGGACAGTACTTGATGAAGTAGTTGGCCCAGGTCTTGTGACACTTGTCCCCTGCCCGTCCCCTCAGCATGCCCGTCCCACGGATGTCCCTGTTGCTCTTGATCCAGGCTGGAGCCGTCCAGGGACTCGCATACAGCGCCAACGGCCGCCTGCTCATGGCCGAGGCTCGGTGCAGGAGGGGGATCTGCAGGAGGGGGCAGAGGGTCCGTCTCAGCCCCCCAAAACCATGACGCCCAGGGCGGGAAGAAGGGGGAGCACTCAATGGACTCCCTGGGAGCACCAACCATGTGTCCCCAGCTCCACGTCCTGCCAGTACCAACTGGGATGTGCTGGGACACGTCCCAGAGGAGGTGCCGGCTCCCATGGGGTGTCCCCACGCACCCTCCCACCATGGTCACGGAGGTCCCGGCACGCGCGGGAGCTCCAGCAAGAGAGGAGACGGGGACCGATGGCTTCCCCACCTTCATCTTCA
Source organism: Columba livia (assembly GCF_036013475.1). Classification (NCBI taxonomy): domain Eukaryota; kingdom Metazoa; phylum Chordata; class Aves; order Columbiformes; family Columbidae; genus Columba; species Columba livia. The sequence goes on along the minus strand of NC_088629.1, from coordinate 1,067,129 downwards.
CATCCTCCTCCGCCAGGCTGAAGTGCTTCAGCTCGTAGTCGTTGGGGACATCGTCGTAGCTGTAGGGGCGCACGGAGAAGTCACTGGAAGCCATGGGGAGCCGCACGAGGTTGTACTCGATCCCTGCGGAGCAGCAAAAGCATCAGGAGCAGGCGGCGGGGCGCCAGGTGTCCCTGCAGCACGGATGGGTGCAGCTGCTTCCCGGGACCCCATGAGCAGCCCTTGTCACCCTCGTCGCTCACCGTACTCGGAGAAGTAGGAGCACAGCAGGTTGTCTTGGGCTGGTTGGGACAGCCCCAGGATGTTCAGGGCAGCAGCGTCAGAAAGGGACCCACCAAAACCCTTTACACGCTGGTACAGCACGGAGACATTGAGCATCAGTAGCAGCCCTGCGAGAGAGACCCCGGCTGAGCCCACGGTGCCGGGGGGTCCCGCAGTGGCCCCAGCGCCCACAGCGGGTACCTGGGGCGCGCAGGCTGCGCTGGAAGCTCCCCTGGCTGCGCTCCAGCCGCTTGCCGGCCTTGCTGCTCTCGTACTTGACGTAGGTGCCCGGGGCCGGCAGCACCACGGGGTCCAGCGTGTCGCAGTACGTGGCGTTGCAGACGCACACCATGGCATCGCGCCCGAAGTATTTGGGGCTGCAGGGCCGGGCGCCTGGGGGGGCACGGGCAGGGTGGGGGTGGCCGCTGGTCCGGGACACATCCCTGCCAGGGCTGTCCTGCCGCTGCCCCCGCGCTCCACACCCCATCACTGCCCGGGCACCCCGGCTCCTGTGCCTGCCCCAGGGTCCCGGGGCCACACTGTCCCATTGCCACCCCCACAATGTCCCTGTGCTCACCTGTGGCCGGTGGCGCTACCACCAGCAGCAGCAGCAGCCAGCCCAGGACAACGGCGGCCCCCATGGCCCCTCCGTGCGCCCCCCGGCTCCGGTGGCTTCTGGGGAGCAGAGCGTGTGAGCGTGGGCACCCCAGCCCACGCAGATACAGGTGCAGGAGGGGGTGGCGGCGCAGGCTGTGCTCCCCGGCTGGATCAGCGCCGTCTCCTCCTCCCCTGCTCCTCCTTCCACTGCTGGGGAGCTCCTGCCACGCGCTCCGTCCTGCCCCCCACCCCCAAAGACCCTCGGTTTGCGGGAGGGTGAGGTGGGTCCATCCCTCCCAGGAGGCCACAGCCCACCCGCCTCCGCCTGCTCCCCGGGCTGGGCTGCTGCCAGCCTTCCTCCTCCTCCTCCTCCTCGGGCAGCTCCAGCCTCCCCACCTCATCTTGACGGGGTGTTGCTGTGACACCTGTCCCCACAGCTCCTCCTCACGCTCCTTCCGTCCCCAACCTACCACTGGTTTCGGACCCAGAGCATTGTGCGTCCCCTCATCGTGGAACGCCGGGTCCCTCCTTGCCACCCGCCACCATGCGAGGGCATCAGCCACCAGAGAGGAGTGACGGGGGCATCGTGCTGGCTCACAACAATCCTCAGCAACACAGAGATGCAGCATGGGGCACCTCCGAGAACCCACCGCGGCACCGTGAAGGAAGAGCTGACTTCATTCCTCCATCAGGCTGGGGCTGGATGAACCCCTAGAGCACAGCAGAGCTTGTGGGTGCTGTAGAGCACCCTGCTAATGAGCACCTTGGGTGATTACCCCCTGCCCGTCACCCCAGCTCCCCTGTTTTGCCCCCCCCAGAGCTGCTGTGGCCGGTACACCCAGCGTGGGGGGGGGTCCAGGACCCCCAGGCAACGGTGGCAAACGTGGCTGTGCTGCTGTGCCCGAGCCTTTGGCATCACCCACCACAAAGGTGGCAGTGGGGAGTGAGCCCCCAGGTGCCCTCAGTGATGACAACCAGACCCACGGAGGGGAACCCGCTGCCCTGACCCCCCAGTTCTGCTCCAGGAACACTCCCTGCTCCTCCAAGACCAACCGTCCCATCCAAAAAGTCCAAGAGCATGAACAGCAGAGCTCAGAGTTTCTCTTCGCAGGGTCAACCGGCTCCATTCCCTCTCTGGGCTCCATGACTAATTCTCTCCATTTCTGGCACATCAGATGCAGCTGTGGGGCAATTCGACTCATCCCAGTTCTTTCTACCCTCCAGCGCTGCCCTGCCACGGTCCCGCACCCCCGCCTGCCACCCGTGGGCACCCACACCAGCTGCCACCGGGGAGGGGACAAGACAGGGCTGGGCACCCCCGATGACAACTCACGGCACAAACAGGCAAGACTGGAATGAAGCTCCTGTCCCCGCGGCTCTGCCACCTCCAGCTGTGACAAACGTGCCAGCCGGGTGCTGCACCCAGGCTAATAAGCCCCAGTTTTGAGGAGTCATTAATAGGTCAGTCCCGGCTGACCACAGTGATCAGTTGCCTCCTGACCCTGTGCCGAGCACTAAGGGTGCCCCAGATACACTTTTCCACCTCATTTTTGGGGTCTGGCGCTGCCTCCCCAAACCCGACCGCAATCTGGCAGCCCCACAGCTCCCCAGAGCAAAACCAGTGCGGAGGCTGCTGGAGCTCATCCCTGGCAGCACGGGCTGATAGGAGATAAGAGCTTCCTGATGAGCAGGAAAAGTGAGACCCAGGGGAACGGCCACACCTCGGCGCGCAGCGGGTGGCACGGGAGGTGCCGGGAAACCCCACCAAATAAATCCTCCCTGAGCCGCTTCTCCACACCACTCCCAGCACACGGGTTTTCTCACGGGGTTTGCAGCAGGCGGAGGAGCTGGGGGGGTGAATTTTGTCCGTTAGCCAGTGGGGACAGGGACCCCAGGAACATGGAGCTGGGGTGAGTTGGCTTTATGGGGATGGCGGCTCCAAACATGTCGGTGCCGAAGCGGGAGTCACGGTGCGGCTTCGCGGTGCAGCATCGCGGTGGTGGCTCAGGCTCCAGGGTCCTCCCAGACCTTGCTGGTGGGCACCAGTTCCAGATGCTGGGGGTCCCATCCTCTCAGTCCCACCAGCACTTTGCACAAGAATTAATGAGCTGAGTCCAATGAGGTTGGAGGGTTCGCCCCCTCTCTGTTTAACTCAGTCGGTCCTTTCGAGCAGAGCACAGGGACAAAGTTATATGTCCTGGGATGGTTCAACACCTGGGTATTGGCTTTAGTACCAGGGCTGGTAAAAAATTAAAGGAAGACGGTAAATAAGAACGTTAGAAGGAAGAAGCAGGTGGAAGGGCAGTCCTGCTCCAGGATGCTGGGAGCAGAGCTCGGTGTCAATCCTGGAGAAATATGTCCCTCTTGTGGACAAACACAAACAGCCTCGGGGCAGGAACAGGATGCTTGTGCCCCCAGGACTTGGGTAGCGTGGGGTCGCAGGGCTCCTGCGTCCTGGCACAGGGACGTGCCAGCTCCACCGGGTGACCCTGGCACCCACTGAAGCCCCGTCGCGGGCAGTGCCGGCCCACGCAGCACTGGGAGCATCCTGACCCCGATCACCCCGGCCTCCCGTCCTCACCCCGCCTGCAATCCTGCCCTCCCTGTCCTCCTCCTCCTCCGCCCCGCACGCCCTGTCCCAGCTCCTTCCCCTTTCCGGGGTGCGCCCGCGCTCAGCACCCACTCCTGGCCCCATGCCCACTTGCTCAAGCTGCCCCGGCTCCGTGATGGGTGCTGAGCCCTGAGTGCACCCTGAGCCTCCTCATGGCATCGGGGGCTGCTCTACCCTATCCCCAGGTGGGCACAGTGCACCCCATGGCAGGGGACAGTCAGCCTGGCACCCCTGTTCCTGCAAAGCCCAAAGAGAAGCTTGCAGACATCCTGACCCCGTCCCGAGCCAGCTCACACCCTGCTGAGCTGCTCCTTGAGCTGGTTCTACCTCCAAGCCCTAAGCCCATGGAGCCCCCAGCACCCTGGCCTGGGTGCGATGTGACCCACACACCCCCCAGCCCAGCACCCAGTGCGAGCGGCTCCAACAGAACAGGAAAAGCACAGAAAGCTGAAGCTTGGCCACAAACCCTGCCCAGGGCTCCCCACCAAGCGCTCCACCCAAAATCCTGCTCCAGGGCCCGGAGCTTGCAGGGTAGAACCCACAGGCTCCCTGCCCAGGTGGCACCAAACCACAGCACCCGGGAGAGAACCGGCCCTTCCTCTTCCAGCCACAGACATTGAGGCAGCATCAGCATTTAATGTCAGAGCAGCGGTGAGAACAGCGTTCACAGCCTGTGGGATCTCCACCCCCCGGGGCACCGGTGCCCCCAACTCTTCTGCACACATGCATGGTGCTCCCCGGCTCAGCTCGCTCCTCTGGCTCACCCAGGCTTTGCTGCGGCACGCACAGCACAGAGCCACCTCCTCCGTGCCCCCGGGCAGCGCCGGGCTGCTCCGGATCAGACCCCCGGCCAGCCGCGGGCATGCCAGCCCCATCACTGCCGCTGCCACAGGTAGGTTTGGATGGAGTTGGCCGGAGCCACGGCTGCCATGAGGCCAACGGTGTCGGCCAAGCCGAAGGTGACGTTCTGCGGGGACCTGGAGAGGAGCAGCAGCAGGGTCAGAGCTGCGGGGTGCGCAGGGCTGAGCCGCACACGCCTGGCAGGATGGGGTCCTGTACTCACCGATTCAGAACCACCACCACCACGGCACCGTCGGGGCGCTGGAAAGCCGTGTATTCCAGCTCTGTCTTCTTGGACTGTTTGGAGGCGACGAGCCCCACGCGCTGGGAGCCCTCGGGGATGAACTTACTGCACGGGCACCAGAAGCGAGTCAGACCCCGGCCGAGCACTCCTCCCGACACACCTGCCCTGTTCCCCTCCCGAAAAGCTGCTCCTGCAACCACGGAGCTGGGCTGGTGCCAGGGGGTGGCCCTGACCCACCTGAAGTGCCCCATGTGGTAGAACATGGGCTGCTTGTAGAAGACACCTTCGCTGCTGTCCACGATGACGGGGCTGTCCACGTAGTTCTTGCTCCAGTTGGGTCCCCCCTCCAGGTCCAGGGCCAGGTTCCAGTCGGTCCAGCCGGTCACGTAGTTGTTGAGGTTCTGTAACAGGACATCCCAGACATCTGCCCAAAGAGTGGGGTGCTGACGGAAGGGGGAACGCACCAGCACCCCGCTCCAGGACCCGCTGTGCAGGGCGGTGCCGCAGCCTCACCGTCAGGATGCTGTGGCTGTACTGGTTCCCCCGCTCCCAGCAGCCCAGGATGACGTCCCGCTCCCAGAAATGGGCGCCGATGCACGCCTCGGTGGCCAGGATGAAGTAGTCGGGGAACAGCTCGTGAGTGGGCACCACCGTGTCCTGGATGGGACCGATGAAGTCCAGGTACCAGTGGATGCCGATGCCGTGGACGTAACGAGCTGCTTCCTCATCCTCCAGGACCTGGCAGGGAGAAGAGTCCATCGCCACTGGGTCCCGCAGGACAGAGCCACGGCCACAGGCTCCGTGCTGCGGGATGAGCGATACGCCGCACTCACCACTTTGGCCCAGTGCGGGAGCTGGATGCGGTTGTCGTCCAGGATGATGAGGCGGATGTGGCGGTGGGAGCTGTTGGCCAGCGCGGGGCCCAGGTCCCGCGCGATGAAGTCCCGCTGCTGCTCAGCCGTGAACCCCAGGCACTGGAAGGGGTAGTTGTTGATCAGCCCGGCCGTGGGCTCGTTCTCCGCCGTCACCGCCCAGAAGGTCAAGTTGTGCTTGGCGTATTCATCCAGGAACCTGGGGTGCAAGGGGTGAGCGGTGAGCCAGGGGGTCTCCCCAGTTCCACCACTGGGGAGCCCCTGGGTATCTCCCCCGAGCCCCAGGAGCTTCTTACCGTACAAAGTAGTTGGCCCAGGTCTTGTGGTACTTGTCCCCTGCCTGTCCCTTCAGCGTGCCCTTCCCCACAAAGGACTCGCTGCTCTTCATCCAGGTCGGGGAGGTCCAGGGACTCGCGTACAGCGACAGCGGCTGCTTGCTCATGGCCAAGGCTCGGTGCAGGAGGGGGATCTGGAGGAGGGGATCACCTGAGCTGAGCCCCTGTGCCCCCCCAAAAATCCCACTCTGCTACCGCTTGCCTTCATCTTGGTGTCCTCGTCTCGCAGGCTGAAGTGGGCAAGCTCGTAGTCAAAGGGAACGTCGTCGTAGGTGTAGGCGTGGAGGGAGAAGTCACAGCTGGCCATGGGGATGCGGATGAGGTTGTACTCCAGCCCTGCCGGGCACAGCGGGGTGGGACACACAGAGGTGGACAGTGGGACGAGTGGCCTCCAAGACCCACTGGCCGCCGGGCTGCAGGATCCCCTGTCCCCATCCCTCACCTTCCTCAGAGAAGTACGAGCGGAGCAGGTGATCCTGGGCTGTTTCTGGCAGGGAAAGGATGTTGATGGCAGCTGCGTCGGTGATGGAGCCACCAAAACCCTTCACCTTCTGGTACCGCTGCGTCACGTCCACAGTCAGGATGAGATCTGCAGGGAGGGAAGGCGGCGTGAGGGCGGGTGCCGGGGGGTCCCGCGGTGGCCCCAGCGCCCGCAGCGGGTACCTGGGGCGCGCAGGCTGCGCTGGAAGCTCCCCTGGCTGCGCTCCAGCCGCTTGCCGGCCTTGCTGCTCTCGTACTTGACGTAGGTGCCCGGGGCCGGCAGCACCACGGGGTCCAGCGTGTCGCAGTACGTGGCGTTGCAGACGCACACCATGGCATCGCGCCCGAAGTATTTGGGGCTGCAGGGCCGGGCGCCTGGGGGGGCACGGGCAGAGTGGGGGCAGCTGCTGATCCGGGACACGTCCCTGCCAGGGCTGTCCTGCCGCTGCCCCCGCGCTCCACACCCCATCACTGCCCGGGCACCCCGGCTCCTGTGCCTGCCCCAGGGTCCCCCGGCCACACTGTCCCATTGCCACCCCCGCGATGTCCCTGTGCTCACCTGTGGCCGGTCGCGCTACCACCAGCAGCAGCAGCAGCCAGCCCAGGACAACGGCGGCCCCCATGGCCCCTCCGTGTCCCCCGGGAGAAGCGGCAGCACCGTGGAACCCGTCTGTCCCGGCGACACCCCGAGCCGGTCCCGGCCGCGCCAACAGCCCCGGGTTCGCTGGCGGCCTCGCCTTTAAGGCCACCCGGGCTTCCCGTTCCGCCCACGCCCGGGGCACGGGTGCAGGAGCGGCGTTGGGCCCCGGTTGAGCAAGACAGCGGGCGCCGGTTCTATCTAGCGATGGTAACGGGGCCGCGGAGCCGCAGGGGCGGCGGAGTCGCTCACTCCGTCCCCGGCACCGGGAAAACCCGGCAGGACCCGCGGGGTACCGGGCACCGCCCCGGTTGCGCAACACGCTGCGCCCCCACGGCCACGCACCGGGACCCGCCGCCCCGCGCCCGCGGAGCCGCCACCGGGGACACGAGCGGCCGGTGCCCCGCCCCCGTCACGTGGCCGCTCAGCTGACCAGCGCGGTCCCGCCCCTCCCCGGTGCCGGTCCCGGGAGCGAGCTGGGGAGGCGACCACGTGACCACGTTTTATTCGGTCTCTAGCGGGGGGCTGCGAGCGCCGCGGGACCGGCCCCGCAACGCGCCTGGGGACCCCGGGGCGGGCACGGCCAGCGCGGGGACAGGGCGGGGGACAGGCACAGCTGGCGCGGGGGATGGGGCAGGGGACAGGCACAGCTGGCACGGGGGATGGGGCAGGGGACAGGGCAGGGGACAGGCACAGCTGGCATGAGGGACAGGCACGGCTGGCACAAGGGGACAAGGCAGGGGACAGGCACAGCCAGGGTGGGGGACAGGCACGGCCAGCGCAGGGGACAGAGCAGGGGACAGGCATGGCTATCCCAGAGTAGAGGCACGGCTGGCAGGGGACAGGCACGGCCCGCGCAGGGGACAGGGCAGGGGACAGGCACGGCCGCCTCGGCCCCCAGCGGCCACCGCAGGGGACCAGCCCCTCGCCCTGGGGAAGGGACCCTGCCGAGCCCCCAGGGCGCTGGCGCAGGACCCAGCCCTGCCGAGAATCAACGTCCGAGCAACGTCCGAGGGCCCTGGCCCCGAGCGGGACCCCCGTCCCCGCAGCGGGGTCCCCGCGGGAGGGCGCGCGGTCAGAGGACGCTCTCCTTGCAGGTCCCGCCGAGGCTCCGCAGGCGGCCGCGCTCCAGCCGGCGGGTGGACAGGAGCCGGCGCAGGGACGAGGTGGAGCTCAGGTCCCCGCAGCTCTGCAGGTGGATGCCTTCCTGGGGCCGCTCCGCTCCCGGCCAGGCGCTCCAGGGAACCTGCAACCCCGTGGGGACGGGCTGCGGCGGCGCGGGCAGCACCCCTGCCCCTGGCACCCAGCGGGACGGGGCAGCGGGGGTGGCAGAGGCATGTGTCACGCGTGGACGGTGTCATTAAGGACGGGATCACTCCCATCGGGGCCTCACAAGGTCACCAGCATCCCATAAGATGAGCACGGGATGTCCCAGCAGCTGCCTACGGGCTGCGGTGACTCAGGGACAAAGCTGAAGCTGTTGTGACACACGTGATTTTCCCACTTGCAGATACGGCGGGGGCCAAGGGGAAAGGACCGGCACGCCAAGAAGGGCTGGGTGACAACACTGCCGTGGGAAAGAGGCTCTGCCTGCAGCCACATGCACCAAAGGGTGCGCAACAGGGGAATGGGGACCCCAGAAGGGCCAGTGTAAACGTTCTAGTGGGGAGCGGAGAGGGTGCAGATGGGGCTTCCCGGGTAAGAGGAGCTGGCCCTGTCCCCTGGAGCACCGCGGCTACTGGAGCTCACCTGCTTGTGGCCCTGGGCGCTGTGGCCGGGCAGCTCCACGCTGGGCGCTCGGCTGCGCCTGGGTCTCTGCAGGAACCTGGCCACCAGCCCGCGGGTGCCCCGGCACACCTTGAGGTCCCCCAGGGAGCGGGTCGTCGTCTGTGAGAGCTGCTGCGTCACCTTCTTGGAGGGCAGCGGTTTGTCCTTCCCCAGCGAGCCGGCCCGGAGCAGCAGGGGGGAGTCACAGTGTGGGTGGCGGAGCAGACAGGCTGCTGAGCACAGCCCTGTGGGGACAGCGCTGCTCAGCACCGGGACGTCGCTCACCATGTCCCCAAAACCCACGGGGGTCTCGCTGTCCCCCCTTCCCAATAGGCAACGGTACCAGTGTATGTCTCCATCATCCCAGCAGGGTGAGCCTGACCTCCAAAGGGCTGCAGCGGTCCCTCCCCACCTCCCAGTATATCCCAGTATATCCCAGTATATCCCAGTATATCCCAGTATATCCATGCCCTGACCTGTATCCGCAGAGGAGTTGGACACAGTGTCCTCCAGTGCTTTGGTATAAAGTACTTCCCCGAAATCTGCTGGGAGCAGAAAGAGCGTGCTCAGGCTCCGGCAGCCCCCCCAGCACACAAACGCAGCCGAAACCTCGCTGCGCATCCAGGACGCCGCCACACACGTGTCACCTACCAGCACGGCCGCCCATCAGGACACCGGGGTCACTGTGCGACCTCACGAGCGGGCGCTGGCTCAGCCCCGGTGACGAAGGGCAGGAGGTCTCACTGTTCCGCCGTGGGTGACCGAGGCGCCCGGCGCCGGGCCCTGTGGAGCGGCTGCCACCGCGTCCCTGACAAGAGCCCTTCTCCTTGAGCCGCACCTCGGGGAAGCAGGGCCCCGCGCAGCGCGCCAGCCCCTCCAGGCGGTTGCAGCTGTGGGTCACAGCTCCCCCCACCAAGATGCCGTCATGAGTGGGCTCCTCTGTGGAGCAGGAGTAGGAGCGTTCCCCGCGCACCCGGGGCTGGGGACGCTCCTCGAAGGGCCCCTGCAAGCCCAGCGTGGGGCTGCGCGCATGGTGGCTGCACTGCACGCAGTCCACGCTCAGGCAGTAATCGGCGCGGCTGCGCTGGATGGAGCGGAAAAGGACGTAGTCGACGGAGCGCATGGAGCCCTGCAGCTCCAGGAGGCACGAGTCCTCCGACGGACTGCTGTCCCCGGGGATGTCCATGATCTCGGACATGATGAGGGACCCGCTGTCCATGGACACTGCAAGAGGAGCAGAGTGCGTGGGGGTGAAGAGCCGCCGGGGAGGGCTGGTGTCCCCGCGAGTCCTCGTCCTGTCCCGCGGTGTCGCTGGGCACGCTCACCTTCTCCGCTGAGCACGATGGAGGGGACGCGGTCGCAGGTGCAGGCGTGCGAGCCGTCCGTCAGCTGCGAGTCAAACAGGGTGGCCTGCGGGATGGCGCGGTCAGCGCACGGGCAGAGCGGGAGCCTGGTCCTCCCCGCGCCCCCCCGTATCCCACCTGGCTGTCCCCCCGCAGCCCCATCACCGTCTCATAGGACGGGGGGAAGTCAGTGGGGTAGAGCGGCATGGGGCTGTCCATGGAGCCGTTGTAGGTGATGCTGTGCAGGCAGGAAAAGCCACGTCAGGTGGGACAAACTCTGCTTGGGGACAAATGGACCCCCCCAATCCTGCCCCAGCCCAGTACCTCTGCGCGTCGGTCTCGGAACTGCAGGTGTACTCGGGTGGGTAATATGGGGGTGGCGGCACCGGCGGCACGAATTCCTCGAAGTCCATCATGCTCTGTAGGAAGGTGTCAGGGGGGGACGTGCATTCCAGTGTCACGGAGCTCGAGCGCTGGGGGACCAGCTGCAGGGAGAGGAGGGAGAGTTGGGACCCCCCACACAGAAAACCAGCACGGAATGTGTGTCCTGGGCCTTTATCCACACGCAGTTTTGGGCCAGGTCCTTCCCTGGCACCCCAGGGCCACCCCCATCCCGTCTGCTGCTGGGCCAGGGCTGGGACGCACCACATGGACGATGTCAAGGGAGAAGATCTGGATGCAGCACACAACGGCAGAGAGAGTGCAGACGATGGTGGAGAAGACGGTCAAGCCGCAGACGCTGAAGAGCAGGTCCTGGGGAGGAGCGGGGTGAGCCGTGGCCATCACGTTGCTACTCCCCCGGGCACCCCCCGCGTCCCCCACCTTGAGCGCCACGCGGATGCTGCGGCAGTCGGGGTTGGGGTACATGGTGAGCATCTCGCTGTGCCGGCTGCAGGAGGCGGGCGGGGGCTCCGAGCGGGTCTGACAGCAGACACACAGGTCCCTTTCCTGGGGACAAGGAACGCCATGAGGGACATCGGGGTGCTCATCTCTTTCCCAAGAGCCACCGGTGCGTCCCCTGCTCCGCAGCCCCCTGTGTCCCCAGAGCTCCGCAGCCATGGATGAGCCGCCCAGGGGCTCTGCTGCAGCCCCCCTGCTGGCCTCACCCTCTCACAGGCCCCCAGGGACGTCACCAGCTGCGCGTTCTGGCAGGACAGGATGGACCCGGCGAGGCTCAGCATGACGCCCAGCACCGACAGCAGCGTGAAGAAGGTGACCTGCGGCAGGGAGGAGAGGGGCTGCCAGCCGAGCGTGGAGCCGGGGGGGCACGGGGAGCCTCTTGGCCCCTCCACGCTGCCCTCCCCAGCATGTCCCCCCTGCACCACCTACCACCAGCGTGAGTGGCCGCTTCCAGGAGACGATGCCAACAAGCCCAGACAGCGCCAGCTGCGGATGCACAAGCCCAGGGGTGAGGATGAGGATGAGGATGGGTCTCTGCCAGGTGGAGGGGCCTAGAGTAGCCCCCACCCGTGGGCAGAGCCCCCTGAGCCCTGTGGACCCAGAGCCGGCCTGGGAGTGGCAGGGCCGTGGGGACAACGGTGCCACGAGCTGGGAGAAACTGCTGATTCAGGGCACTGGAAAGCCTGGGGACTGCGGGTGCTCTGGGCCAGGATCAGTGCTGCACGGTCATCACCAAGGGCCTGCCGGGGTCCTGCCCCCACCCCACGAACGCCACGGCACAGCATCCTGTCCCCCTCGCTGCCGCCGCAGCACCCTGCGCACCCCTCCCTGCACGAACCTGCTTGGGGTGTGACCAGGAGCACGTCACCCCCATGCACCTCCAGAGAGCACCCTGCACTGCACCCAGGGGTCTCCATCCCTCACACAGTCACCCTGGGGGAACCCCCGGGATTCTCCCACAATGCACTGCGGCAGCCACAGGCAGAGGGTGGGGGAGCAGCGGGGCCACACTCCCTTGGGACTGGTGACAAATTCAGCATCCAGGGAGATGTACCCGACCCCTCTGTACGCTACCCCAGACTCACCGAGAAGCCGGCCCAGGACGGGCAGGAGTGGCGGATCTTGGTGGAGGGCGTGATGGTGGCTGCCACCAGGCTGAAGGTGACGATCAGGACGCCCAGGATCATTTGGATGAAGCCCAGCACCAGCAGGATCTGCAGCCAGGTCCGCTGGACGCGGAGGTGGGTGAGGCTGCGGGACGCGCGGCCGGTCAGCGAGCGGCTGGACTCGCTGGGGGACGGCATGGCTGCCCCGGGCGGCAAACGGGGACAACCAGCCCCGGAGTCCCGGGGCAACCGGCGGCACCGCGCCAGGATGAAGCCGGTGCCGGGGAAGCAGGAATGGACGCTCTGCAGAACAGGCCAGCCTCCACCTTTCGCCTTGCAGAAGGATGCTGACAGCAGCTCTTCCCAGTCCCCTGGGACGGGTGCTCGGGGCAGCGCCCACAGCCACGCAGGACCGGGACTCCCAGAAGCTCCGCGGGGTGTCACGGGAATGCAACCGGCCTCAATGGTACCTTCGCATGCCGGCGGCAGAGCCGGCCTAGAGCTCCCAGCCGGAGCCAGAACGCGGCCCCGGGGCTTCTTCCTCCGTCGCCGTCCCTCGGGCACCGGGCCCCCGCCGGGGGTTCATACCGCCCGGGACCGCCGGTCCCCGGGGCAGCACCGGGCGGCGGGAGCCGCGGGCGAGGGTCCGGCCGCCGCCCTGGAGCATCCTCCGCCGGCACCGGGCGCAGGGGCTCCCGCTGCCAGGAGCACCCCCGGTCCCGGGCGGGCGGCTACGGGCGGGCTCGCCGCCCCGCTCCCCGCAGCCCCGGCCCCTCCCGGGGCCGCCCGGTGGGCGGGATGCTGCCGAGCATCGTCCCCGCCGAGCCCCCCGCTCCGGCGGGGCCGGTGGCCGCGGTTACGGCAGGAGAGCGGGTGGCGGAGCGGGCGAGCCCGAGGCGCAGCGGCAGCTCCGGGGACGCTCCCGTCGCCGCCCGGTGGCCGCTCGGGCCGCGCCCGCACCGGGGCCGCCCCCGCAGCGGGGCCGCCGGGAGCTGTAGTCCGGGCCCGCCCCGCCGCTCCCGGCTGGAACACAGAGACGAGGCGGCACGGAGTGAAACTTCATTTATTCCTTAAATAAAACCTGAAGGCGGTTCGGCGGCGAGCACAGCAACACACGGGAGGGCGCGGCGGGAGCGGGGACACCGCTGTCACCCAGCGCCAGCCCCCCCGCAGCGGGAGGGGACAGAGGTCCAGCTGCAGGCGCTGGTCCCCATGGATGAAGGCACGAACCCTCTCGCTGGCCCAGAAGCAGCAGGAACAAACCCCGGAGCGCGGGAGAGGAGATGGGGCAAAGCGGAACTCATGAGACCCGGCGCAGGAGGAGCAGGGTCGGGGATCCCCAAAGACACTGGCACACGGGACAGGGGACACCGGGGTTAGTAGGGGCACGTACAGGGAGCAGCTGGGCCCCCGAAAAGGGAAGAGGGCGAAGGGGCAGGGGGAGGAGTGCTGGGGATTGTGAGGGGTCGCTGGACCCAGGGGATGAAGGGAGAAGCCGTGTGGGCCCTGGCTGGAGATGAGGAGGGAGCTAAAGGGCTACCAGGAGCCCTCCTGAGCACCCAGAAGCCACCCCCGGCACCCAGCCCAGTGCACCATGTGCCAGTCCTGGCTGTGTCCCCCTTATCCCCCACCTGGAGCGGGCTCAGCTCAGCCAAGGAGAGATGGAGAGGATGGGGAAAGGGACTGGGACGGGGCTCCCTCCCAGCCCAGCAGCGCAGGGCAGGACTTGGACCATGTTTTGGGTGGGGAAGCAGCTCCCACAGCAAGGGGAAGGCAGGAAAAAGCCTCCAAGGAAGAGCTGGACCCTGCCCGCCCTGGGACTGGGCACACGGGGACCCTTCGGGGCCCAGGACACACAGTAAGAGCCGAGCAGCTGTTTCGGTCCCTGTCACACATCTGGAGGAGGCTCCTGCCCCAGCAGCTGGCGCTGGAAGGGAGGGTGATGACGGGACACACCACCTCCCGTCCCACTCCTTCCCCGGTCTGCGAGGGAAGGGGGACCAGCACAAACCACAACAGCCTCCGCCCGCGAGGAAAGGGGGTGAGAGCAGCAGACGATTCGGGCACCAGCACTTCCAAGCTGGGATGAGGCAGCCTCTTGCCAGCTGATGCGAGACACACGGGGATCCAATGAAAATGCCAATTGGATTTCCTCTTCCTCGGAAAGAGCCCACGTGCGATGGAAAAGCGGGGTCCCCCGCACGGTTAGGGCGCCCGGAAGGCGTTGGTGGCGGCGCCCGCGGCAGCGTTGGCGGCCGCCGTGCGCACCGCCTGGTTGGAGAAGACCCCCGCGGCAAACTCCTCCTGCGCCTTCTGGAAGCTGGCGCCCGTCCGGCGGTACAGAGAGTGGATCTGGGAGAGAGCGGCAAGCTCGGGGTCAAGTTCAAGGCCTCCGGGTGAACGGAGCTGTGCCAAAACCTGCCCTCGTTTTCCCCAAGAGTCGATCCCAACTCACCTTTTTCAGCATAATGATGCCCAGCACAGCCACTGCCGTGAAGGACAAGGACACCAAGATCATCATCACGGCCACGGCTGTGTTCTTGCGCAGCGCTATCAGGCTCAATATCCAGCCACTGCAAAACACCAGGTGGTTGCCTGCAGGTTCCCCCTCTTCCCCACCCGCCTCCTCCCTTTTTGGGGTACTCAGCTGGCCGGGGGTCCCCAGGGTGAGCACAACACGCACCAGAATCCCCAGTTGGGTATGCCGATGGCCTGCAGCACGTACATCACGTTCTGGGCAAAGAAGACGAAGAAGAAGACAAAGAAGTTGAACGAACTGTCGCTCCTGGGAGAAAGAGACAGGCGAGGTTAGTCCCCAGGAAAGAACTCCAAACCTTCCCTAACGCGAGGGGTGCAACAACACGAAGCTCAGCGCCGAATCACCACGTCCCCAAGCCCCAAAGGCCACAAGGAGCTGGGACACCATTGGTGTCACACTCTGGGCAAGAGCCTTGTCAACTGAGCAGCCCAGTCTTCCCAGTTTGGAGCACCAGCTATGCAGCAAACCCCTCCCCGCTGCTCGAGCAGATACGCACCTGAACGCTTTGTACATCGGCCTGTACCAGCAGACGAAGGAGCAGGGCGTGTAGAGCAGAGCCCAGAGAATGGAGAGGCCGAACCCCGAACCGGACGAGGCGTCCACGCAGAACCAGGCCAGCGAGGACAAGAAGTTCAGGAAGAGAGCGATGGTGCTGGCTGAGAGAGGACACGGGTCGGGAACCCGAGCGGGGATCCCGCTCCCCGCGCCGAGGGGTCAGCACCCCAGGCCGTGTGTTAATCAATCACAACTGCTCCAGTTAATCATGGCTGCTGCTTCTTCGCTCGCGTGCACTTAGAATCATCTTGGTTGGAAGAGACCCTCAAGATCATCGATTCCAACCGCTAACTCACCCCTGTCCCTGCCCCATGTCCTGAGAACCGAATCTCTGTGTATTTCAGCCCCTCCAGGGATGGTGCCTCCAGCACTGCCCTGGGCAGCCCGTTCCAACGCCCCACAACCCCTTCTGTGAATAATTTCTTCCTAATATCCAATCTGAACCTTCCCTGGGGCAACCTGAGGCCATTTCCTCTCATTTGCTGCTTGGGAGAAGAGCCCAAGCCCACTTGTTCCTCTCCCTCCTCCCAGGATCTGCCCTGAAGTTCCCACTCACCCATCCAGAGGTAATACATGGTAGAAACGGTCTTCTGGAAGTCAGCGGGGATCTCCACGGGGATGTCCTGGTAGAAGCAAGGCTTCACCGGGCAGAACGACGGCAACGGGGGCCAGTTGTTCGGCCTCGCTGCGGAGAGAAGGAAGCGGGAAGGAGCGAGCGGCAGTGCCGGGGCCGCAGGAGCCCCGGGGGAGGCGGCAGTTGTCCCTGCACCGTCCCCCAGGCCACTCACTTGCAGCACCACCGAGGGCCGCATTCTGCAGCTCCCGCTCCCGCCGGTCCAGCTCCTCCGCTTTGCGGTTCAGCTCCTCCTGCCGCTTCAGCAGCTCGGCCGTGGCGGCCGCCGCCGAGGCCTGAGGAGAGAGCACGAAAACCCGCGGAAACGGAGAAATCAGCTCAACAGCAGAGGCATTCTTCGTTTTATCAGCGCCGGGGATCATCCTCCACAAGTGCTCCAAAGGCTGGATGCTCTTGCCTTACTTATATTCGCATAATTATTACATGTGCATTACAATTGTGGAAAACTTTGACATACATCTATACTAAGAAATAGTTGATGTTAGTTATAATTACTTACATCTATTAATTATTAGTTAAACATAAGCTAAGCACTCTGCTTCTTAACTCTGTGTTACTGAATCTTCTGTCTCCCTGTTGCCGTGCAGAAGGATCTAAAACTTGAAAAAACACCCCCTCGTTTTGCAGGGGGTCAGAAAGCACCGGTCGTGTTAACGGGTTAACGATGGGTACGTGCTTTGTATCTTAATCACAGCCTACGCTAATTTAGCGGCTTCTCTTCACTGGGGCTCCCGTTCTGTCCCCGGTACCTGTGTGCCGTAGGAGCCGTAGTTGCGGGGCTCCGTGGGGCTGGTTCTCCGCGGGGGCTGCGCGGCCGCTTGCGGCGGGGACACCCCGGCCGGGGGAAGCGGCGGCGGGGCCGCCGATGGCGCCTGGTAGGGCGGCGGCGGCTGCAGGGGGAAGAAAGCGGCCGGTGAGGGGGGAGGTGGAGCGGGAAGGCCGGCGGGAAGCGGCCCCGTCCCGCCCCGCTCACCGCGCCGCTCTCGAAGGGGTTGTAGGAGTCCAGCGCCGCGGGACCGGGCCGGGGCTGCAGCGCCGTGGGGTCCTGCAAGACACACGGCGTGTGAGGCCGGGGACGGGCCCGTCGCCGCCGCCCTCCCGCCGCGGGCGGGCTGTACCTGGAAGGGGTTGTCCGGGAGCACTGCGGGGCCGCCGCGCTGGGCCATGGCCGGGAGCGGGAACCGAACCGGGGCCGCCGCCGCCTCAGCGCCGCCGCCGGCTCCGCCCCCCCGCCGTCGATTGGCCGCCGCGGCGTGACGTCACCGGCACCGCCCGGCGCGCCACTGCAGGGAGCCTCCAGGCATGCGCGGGGCCGGGCGGAGGAGAGCACGTGATGAGGCCACATGGCTCAGAGTCACGTGCCGGCGAGTTGCCCCGCTCCCCCCTCCCCGCGCAGTGCCCGCCGGGAGCGCGTTCCCATGGCAACGGCGGGGCCTACGGTAACGCGGGGCCTACGGGAAAGGCCTGGGGTGGGTTAGAAGGGGGTGGTCAGGAGGTCAGAGAGGTTCTCCTGCCCCTCTGCTCTGCCCTGGGGAGACCACACCTGGAATCTTGTGTCCAGCTGTGGCCCCTCAGTTCCAGCAGGACAGGGAACTGCTGCAGAGAGTCCAGCGCAGCCACCAAGATGCTGGAGGGAGTGGAGCATCTCCCGTGTGAGGAAAGGCTGAGGGAGCTGGGGCTCTGGAGCTGGACAAGAGGAGACTGAGGGGGGACTCATTGCTGGGGATCAAGATGGAAAGGGGCAGTGTCAGGAGGATGGAGCCAGGCTCTTCTGGTGACAACCAGGGACAGGACAAGGGGCAATGGGTGCAAACTGCAACACAGGAGGTTCCGCTGGAAGATGAGAAGCAACTTGTTGGGGTGAGGGTGGCAGAGCCTGGCCCAGGCTGCCCAGGGGGTTGTGGAGTCTCCTTCTGTGCAGACATTCCAACCCGCCTGGACACCTTCCTGTGTCACCTCATCTGGGTGCCCCCTGGTTCCAGGTTCCCCACCCAGGGCCATGTCTCCTACCCAACGATGGCTGGTTCAGCCTGGACTAAGCAGACCCCTCCTGCCAATCCCCCTTAGGCCTCACGTGCAAACCCCTCAGGCGGCTCCCGCCTCTTACCCAGATGGTACCGGTACCGTTCACCTCCTCCCTGCCCGCAGCCCCCCAGGCTTTACCCTCAGGGCTGGTAGGGGTGCAGCAGAGCAGCTGTTTCACTGAGCCCCCCCGAATGCGCCTTACACCCAACCCCATGGAAGCAAAACAGCCCCAGGGTAAGAATTCAAGGCACAACCAGCAGCTTGAGGAATTCAATGTATTTGTCTCCTGGACCAGTTATTTATAGGGATCTCCAGTTCCATGAGCTACCAGCTGCACGTGGGCTGTATCCCGACATCCCCTCCAACCGGGGATTCCACGTCTCTCTGTACCCGCCTCTAGTTCCCATCGCGGCTCTCAGCACTAAAAATACTCTTCAGTGTCTGAACACAGACTTGCAAACTTACACACAAATCCCTGAGCTCCCACTTCAGCCCAGACAGCGGGCGCCTCGAGCCGCGCTCTCCGCTGGGAGGGTAAAAGCTGTGGATTTAGGTTTTGGACACCAGTGTGGGTTATTTTTTTAAGCCTGAGACAGTCTGTTCAATCTGATTCTCATCCAGACTCACCCAGGAGGCGGCTACGCACACAGCAGGACTCGTTCTTCACCTGCTCATTCCCTGGCCAAGCGATACCACAGGAGAAGACTCTAAATCAGGATCGCAAGCTCACAAAGGCTTTTCCTTTACCCCTCTGCATGCTGCCAGTCTGCCAGAGCCAGGACAGCGTCTGCCACACGCAGATGGTGCCACAGCAAAGTCTGCTCTGTTAGACACCACCCCGGCGAGACTCTTCCAGACACGCTGGCAAAACGTCTGCACGGAGCTGCCGTCAGGCCCGAGACGCCCCCGGCGACTCCCCCGCGAAGCCCAAAGCTCGCTGCGGAGCGCCAAAAAGGCACAGACAGACACAGGGTGTGTGCTTGAGAGCTGAATGTGGCACACGGGGAGCCCGCTTTCCAACAGCCATCCCATCCGGGGAGGGAGAGGTTTCTCTCGTGCTAAATAAGGACCTGGATTTGCTCCTGTGCATCTCTGCCACTTGGATTTGCAACATGTTATCTTGAATAGCCATTGTCCTCCTTCTTCTATATCCCACCTCAATACTGATCACAGGGGAGCCTGTTTTGCTGCCACCCACACCAGACGACAGTTTAATCTCTGGAGTTTCCTTCAGCGTCAAAGTAGCCGTTTTTCCCCAAAAAGGACGTGTGTTCCTTCCCTCTGCGCAGCCCGGGCCCCTCAGGACCCCAATCCAACCCTGGAACAGCCCCAAGAGGAGCTGCTGCTGGTCCAAACCCAGACCGGGTAGTTTATTTTCACTTCATATTTATTTTTCCACAAAGACTGTACAAAATTCTTATAAAACTCTGGTGTGGGGATGGGCTATGACATTGATCCAAAAAATAATTCCCATGCAGTCCCACCAGTTTCATAACTTATAAGGAAACAGATGAGCTACAGAAGAGCTGCGAGTCCTGGAGTATTTACACCAAGGGGGGGAGAACAGGAGACAGAGCAACACGTGAACAAAGGTATTTACAATATGGACACACAGGCCCCCTCGCCTCACGGTAACGGCAGCAGGAGGTCGGGCCTGCGGTGCTCAGAGGCCGATATAGAATATGGGTTATTTACAGTATCTCACATATTAACAGCTTTACAAATGTGTCCAGGGAGGAGTTCTCATGTATATATATTAAAAAACAAAAGCACCAAGTGTCTGAAATCACACAGGCCTCCACGGGGGCTAAAATCTGCGGGCAGGTGGGCACCTGTGGCGTCACCGGCTGATGTCCCGGCTAGAGTCCCACATTTTTGTGCTCGGCTCCATCTCCAGCATGTCGAAGAAGGGATGCTTGAGGGCTTCGGTCAGGGTGATGCGCTTGGACGGCTCGTACTCCAGCATGCTCTCGATGAGGTCGAAAAGGCGGTGGTGGTCCTCGGCCTCAGAGTTCAGGTAGCGCTGGGGAGAGGGAGGGGACAAGTTCAGCCAGGGACACCGCGCCCTGTCCCGTCAGTCCCTTCCCTGGCTGAACCGGTGTGTTCCAACCATCGCTAATCCTACACCTGAACCCTGGGCTGCTTTACAAAGCGTGGAACTACTGAGTTTTCACCCCCACACCACATTTCCCACGCACTTCCTGAGGTCTGCATGCCCTCCTCCTCCTCAGATTAAGCTCAGCTTAATCCTAGTTTATGCCTGGGCCCCAAGGCTCCGTGGGGAAGACGCTGGTCCTACACTTCTGGTGGCCCAACCTTGCCCAGAGCAAGAATCTTCACAACCGAGACAGGTGCTGTAAGCCTCTGCAATGAGATTAAACAACCAGGTGTTCTGCCTGTCCCCTTACCCGCAGCGGCTTGCAGTTCTCCCTGACGTAGCGGCCAGCAGAAGTGTTCTCATCCCAGTCCAGGCGCCCGTGGTAGAAATATTTCTGTTTCCTGCCGGAGCAAGAGGTGGGAACGCGTCACGTTCGAGCACAAAAGGTCTCATAGCAATGACCCCTCGGGGAAAACCGCTACGCGTGAAGCAGGAAAGAGCTGGCGAGCCCACGGTGCTCAGCCGGCCGCGCTCACCTCGTCTTGCGGATCATCCGAGAAGGAATTGGCCCCAAGATCCTCTCCATCATGGCCAGGTGCTCCCGGTTGTCGTGCGTCTGAGAGAGAGAAACGTAAAGGGAAGGCACGGAACAGATTGCAGTTGTTCTACCTCCAGCCCGTTCTACCTCAGGACCCCTCGCTGGGCAACACCTCGGTCGTCTCTACAAGACTGCGGTGCTGGGGGGAAGCCCATCAGTCCCAGAGGCTCCTGGCTGTGCTGGGGAACAGCCAGCATCCTCTTTCAGCACTTGGGAGGTAGCCACGCAGCACACAGTTCTCACCTGAAACAGGGTGAAACCCACATAATACTCAAAGATGATGCAGCCGATGCTCCACACATCACAGGGCTGGCTCCAGCCAAGCTCTAAAAGAAAATGGGTTTTAAATAAAGGATCCAGTTACGGCCTAAGCTTCCAAATCCCTCTCCATTTTCAAAACTAACTGGAAAAACAATTCCCATTCCAGACAGGCTCCTGATAAGTTGGTGGCAATATACTGCCCAGCTGATAGCAGTGCCAAAACACCAACTCGGACGTTGTTGACCCTCCCAGAAAATAGTAGATCACGTTAAACACAGCACTTATCTCCCAGGGTAAACCCAGGACAGCCACTGAATGACGCAGAAGCAAAATGCTCCTTAATCCAGCGGGCAGCTCTGCAGAAAGAGCGAGCGGTACCTACCCAGGATGACTTCTGGGGCCCGGTAGTGCCTGGTCGAGACGATGGTGCTGTGATGCTCGTGATCGAACGTGGCGCTGCCGAAGTCCACCACTCGGATGGCCGTGCTCTTCACGCTCCGCTCGTCCCGCTTCTTCGCGAGGGAGAACGGTCGTATCAGTTAATTAACGCGAAATTAGCCCCTTCATTACGCGGCTGAGGCTTTGGGAAAGCTTCGGAGGGGACGTTAGCACTGGCACAGCCCCCAGGCAAGTGTTCACCAGCAGGCAGGTAAGCCTTACTTAAAGATTTTAAGTCTTACTTATAGACTGCACAGGCTGTTTGCTCAGGACACAGGCCCTGAACGTTTTTGTCACCCCCGTGTCCCCCGAGGCCACATTCCAACCCCTCCCGCCTGCTGGTAAGGTCAGTGATATCAAGAACCCAAGAGCAAAGCTCTACGATGGGGCAGAGCCGTTACCTTCTCCAGGTTGTAGGAGAGTTCGTAGTCAGAGTTCACAAAGAGGATGTTCTCCGGCTTGAGGTCAGTGTGAGTGAGTTTATTGTCGTGGAGAACTGAGGAAGCAAACGAGTGGGGGTGACGGAACAGGAGGAGATGGAGGCCGCACCCACCCACCATTAATTCAGTTTGCTCCTATTAGCACCAGTTTAGCGCACATTTAGAACTGGGGGTGAATAATCAGGCTGGTCCAGGCCAAGATGCTTTGGCAGAAGCACAAAGACTTATCGTATCGATCACCACAAGACGTGTGCGGAGGTGAAGGCTGAAGCGCCCTGAGCTCCTGCCAGCCCACAAGCATCGGAAAACTTTACAATCAGGAGAAAAAGGATTCATTCCAAGTGCGCATTCACGGCTGGGGGGGCAGGAAGGCTCAGCCCCAGGACTGGCGCAGCAAACACTCATTGTTTAGGCCACCAGTTGCAGAACTGGCATGGATACTGGGAGCTTCCCAGCTCTCCAGGTCAAGGACCAGCGAAGAGCAGCGAACACTTATATTTCACAGCCTGGCACTTACATTTCACGGCCTGGCACACCTGGAAGGCCATGTGCCGCACTTGGTGGATGGGGTAAGGCAGATAGTTGTTGTCCTTCAGGAAATCGAAGGTGCTGAGCCCCAGCAGTTCGAAGGAGATGCACATGTGGCCGTGGTAGTCAAACCAGTCAAACATCCTGACGCAGAGACTGCGAGGAAGATTATTACTCAGGATAGATCTGCATCTGTGTTACCCTTTGCTCACTCTCTATGCCATAGCAAGCTGATATACCGCCAAAAATCTACCTACAGATTAACTCGGTCACACAAAATCAAGTGCCTTCTCCCACCCCGTCCCTGCAACAGTGATGCTGCCCTTCCGCTCTGACACCGAGACCACTCACTTCGTGTTCTCAGGATCCTTCTCGTTGATTTTCTCCAGCACATTAATTTCCAGCCGAGCAGCCTCTTTGTATTTCTCCACGTTTTTAATGATTTTGAGAGCGACACGTGCACCGCCCCTGGGCAGAAACGGGAGGGAAGCGCAAGATCAACCCCTGAGCTGCGCCAAGAATCAAAAAGGCCTTTCCAAACCAGGCTCATCCCACGAATTGCGCGGCACAGCCTTCCGCCACCTCTTCTCAAGCCAGAAGGCGGCTGTTACTACAGGATATCTCCCAAAACAGCGCCTTTTCCCTCCCTACAAACAGCCCTGAGGTTCCCCCAAACCCTCTCCAACATCTGGGTGACCAAGGGGTGAATCCCCAGACCAGCAGAGAAACCAAGAGACTCATTTTCACCCCCAGGCTGCCACATGAAGCCAAAAAGCTCCATCGCCACCCGTGGTCTCTCTTGATAAAGCCCCAAAAGCTCCATCGCCACCCGTGGTCTCTCTTGATAAAGCCCCAAAAGCTCCATCGCCACCCGTGGTCTCTCTTGATAAAGCCCCAAAAGCTCCATCGCCACCCGTGGTCTCTCTTGATAAAGCCCCAAAAGCTCCATCGCCACCCGTGGTCTCTCTTGATAAAGCCCCAAAAGCTCCATCGCCACCCGTGGTCTCTCTTGATAAAGCCCCAAAAGCTCCATCGCCACCCGTGGTCTCTTTTCTCCCCGCTCCCCGTCCCAGGGGCGGACGTACCTCCGGTGATCGATGCACTGCACCACTCTGCCGAACGTGCCTTCCCCTAAAGTGCTAATAATCTCATCTGGGAGGGAGAGAAAAAGAGGAAGACAGATGAGGGAGTGAGCAGGACCTGGCTGCAGCGCATACACAAGGCAGAGGAGAATGCATTGCAACCTAAACCTGCACACAGCTCGAGAGACCGGAGCAGCGGAAGGCTGACACCGGCTGCGCAAGGCAACTGCCCTAATTCCCTGACAACTTCAGGAACAGTACAAAAATATAAACGTAGCTTTAACAAAAAGGGGGGGAGGAGAAGGAGAGGGTTTCTCTTTAATAAACAGTGAAAATAAAACGAAACAGAAAGATAAGACAGATCTGCGACTGCGATGGGAGCTTAACTAGAGAGCTAAATTATGTTACGATTTGGCTGTACATCTTTCTTGTAGCCAGTCGCCGATGCGATAGATCAGATGCCCCTCGTCGTCGTCCTCCACACTCTTGGCCCTTCTGCTGCTCTGTCGACTCCGCTGCTGGCCCAGGCAGACAGGGAATTCAGCATTCAGCAATCAGAGTTTCAAACCAGCGCAGCAGCCAGCGTCACGCATTGGGTGGTTTGCAAATTCACATGGTTGTTTGAGGAGGGGTTGCAGGAGGAGATTCCCAGCCAATTCATACGGCACAGAGGAATATATAACGATAGGGATATTGCAAGGGAACATGTCAAGATACAACACACTAGCTCAGAAAAGAAAAAAACAGTTTGCTTTTCGTTGTAGGCAAAAAAAGAAAAAAATAAAAGGAAAATAAAAGAAAAAAAATAAAAGAAAAAATAAAAGAACCTACAAACAGCCCCACCCGAACCAGTGAGAGAGCAGAGAGGGGCAGAGCGAGGGGCAGCGCAAGGGCCGGCTGCTCCTGCTCCTGGGGGCGCGCAGAGAGGAACGGCACTGGCCCTGCGGGTCCTGGGTAACGCCAAGAGAGGAGGCCGGAGCGCAGCTCTGCCGTGGCCGCGGGGAGAGGCGCCCGGCTGCGGAAAGGAGGTGCCGGGAAGTCCCGCACGAGCAAAAGGGCCACGCGGACGCTCCCCATCCCATTCCAACAACCGCCCAACATCACTTCCCCCAGCCCCGACACTCGGAAAAAGACGGATTCAGAGATTTCAGGAGCAAATTCTCGCTACAACGATCCATGCAAAACCAGAGAGGATTTACGAGTGACTGCCTGGGGGAAAGATGTGACACTTCTTCATAGACCCTCCCTCAAAGAAGCTGATCCTGGAAGGACTAACTTCCAGGAGAGAAGCAGAGGCCCCACAGGGAACAGGGACAGCCTGGGATGAGGCAGATAAAGAGGTTTATGCCAGAGAAGAGAAAATTCCTGCCTTCAGTTCTTCAGCTAAGGATCCCCACACCTGCGAGCAACCAGCCAGCAGACCTGGGACCCGAATCCAGCCCCCATTCCCATCCCTGGACGTCCAGCCAGAACAGACCAGACCACGCGGAGAGCTCCACACGCGGAGCGGAGAACGTGGCTGGGCTCTAACAGAAGTGGAAAGTGAACAGCAGAACAGACGAGAAGAGAAAGGCAGGGACACCGCTGGGAAGAACCTGTGGCGGTTGCTACCTCCACCTCAACTGAGCAGTTCACAAGCTCCTTCGCAAAGCCCCTCGCACGACATCCCGCATCAGCTGGGCCTGCCCAGAAGGATCTCGCTCGGATCTAACTCTCGGAGAGCTTTTGGGGGCTTCCTGCCACAGAATACAGGCCCAAAAACCAGGGACTAAACAGCCCGTCGCAGGCAGACCGAGCTCTCTGGGAACAGGACCAGCTGAATGTTGCTGTACAAACCTCGCACAAAAGACTGCGCTTGGCCGGGGTTCCTAGGACAGCTCATTAAGGGCAACGCTGAACAAAAGCAGCGCTCTGCAGGGATAAAGGAGCTGAGGACCCCAGGACCACCCCGGGGGACACGCCAGCCTCGCAAGGTACGCCTGTCCTCCTCCCACCTCTGCGCGGGCAACACCGGGAGAGGGTTTGAGCCGCGTGCGCCCAGCTGGCGCATCAGGACAGTGGCCACAACCGCTGTCTTTAAAAAGCTTTCTACGCATTTCTCAAGCTGAGTCCGAGAGAGCGTTAGAAAGTGAGTTGTCTACTTACCCAGCTTGTCACCTGGGAGAGAAAGGTTACAGGGGGAGGCCCAGCACAGCAGGATACTCACCGATGAGGAGCGACTAAAGGACCGGCTGCGGCGCCGCCTCCGCCTGTGCTTACGCCGGCTGCTTTTGCAGCTCCGGTAGCTGCCCTCGCGGTCCCGGGAGCGCCGGTACTCATAGGAATGACGGTATTCGGGTTCATAGTAAGCTTCTCCTCGCTCACGGCTGTAATCGTTGCGCCGGTAGCTGTCACAGTAACGCCGGTCGTAGGCCCTCCTGTCGGCTGAGTGGTCGTCGTAGCTAGGGAGGGGAAGCAAGTTGAGGAGATTCGATTACAAACACAGCCTGGAAAGCTGCAGCTCGGAGCACGCGAGAAAACAGGCTGCCAAGCTGGAGAAACACCCCAGCAACACCTCGCCTTCGCGGACTCACCTCCTGGACCGAACGTGGTAACTGTCTTCCCGACGGTGCCGGCGGTCACGCTCGCTGCTGCTCGATCGCGACCGCGTCCGCCGCCTCTTGTGCTTGCGGCTCCTGTAGCGCTCGTGGTAGCTGCCGCGGCTGCTGCGCTCCGACGAGCGGTACCTTCGAGAGTGAGGCATCTGCGGGGACGACACACGGGGATGACCTGGGGAGGCGGTCGCCCCAGAGAAACCAGCACAGATCACCAGCGACCGGCACGGCTGAGAGCACAGCAGGGATTTGAGAGGGAGAGGACGAACTTCTGAGGGATCCCAGAACCCCAAACGAGAGAGGACGTGACCACCCGCACAGGCTGTGCTTGCTGTGGCTCTTTCTTCCAGTTTATTTTCCCCTTTTCAGCCCTCATCTCTGCTGGAAACAGCTCCAGGAGTGGCATTTGTGCTTGGGGGCTTTCACCTTCTCTCTTTTAAACTACTGTGCTCCACAGGAAGGAGGGAAACACCAAAAGAAGGTGATGCGAAGCTCACGGTATCACTGGTGCTTGTGCACCAGTACTGGAGACACCCAAGCAGCAGCCCCTGAAGAGATGTCACTGTTTTCCTGCCAAAAAAGTGACATCTACGCTCCTCAGTGCGAGCAGGGAGGGCCCAAAAGCATCCGGGGAGCAAAACCACCCCAGCCATGTGCAGACGCCTTAACGCAGCCTTTGGAGACCCCACCTTGGAGGGAAGGGCTGCTCACCTCCGCCTCTCCGCTGGGATGTGAACCAAGAGGAAGGGAGGAAAACCCTGCCTAAGGGGGCACACGGGGTGCCAGCCGCAAAGCACAGACCCTTCAGACCCTGCTCCCATCGCCAAACCTCGCCCCGCCACTCTAAGACATTCCCCGCACGTATTTTCGCCACGAAGCATCAACCAGCAAAACGTGCCTCATCTCCAAAGGAGCTCCCGATGCCCACAGATCCCCCTTTTCTCCCCCAAAACGCTCCCTCGCACACCCGGCTGCCGCCCCACAGGCACCGACAGCCCAGCAGAGCCACCAAAAGGCAAAACCGTCCCCGGTGCGGCGGAGACACCACGCAAGGTTCACCCCCAGAGCCAGCCCGGGCTCTCTGGGGCTGCTCGCTGTCCCCCCACCCGTTCGGCTCTCACCGCCGCTTCCAGCCTTTAATTAATTAACTTAATTAAAGGCGCCGCTGGCTGCCCGCCAAGGCCGGGCACGGTCGTTCCGAGGAGGCCCAAGCGTTTCCCAGCAGCTCTAGAACCGGTTTGGGGACGATGATGGCGGCCGCGCTCATCACCCAGCTCCGCTGCCGCCGGGTGGGGCCTCCACCGAGCGCGGGGCCCCGCCGAGCGCCCAAAGCGGAAACACCGGCGCCAAACGACGGAGGGGACTCGGACACCGGGAGACACCGGGGAGCGGCGGCGGGGTGGGGGAGCCTCAAGGGGAACCCCAGGGCCCGGCCGCGGCCTCCTTGGGCCATCCGACCTCCCCTTTTCCCCACAGAAACCCGCGGCCCCGCGAAGCGCCGCCGAGCCCGGGCCTGCGCCGCACACACCGGGGCCGCCCCCGCCAGCCACGGAGGCTGCGGCCTAACCCGCCCCTACCCCCGCCCCGCTCCGCACCGTCCTCGCAGCCAGCCCGGTGCGCTTGTCCCACAGGAAATCCGTGATGGCGGCCGTGGAGCCTCCCCGGGAATCCCGGGCCCTCCCCGTTTCAGCTGCTCCGGTTCCGCCGTTCGCTGCCGCCGCCCCGACGCGCCGCCGATCCGGGTCCCCGCGGGGCCGCGCACGCACGCACGTTGCGTCACACGGCGTCGGGGCGGGGCTCCGAGGGGCGGGGCCGGGTAGGCGGGGCTCCGAGGGCGACGGCCGTCGCCCTCGGAGCCCCGCCCACCCGGCCCCGCCCGCCGCGGGGTCCCGCTCCGCTCCGGTGCCGCCGCCGCTCCGGTGCCGCCGGCGCCTCCCCGCTGGCGGCGGGGCCCTGGAGCCGCGCCCGCGCCAGGGCGTGCGCAACAGGCGGGCGGCCGGCGGAGCTGCGGGAGCCGGCGAGCGAGAGCGGTCGGTGACCGAGCGGCCGGGGGCGGCGAGCGAGCGAGCGGCCGCCCGGGGCCGGGCATGTGCGGCGGGGCGGCGGACAGGGCGCCCGGGCAAGGGCGTTTGAAGGAAACGTGAAGCGCGGCGGCGGAGGAGGCGGCATGGACGCGGCACCGGGCCGGAGCCCCGAACCGCGGGAGAAGCCGCCGGTGCTGGACGGGGAAGCGGCGGGAGCACCCGCGGGGGCGGCGGGAGCGGTGCCGGCCTCGGCAGCAGCGGCGGAGCAGATCGTGGCGGAGGGCGAGGCGGCGGCGGGCACGTTCGTGCAGCGGCAGCTCGGGGCCATGCTGCAGCCCGCCGTGAACAAGTTCTCGCTGCGCATGTTCGGCAGCCACCGGGCCGTGGAGATCGAACGGCAGCGGGTCAAGTCGGCCGGCGCCTGGATCATCCACCCCTACAGCGACTTCAGGTGGGACCCCGGCCCCGCGCCCCTCCCGGTGCCACCGCCCCTGTGTCCCGGTGCCATCGCCCCGGCCCCTCCCGGTGCCGCTGTCCGTGGTGCTGAGCGCGGCTCCGCCGCCCGGCCCAGCCCCGGCCCCGTCGGGGCAACAAGTGCCGGCTGCCGGGGCTGCGCACCGTAAGCGGTTTCCCACCGCAGCCGGGCGAGCCGCCGCGGGGCCGGTGCCTCACCGGCGGCCGGGGCCGCGCTGCCCCAGCCCCTTCCCCATCGTCCCCGGGGAGCGCAGGGAACTTTCTTCTTCCTCAATCCCTCCCCGAACCCCCGGGGGCTCCCGTTGGGCCGGGACAGCTCAGGCGAAGATCGAACCTGCGGTGACCCAGCATGTGAAGGAGGAGACAGGGGCTGCCTGATTTTGCCTCTTCTCCCCCTTCTCTGTTTTTAATCTCTGTGTCTCGTCAGGAGCCGCCTCGTCCCCACGGGGACATGGGCAGAGCCTGCCCAGCACGGGCTCCATCGCCGCAGCCCCGGGAGCTGCTGGAGGAGGGCACGGCACCGAGCGAGGAGCCGGGCCTGGCTCACGGTGTCACCGGGATCACAGGGAGAGCTCGGGGATGGATGATGTGGGAGGAACTGGGTGTCACGGGGATGTTGAGTCATGTAGGGTGGGCTTTGTCTACTGGGGATGAAGCTGCCAGGCAGTCATCTCCCGCAGCAAGCTGTGACACGGCTGATGTCCCCAGCCGGGTGAGGCACCCCAGAGCGGGGCTGGCACCCGACACAGGTCCCCGGCACCTGGCGCCAACTCCTCTCGCTGCTGGGCCCCCATCTCCCGTGCACACCAGCTCCAGCACGACGCTGAGGGCTGCAAACCCCTCGAGCCCTTTTCCTGGGGAAGCCTCCCCAAAGTTTGCGAGTCTGAGCTTGGTGGGAGCAGCTTGCGCAGCCAGCGCCCTGCGCTGAAGGTGACATGAAGCGAGCTGGCAGGTGGACAGCCGGCGGGATTACACTGGTGTTTATCACATTATGAGGATACACAAAGGCCACTGAGATCAGGGCCCTGTGTGTTCGGCCTGACACACTAAAGGACAGAGCTTGCCCTGAGGAGCTTAAGCCTAAACCTGAATCAAGAGCTCCGGTGGGTTCAGGTGGTTTCCCCACTCAACACGCAGCATTTCTCGGGGTGCAGTGTGTGTGGGGGCACAGGAGGCGGTTGCTCAGCTCTTTCTGTCTCGCTGGCGTCTCCTTGCCTGCCCCAGCAAACCTTGGCTGTGGGCAAGGAGGTGTTAATTTGTGCGAGGCTCCTCGCCCCGGGGAGGTGGCGTCCCCCTCCCTGCCAGGCTCTGGTGCCCTCCTGCTGAAGCGGCCTCACGTGGTGCCACGGCTTCTCCATCCTCTTCCCTCTGCCCGCAGAAAGCCCGGTGCCCCAATGAGGACACCGAGTATGAAACACCCACAGGCTTCTTGTCATGTGCAAAAGCCCCTTTGGATCCAAGAGTTGCCCTGAGGTCACCTTTGCAGATTGAGGTGGAAACCCCCACCCGGGGCTGACGGGGGCACCTGAGGCTGGGAGCAGGACTCGCTTTTCCAGGCACCCATGAAGGCTTTGAGCGCAGGGTCCACCAAGCCGTATGGAGAGCTGTCACAGGCCTCCTGACGAAAGTCGTTTCGTGCATTTGTGCGAAGATTGAAAACATCCCAGCCGCATTTGCATGTGAATGGGGATGCTGAATTTCACGGCATCACCAAACGCTAATCGACCGCTGCCCGGTGTCTCTTGGCTTTTCCTCCGAAGCCTCTAAGCTTGTCCGCTCTCAGAGAAAGGAGGTTGAGTGCTCGCGAGCAGCCCTTTGGGACCAGGCGTGTTCCTCCCGCCCTCCCCGTGGTGATGACACTTGTCTGTCCTTGCTTGGCTGCTGCCTGGCTCACCCGTCCTACAATCCCAACCGCCTCCCAGGCCCCCGAGTCCCTTGACCAGGAGCTCAGTGCTCGGTTTGCATAACGAGCAAAGCTTATTCTAAATCCCGCTAAGCCAGGCTGGGTGGTGGCGGGGAACGGCGCACGACAGGGAGCACAGCCCGCGGCCTCCCTGAGTTCTCCATGGGGCAGATGTCAGCCTTGGGGTGTCATCGGGAGAGGGAAGAGCTGCAGCCAACCTCCAGCCCTCACTTCCTACACACACAGGGTGACATTTGCCTCCCTTGGCCCCGCTCTGCCTCAAGAGCCGGTGCAGAATTGCTCCTCTGCGCACACGAATTCTTGCAGAAGGGTCTTACTTGTGCCTGTGGGCAGGGACGTGTGTACGTGTCGTGAGCGCCCTTCTCTGCGGCGTGTTGGCCTCTCTAACTTTGATCCTGGCTTTGCTGTGCCCCGTTTCTCCCCTCTTCACCTTGATCCCGCTCCATCCCCTGCGCTCCCTCCTTGCAGGTTTTACTGGGACCTCATCATGCTGCTCCTGATGGTGGGGAACCTGATCATCCTGCCTGTGGGCATCACCTTCTTCAAGGATGAGAACACCCCTCCCTGGATCGTTTTCAACGTGCTTTCGGACACTTTCTTCCTGGCTGACCTGGTGCTGAACTTCCGGACAGGCATCGTGGTGGAGGACAACACGGAGATCATCCTGGACCCTCACACCATCAAAATGAAGTACTTGAAGAGCTGGTTCCTGGTTGACTTCATCTCCTCCATCCCGGTTGACTACATCTTCCTCATCGTTGACCTGGAGACCCAGGTGGATTCTGACGTCTACAAGACAGCCCGGGCCTTGCGCATCGTCCGCTTCACCAAGATCCTCAGCCTGCTGCGCCTGCTGCGTCTCTCGCGCCTCATCCGCTACATCCACCAGTGGGAGGAGGTGAGAAGCCCTTGGGGGTCCAAGACCCTGCTCAGGGTCTTGGGCCAAGTTGGGGATCCCTGGCTTTATGGTACAACTGGCCGGAGGGCGGGTTCTGAGGACTGTATGGGAAAAAGAGCTTTTCTATAGCTTTGCTCCTGCCTTTTCCCCAGATCTTCCACATGACGTACGACCTGGCCAGCGCCGTGGTGAGGATCTTCAACCTCATCGGCATGATGCTGCTGCTGTGTCACTGGGACGGCTGCCTCCAGTTCCTGGTGCCCATGCTGCAGGACTTCCCTGAGGACTGCTGGGTTTCCATGAACCGCATGGTGGTGAGTGCCCCTGCCCGGGGGTGGCGCCGGTTGTGCCGCTACCGGCGGGACGAGAGGATCTGGTTACACGTTACCGGGGAGGGTTGAGCCTGCAGCGCCGCTGTTCCCTCCTCTGCAGAACGACTCGTGGGGGAAGCAATACTCGCACGCCCTGTTCAAGGCCATGAGCCACATGCTCTGCATCGGCTACGGCCAACAGGCGCCCGAGGGCATGACCGACGTCTGGCTCACCATGCTGAGCATGATCGTGGGGGCCACCTGCTACGCCATGTTCATCGGCCACGCCACCGCCCTCATCCAGTCGCTGGATTCCTCCCGGCGCCAGTACCAGGAGAAGGTCAGTGCGGTGGGGGAACCATGTGGCTTAGTAACTGGGGGAAGATGCTTTGGCACAAGTGGGTCCAGCTCCAAACCTGCTCAGCACTGGGGTTTCCTGGCCAGATTTCTGCCTTTACTGCAGGATGGGGCTCAGGCTGCCCGTGTGGATGGAGATGCCCCATTCCTGAATGTTGGGGTTCAGTCTAGCATAGCAAGGCCCCATCCTGGCTGGATCCCAGCTCCTCGCCGCCAAGGAGATGGAAAGCGTTGGCCAGCGGCGCTGCTGGCCTCCGGTGCGGTGCGACTTCTTTCACCACAGCCTTGCGTGGCTCTGATTGTCCCCACAGTACAAGCAAGTGGAGCAGTACATGTCCTTCCACAAGCTGCCTGGGGACACGCGCCAGCGGATCCACGAGTACTACGAGCACCGCTACCAGGGCAAGATGTTCGACGAGGAGAACATCCTGGGGGAGCTCAGTGAGCCGCTCAAAGAGGTACGGGCCCGGACGCCGGTGCTGGTGACTTTGGGGAGGGAGGAGCGGTGTTTGCTGGGGTCACGCTCGGCGATGTCGCTGCTGAGCTGCTCGTCACCCCACAGGAGATCATCAACTTCAACTGCCGCAACCTGGTGGCCAACATGCCCCTGTTTGCCAACGCCGACCCCAACTTTGTGACAGCCATGCTGACCAAGCTGCGCTTTGAGGTCTTCCAGCCCGGGGACTTCATCATCCGTGAGGGCACCGTGGGCAAAAAGATGTACTTCATCCAGCACGGGGTGGTCAGCATCCTCACCAAGGGCAACAAGGAGACCAAGCTGTCGGATGGCTCCTATTTTGGGGGTGAGGTTGGGCTGGGGGACCTGGAGAGCTGGTGGGGGCATCCCTGATGTTTCTGCCTACTGCACCCTCTTGGCCAGTGCTTGGGATCCACCTCCCGCCGAGCTCTGGGGTTCCGAATCCCACCGGTCTTGTTCTGTGGGTGGTGTTTTATCATCCTGACATCCGACCCTGTCTCCCCTGCAGAAATCTGCCTGCTGACGCGGGGCAGACGGACAGCCAGCGTGCGAGCGGACACCTACTGCCGCCTCTACTCCTTGTCGGTGGATAATTTCAACGAGGTGCTGGAGGAGTATCCCATGATGCGCAGGGCCTTCGAGACCGTGGCCATGGACCGGCTGGACCGCATAGGTGAGGAGCAGCCCTTGGGTCCAGCGCCGGCTCCCAGGGGCCACGGCACCCCAGCCCCTTGGTGACGGCATCGTGGTCCCCGTGGGTGGTGGCATCACGAATCTCATGGGTGATGGGATCATGGATCCCATGTGTGATGGCATCATGGACCCCATGGGTGATGGTGTCATGGACCCTATGGGTGATGGCATCATGGACCCTATGGGTGATGGTGTCATGGACCCCATGGGTGATGGCATCATGGACCCCATGGGTGATGGTGTCATGGGCCCTATGGGTGATGGTGTCATGGACCCCATGGGTGATGGTGTCATGGACCCTGTGGTGATGGAATCATGGACCCCATGTATCATGAAATCATGGACTCCATGGGTGGTGTCATGGACCCTATGGGTGATGGCATCATGGACCCCATGGGTGATAGTGTCATGGACCTTATGGGTGATGGTGCCAACCCCAAGCCTGGCATTTTTTGAGCCAGGACTTGCCTGTTTTGTCCCTGCTTCTCCCTCTGACCCAGCCCAGACCCTTCCCAGGGTCTTGCTTCCCTTCAGGACACTTTGCCCTCCACGGTGTCCCCAAGAGCCAACACTCCCAGGGGTCATGACACTTGTGCCTCCCACGCAGGGAAGAAGAACTCCATCTTGCTCCGCAAGCGAGCTGAGCACAGCGCGGGGCCCATAAACAACGAGATGATCCAGCAGATCGTGAAGCACGACCAGGACGTGGCCCACAACATCCAGGACCTGCAGCAGATGGCGATGGGCCGGGAGCTGAGCGGCAAGCCGGTCATCTGGGAGCCGCTGGTGCACGCGCCCCTGCAAACTGCCGCCGCCACCACCAACGTGGCCATCGCCTTGACTCACCAGCACAGTCTGCAGGCCCACATCTTCCTCCCGCCCTCCTCCATCTCCAGCCCGCTCTCCCCTGAGGCCACCCTGCTCACCAAGCAGGTGCGCAGGTCCCAGCCCAGCCTGGGGGGCTCCCGGCCCTCCTCGGTGAGCTCCCCGTCGGGGGCTCCGTCCCACCTGCAAACACCGGCCGCCGGTTCGCCTTCCTCGCCCATGGTCCAGCCCCAGGCGCCCCTGGAGAGCGGGGGGCAGAGACCGAGCCCCGGGGCGCAGCCCCCACCGCGGCCGGCGCAGAAAGCGGAGCTGCCGGCGCCGGCCAAGCAACCCCCGGCCGGTTCCCAGCCCCAGCTCTCCAAATCCCGCGGCGCCTCACTCTCCACCTCGCTGCTTCAGCAGACGGCGGGGGCCCCGTCCCCCAGCTCGGAGCAGGCGCTGCCGGCGGGGAGAACGCTCCACTACAGCCTGTCCCGAGCCACCGGCTCCCACATCTCTCTTCTGATGCAGCCGCAGCAGCTGGTGAAGCACAGGAGCATCCAGGGGCTGCCGGTGGGGCGGCTCACCCACGACGTCCGGCTCCTCTCCGCCTCCCAGCCCTCCCTTCCCAACAAAGTGGCCCAGCAAAGCGACAGGAGCTCCTTGCAGCAGGGCAGGAAATCCGCAGGGAACCTGGCCCGCAGATCCTCTCCCTCGGTAGCCGGACTCCTCGCCAAGCCGTGCCCGGGGGTGCTAGGCCAGCCGGCACACCCGCAGCAGATGCCTTCAGGATCGCTGGCTCAAGCCGCTCGCCCCGCGGCGGGAGCGTCCACCCCGCAGTCCCCGGTCTCTGCGTCCAGGCAGGCGGCAGGTCCCTCCCGGAAGGGCTCCGTGGCCTTCAGCCCCGAGGTGGAAACAGGGAAACCCAAACTCCCGTCCAACATGTGAGTCCTGGCGGCACCCGTGCACAGGCAGGAGGGACCCCAGCGGCGGTGGGGGAGGCAGAGCGCCCGGCCATGGCCCCCAGCCTGGCTGCGGCGGAGGGAAGATGAGGTGAGAGGCAGCGCTGGGGACACGGACCGGCTGCTGCGGGCTTGGGGACACAGGGACGGGTGTGGGACCCCGGCTGGATGAGGAGGGGACCCTGCCCGGGCTTCCCCCTCCTTGCTCCATCGCCGTCTCCTGATTCCTGCCCCCATCCTGGAGGCAATGGGACGAGGAAGCGCCCTCGCCCGAACCCCGGCCTCTCTGGGGAGCCCGGCTCCCCACAGCCACTCCTCGGGGTCCAGGTCCCCCCGTGCTCTGCCCTTGTGCCCCACGGCCTCTCCGGGGGGCCAGGCCAGCACTGGTGGCTCCTGCAGGTCACGGCACACGCCTGCCTGCATCCCCGGGAAGCTCCGCCTTTGCTTTTTGGGAGAGGGTGGAGAGGCAGCCCCCCTGGCTGGAGCCCACGGCGGGTCTCCCCGGGCGGGCAGAGTGGGGGTACCCAGGGCCAGCGGCACCAGGTCCCCCCTGGGGCACAATGCTGGGACCTGGGGGTCCCTGGTGTGACAAGTCAGGGACAGGCGGGTCCCCCACCGAGCAGCTTCTCCCCAGCTTAGGGGAGCATCTTGCCTTTGGGTGCTGGGTCCCTGGACCCTCACCCTGCTCCGGTGAGGGGGGAACCAGCTGCCTGTGGTTCCCAGGAGGATGCTCAGCCCGGGGGTGGCTCCCCCCGGCGCTTGGTCCTGTTTCCAAACTGCCTGGAGACGCCGGTCACCAGTGCTGCAGCCAGCGAAAAGGTGTCACGAAGAGATGCCAACCCCGGGCAGCGCCCGGGTGACACGCGGGGCCACCTCCCCTGTCCCTTCTGGGTTTCGCCATGGGCGGGCAATAACCTGGGACCCCCCTGGCCAACCCACTTTGCCCCCCAGAGCCAGTAGTCAGCAGCGTGTGTTCAAGTCGTGGCTCTGCCGAGCTGAGCTCTGCTTCCAGTGTCGCTTTGGGCCAAGCGTGTCACCAGTCCCGGTTAGAGTAGTGTCCCCTCCCCACCCTGCCATGCTGCGCCAGCTGCTTCCCACCGCTGGACCAGGAACTGTGGCTTGTCATCGTGTTCTGGGACCCCCCAGACCCCGGCGCGGCGGGCGAGGGTCTCGCTCCACGCGGTCCTTCTCCAAGTGAGGTCTTTGGTTCTCCCCCGTCGTGTTTTGGGATGTTGTGACCAGTCCGGACCGTGGGGCCGCTCGGTGAGACCCCATCAGCGTGTCCATCGCGGGGGGAGTGTCCAGTACTGCCTTTTCTTTCACGGACTCCAGCTCCCCGTGTCCTGCTCCACGCCCGAGGTCGGTGTCTCCCCACAGCCCCTCGGGCAGGGTCTGCAGCCGGGCTGCGTTCACACTGCGTCATGTCCATGTCGTAGCGGTCATCCTAGGTGTCCCCGCAGAGCCACGCGTCCCCCGGCCGGTGGCCGCTGCACCATCCCCATGCTGGGAGCCAGGGCCGCCCTGCGCCGCGGTCACCGGTCACCAGTCACCACATGTGTCACCCGCAAGGGAGGTGGCCATGGGGACGAGTCTCGCCACCAAAGACCATGCCCCTTCACTCTTGCACTCACAGCAGTCGATGTACAGAGCTTGTAGTTTTCATATCGCAGAGGATTTAAAAGCGTTTTTTTATTTTTTTTCCGGTCCGTTGTACATAATGGGTTTAAATAATAAAGAGAGATCCTGAGCTGGGCTGGGGGAGTCTCCTTCGTGCCGCCCACGGGGACAGGAAGGGCTGGGGGGGACACTGTGGTGCCCGCTCCCGCTTAACAGCCAGATCTGATCCTGGAGCCGGGAGCAGCCGCCGCGTCCCGGGGTGTCCCCAGGGGCTCCCCCCAACCTGCAGTGGGACCCCAAAGGCAACAGGTCCCCTTTGCCCGCCCCCCCCATCCTTTAGGCCCTGGGGGAGATTAATGTTTAATCTTTGCTTATTTTCCCTGTCCATCCCCCTTCCCTGCAGGGTTTGATGTCGCCTGATTGCAGAGCAGACTGGAGGCATTAAATAGATTAAATGAAGGTCAAGGAGCGCGAGATGGGTCTGGGCGCCCGAGCGGCCGCCAGCGCACCCGGTGCGGGTCTGGGGGCGCAGCTTTGCTCTGCCTGCACCCCCCCAGCAGCTCCGCCGTGTCCCCCCGGTCCCCCCCCCAGCATCCCCCACCCTCGGGACACCAGTGCCGGCCCCACCGGCAGCAGGGATCGGGCTCGGTGACACACGATGAGATCAGAGCTGATTAGCGGTTTCTTTCTAATTTGATTATTTCAGATTACACCGAAGCCAGCCTGATTAACGGCCCCCAGCCCCAGCTGTGCCGCCAGCACCCAGCCTGGCCCTGCCCGGCCACCAGAGCCCTCTGCAGCGCGCGCCGAGGCTGCCGGAAGCCAAAAGAGCATTTTCTTGGAAATATACGATAATTCCAGCCCATGTGCCTCATGCCCAGCCGTGATTTATTTACCCACCATCTGCAGGGCCGGGCTGCTCGGGCAGCGGCTGCAGATGGGGCTGGGGAGGAGGCGAAGGGACCCGCTGCCTCCCGGCGGCCTGGGGCGGGGGATTAGCGGCCACAAGGCAGAGCTTGATTAAACCGGGGCGAGAAGAGAGGAGAGGATTACGGCAGATCAACCGGAGATTGCCAATCAGCGGCACCGAGTCCTCGGTGCCCCCAGCCCCAGTGCACCCCTGCACCCACCATGCACCCCCCAGCCCCAGTGCACCCCTGTACCCACCATGCACCCCCCCAGCCCCAGTGCACCCCTGTACCCACCATGCACCCCCCAGCCCCAGTGCACCCCTGTACCCACCATGCACCCCCCAGCCCCAGTGCACCCCTGTACCCACCATGCACCCCCCCAGCCCCAGTGCACCCCTGTACCCACCATGCACCCCCCAGCCCCAGTGCACCCCTGTACCCACCATGCACCCCCCCAGCCCCAGTGCACCCCTGTACCCACCGTGCACCTCCCAGCTGCTCCCCCAGCTCCAGGGCACCCCTGTACCCACACTGCACCCTCACAACTGCCAGGGCTCCCCATGCACCCCAAAAGCACCCCCATGCACCCCGATGAACCCCCAGTTCCCCGCCAACCGGCCGCTCGCTCCATTCCCCCTCTCCACCAATCCAACCCCTCAGTCCCGCCCTCCCAGGGCTTCTATTGGCTTAACCTCCTTGGGCTCATCCTCGTGCGATGGAGCAGACCAATCAGCGCGGGCACCGGCTGCGGCCGGCGGCTGGCTCCGCCCCCCGCGCGGGGCACGCTGGGGGTTGTAGTCGGGCGGCAGCGAGGCCACCGCTGCCTCCGCGGCTCCGGACTACACATCCCGGCGTGCCCCGCGCGGGAGGGCGGGGCGGCCGCGGGGACAGCCAGGGCAGCGGCGGCGCGTCCCGCACCGTCCCGGTCACCATGAGCGGCAACGGGGCCACGGCGGCGGCGGCCGAGCGGGAGGAGTTCATGGCCTTCTTCCCGCAGATCGTCCGCGACCTGACAGAGGGAGGCCTGGGCCACCCGGAGGTGGGCGATGCCGTGGCCCGGCTGAAGGAGGTGAGGAAGGGTCGGCGGGGCTTCCCGGTCCCCGGTGCTCCCCGTTCCCTGGGGCTGTCGGGTTCCCGTTCCCCAGTGCTCCCCATGCCCTGGGTTTCCCCGTTGCATGGGGATCCTCGTTCTCCGCTTCCCTCTCCCTGGTCTCCGGTGCTGCCCATTCCCCGGGGCTCCGCGTTCCCCATTCGCCGTTCCCCGGGGCTCCCGCTTCTCTGGTGCTCCCCGTTCCCCGGGGCTCCCCGTTCCCCGGGGCTCCCCGTTCCCCACCGCTCCCCGTTCCCCGGGGCTCCCCGTTCCCCACCGCTCCCCGTTCCCCGGGGCTCCCCGTTCCCCACCGCTCCCCGTTCCCCGGGGCTCCCCTTTCCCCGTTCCCCGGGGCTCCCCGTTCCCCACCGCTCCCCGCTCCCCGCAGGTCCTGGAGTACAACGCACCGGGCGGGAAGTGCAACCGGGGGCTGACGGTGCTGGCGGCTTTCCGGGAGCTGGCGACCCCCGCGCAGCAGGACCCCGAGAGCCTCCGCTGCGCCCTGGCCGTGGGCTGGTGCATCGAGCTGGTGAGAGCCGGGCGGGGGGCGCCTGGGGACCCCCGGGGATCCCCCACCCCCTAACGCAGCCTTCCGCAGTTCCAAGCCTTTTTCCTGGTGGCCGACGACATCATGGACGCGTCCCTCACCCGCCGGGGGCAGCCGTGCTGGTACAAGAAGGTGAGAGGCTTGGGGAGGTTTTGGGGGTCCCGCGGGGTCAAGGTGCTTTGTGACACGTCCCTGTCCCCGTGCTACAGGAGGGGGTCGGTCTGGACGCCATCAACGACGCTTTTCTCCTCGAGTCGTCCGTCTATAGGTTGCTGAAGAAATACTGCGGGGAGCGGCCCTACTACCTGCACCTGCTGGAGCTTTTCTTGCAGGTGAGCCTGGGCGCTGCAGATTTACCTCGATTTTGGTCCGTTTCAGGATGCATATGGATCTCAGATTGTTCCGGGCACCCCACCAGACGCGCTCCCTCCCTTCGCACTCGGAGAGGAGCCGAAACGGCGCTTGGGTTTGGGGTTTTGCTGGTGCTTTGGGGTTTTTCATGGGGCTGCGTGGATAAACCCTTTCTTTACCCGCAGACTGCCTACCAGACGGAGCTGGGGCAGATGCTGGACCTCCTCACCGCTCCCATTTCCCAGGTGGATTTGAACCGCTTCAGCGAGCAGAGGTAAAGCAGCAGGAGGGGACAGAGATGGCAGCCCCGTCGTGGCACGGTGGCTTTTGGATGGCGTGAGGGTGCCAAGCGGCTCGCTGCAGCAGCGCTGTTACCCGCCGGGCTTTGGGGAGCGAGTCTTGCTCGTGCTGTCGGGGCTGGAGCGCTGGTTTGGAGCGAGATGTTGGTGTTTTCTGCTGGTTCTGTGCCGGGTGGCAGGGGAGGCCTGGGCTTTGTCGCTCAGCGGGATTCCTCTGCTGCAGGTATAAGGCGATTGTTAAGTACAAGACGGCGTTTTACTCCTTCTACCTCCCCGTGGCCGCTGCCATGTACATGGTGAGTTTTCCAGCAGCTCAGGAGGTGCTTTAACCCTCCGTACGAGGCCGTTGTGGAGGGCAGGATGGGGGGAGGCCGGGAGGCAGATATTGCAAAGCTTGATTCTCTTCCCCCCTCTCAGACCGGTATTGACAGCAAGGAGGAGCACGACAACGCCAAGGCCATCTTGCTGGAGATGGGCGAGTTC
This sequence comes from Columba livia, assembly GCF_036013475.1. NCBI lineage: Eukaryota > Metazoa > Chordata > Aves > Columbiformes > Columbidae > Columba > Columba livia. The sequence goes on along the minus strand of NC_088629.1, from coordinate 1,027,121 downwards.
TTTCAGATCCAGGTAGGGGCGGCTCCCCATCCCTCCGTGTTTTTAAGAGGGGGTCATGGCGCTCACGCGCGTCCGCCTTTGCGCAGGACGATTACCTGGACTGCTTCGGCGACCCGGCGCTCACGGGGAAGGTCGGCACCGACATCCAGGACAACAAGTGCAGCTGGCTGGTGGTGGAGTGTCTGCGGCGGGTCACGCCGGAGCAGCGGCGCGTCCTGGAGGTAACGCTGCCACGAAGCCCCTAAAGATCGGTGCCGTGAGCTCCCTCCCCGCATCCGCGGCCCCAAAAGCTGCCTCCGGCGGTTACCGGGCTGGGAGAAATGTTAATTGTTGTGAGGGGTGTGATGGTGACTCCTGCCATGCAAACTGGACCTTCAGCGCGGCTCGTGCCGGTGTTTTCTCAGGAAAACTACGGCCGTAAGGAGCCCGAGAAGGTGGCGAAGGTGAAGCAGCTCTATGAGACCCTGGGCATGAGGGCGGCTTTCCAGGAGTACGAGGAGAGCAGCTACCGGCGGCTGCAGGACCTGATCGCCAAGCACGCCAACCAGCTCCCCCGCGAGATCTTCCTCGGCCTCGCTCACAAGATTTACAAGCGGCAGAAGTGATGTGGACTGTTTAGTCTGTGCTAAGTGGGGGGACCGGGAAGGTTTGTCTCCCCTGTTGTTGCTGCTGGATCCAGCGGGTCTGGTTTTGGACCCTGGCCCTGAGGTGGGGGGGCTGGTTGGAGACGGGATGGTGCTGCGAGAGGATCGTAGATCAGCCGCTGGCTTATTGTGTCAATAAACATCGGTTACTGAGACGCTGGCTGGAGATGGGGCTGGGGGGACACCGGCACCCCCGTGCTTTTGGGCTGCAGGAGCGTTGGTGTCGCGGGGGGGGGTGGGACCGGAGCATCGTCCCCGCCTTGTCCCGGGTGGGACCGGGTGGTTCCGGTGATGGGCAGGACCGGGGCGGTGTCCGGACCGGGGCTCCTCCCCTCGCCACCCCCCTCCACCCCCCCTCCCCCCCCGGCAGCCGCATTCGCCGCCGCAGCGCAGGGAGGTGAGCGGGGCTGGGGGGCTCGGCGGGGGCTCCGGGGCCGCTGCCGCGGGGAGGGGAGGGCTGGTTGTCCCCCGGTAACATCGTTCCAGCTCCGGGGCCGCTGTTTCTCCAGCCCCGGGGCCGGGGGATGCTCGGGGATAGCGGGGGGTGCTCGGGGCCGGGGCGGAACCGCCTGGCCAGGGATGCTCGGGGAGTAGCGGGGGATGCCCGGGGGTACCGGGGGATGCTGTGGGTCACCGGGGGTGCCGGGGCCGGCGCTGTGCCCCGGTCCGGGCGATGCGGCAGGCTGCAGCAGCTGCCATGGCTCGGGCTCGGGCGGCTGCCAGGATTCCTGCGTGTTTGCGAGGCCAGGCCAGGGTCGGGTGTCTCCTTGTCTTTGGCCTGAGAGCACCCGCAGTGTCACCAGGATCAACCCCCAGGCTGAGGTTTCAAGGGCGTTTTCTCCTTGACGGCGCCTCTGAGCCGTTCCCGACCCCCGAGAGCCGGCGGAGGGGGTTCAGCGCTGCTGCTGCAGCGGCTCGGAACGCCCAGAGCTTCCCGGCCCGTGAGCTGGGATCCTCGGCCGCCAGCCAGCGGCTGCAGCTGGGCGGCCCTTCCCCGAGGAGCTGCGGGGCAGCCCCGTTTGTGTCCCCATCCCCTGCTGCAAAGTCGCTGCCGTCCCCCGCCCCGCCCGTTCCTTCCCAGCTTCGTGCCGCTGCGTTCTGTGAAACGAAAGGGCGGTTTTGGTGTTGCAGGGAGCTGGATGGTGTGAAGAGAGGAGCTGGGGGGCGGTGCGAGCAGCTCCCAGCGCTGCCGGTGAGACAGCATCATGCTGGCTCCAAAGAAAGGCCTCCTGTGCAACCTCAACCACATCCACCTGCAGCACATCTCGCTGGGGCTGCACCTGTCCCGGCACCCGGAGCTGCAGGAGACCGCGGCTTCCCCGGCCGGAGACCAGAGCGGCCGCGGCGACTGCCCCGAGAACCGCGAGCAGGTGGACGCCAATTCCAACAACCCCTCCTTCAAGTGCCGCTGTTGCGAGTCCCACGCTCAGCAGCCGGAGACGCTGGGTCTCCTGAACCAGGCAGCTCAGGAGGGTTTTCCCTGCCTGCACGCTGGGGAGGAGGCGGCTTCCCCTTGCGATCTTGCTTCCTCCACCTCCTCCTCCTCCTCCGTCAGCAGCTGCTCGGATTTCAGCTTGGATGACTCCCCGGTCTCCGTGTACTGCAAGGGGTTCTCCGGAGAAGGCTCCCAATCGCCTGAAAATCAACCCACCGCCATTCCCATAGAAGATGCCGGGGATGGCCGGTCGCCGGCTGAGCCGAGCAGGACGTGCGATGGAAGAGACGCCAACTTCAACCCCCCGGCGCCGCAGAGCAGGGACGCGCTGGCTGGGGAGAGCCCGGACAGCCTCTGCAGCAGCCCCTCGCCCGCCTCCCAGCGCCACAAGACCTCACCCGGCCTGGAGACCACCCGCGGCGTCCCCGGCGACCTGGACCCCAACTGCAACCCTCTCCCCGAGCCCGACGCTGCTCCCGCGGCTCCGCCAGCGCCGGCCCGGTGGGACCCGGTGCTGGGCAGCGCTCCGGAGCCCCTGCCCCGCGCCGCCAGCGTCCCACCGCCCGTGCCCCCCCGGCCCCGCCGGCGGCTGCAGGTGCTGGGTGCGCAGCGAGCGGAGCAGCCGCTGGTGGAGCCGGAGCCCGGCGCGGGGGAGCTCTGCAGGGACGCGGGCAAGAAGAACATCACCTCCTTCCACGAGCTCGCCCAGAAGAGGAAGAGGAACGCCGGCGGGGCCGCGCTCGCCCAGGCCAGGGCTGACCGCAGCGACTGGTTGATCGTGTTCTCCCCCGACACGGAGCTGCCGCCCCCCAGCGAGCTCCTGGCCAGCGAGCCGGCCCGGCCACAGCCCCAGCACGACGGGCCGGCGAAACCGCCCGGCTCCCGGCAGAGAGAGGTGACCACGTTCAAGGAGCTGCGGTACCGCAGCGCTGCCAACAAGCCCAAGGGGCAGCCGGGCGGCGGGCGGGCAGAGCCGGCGGCGTCTCAGCGCCCACCCGCGTCCCTCGGGATCACCGTGGGCGGCGACAGCGCGGGCTGGGGGCCACCCGCGCCGCTGGCACCCGTGGAAAGCCACCAGGCCAAGAGGAGGAGATCTCGCCCGGGAC